>NC_138830.1:28133580-28733580 GCF_965183815.1 Platalea leucorodia | reverse complement strand
GTGTTACCTTTTCAAAAGGCAGCTCTTGAATACAGGTGCTAAGGGAATTTGGTTGAATTTCTGTTGAGACCCCTGTGTTTTGAATGTAGGAAGATAACATGGCAAGCTGTGGGGCTGCAGGTGATAAGTGCTTTGCAGGGTCAGAGCTGCAAGGTGATGTTTGTTTTGGGCATTCCTCTCCTGTGAAATGGAAATCCAGCAGCTGTGCTGTGCTGAGCTCTAAGCCTGCCCGATGCAATGCAGCATCTCCTGGCTGTCGTGGTGTGTGCCTGCGACCGTGATAGCTCAGCTCTGCGTGTGCTGTATTGATCCGGTTAGGGACATGAGCTGCCGCGCTGCATCTGCTCTGCTTCCAGGTCTGTGGTTGGTGGCTCTAGAGCCCGAGTCTAGGACTCCACACCTGTGTCTTCTTGGCCTGTCCTTTATATTTCTTTTTCCTGTTGGGTGAATCAGTATATTAGGAGTCATAATACATATTCAAATCCACCCTTTCTCACGAGACCCTCCCCTGTTTTCTCTGTATTTTATTCAGGGCTACATATACCATAGTCTCAGCAGTTGGCAAGACTGGGGGTGAGGGAGCATCTCTGATTCACTTCCTAGGCAAAAGATGGCACATTCACCTCCCGGTTTATTTTCCTATTCCACCTCATAGACACCTTTCACAGCACTTAATTATTCTTCCTTTTTCCTGAAGGGACCTGGTGTGTAAAGCTGTGTGGTGCTTTTACCCATTGTGTTTTTGTATGGCAGCATGATGTCAAAAAAGCCTCATACAGGCAGCGAGGAGCACAGCCCTGCGCATGACTGGCACGTCTGTTAGTGTAGACAACGTACGCGTGACTCCTGTAAACCAACGTGACCTTGCCCCGAAGGAGCTGCCTCGCAGGGTTGCTTTGGGCACGGTAGCTGCCTGCACCCCTTTCCCTGCCTGCACTGTCCTGGTGCGGGTTTCGGATAAATGCCTGTCTCTCTGGCATGACTTGCAGGGGAATAATCAGGGTATTAGCTTTGTTCCCATTGGGCTCAGATTTCTGTTAATTGTTGCAGTCTACCTAACAGCAGAAGTCTCTCATCAGACTGTTCTCCCCAGCCCCGCAGCTGTCAGCAGCGTTTTGGCTGTTTCTCTTGAGTCGAGGCTGCTTCCCAGGCCCCCTCTGTGTGCTTGCTTAAACTCCTCTGGCTGGACCGACTGCTTGCCTAGATGGGGGAGATGCCGCTCAGACACTGCTCAGAGGAGGCCACCCACTTTGGACGCGTGACCCTGATTCTGCCAGAGGCAGGAGGAGTGCCTGCGATGTGTTACGTTTTATAGATTTGTGTTATCTGGCACGGGAGCTGAGCAGCTCTGCGGGGGCCTGGCCAGACAGCCCGATCTGTAACAAATCAGGGGGCCATCAACTGCTTTGTTGTGTTTCTGGCTGAGGGATTGAGCAAGTTTCCTGCCTTTGCTCCTTTCCTGCTCCCGGGAAGGAGCCGAAGCCTCACGGCAAGGCTGTAGTAACAAGCACAAAGGCTGCAGGGTGCTTGCTGGGGAGAGGGTTTGGCCAGAGGAGGATGAAGGCTGTACCTCCCTTTTACTGCTCGCCCTTCCTGCGCAGGCTTCGTTCCAGGCAAGCACAGAGATCTGCTTCAGCTGGCTGTGCCCACGAGCAAAATTCACCCTGTGGAGGGCACCCAGGGCCAGAAATGCTGTGCTCGTGCACTCTTGGCAGGATAAAACAGTTCCTTGCAGGCAAGACTGTACACATGCACGGTTATCTTTTCCAACAATATCTGTGATGTTTTCGAAGACATAAAATAATTTAGGTCTAATTAGATCATTGAAACTGCTGGTGATGAGTGATTTGCAAATTCATCTTGTGGGCTGCTGGCAGATGCCTCGGGGATGAGTGGGAGCTGCTCCCGTGGTCCAACAACCATGGTCAAAGGGTCCTCTGAACCCCCAAAGCCATAGCAGGGATGTTTTAAATAATTTCTTTCATAGAAGAGAGCTGTTGTATTGTCCTTGTTTCGTGCTTCTGAAGTCTGGTGCTCTGGAGGTCCCTGTGTCATCTCTGGTATGCTAAGTAGGTTTTGGGTATGTGTTTAAACTCAAGAGATAGGGGCCAGTTGTTGAAAGGAGACCATGATATCTGCAGTGTCTTGCTCACAGTGGGCTGCAAAGACCCCTGTACTAACGCAGGACAAAGCTGAAACAAATAGAAACCATGATGGTTTCCTGTTCCATTAGAAAAATAATCAAAGGGAAACTGGTATCCCACTCTTTTCTATTGCCTTAGACCCTATTGCAACGTCCTTAAAGTGGGGTATTTTAGGAATATGTGGTCAATTATGCTTGTGCATTGAATATAAACGAAACAATAACCCTGTTACATAGCCAGCATCAAGGGAAAAGAAGATCCCAGACCTGGGGACATTGATCTTTGGGGCTTACAGGCTGTCTGAAGATGATGACAGGCCTTTCTTTAGGGCTCGCTTGAGGAGCTCTTCTTCATTTTTACAGCTCTAACATGAAGAGGTTAAGTACCATCTGGAGCTATTGTACTTCTGCTCCTCAAAAATGCAAATCCCAGCCTCGGTATTCACGGGCCTGCTCCAAACAGTCCTGAAGATCAAAGAAATAGCTGCGCAGATGTGGCACGGGTGTGATGCCTCCATCATGATGAGAAAGTCAGCCCATGGGGAGAGCTGCGGGAGCTGCTGGAGCTGCCTTTCAAAGCTGAGAACAGCCACAAAACCTGCTGTCACTTTCCAGAGCTCACCATGTAGTCCAGGCTTTCCTACGCGGCTCCCTTTGTGCTTACTGGGCTTCATGAGCCTCTCGCCTCATTCGGTGCCGCACGGCAGGGAGATGGAGGGAGCGTGGGGTGATCGCCCACTGCCAGCCTGGCGTTCCCAATGGTGAGGACTGCACATTTTTCCAGCTACAGTTTGCAGAGAAAACAGCTCATGGAAATGTATTGCAAAGCTGATTCTGTGAACCAGGGATGCTTTTCCTTAAGGTACTCAGGGAGAAAGACATTCATGTTAAATGTAATGAGTTAATACAAATGACACAGATTAGATGTTTTGCCTCAGGATCAAAGAGTCAGTTGCTTTTGTCACAGAGCGGTGCTGTGTTAGGTCTTCACCTTAAGGAAGGAGATTTACCCGAGGGAAAGCATCACCAGTGTGCAGGAATTAATTTTTATTGCGGGTTTGGTGGGGGATTGTTGTGACATAAGGCAATGTTTTGCTGTGTGATTGCTGCCACCAAAGCCCCCAAACATTTTCACATTTCTGTGAAAAATTCAGAACCTTTGGAATAAAAAATTCTCCCAGGTGAAAACATTTAATCAAAAATATACTGGGAAAAACATGATTTCACCACAATTCCTACACCACCACATCATGATAGATAAGGAATGAGATCTTCCATACCTAACACTCCTGCTACATGTTGCTTTTTAGAGTTGAAACAGGATTTACCTAAAGCTATAGAGGCATATGCTCTGCATACACCGCAATCACTTTGCACACAGGAATATATGTTTGCAAATTGAAGACTAATCATTCCAGGTTTACCAGCCTCTCTCTTAGGAATACATAATGTAATAAAGAAGACAAAAGTTACTTTGAATAGAGTAACTTTATCAGAACTGCTCCTAGGGTGCTCATCACAGGCTCATCATGGGACGACGTGACAGTAATGCCACGCAGAAAATGCTCTGCCGTCCTTCCCAGCAGAAATGAGGAGCTGTGATACTGGGGCCTGTCAGATCTTGACAGGACTCATATAACATCTGGTGACAGTGTGGTAATTAACTTGCATCACCGGCGAGCACTAACAGTTTTGCTTGCACGTGGTATGTAATAATGGGGATTAATTTGGGATATCAGTTATTTATTTATTTATTTATTTATTTATTGTGAATCAGCGCACCCTCCTGCAAGTGCCACGCCACTGTTGGGGGGAAACTGAGCTTAGTAGACCTGTCCTTTAACAGTGTCTGCTTCACTGGCTCCTGTGCAGGTAGGAACTGGGCTGGCTGGAACGACAGCGTCTGAAATGGAGAGCTGCCCTTGAAAGAGGGAGATGCTGGCAGGGAGTGCAGCAGTGTGGTTGGGTTGGGTCTCTTTGACTCTGCCATGTGGTTACTGGTGAAATGGCTAAGGGAGAAGATGCAGTCTGTTTGGTTCTGCCTGATGTATACTGAAAGCAAGAGACACTAAGAAAGGATGGATCAGAGGTAGAGGACATGCTCGGAGGGAATTTAAAAGCTAAGGGAAGTTAAGGGAAGTTAAGGGAAGTGATTTGTGCGAGGCCCAGGCAGCAATGTAGGTAACCTGTGGGAGGCACTGGATGGCCACGGGCTTTGTTGGTGTCCCACGCCAGCCCCTGCATGTGCCTGGCAGCACTGGGTGCCCTGTGCTGCAAACTCGGCACTGCGCTGGCTCTGCGTCCTGCTGGTGCGGGATGGCCTAGGCTGGATGCAGCTGCACGCTCGTGAGGCTTCCTGATGGAGCCCTCCTTCAGTTTTCCCTGTCCCCCACTTTTCCATGGAGTGTTGACCCTCATCAAAGCTCACATTCCAGCCTCTTCTATTGCTATATCCCCAAACCTGAAATAAAGCGGTTCCTTATTAATTTGCTTTTTCTTCCTCATGTGTTTCCATAGTTTAAAATTCCCAAATCTTTCTGCATATCAAAATCTTTCTACCACAGTGTTGCATCAGTGGGGGTACATCCCCACATTGCATATGTGGGGAAGAGGCATATGTGAAGCAGAAGTAGGTTTGGGCCATAGTTGTTGCTTTTTGAGATGACTTTCAGAAAGACTTAGGTAAAGGTCGTGAAACATCCCAGTTTATGCCAGTTGAGATTCTGACCTCAAATGGCAGTAAGGAGGACTCTGCTGACAGTTCTATGTTTCTTACTCGTGTAGAAAGGTAAACCTCTGATGCCTGTCAGACTCCTCTCTCTTCCTCTCGGTTTACATTAGTGTTCCTCCATTGGAGTTATTCCCGTGCAGAATAGCTCAGGCCACTGTCCCTGGAGGGCAGGAGGAGCATCCTTCCTTGTGATTTCCGCAAGGCTCTGCATTTTGGGGCATGATTTTCTACTCTTTGCTTCTTTTCATGTTCCTTGCTGCTCCAGCATATCTTGGAGGAGGACAAGAGAGCCTGCTGCTGGGAAATGTCCTGCTTCATCTCCTCCCTGCCAAGTCAAGGCTTTGCCAGTAAGGTGGATGTATATCCTCTCCTCCCCTCCCAGTCAGCCACAGCATGCGGAAAGCTTCTTGTTGAGCAGTTCAGCAGCAGCTCATATGCATGGCCTCATTCCCAGTCCATAATGGATTCTGCCTAATATATATTCTCCTTCTTTCTAATTAAGTGGTAACACCTTGGTGGCAGAGTGAGCCTGTAAAATAATAAAGGGTTTTGCACTTGGAGGCATGGGAAGGCAGGCCCTGGGGAGTGATCCTCCCCAAGATACAGAAATTATTGCAATTACAGAGCAATTGTATGGAAAGGAGAATGGAACAGCAGACTTTTCAGACACACTTTTCCAGCATTAATATTTTTAATTAAGGTTATTGGCAGTGAGTTATGACTTTGGCATAACAGACGGCACAACCTTCGCTGGCAAAGCATGTGCGCTGTACTATCTTTTCCTATGGTGGGTGAGAAAGTGCAAACGTGTTTCTGCAAATATTACCTTGGTCCTGTACAAACCCTTCTTACCTGCTGGTGTGGGGGCACTGCGGGAGCAATGCAGTTCTCTTGCAATTCAGGGACAATTTTATCAATGTCAGGTAATTCTGAGAGATGATCTCAGCTCCTGATCACTGCCTTGGCTTCTGTTCAAGCAGGTAAAGTTCCTGTTTTTTTACAAATGGAAAGCTGGGATCCAGAAGATGTGGTGGGGGTGTCAGGTGATCCAAGGCATTTAATTTTTTGAAAACATTACTCAGCATTGATTTTAAAATCAATGTGTGTTAGGCACTTCTGGAGACTCTTCCCCCTCCACCCCACCTTGGACATCTAGTAACACTTTTGTGAGTTTGAGGATCTTCAAATATCAGGCAGTAAATGGTTTGCACGAGGACACACAGAAAGACAATGTCAGATCAAGGAGCCAAAGCCAGGTCAATATACCTATTTATCATCCTAAATCCTTAGGGCAAAAAGTTCTGCCGTGAGGGTTTTGTTGTTGTTGTTGTGGGTGTTTTGGGGGTATTCAGCCACCATAAAGGGCTAACTCCCCACCTACTGCCCTGCTTACTCTCCTGAGTTCTTCAGCTTGAAAATGTCATGGCTGGATTATTCTGCAAAAAACTCGGCAAAGACCCTGAAAGCAGACAGTTGTTGTGAGGAGATATAGGACAAGAGGAGATGGCCTCAAGTTGCACGAGGGCAGGTTTAGGTTGGATATTAGGAAAAACTTCTTCACTGAAAGGGTAGTCAGGCACTGGAACAGGCTGCCCAGGGAAGTGGTTGAGTCCCCATCCCCGGGGGTATTTAAAAGATGTGTAGATGTAGTGCTTAAGGATATGATTTAGTGGTGGACTTGGCAGTGCTAGGTTAATGGTTGGATTTGATGATCTTAAAGGTCTTTTCCAACCTAAATGATTCTATGATTCTATGAGTTTGTTGACCAGTACATGGGATTACTTCAGCTTCTGTGGGAAGGACATACAGCTATATGATGGTTTGACTTTGAAGAAGGCAGCAGTAGTCAAGAAAACACAGTAGTCAAGAAAAAATTCATCTTATATTAATCAGATGTGTTTAGTTTTTGGAGAGTCTGCTGTTGCATGTCCGGATAATGAGGAAATAAGAGTTATTGGGTACTTACAAAATATCACATGTAGGGTTTGCAGCTCAGGTCAGTGGTCATGGGATTTAAGGTTAACCTTTGCGACAGTGACTGAGTGACGTCGGTTTTCTCAGGTGTGAAATGGAGCTAATAATATGTGTCCTTATACAATGTCTTTTTGTCTGGAATTGTAATCTAAAGCTGGCCAGGTATCCTTTGCCCTTGGTTACAAGAGCTGTGCTGTTTGACAGGCAGTGAAGCAAGGTGCTTTGCCACACCATGAGCAGGCTGAAGGCAAACCAGGAGCAGTACCTTTTTCAACACACCCCTTCAATGTTTTTAATAGCTGGATGCAGCTCTCAGCATAGCTGGAAAAACATGAACCTACTTACCTGGGCCATTTTTATTTTGTGGGCTGCAAGGCCAATATGCTGAACCTGTCACAGTCGCTGTGACCTTGAGCAATATATTTAACCTCTTTGCGTCTCTGTGTCTTTTATAATTGAAGTTGAGAAACAAGGTGTGACCTCAGGAGGGATCATATGGATGCAGAAATCGAAGAAGAGGTGAGAAGTCATGAAGATACAGAGGGACAGATATCTTCAGTTCCTCTGAAGTCTGTGATAGTCCCTGCTGTTTACTCTAGGATATGGGGAAAGCAGGAGGTTTCCTCAAGGCCTCCCCAAATGACATCCAAACAATGACTATGCTTGTGTCTTTAGCTATTTTTGAGTATTTCAGGGAATTTTCAGTAGGCAGCTCAGGCGCTGTCAGCACAAATGTGTGCAGTGTTACTAGAGTGATTGGGGGTTTCAAACCTCACTGCATTTAAGGCTGCAATTTCTGGAGCTTAAATAAAGGTCAGCTCCACACGATGATGCCATATTTCAAACTTTACACTTTTTCTTCCACTTTGGAAAAAACTTCACCTCCATCTTTGTCAAAGCTGACAGGAAAAGTTTGGTCCAGACTTTACAAGTGTATTCACTGTAGAGTAGAAAGACGTGTGGGAAAGGTGAGCTGAGAGAGGCAACGTCCTGAGCGCTGCAAGGTGTAATGGAAACTGTCCTGAATCTCACAGACAGTAGTGAGAGTTGAAACCCAGCATTTTGCAAGTCATCCACAATTCATGTGTCTGAGCCGCTGGATGTTGATATCATAAAGTAATATTCATTTTAATTATGTAGACAGCAGGCAACTCAACTCATCTCTACTATTTCGCTTTCCCTTTGGACACAGATGCAATCTATCAACAAGCAGTAGTTGTTTATTACGTTAATTCACGAACTATTTGTCAGGAATACACTCAGAGGATTTTATTAACAGTATAAATTCCCTAAGATTTCTTATTTTACTATGCCTATTAGTGTAGATGCTAATTTACTCGTTTAGATTTCCCATGTGACCTGTCCTCAAACTTTTAAAGTGAAGTTCAAACCGGGTCTCCGTGCACGGTGGGATATTTTTCTCTTTAAGCTTTATAGCACTTCCCCTAGAGTTCTGCAGGAGGGCTCTGCGTATGGGATATTTCTGTGTATTGCTCTTTTGAAAGGCCAGAGGACGTGGGTCAGTGGGCCTTTGCTCAGAGTCCGGCAGCCTTGGCCTCCAAAGCCTTGCCTCTAGGCAGCCAAAAAGGTCTCCCCATCGTTTGGTGTGGCCGCAGATGTCGTCAGGTCAGTCTTTTGTTGCCTCTGCTCCAGATTAATCCACTCAGCTGCCAGGAAGGTGACCTCTCTCCTGCCTAGGTAATGTTAATCAGAGTCACCCTACTGCCTCTTCCTCGGGCTTTGCTTTGTTCCTCCTTACAAGTTGGGAGTTGCAGGAAGAGGAGGAAAAATCCATAGCAGATACAGCTGCGCTGTGTGTGCAGATAAACTCCTTGTCCACTGGGACATAGGCCCAAGAGAGGACAAAGCTAGCCTGCAAGCTTTGGGGATCAGGCAGTGCGTGGGGCGAGGGAAGCAAAGCGCTGATCTTGTCTCTCTGCCTTTGGCAGGGCTCTGGTCCTGTGGAGCTGTGCGCTGCCTGGAGTGTGGGGCTGAGCTGCAGAGTGCATCTCACCAGAAGTAATTTCCAGGCGAAATTGCTGTAAAGAAAAAATTGACTTTTGACATAGGCTGATAAGCACTGATGTTTGTTTCCAAGAGTTTGTATTTTATGCAATTTAATACTTAACAATGACTGACAACAGTAGTGATGGTGAAAAACATTAAAAATGAGGAAACTGCAGTCATTTCAGTCGGCTGCAAGCTTCTCTCCTGGTGGGTTTTCCACTGCCTGAACCCTATGATTTTCAGCGTAAAGCCTGGTCTGTCACATGCCATTGGTTTTGCAAGCTGAGGCTTGCATCCCCAAATACCAAATTTCCAGCTGAATGTAAAACCAACAGCCTCCACGAGGGATGCATTGAATGTTGTCTAATCTTTAAAGGCGAAGCATCTTTTCCTTCTATGACTATCCTTACGAATGAGGAAAACAAAATTAGCATTAACATAGGTTTTGTCCTTCTAAGAAACACCCCTTAATTGGGGTTCTTGCTGAAAGCCCTGTTTTGAAGGAAAGAAAGACTCAGTTAAGCTTGGTGTTTTCGCTCATCAATCATTTCTGTTCAGATCGATACTTCTGTTACGACGAATATAACAAGGATTTGGAGGCAGAGGGGCAGAGGCAGGGTAGAAAGGAATAAAGAGCATCAGATTCTGATTCTTCTTTACTGGTGGTTAACGTGGTATGGTCTAAAATAAATCACTCTGGGAGTCTTCAGTGTCTTCTGGTTGGCATACCTTTTGTCTATTACCTGCTCCTTGTCTTGCACAGCGCAAGACCTGCATCTGTCCTCTGAACGTGGCAGTGATGAGGTGGAACAGCACCCATTCCCCAAGCAGAGCTCACTGGGGATGGCACAAGAGGGTGAGCAGGGTGCAAAAGGACAGGTGGGTTGAAACGTCCTCAGAGTGAGTCACGAGTGTTTCAAATAGGGCTTCCTCCAAAACTGGAACTTGCCAGTGTCTGAGATGTCCTATCCCGAATGCTTGTTGATTCATCAGTGGAGTGGAGGTATGGGGTAAAGGATGCAGCCTGTATGTGGTGCCTAGAAGCTTGGTAGGAAGATACATGAAAATCCTCCGGCATTTCTCCTAAAGTTTCCTTAGAGGTAGGAGCTGGCCACATTGCATTGAAGTGTCTGGTTGAATGTGGCAGCTAGTGGTTCAAACACCTGTCTTTACTTTGTTTCAGTACACTTCTTGGTCATCACCATGGCAGATATTGACCCAGTCACCCAGTTTTTACAGACTGTTGATCCAAGGATCCTAAGTCAAAGGCTTTTCTCATGCCATAGCTGAGAAATTTCCATCTAGATTCTGTCTGACAGCTGTATATAATCCTGTAACTACCAGTAGCTTGCGGAGTGGTTAGAAAGTGATGAAGTCCTGTGAAGTGGGGGGGGGATCATCAGAAGTGGTCTGTTGAGAGCCTGAAGCATCAATACTTCATGCCAACTATAGAGACCCCTTTGTTTATTCCCATCTTTATTCATCATCATCATCATTATTTATTAATTAACTTTGTTTGCCAAGCCAACAGTGTGAGCTCATGTCTGGACTCAAGTGCATCTATAATTAATTGCTAACTGTTGCTTTATGTTGTTGTGAGCAAAGAAGTGGTGAGTCTCAACAAAAAGCTTCTGGGAATTCAGAGGTTATGTGCCACGATCTGACTCTTTGAACAGGAGAAAGATCTGGAGTGAAATGTGTTGACCATGTGCCTTTAAGAGATATATGTTTGCGCTACACCTTAAGAAATGAATGATCCTATATCACCCTGTCAGAAATCTTCCTTAACAGCTCAGAGTCTACTCTAAATCAAATAAAGCTTTTCCTTTTAATAACAACTTACTTCCTCCGCTCTGCTGACCTTAGAATGAGAATCAAAGGGAAAAAGATATCATACATAAAACAAAAAGAAAGAAAAACACAAAGAAGTGAATTGAATTCCACCTAAATGTCACCTTGCAAGTTGGGTTTTATTATTTTGATAGCAAGGCAATTTCGCTGACAAATCTGTTATCGGCTGCATGTTGTACAAAAGCAAAGGCAGGCATGTTATAGGTCATTGAAAAGTCCTTTTTAAATAACACTGGTCTAAGTAGTGCGTCGGAGCACTTGTTAGGGAGTATGTATATAAATGCATTCAGAGCATACAGACACACTGGAGAACACTGTATAGGGGGCATAAATCAATCCTGTTTAAGCTGTTACTGTTCCCTGAGAAGTCTCGGCATTTGGATGCACTACAGCAGAGGAAGCATGAGCTCCTCTGGGCAAGGGACAGAGAGGCAGCAGCCTCCTGTTCCCGATAAGAGGATTTTATGCTAAACTTCAGCAGGGTGCCCTTCTCTCCCTCTGAGACAGAGCAGCGTGGTGAGAAATTTCCACCATTAACGTGAGATTGGGGGGGGAAGGAGAGGGAGAAAAAAGCCTCAATCCTCCCCCACCCTTTCTAATTTTATTGCCCTCCTGTGCCTTAAGCCCTGTTACTGTTTTATGCATAAAGGTGCTTTTCTCCTCCAGGACACAGAAGTTGCACAAACACTTGCTGGTGATGGTAATATGGGTGCTTGTAGGTCTCTGCTTCTTGCATCAAGGGCAGTACAAGTGATGCATCATAGTTATGCTCTGTGCAGCCTCACCAGCTCACATGGGCACCACCTTGTGCCTACGTGTCTGGAAGATGTTCAGCATGGAGACAGGAAGGTTTTTAACAGCTAGGAGTGTCGGTGGGCACCGGTCAGGAGAGTTTGAATCTGAGCAAGCCAGCATGCACTAACTCAGCTTGATTTTTGGTAATTCACTTTCCCTTTTACTGTCTGCCGTGATGGTGATTTGTATGCTGATCCTCCCCTTTTCCCATTCTTTGTAAGCTTTGTTCCATGCTTATACTTTCTAATGCCAGCACAGATAGACTACAGCGCAGTTTCTGACTCTTTGGCTGAAAGAATTTAAAAATATGCAGAGTTGAGCAAAAATTTTTTCTCAAAGACCAAGAGTAAACCTTAAATTTCAGTAGTTTTATGTATTTGTCTTGTCTTCTTATTAAAAGAGACATTTTTTAAAAAGCCGACATGAAAAATCTAAATACATGGGGATAATTACATATTGTAATTGCATATTAAACAAATAACTAAGTTTAAATTTGTGTCTGTGCAGTCATGGGACCACACAGGTCATGACCTGTCTACACATGTGGAGTTCCAAGGAACCGCATTGATTTTTTTTTTCGGGTAACTCCATACGTAGCTGCTTCACTGCAGTTTTTTATAAACACTTGTGAGATTGATGGACAAACCTGAAGCTGAAGCAAATGAGATATTTAGGAGTCAGGCCCATTACCACATGCTCCCAGGCTTAATTTAGTGCACATGCAATCCTGTAACTCCATACTGTTATGTTTGATGTTTTCTTACAAGAGCAGAGTTAAAACGCAGCATACTCTCAACTGAGAAAGGAAAAGCAGTTGCCCAAATGTTCTCGATACCCTCCACAAAGAGCTCCATTCCTCCACGGCTTTGGGGCTGTAAGTCAAACAGGAGCAGGGGAGAATTGCACCCACATCATTGGAGTCAGCAGCAGAACTGTAGTGCTGAGGATTTGCGTTGAGCATCCAAGATGGTCTTGCATGCATAGCTGTGAATTTATTCATTTTTTAGCTTCAACAAGGTCATTCACACTGCTAAGCATAATCCCGACATGTTAGCAGGAGTGCTGTCCAATTCATTCTCACTCCATTAAGCAACACACTAGTCAGGTTCTCCTCCTCTCTCCTAGTTCTTTTTCCCCCAGTCATATATAGTGAGTCATCTCTCAGAAGCCCAGGTACCCGTGAGCAGAACAGATTGTGTTCTGTAGTGCTTGCAGCCTGGTTTCTGAGATGGTTGTAAAACCTGAGGCTTCCAGAGCGATGCATTCTGGTGAACTGACTGGGAATCCCAGCGTGGTAACTGGACTGTAAACTGGGCATAGCCTTCCTTGAACTGCAGGGTACAATGACATACCCTGGCCTCCGTACTGCTTGTTGGCTCAGGGATCTTCATGTACACTGCAGGCTTCAGCTTAAGAAAAGTCATTCGCATTCCAAACGTCTTCGTTGTCAACATTTCATCTTTGCAGAGGAAGGAGGCAATTTTGTTTGTCCCTCAACCTGGGATCTGCATCAAACTTTCTACAGACCTATGCTTACATTTCAGCCTTCCTTCCTGGTAAAAATGCAGCGCTGGGTTTTTCACAGCAACCCTCCCACCAAATCTGAAAGATTCTCTTTGGGTTTGTTTCGCTGACCTGATTTTGTGACAAAGCTCAAGGAGAATCACGGTGCCTCATCCTGCTAGGGCAGATGTCAGTTCTGCATGAGTTAGGCTAACTTGAGAGGTTTTCAGAAGAAAATATGCCCTGTCGATTAGATTGTAGAAAGTGTCAGCAGGAGAGGAGTGAACCAGTCTCTTTTGAGAGCTCTCCTTTGGGGAGGTGAGGTCCTTCTCCTGTATAAGCCAGTAGTCCATACACTGCTTGTCCATTCAGGTGTGCTCGCATCTGGGAGCACAGCCTGGTATACCAGGAGACAAACTCCCCATCTTCTAGAGCTTCCTTCAGTTTTCTTCTGCATCCCCAACAGTGGCTGTCCCCAGTTCAGACCTCTTCTTAGAGATGCTCCTTGTTTTCTTTATAGCTTTTAGACCAATAATCAGCTAATTTCCAGACATATCAGTAGACTGAGACTGAGGAGAGTTCTGCTTTAGTTCTGGTTACTCCTCCCACAGACTTTGTGACTCTAAATAAATAACTGAAGACTTCTCTGGTGTGTCTCTTCCCCCTTTCCCTCTTTGTCAGCCTGGTTAGATCACAAATTGTTTAGGGACGAGGCTTCCTCTGTCCCTGCATGCAGTTCTGCTCTCTGAGCTGCCCCTGAAGCCATGGCCACAGAGATACGGGGTAGTGAAGATGGTTTGAAAGAAACCTTGAAGCTGAAGTTGTCATCTTTCCTTGGTCTTCTGGGACCCATCAGGTACATCCCTCTCTTGCCCTGTCCCGGGGAAAGCTGATTCAGCCTGCAGATGCCTCCTGCGCGGTGCTCACGGTGACACACTGTCTTGGTTCAAATCCCCAAGTTTAACTGAAGTCTCAGTAGAATAATGCGAGTCCATGGAAATCAATGGAGAAGAGCTGAAAACAATTGATTTGAATCAAAACACACTGCAATCAAATTTGGAGGGATTGAACTAATGGATCATAAGGTGGCTTGTGAATGGGCCTGATTGAATTGAACTGAAAGGTCTTGCATCTTCATTACAGCTAACTGAAACTAGTATAAATGATGAATTTTCTAACAATATGTTTAGTGGTGGTTTTTTTTTGCTGATAACTGGATTGCAAAACCAGCACTGGGAATTAACCCATGTATACACTGTTGGGAGAGCCAAAGGATGGAATTTACTGGTCACAGGTTGCTCCATGTATGCAGACAGGCCAATTATTGGATTTTATAGTTATCCTTGCTGCTAACTCCTTTATTTTGCCCACTCCCAGAATTAGCTATCTATTTCTCCTGCTTTCTTATGGCAGAGTCTTGAGGTAGCGAGACATGTTTCCCGCCAGAGGATCTGCATTCAGGAAATATGCTGAGCAAGGTGTGTTTATTGTTGCATTTTTTATTTTGACAGCAGTGATTTGGAGCATTTCCTCTTACTCCACCAAATCCTGAGAATTCTTTGTAATTTCCATTATCCTAATGTAACTCTCCTCTATATCACAGAAACGGAAGGCGTGAATGATTCACTGGTTTTTATAAAATCTCATTTTTTGGTCAGACTGAACTTCCCATGCTATAAGGTATGATTTATTACTGCAGTGATTAAGGAACATTGTTGATATTTCTGAAAATTTTCTTTCAGAGCTGAAGGCTTGCCTACGAGTCAAAAGGCAGTAGAAATATATGGGCGTGTAATGGAGCATTTGCAATTTCCTATTAAGACGATGCTCATATTTGTTTCATGCTCCTCTGGATGGGTGTAGTGAATCAGGAACCACGTTGTCTAATTGCACTTGTTCTATGGGAGCCCTGATATGGACGAGAAAGAAAAATGTTTTCTCACGAACTCAGCACCTTGATTTATCTTGTGACAGCCTTAAACTGATAGGCTCTGATGTTGTTATTGCGCTTGCCTACTAACTTTCCTTCTGGTTAGACTCAGCCTAGCATTGGGGCACACTGCCTGGATTTAAATCCCTTCTCACCTCCTCCGGCGTGAGGAAGGAGATGGCTGTGTTGCCTTCCTTCACTGGCCAGGGGTTGTAACCATTTGATGATCATGTAGCAGCCCCAGATGTTTCCTGAAGTAGTGGGACCCTTCTCTGTTAGGTGCCTGCTCCCAGCATCAGACCCTAGGCTCTGAGAGAAGCCACCTAACATCCAGCCCTCTATCAGCTCCCTTGTCTCCCGGGCAGGATGAGAATCTCTGAGCGTCCAGTGTTGCCAGCTGATTCATGCTGGAAGGCTTCACTCCCTGAGGGCTTTTTTGGCTTGGCCGTGGCCTTTGGCAGGGTTTAACTTGGAATAACTTTTCCAGAGCCTTCAATAGCAGATCAGCCTCCCGGGCATTTTTACCACAAAGTGGAAAATGAAAAACCCTGTGGGAAGCTGTCAGCACTCCTGCAGCCCCAGTATTTCTGTGCAAGGCAATGCTCTGTGTGCCCCTGTGCAAGAAATAGTATAGCACATAGGTATCTCTGAGTGGAAGGATAGCAGGGGAAGAGATGCACAGTGACAATGAAACTGCCTTTCCCTAGTAGAAGCAATGTACGTATAAGCACTTCTGAACCTACTGCTGCGCATCGTATGCAGATGGAGCTCCTTGGTTATGCCTGTCAGGTATAAGCGGGTAGCTGATTTTTTTTGCAGCTTGTTTATCAGACCTAATAGAAAATGAAGTTTCTTTGGGCTGATGAGCAATGTGAATCTCTGTCTCTTTCCTTGTCTACCCACCTGAAAGATGCACTTAATAACCATTGATTGTCTGGGAGGAGAAAGAGTGGCTGTAAATGTACCTTTCCACCCTTACAAGGTGTCTGATTAAAGAGCGGAGGTAGCAGCAGATCAATGGGAATTGTAGGCAGAGGACTGATATAGTGGGTATTGGTGGTTCTCATTAACACCCTGCTTGCGCACCTCAAATGTAAAGGCTTGCTGTTGCTTTTGCAGGCAGCTCAAGACATGGATGCGTTTGCACAGCACGGTGAGGGTCACTGGGAGGCTGAAGAGAAGAGCAATTGAAAACTAGCAGGCCCAGTGGGAGAGATGTGGCTGATGTGCCAATGAATGCACGAGCCCCGGGAAGCAGCAGATTGACACTCTGGGACTTCAGCTCGAGTAGGGAGAGTTACGGAGAGTTAGTTGCTTCCACACATCATGGTCCGAGGTCCACCTTGCTTTTCAGAGGCATTCTTGGTGACAGCACAGCTCTAGGCCACGTTTCTGAAATCCCACTGATGTGATTCTTCTATCTGTTAGCCCTCAGCCTAATTTAAAGACCACAAGGAGACCTGGTAATTGATTGCAAGAGGTGATTGACCAAGCCCTCTTTGAGCCCAGCAACCCAAGCTGTGAGATTTGCTGCTGACACTATTGTTTTTGTTTAGTCAAGACAAGAGATTACTAGGAATAAGAGAGGGGTTTTGCAAATGAGGGCAAAAGAGAGTGAGATGAGGTCCTGGTTTTGGAAGGCCTTTGGCTGAGGCTGCAGGGTGTTGAGGTCATGAAAGAATAATGAGGTTTAAGAACAGTCATCTTCTGAGCAGCATATTCCACAGTCATCAGAAAGCACTTTGGGGTCCTTCAGAGGGTCTTTTGAGTGGCACCAGTCGTAGCTGCTCTCAGGAGTCAAACTGCTGCATTGTTTGCTTCAGTTTCTCCTGGGCCATAGCTAAAAGGATACTGACTCTGTTTTTCCTCATGTTCAGCAAAACTTCAAAATTGCACCTCAGGATCACTTTCGGTTTAATAAAATTAGCAGGTCAAGCTAGTGCTAGGTTTGGGGTTTCTCTCGGTTCTTCTGTACCGTGCTGCCTTACCACAGGCATATCTCTGCAGGGCACCAGGAAGCTTGATAGCTTGAGTATAAGTGTTTGCATAAAGGGTACAAAGTGGAAAAAACACAGAAAAAAGTATTCCAGTGAGCTAAATATTTAGGAAGTAGGTCTAAACCAAACCTAGTCTGTTACTTGATATCTAAATGTTTTGTTTTCCATTCTAACTCAAAAGTTAGGTTTAAATTAAAAAGTTCCTCCTGAATATGAACAAAGCTCTTTGTTCCAGGTCAAAGTGGTTTTCTCTACTCCAGAGCAATCCTGGGCAGGCAAAAGTGACAAAGTGGTGCAGGTATATCTCCCAAATTTTAAAAATAATTTTTCATTTCTTTGTGCAGTCAGGTGGCTGTCGAGGACACCAGAACATAGCATTTTGGTATTGTTCAGGTATTCTTCCATGAGTTACAAGGACAATCTGAGCCCCTACAGCCTGCTCGCTAATCTCTAGGCATGAACTGTTCCCAGTTTCTCTCTTTCTTTAAATTGCCCTTCTCCCAGCTCTGCCCCAGGATGAGTCTTTAGGGATTCATATTGACTTCAATCAATGCTTTTTTTGTTGTTGTTGCACTTTGCAACAAACCCATGTTTGTAAGAAAACAGATTTGACTTTTAAGGTGGGACTTAGGTCCTTTAAGTTGCTCTGATACCTTTGAAAATTGTATCTATCAACAGAGGGTGACAAATACTTGCAAAGGAATGTGCAAGGCCAGAAAAGAGAAAGTAAAAGAGACATTTCTGTTATTTGGCACTGGTAAACATCCATCCTCAGGGTTTGTCACATTATTTGCTCTACGTGAGAACGTTTGAGGCCACAGAGTCCACCTGTTCCTTATTAAAAAAAAAGAAAAATTCCTAGAGAAAATGGCCACTATTGCAACCTGGGAGAATTTGTAGCAAAGAGACTAGCAGAAGTATATTTGCATAACAATTCAAATCAGTATCAATCACCTCCCAGAGCAGGCTGTCAGCTGCTCGTAAACATGTCCCCACTGTGACAGATTAGCTCGTCTGTGAAGGAGTGCTCTGTCTGCAATCATGGACTGTCAGGACTAGCTCCAAGACAGCACATCCTTCAAAGGGCATCTCGGAGAAAGAGACACAAATTCTCCAGGGTCACTTCTTGAGCTTCTGAGGTCAGCAGGGTTGGCCTGAGCTCTTTCTGAGCTCTTGAACATCATGGTCCAAAGACCTGGGTGTGGATTGCAGTTTTTCTTTCCTCCTTTGAGTTCATGGTTTTGATCTTAAGGCTTTTTCCTTTCACTCTTACTGTTTTTGAGAGTCCTTTCTAGCAGCTAGGGAAGATTTTCTTCATCAGCTCTAAATCCAACACCAAACCAGGTCCAGTTTACTTTGTAGATTGCAAATCCAAAATGAAAACTAAAGCTGATCCAGCTCAAGCCTTCTCTAGTAAGTCATATTACTTCAGCAGATACTAGCCACATGATCATCCTGCAACTGGGAGAGCTCTCCTCCACTGAGCCAGATGCTTACAAATTCTGCCAGTGATTATCATAGTGAATGCCACATTGAAAGTCTGTGAGCAGACTCAGAAGCATTTCCCAGTGGCTGCAACCCCTGCCTTACAAGAGCCAACCTAGATTGGAGGGGGGTCACAGCTGTTGCAAGCATCGTTGAGAAATAAACAGATCTTGCCCTTTGCAGAGAGAAGCTTAGTACTTCTGGTGTCCAGGGATCGCAGCAATCACATCGTCAGAAATCAGGAGGGCTTTTGAATTGACTAAACTTGCACTAGCTGGAGAGAACATCATGTTGGACTCACATCCAGGGTCAGCAGTCAGGTTCAATGTTCAGCATCCAGGCTTCTGGCTCCATATTCTGCCATCTCCTGGAAGAGACATGTGATTTGAAGAAGTACAGAAGCTCTGTGTAAGGACTGCCAATGACCCCCTGCAAACACTGCTGGGAAGTCAGCCAAGCTTTTGGTTGGTGCACCTCATGGCTAAGCAGCCAGCACCAAGATTTGTCAGCTAGCTCAACTTGCCCACATTGGACCCACCAGCCAGTAGCTTTGGAGTTGTCTCAGGACTGTGGGTCTCTGCCAAGCTGGACGGAGCTTGCCTCTTCCCTCCCGAACAGGTGATAGCATCATAACATGGGCCTGCAGGATGCCCTTGGAGCAGTGGCTTGTTGTCATTACAGCCACATACAGGGCAAGGTAGGGTGTTTGGTAGGTGTGCGGCAAGACCTTGCCGCAATACATTTGCTTGTTTGAGGATAATTTCATCAGAAATAATATAAAGACGTCTCTTGTATATGAATTACCAATTGTTACTCAGCCACCTGTAAAGCTTGTGAAATAAGTCATAAAATCTATTCAAATCACCAGAAATTTGTTAGACGGTAAGGGCAGCATTCATTTCGCTAAACGCAGCTCATCTCACTAGAAGTTAGGCATCTGTCTTAAGCTAATTGTGTGAGTTACTTCTGTCATCAATGATGGGAGACCTGCACTTACAGATGCATCTGATCCCATTCTAAATTAGATGAGATAGATTCAGCCTTACAGCCAAATCCCCGATTCAAGAAGCTGTGTGAGTGCACCTCATGTATTTTTACTCATGGATGCAGGTTCTTAACTACTTACGGTAGCTCTGTCTCTGTTTATTCATGCTGCTGAGTGGTCTCCAGAAAAATGGATTACTGTTCAGCTTCATGTGTTGTATTGTCTTCTGTGTATCTGAGCAAGACCATGGCATATAGAAAAAAAAAAAAAAAGACACTTCAAAACCAGATTTACTGCAGAATGAATCTCTTGTTATTTGGAAAGGGCCAATGTCAATCATCTGGAGGAATGGCCAAGGGTCCGGATTAATCTTCCCTTTTCACATGTTCTCTAGTGCTCCATCCTGCTAATGAACCCCACGGTGCACTTCACACCCTGTGGCACTCAGAGGAATGTTCCTGTGGCAGCGGGGCAATTCACAGTCACGGCTTCGCTTTGTTAACAAAGACTCCTCAACTTAGCCCAACACTTTGATACCTTTTTTCAGAGATTCTCTTTGCAGAGAGTTACGGTTGTGTCACTCTGTTAACCTCAGTGGGGCTGTGTCAGTTTATGCCAGCGGAGGATGGAGAGGGCAGTGCTTAAACCTAAGCTCCTCTCACTCATCACTAACAGTATTACTGCATGGGAGAGGAAGGGGAGCCTTGCATTTGTCAGTAATAACTGTGAAAGCTGAACCTGAGGATCCTTTTTTGTGCACATCCATCCTCCCTCCACTAATTGCTTGGCTCTGCAATACTGCTGTGGGCTATTGGGCTCTACACTTCAAAACTCACCCTGGGAAATTTCGTACAGAATAAAACACAGTATTCAGGAGAGTACTGCAATTGTTCAGAAAGCCCACAGGGGTTTCAACCCTGCCTTAGAATGGTTCTTTTTTAGGGGTGAATTTTTTTCCTAGCAAATCACCAGGGAATATAGCATTGAAAAACAGGTTTCTCTAAGCATCCCATTAATTTTTTCATTTAGTTTGAGCTAAGCTAATATCTTCTGCTTTTGTGAGAAGTAAAATGGAAGCTGCAACGCAAAGTGTTCAAGGCAATACTGCTGCCTATCGAGTCCTTGAAATATATCTGCTTATTCATCCCTTTTGAAACTAGGAGGTAGCTCTTTCTCCATTGTAAAATATGTTCAATTTTGTTGATCTAGAGAGAAAAAGGGAAAAAGTCTTAAAGCACACTTCATACTTTTCCTTGTATATTCAAGATCAGCCCATAGACTACACTCACCTGCAGAACTACCTTTTGACTTGCATCGTATGAAGACCAAGAAATTCTTGTCGCTTTGACCAGATGCTAGCATATTACAGTTTGATTTTTTTAATACAAAGATTTTAGAAATAGCCAGGGGGCTTGTTTTGAAAAAAGTGTTAACGTTACAACAGGTTGTTTCATTTTGGTACAGAACACAGCTTCAAAATATCAAGACTTTCTACACCTTCAGTCAGCTCTCAGATGGGTATTCTATTAAAAGTCTATAACTGTTGACCAAAATAACCATTACGCTTAAATCAGTAATCTCAAAGTATCTCATGCCATGGATCTTTATTATATAGCACGCTTAACCTGACTTAATGTATTATATAGCACCCATTAGTGGAATATATTAACTTCAGATGTTCGCCTTTCTACATTAATAATGCAATCATGAATTTATGCCAGACATTTTCTGTTCTAAATTGCATAAGAAAGAGAAATCTGAAAAAAAAACCAAACCAAACTTGTGTGCCTCTATTGAATAAGAAATATTTTATTTCTTAATATTTTGTGTTAGTCAAAGAGCTTGAAAACAAAATACTTCCGTTGTGGAACAACTGACATGAAGACAAGCAAACCAACTGAATGGCAGTGTGTTGGTCAAGGTTAAGACTCTTTTATAATAAAGATAGATATGTTCCTCTGAGCTTGCCATGGGCAATGTGTTTGTTCATTATATGGGAAGTGTAAGAAGCCTGGTACCGTTTCATTTGCTGGCTTTTAACTGCTTGTGCTTTTGAAAATGAGATGATAGGTAATTATAATATAATTGCTACTTAGCGGTCTTTATTAGCCTTTGGCATGATGGCCTTTTTGTGTGATTTGGGAGGCTTTTAATATGGTGGCCTGAGCAAATTCTTTATAGTTAAGACAGGAACTATTTGGCATACATTCTCAGATGCTTATCTGGTTGCAACTTCTAGATGGATTTGTTTTTCTGCGAAAGGAGAGAAAAGAAGGCAATACGAACAAGTCACAATCATCTGGTTGTAAATATCCAGTATTGACATCAGATATCTTCTCTAAATCAGCTCACACAGTGAAAGAGAAATGCTCAAAATCACCAACCAGTGTGTTGAATAATTTTCAACAGAAAGAAACCACAATTAGTTCATGCACATTCCAGGAGCAGAGAGAAAGACTGAATTTGTCGTGTAAATCATTTCTTGTAAATTATTCACTCCATCTTACTCCATGTACTAGCAAGGCAGGAAGTTTTCCCTGGAAATCAATAACCAAATATGGGAATTAGGGAAAAATACACTTACGTGATACCTCAGAAATACAATCGTTTATTTGAATATGAGTAAGGTAAAATGAAACAGTATCACCTGAGGACTAGACAATAAGTCTGTTGCCTTCAGGTTGTTTCTAATAACTGATGCGTCCTTCGTTATACATATTTTTCTCTTATGCTGAAATTACTGTGCTCCCGTTTTTCCCCTCTGTATATCCATCCAGAAGCGGTGCCCGGGCAGAGCTGGCTATGAGGTACAACATGTGAGGTTAAGGGATTAAATAAATTAAGCGCTGCAATACCTTCAAGACTTAAAGCTGCTCTCTTTCTTGCAATACCACTCCCTTATCAGCACAGCCCATCGCAGGCAAATGCCAGACGTGTCCCAGAGGGATTTCCCACCAGGACAGAGGGTGCTGGTGCTGGACTCCTTCCTTCAGCACAGCCCTTCCCAGCTGTGCATGCAGCACTGTTGTTCCACCCCAGTGCCACAGGGAACGCTGACACACATTTTTGGTGTCTCAGCGTCCTGCATGCATTTGGCATTGTGCTTTGCCAATGACACATTGGCTGTTCCCGAGCTGTGGCTGTGTCTTGCCCGTTTCCAAAGGGAGCTTTCTCGAGGGGGACCTGCCCTGCAGTGAGTTTGCACAGTGCCTCCCAACAGGGCTTTGGTCTTGTTTTGGATCTCCAAGTGCTGCCATGAAATAAATAAATCATAATCAAGGAGTAATAGGATTGCTGAATGAAGATGCAGCTAATAGACCAGCAGTCATTAGAGGTACACAGCTGGCACTAATACATCATCTCTGCCAGTGCTGGAGGAATTTGCATATCCAGATTAACAAGCTCCTGAAGCAACAATTGCTAGATAAGCTCTTGGCTCTGCCTGGGCCCATCCTAATGGACTGTGGAGTCCCACGATGCCCAGGACCAGCTGCCTTTCCAGGGGCCAGTGCCTGTGAAATATTGAACCAACCTGGTGAATCTGGTGGAGGTGGGTAAAGAAAATGCAAGACTAGGACCCTTTTCTTGCCAAGGCCAAACTCTTCCCCCTGCGACTGAAGGCTCAAAGAGTCTCTCCATGCCTGTGCATTTAAATTGAGTTTCTCTTCATCCCCACCCGTCATAGGAATGGAATAGCTGCAAGCAGTGCAGGTTTCACACACAGTGTGGGTCCCTCCCACCCATTGGTGGGTGACCTTCCTTCTCATGGCCTGGAGCTGCAGTCCCCTGCCTGCTCATCCCTTAGACCTGTCCTGGACTCCAGCTTCCCCCCACTACCTTCACCCTGACCTGCAAGCAGTGAGCAAAGGAGCAAAGGAGGACTGCTCTGGCAGGGAGAAATCCCTGCCCTGTCCTCTGAAAGCAGTCCTCAGAGAGGGAACCTGCAAGAGCTCAAGGGCACATTTTGCTGCACAGGGCTGCTCCCTGATGGAGCAAACTGTTTGAGACTGGAGCTGAGGGAGGTGCTGTCAGTTGTCTGTGCAGTAAGCTGCAGAGAGCCACCTGTCAGAGCTGTGTCTTCGGAGAGAGCATGGATCTCCTGTCCCCTCCCTTCCTCACCCCGTTGGGCAGCACTGGGACAGAGGGAGGCAGGGAGCAGGTGAGGATGCCATCCCGGCAGCCCCTGCGCTCCCTCCTTCGAGGATCTCGGGAGGGTGATGGGTGGTGTCAGTTGTGCTGGGAGCCTTGAGGCCCTTGTGGCAGTGTGGAGGGGATCCAGGCATCCGGAGGCAGCTTGACCATAGCACAATGTCCCCGTGTCAGAGCCCCTGCGGTGACACTGGGCTGGGGATGTGCTTGAAGGTTCTGCTCTGCTTCTCGTGCCCCACCCAGCACATGCCCAATATCTGAAGAACAACACTGGGATGTGGGTCAATACCAGATTCCTGGCAGCACTGGCAGCAGGTAGGGAAGCTGAGGACTCATCCCGTGCCATGCCCATGGGGCTGGAGGTGGCCACCCATCCCCTCCATGTGGCTCCAAGCACGCCCAGCACAAGGCAGATCGGGTGCGTGGGGACTCGGGGGTCTGTACTAAGTTTTCTATGCAGAAATACAAAAGGAGGAAAGAAACGCAGAGATAAGCGCCTCCCTTCTTGCATTTGCAACTCAGCGTAGTCCACTAACATCTGCACGTTAATGGGATGGCTGGAGTCAGTAACTCTGCTCCCCATGCCCTGACACCTTCTAGCAGCTCTACCCCTTGCCACAGCTCTCTATTTTTGTTTATTGAGCTCACCAGATATAAATTCTCCAATGGCATGGGAGAGACTTGAAAAATAATTGGACCAAGTGGGAAATGCAGCCCTTGCCTTCCTAAATCTGCCCACGTCTCATGGGAGCAGGCACAAGCCCCAGCTGGGAGATCCGGAGCTGGTGCCGGCAGCGGTGCAGGGACCCTGAGCCCGTGTCGGCTGCGACACTCGCAGTTGCACCCAGGGCACTTAGAAAATGGCTGCCACTGCGCAACAGCAGCTCCCTGACCTCAATTTTCTCAGTGGAGAAAAGAGCAGGTCAAGTGGAAAGTGCTTAAGGAGGAAATTTGTTTCCTTACAGACAAGGAGTCAGAGAGATAGGCGGCTATCGCGTGTACTGGAATAAACCAAATTAATTTTGTACTGTGCGGTAAATTGAGGAGCTGGAGGGCAAGGGGGAGAAGAAAAGAGAAAGCGTGGAAGATAATGGGCTTTGATGTTTTACTCAAACTCAACAAAACACCTGGCAAGAAGCAGGGATGTACTACAACCGCAGCTAAAAACACTCCTAACCCAGGCAACTGCTTCCCTTTTGTTTTCTTTCTTTACAATCTAATCCCGAGCATTAACCGGAGTGGCTTATATTTCCAGTGTAATAAAAGGTGCATTGTGAAGGGGAGATGGAGACAAGAGACTTTAATAACTTCCTCTGCTTCCCCCGAAGGGCTTGTGCCATCCAGCTCTTGCAATGCAAAACCCCCCAAGCGAGACCCCGAGGTGGAGGGGAGGGCTGGAGGGACGAGGCAGCGGGTGTTGGGAGGATGTGGTCTTCCGAAAGCAAGATTAGTGCCACGTCTTTCTGGCAGGCTTCTTCCAAACCGCTGTGTCTTCCTGCCGCTGCAACAGGGGCGGGAAGGTCTCTGAATCCTGAACACTGATATCCTGTTAAAAATGTTGCTGTCAGCATCATCTTCCTCTGCTGCCTCATTTTCTCCCTCTCTGTCATATGTGCAAGCTTCTCTGCATCAGATTCAAATCCCTTGAACCAGGCTCAGCCTGGATTTTTTTTTTTTTTTTTTTTTTTTTTTGTCTATAGATACCTGTCAAGCCTCTGCTTGCTTCTGTTGCCCAGTTTTGGGACAGGAACAGGCACAAACTATTCCAAGTCTCCCCATAAAAACAACTTTAAAGGCAGGCTGGAACAAAAGTGACAGCACTCTTCTAATGTGAGCTTCTAAAAATACATTACATGGTTGATAATTGAATGTGAGATTAAAAGAAAGTTTTAAGCAGAAGTAAGAGCTGCCTATTTCTGGTAAATTCCCATCTCACCGAGCCCCTTGTGAAATGTCATTGCATATCAATATTGTCTGGCTGGAAAATTTAAATTTTGGTGAACTGGCAGTCTCTGACGAAAAAACGTCTAGCTGGGTAGTTTTTGGCTTTAACTAGAGGCATCTCTGGGCTGTCTGGTACACCAGCACCTTCCCTGTTGTGGCTGTCATCAGGCCCCAGAGCCCCTCTGTGCCCCTTCTTGCATCTTGCAGAACCCTCCCATGCTGCTCCTGCCTGGGTGCAGGAGAAGCACCCTGCTTGGGATCACACTGTGAACTTAAATCCAGCAAACCAAAGCCACATCTCTCCACCCCTGCCCCCCGAAGCTGGAGGAGGGGGTTATTGCCTCCTTGACATAGATTTGTCCCCCATGCCACGCGTGAGCCCCAGACAAGGAGCTGCTGGGGCAGGATGCTAGCTAGGGATGTTTTCCGTTGTTTCACAAAGAAAAGAACTTTGTGCTTCCCTTGTGTCTCTGTGCATGGTGTTTTGTTCGTTGGAGGCTCAGCGTGGATCTGGTTACAGGTAATGTTTAATAACCGATTTCCCAAGCTAACTTTTTTTGATTGCTGAACTGAAGCACTCTGGGACATTCATATAAATTTGTGGCTATTGTAATAAGGGCTTTCAGGATACCTTTCCATCATTATTTACAGATCTGCAGATCAATAAACTGTGTTATTCTGATAAAACTTACTTATTAACCCCAAACTGGTTTTGCCCAATTTATCACCTCATTCTAATGGGTGGATATATGTGTTTGGTTGAAAATGGGAAGGGTGAGCTCATTAGCTTTAGCTTTCCTCACACAGCAGTGTTTTGCAGCCTATCAATAAAATGCAGTTCCACAAAATGGTCTGGATTAGGTAACGCTGTGAATTTGCATTTTTCTGATAAAAATAGAGGGGTTTTTTCTTTCCTTTCCCCCAAGTCACTGGTTTGAAAGTGATGAACTGCCAGACATATTGTATGAGAAGCTGGTCTCGAGACACGTCCTCTCCATAGTGAGCAGGACCAGGTGTCACAAGGAGTCCTACGGAGGTGAGCGGGAAGAAAGGTGACAGCGTTCCCTCCATGAACAGCATGTAGGCAGTTCCCTTTGTGTGGTTGTAGCTTTTTTATACCTGCAAGGTATATGTGGGTGTTTTAAGGACGGGACCTCACTTGCTGACTTTCAGGCCAAAGAAAGACCTTTTCTCCCTGTCTTGGATTCTGTCGCTTTTGGGGTCTGGAGGCCAAGAGAGGGATTTCTCTAAAGCATATGAATAATAGGAAAGCAAAGTCTCATTGAAAGGCAGTGGCACTTATTCTCCTATGTGTCGTTTGAATATGGATGTGTCCAGATCAAGCAGGCCAGAGTGAGCCGTGAAAGACGAACATGTTTGAATCTTGCCCTGCCCTCGCACAAGCTGAAGTCCATTCCCCTTTTCTGTGTGACTTCAGTAATGATTTCGGAAGCGGCTGTAGCTCTGCATTCCACAACATAAATCCTCGGCAGGAGTTCATCCAGCTGAACCTTAAAGCTGACTGCTTCGCTTTATGGAGATCTCTCACATTTTTCATTGCCTTTGCATCAGACCTCATCGGTCCCGCTCTCCTGCCAGAATATGAAGTGCCATGAAAAATCTGATCTCTTTGAAGCTGACATTAAATTATGGCAAATAAATATGTTGCTTCAACACAGTTTCAGCTGTCCACGTTGTTCCAGTGCGCTGTACGAAGATATTGTCCAGATAAGTAACTGCCCATCTGACCTCCACTATTACCCATAAGCTTTTTGGAGTAAAAGTAAATTGGCCTTTCCCTGGGGACTTCGTTTTCTCTCATACAAAAGTTTGCTAGATCTTATTTTACCTTGGTGCCTATATCTGCTTAAATCCAATTCTGTGGATTAAAAAAAAACTCGCACATTGCTAGAGCTATACCTGATAAGGCCACAAGGTCATTACAGTAATGTGGCTGGATGTAAAAGTGAAGCAAAGACAGCCTCCCGGGCCCTTGCTGCTGGACCACACGTTCTCGGGTGGCGGAGTTCTCACTGACTGCAATGGCATTGGGAGTTCACCCATCCTTTTTGTCTATCCATTTTCTGAACCAGTTTCTATCCTGTACGTTTTTATCCTGTGCAATCCTCCAAGGACTCTCAATCTGTTCTCCTGTTATGAGTGTGTAGTACTGTACTTGTAAACACCTGCCTGTGGCCTTTTCCAAACAGCAACGCTTGAGCACACGGGTACTAGTGCTAGAAACAGGAATGGGTGCCTGCGTGCAGATGCAGAGCTGAACATCTGTACACAGGGCCAGTTAATGAAAAAGGAAATGGATCTCTCAGTCTGGGAAGAAATGGCTTGCAAAATCCTCTCTGCAGCTGTCGGTACTAGGTATGTGTGTGCATTATTCCCAAAGTTTCTATCCGTGGTGGAGCCAACACAGCAGCCTCCTGCTAGTCACATGGGACTCATGGGTGATTTGTTGAGAGAGTCTGGAGGTTTAGTAATTATTTAATTAATAAAGAAGAGGAGACTCAGTGTTGTCAGCTCACACTCTGAGCTGGGAATCCTGAGCAGAAAGAGAAGTCATCTGAGCTAAATGTGAAGCGGCTTTGAACCTCTCTAAGCTATTGAAATGGAAACATTATCATCAGTCCACTGAAGTCTGATTTTGTGCTCCCTGCATGTATGAACAAAAATGGAGTTGGGAGATTACAATGGAGTGATTTTTGTTGTTTTGTTGATGCTCGATAGACAGATCAGCAATAAGCCAGGCAAGTTCTACAGAGAGATGGGAGTACTAGTCCCATTGCAGCAGACTCTGAAAGAGCCGAGTCTGGTGTTGGTATTTCATACGTGGTTAATGATGCATTTCCCTGTATCTGGGTATCTGACATGACTACATTGTAACCAGATGTCTCATCTCGCTAATGCTGCCTCTGTAAAGCCTGTTTTAGACTAGTTAGCTTTTGTCAAGCAGCCAGTCTGGCAAAAGGACTCAGGCATGCACTTGTGATGCTCCGGCTGACCGCACCCTGAGTTCACTGCCTGGTGCTGGCTGTGAATCTCAGTAATGGTGTTGGGACCGATGTTCCTGGTACAGGAAATTATGTGCCTGGCACTTAGGGGTAACAGCCGGGATGCTCAGCACTGTGACGCCAAAGAAAACCAGAAACTGCCCAAAATGTGCTCTCCCACCTAAACCAGCAGCTCTGGGACCTGGGATTCAGACACCAAACAGCCTTTGCCTCCCCCCGGTAAGGACATATCGTTTGTCCTGATTGCTTCCTGGTCCTGACCGTGGCATGGGACATGCCTTCCTAAGGTGTGGATCCCACAGGCTTTCCTCCAACCAAGCCTCATCTGGCTGTATAATTTCAGTACTCCCGTGCAGATCAGACCCCTTTGCAAAAGGACTGATCTCCCTCTTACTTTCCAGGAAGGTACGGTCATCCACGGAGGCACAGCGCGTATTCGCTCTCCTCTCACCCCGCTGGGCACAGTCCACTGTGCAGAGGTGGCCTTCTGTACCATTCATAAACACCAGCATGTGGATCGATGCCTCTTATAGTGCTATTGCATAGAAATGTGGTGCTATTGATTCTCTGTGCTTTACTTTCTCTTACAACCCCTGAAACATCTCCTTTTTGTCAGGCTTCAGCGAGCCGTTCTCATGAGCCAACAGAATGGGCATTGTTATGAGAAATCTTGCTGCATTTCCTTCACTGAAAGAAATTCTGCTCTTTTATCATTCATACAAGGTGTCTAAGCCATGCTGTTTTCTTGGTACCTTGTTTATCAACAAAATCCAAGAATTCTGCTATAAAAAATAATTTACCTCCTTTGCCAGCATCCTTCCCAAATAAACACGAGAGCAGGTGGAGACGGTGGCCAGAAATGTGTCTGGGAGCATACTGAAATTTGCTGGGACAAACACAGTAGGAGAAATGAGCATTATGCTTGTGCTAACAATTAGCATAATCTTCCTTAAATCTTCTGCACAGTAATCATTATTAAGAAATGTGTCTTCTTGAGCCTTTTTTTCTTTTCTGAAAAGGAAGTGGAGCATTGTAATATTTATGGATCCTGTTGAGCTCCTCACTGTTTTGGTTAGGATAAGGACTATTTTCCTATTTGTGTGTTGTGTGCAAGTGCAGTGCAGGAATTTGCGCTCTGTGCCATTTCTCTGGAATGACGTGGAGAGGAGGAAAAGGAGATTTTCAGAAGCAGCAATCTTCAGTTTAAGCGGGATCCCACCAATGGCAGAGAGGTAAAGTGCCAGTCCAAGTGCTTTTCTAAGGCTGTGTCCTTTACTCAGTGTAGTGCCTGTTGCATTACAAAAGTCATGCTCCTGGGGACAGCTCTTCAGAGAGGGAAGAAGCTATTGCCTATGCCTCAACTAGGCATCTCCATTCACTGCAAATCTGCCCTGTATTCCTTTGTCCCATTCACTTGCCTTGAGAAAACCATTGCTGCCAGCTTGGAGATTAGTGCTGAACAAAAGATGTCTCTTTTTTGGCCTTTGTTCCCTCTCCTACCCCATGTCTGTCTCGTCTAGTCAGGCTGCAAATTCATCGGAGCCAGTGTTTCTCTTAGGAGTGTACAGCTCCTTACACCGTGGTGCTCCATATTATTTGCTGCCTCCCAGCATGCTGTAACCCAAGTAATAAATAATGTAGTCTGTTAGTTTTATTATTCATCCACCAAATAACTTAGTTGCAAGAGAGCATTCAGAGAATTGAAGCTCAGGTGCTGAGTGCATGGAGCAGCTATAAAGTCAAATGCTTAGTAAAAGGCTCAGCACAGACATTGCCAGTGCAAACAATGAAATCTTCCAGGTGCTGTGGGTGACCCTTTTGTTTGCACCGTGCTTTTCTTAAGCCCCGTCTGGGAGGAAAGAAAAACTGCTGTACATAAACACCCAGCAGAGCTGGGAGGATTTGGGGGGTGCTCTTGGCACCTCGGAGAGCACACCGTCAGTATGGGAAAGGGCTGCGGAGGACCAGTCCGACATGCCTTGGCCACAGGATGCGAGAGCAGCAGTTCTGCATGGGCTCCTTTACAGCTGTCATTCTTGCGCTGTGTTTTATCCAAGCTCGGTTGTTATTGCAGGGAACCGAGCTGGGACTGCTCTCTTTGTTCTCAGAGGTTGGTGAGTGACGTACAACAGTCATTCCTGATGCGTGTCAGATGTATTCCTGTAACATAGAAATAAAAGACTGTGTTGCACCGAGACAGATTCTGTCACCTAACTAGCCACCTTGCTTGTGACTGGCAAAAAGACAGAAGTTTTCTTCCCTGCAGACAGGTAGTACATTAATGTAAAGATAAGGTGGCCAGGCGGGCAGGCAGGCATGCGTATGATTTGCGGCTCCAGTTTGAAACCCCTACAGAGTGTAGTTCAGGCTTTATAAAATAAAAGCTAATAAGAATCATAACAATTTTGCTTTCTCTCTATAGCCTGCAGCAAGCCAGACGCAACATGGGAATTGAAGAATAAAGGCCATCAACTTCCCATGGCTCCCCTCCTACTACCTTCCTCCTCTTGCTCCAAATTGTTTTGAAAACATTGCTTCTCCCTTGCCTATTTCATTTTTGCAATGAAGTCATCAAACAAGATGACAGGGACTTTCAGAGACTGAAATCAATCAGCAAGTTTCTCTTTTCCTTTTTCTACTCAGGCAGGAAATAGGAGAATAAATTTTAAGAGAGTCCAAGGGAGGGGAAGAGGGCAATAGGTGGGTTGGATCCAGCGTGGGGAGGTGTAGGTAAACAGATGGAGCTTCTGGACTACATCCAACACATCAAAATTAAATAAGCCCCTAGCATGTGTTTGTTCTGGTGCGAGAAGTTTCAGCAAGTCACGATGGGTTTCTGTTGTCCGCCAGAAAATAAGAGACATTTTCAATGTATCCTGTTCCCTGCCACAGCGGTTTTTCTTAAAAGGGAGTTGTGGTCTCTCCAGAGGACTCCCACCACCACCCCAGGTGAATAGTCCACTTTCAGTACTAAAAATCACATTCAAATCATGCCAGGCTCAGACTCTCCTACTTGTATCAGTGATTAAAGACCTCATGTACCATTCTGTGACGCTGATGAACCGGTGCCTGCATAGTGCCGGGCTGGAGACCGGCTCCCGCCTGTGTGCCCAAGCAGACGGGCGATTCTCATGTGGGGGTGCTTTCCTCTGGCCGCTTCTTCAGGGGAACCTGAATGATGAGCTTGAAGCAGACATGTAATTTGTGGAGGTGGCTGAAGGTAATGGAAAGAACTCATCCAGGGGGATCACCCCGCTGCAATTTCTTTTGGGTTTAGGCAGAATAAAACTAATCATAGGGGTTGTCTCAGCTCAGGCTGTGGCTGCTTTAGGAATGGATGAGCACTTCAGATTTACCGGGATACAGTCAGCAGTGGAGTGATCGCTGGGTAGTTGCATTTTCAACACACAGAGGTAGGAAAAGCCGTTGTCATTTTTTATGATGATTTTTATGCTGGCTTCTTCACTATTCCTCTGCACTGTTCAGCAGGGACAGGCCATGCATGGGAAGCGTGGTCTCTATAACTGCAGCCCTTTTCTCCAAGGGCAATCTGAATGCAGTCGGAAAGCAGTAATTTGCTTGTACATTATGCAAGGAAAGTGCTGGCCCAGTAGCACAAAAAAATCACTCTCACAAACCAACAGGTTTTACCAGAAAAGCATTTGGTTTCAGCAAAAAGATTTGAGGTTTTGAATGTAAAGTTGACAGTTTGCCCAAAAGGACTTCTTCCTTTTACAGTGTTCACTTTGTTGAGATCTTCTGTGTTCCTGTCTCCCAAAAAAAGCAAGCAAATGAGAGGCAGAAATGACAACACTGACCAAGCTTCTTCAGTACATTTCTCATTGGTAACTTATTTTAGGGAAGACTTAGCTCAGCTTCACTGTACTAATGAGCATCAATCAAGGTGGTAACTAAACCAGCTTTTCCTGGTGAGTCTTTTAAGTCTTCTAAAATGAGAGTGTTTATTAGAGAGCCTTCTACAAGATTTTATTTCTTTCCTGTAAAGATACGGACTCATGGCCAAACTATTATCTTAAGTAGAACCAAGTATTGGCTCCATTTATTTTTATTCATAACATATGCCCATGTAGTCAGACCAAGCCAGAATGTTCTCAGTACTAGAGACCTTAATTTGGTCTTCATTTGGGTAGGGGATGCAAAGGGGGCAGTCGTGGCACGCTCTGGTTACATCAGGTGTCCTGCAAGCCTCCCTCAGTGCAGAAGTGCTTCAGGATGGGGCGTGCCGAGTGGCAGGGGGTTTGCTAACAGTTACGACCCTGTGGAAGGTACCACAGAGAAGCCATGAAGTGACAGAGATTTCTGGGGAGTTATTATTTCTGAAGATGGAGACTTGAAGGACTCAGAGGCACCAGAAGCACATTTCCACGGCCAGGTAGGCTGTTAAGGTTGTCAAGTGAGCATCTTCGGCTTTTCCCCCTAGAGTCCACCCATCACACAGTCTTAGCTTTTATGTTACTTGCCTAGCCTTTGGGGTTGCTCGACGACTTAAGCGGAGAGCAAAAGGTGTACTGCTATTTTGCGTGTTCCCTGGGGAGGCTGAGACAGCCGCGCCAAGGTCACAGCTTTCCCCGTGTGTCACAAAGATGCTTCATTCCGCTTTGGGTGGGAGATTTTTCCTGTGTGTGAGCTGTAAGGGTCCCTCGGGATGAGAACAGCTTTAGATGTTCAGCCCTCCAGCACGGCAGAGCGGCACCAGTGCGGGGGTGACTCCCAGTGTCGGTGCCAGTGGGATGAAGAGCACAGTGCTGTCTCTGCTTGATACCTGATGGCAGACGCCAGCTACAACAGACAGCATTAGGACGTGCTGATACCTTTTATATGCAGCAGCGCCAGTACAGAGTACAAGTTTGGTGTTAATATGGAAATATGGATAAGAGCTTATGCTGTGACAATGATTTACTGCTTTGGTAACTACACCTGATAACACAAATTTATCTTGGTCTCTCCACTTCAATTATATTTTTTCTAATATGTGTTTTGAAATACAGATTCTCTTGGTCGCATGAATTTATAGGAGCCACTGTGTGACTCAGAGAATTCAAATCAATACAGGAACATTTCTTTGCATTATGCTCCAGTGTCTTCCCATGTATATTATACCTTGCCATATAATATATATTTTCACACACTCTGTTAAAAAAAAAAAAGTAAAAAGAGCAAGCAGGCTCAGGCAGCATTGATGGGGTATGGCAGGCATCATTCCTAAATGACCTGCTGGAGTTTGGCAGTAGCAGCTGGATGTAGCATTTGCAATCTGGATGGGGGATATTTGCTCATGGCCCGACAGGGCTGAAATTGAGAGGGACAGTCTACAAGTGCTGCAGTGCTCTGGTAGAGATACTGCGGCTGCAGGGCTCTGCTTCCCGCTCTGCCAATGGGGGCTGACAGCTGGCAGACCCCCAGGGAGCAAGACTAATAAATACCTCCTCCCCTTGATTCGTCTTGGAAGAGATTCAGCAAGGGAGCATGCATCCATGTAAAGTATGTATTCTGCAAGTGTTTCTCTCCCTGTGTCCTAATCGCTGCTCCTGGAAGAAAGCACTGACGAAGTTGCTCCCTTACAGTGGGGGTAGTAGCAGAAATCTGAACATCAGCACTCTGCCTAACCAAAATAGGGGACAAACCCCCGGTGGGCTATTCGTGCCTTTCTAATGATGTAACAGAGAAGCCAGGCTGGTCCCAAGCAGTGTTTTAAGTAGCAATTAATCTCTAATGAATATGTTAGGCAAGAAACCACACCAGGCAGCTGCAGCAACCAGAAATATGTTCCTGCCACGCAGCAATAACTGAGGTCACTTTTCAGTTTACTTGAAAACACAGCTTGTGGTGGTGGTTTGAATGCTGGACACGAGAAAGCAGATCTGACCCTCGAGTGGGAGCAAATGCCAGCACTGCATTTGGTCCATAAATAAAAAAGTGTTGGAATTTTGCTAGGACAAGTCATTAGTCCACCTGCTTCCGCTTACCAGCTGATAGCTGCTATTATTCTTAGTCATTCTCCAAACTTCCACAAAGAGAAATGGGTCCATTATTTTTTGAGGCTGCTGTTGCTCTCACAGTCCTGCTACTGCTGCTCTTCTCTGGCTGGGGAGCAGAACAGCTCTTTCTAATGTTCCGGGTAGTGCAAGTAACTGTGTGAGGGGAGGGTACATGGGAGAAGATATCAGGAACTGGCAGGGCTGGTTGTCTGGAACAAGATACCCCACTGCAGGTTCCGCTGAGGGGTGGACAGATGTCTTCTAGCAGATGCAATGCAAATCTTTTCTTCTCCAAACCCAAATGCATCTCCCTCAGTCATGTGTGGAGTCTCTGGATCCCACATATTTGATCTGATGCCATGGCTCAATGCTGTTAAATAAAGACATTGCCAGTCTTCTATTAGTATCATGATTTCTTTCTACTGGGAGCTGTGCTGTCTACTGGATGTGGCCGACAGAAATCCTGCTGAGATGCTCAGGGACCCAGCATGAGCTTGCACATTTTGCTTGTGCTAGCAGCAAGGACAGGGAAACTCCTGGGGAATTTTCATCAGCGGTGTGGTACAGGCCATCCTAAATGAGAAGTATCTTTTGGAGTCTTGAGCCTTCAAAGGCCTTCAAGGAACAATAGCACAGAAAACGTGAACCAGATTCACCCAGTCTTTCTTGCATGTGTCCTCTTTGGGTCTGGAGCTGTTTTCTCTCCCTGAAGAGAATGTGACTGATACTACCACAGCAGCACATCCCTACTTTTAAGATCAAACTTCACACAACACTTCAAAATCTAGTCTTGTTTCAGTAGATCATTGTAGCTGCTCCTGGAGTCAGAAGGTGGGGAGGTGGACACCAGAAAGCTGGGATCTCCTCCAGTCACCAGGCTTTACATCATCTGATCTCCTCCCAGTGGGCTGTCTTCCAAGGGCTTTTGGAGCAATCAGCATTTAGAGAAATTTTGATTTATGAAGGAGCTTGATTTTTTTTTTTTTTTAAGTTTCTCAGCAAGCAGAGCTAAGGAAGGATCACCCATTTCTACAAAGGCGTAATATCTCTCTGGAATGACAGGTATTCTCAAAGATATTGGAGACGATAGATTAAAAAGGCAATGCTCCCTGGGCAATATGGTATTCAAAATTATGTTTGGAAGAGCTTCCGATGGACATTAGTGAGGAACATAGTGTAGTCTTTTCCATTTTTGTAAGACCGAGAGTAAATGGGTTGTCCCTCTGGAGGAGAGGGAAAGTGGAGATCTAAAAAAAGCTATTTCAGTTGTTTTTCCCCCCACCCCAGGGAAAATGGCCTGACAGGGTGTCATTATTGAAAAATACTATGTTTCTGCCTGAAAATTGTGCCTTTTCTTTATCTATGCGGTTATCTTTGATATCTCTAATAGTTATCTATATAGTAGTGGAAGTGATTCCTATACAGAAAAAGATCTGTTAAGTGCGTGGGAATATTTGGGTGGATAGAGTTATATAAAATGAAGACATCATCATCATTATTATTACTACTGCTGTTAGATACATCAGCCATATATAAGTCATTCTGTAAAAATAACACTCTTTCCAAGTGTAAGTCAAGAGTCAAAGAAGATGTAAATTCCCAATGTTTGCTGGTGTTGCTAAGACGTGTTGCAGTGCTCAGTGAGTCATGGTTACACTCAGCTGAGCAGTGTAAATAAAGTATTCGCAAACGGTTGCCAATTCCAGCTCAGGATTCAATTCAACCATGTCCGTGCAAATATTTTTTATTTGCACAAATGTACAGAGAGGAACTTTTGTTCTTGTAAGCATACAGAGTCTGGAAAGGCTTTCTGTGCTAGTGAGTGCCTTAGCATGCAGACAGACCCAGCTGCAGGGTACCCTTTGTCTTTTTTGGATGGCAGCGCGACTGCCTGTAGGTAGTGAGGTGAGGGATGGTCTGCAGGTTGGTGCTGGGAGAGGAGAGGTCCTGGGCTGTAATTCCTACTCTAGGGATTGTTGCTTTAGTTTTATGCCATGGCTGTTTTGTAAAATACTTGTTACCCAGTTTAGAAACAGGGTATGGACTTTTTCTTGTGAGCACTCCAACAACTAAGCTAGGGAGCCACACTCTCCTGATGTAGAAACTTTTCCTTCTCCCTCCTCTAAGTATCTTGACTTTTTCACTGTATGGTCACCTAGCTTGAGCCAGAAGACTGAGCTACAATCCCTCTCTTCTCCAGCAGCTTCCTCCAAAAAGCATAGGTGTTTGGGCATCCTCAGCAGAGGCAGAAGACATAGCTCAGTCTGAGGAAGGCACTAAATCTTCATCTACCCTTTCCCCATGAAGAAGAGAGAGACCTGAATTGTGGGCACTCTTCCTGTTTACTGCAGTTTGCATAGAGAATTGCTTTGAGGGAGGTGAAGGGATGCAGGCAAGCATAGGCAGGAGGTGGCCACAGAGCTGGCCAGCCCCAAGGTCCTTTTGGACATGCCTGGTGTGCTCCTGGTTCCTAAACTCCTCTGAGGTGTTTGCATGCCTGTGGGTAGGGGGAGAAAGAAGAAAGAGTCCTTAACGAGTCAAGGTCTGTTTAATTGAAAGGTGAGCCTCAGAACTGCATGTGAAAATGGCCCTTTGGCTCCAGAAGTTGCTGAGGTGATTTGGAAGAAAACCACACAGTGTGCTTCGGGTCTCGTGTTGCAAGGAAAGGGTTTGTGGTGCTCACCCATCACACGTGGGTGTTGTACCAGAAACACATTAAAGACTGTGCAGTATCTAGGCATGCCTGCAATAGGAATTGTGTGGGGTGGGTACCACAGGTAGAAAGAGCAATTTGAATATAAATCCCACCCGACAGCCAATAAATCTAGCTTATGTTCTTTCTTTCTCCCTTCAGTCAGGAAAAAGTCTGGAATCGGTCTGACAAAATACAACAGTCTTTATGGTACAAAAAAAAAAAAAAGACTGGAAAATGTTCAGGGTGAAATTTGGGGCAGATGTGGGAAAAAAATGCAGCCTTATATTCTGCAAAAAATCCTTTAGACAACTTTAAACAGAAGTCAAAGTTTCTAGATGTAATCATATTTTAAGGTTAGCATCCTCACAGCTCCAGCCCCCCATTTTGGTCAGCTCTTCAAGGGGAATGGTAGGGGATGGGAGACACGAATTCATTAGCAACAGGTACAATGTTGACAGGTCCCATTTTTAAGTGTTCATTTGTCCTTGTAGTTCGTCTTTACTTCTATCCCTTAATAACATTATGGAGGGTAAAGGAGAGATGTCTTTATTTGTGTCTGCCTAAATTCTGTCCTCCAGGAATGGGAACAAGGCTCCATTTATCCTTCAGTGCAGTGATGGTAAAATAGAATTACTGGTTAATATATCAGGTTAAATTATTTTCCTTTAATGCTTTAGGAGAACTGTGCCCACTATCAACCTGGCATGAAAACCACTGTGTGAACAGTCTGTGCACAGTCTTTGAAGTCTATGTTAACTTCATAAATGTCACAGAACTTTTTTAAATAGCTCGTTCATGCTTTTCTATTGGATGCCAGTGTCCAGTGCTTAAGTCCCTACTCCAGTGGATCAGACTCTCTGTATACGAATAAGTTTTCAGAACACAGGACGGAATAGGATTATGCAATGTGGCTATGAGCAATGGGAAGTTCCTGCAACAGTAATTTGATGCCCAGAGCTATTCTATAGCTTCAGCAGGAAAGCTTCATTTGCTTGCTTGCATGCCTTGTTTTTACCCTTCCTAGTTTTTTACCCTTTTGAAAGCACTTTGTCTTTTTCAACCAAACAGAAGTAGTTGGAGTAAATATTTTCACTGCAGCAGTAGTTTTGCTGTTAAACAAACAATTAGAAAGCGAAAACTTCCTGCCACTTCACATGTTTGTGTTTTGAAAACCAAGCTATTTTTTTAGACAAACTGGAGGATATAACCACAAATAACCCCTAAAGAGTTTTGCTCAGTTTCAGCGAGCTAACTGAAACCATAAGAGGAAATTTTGTTTGTCCGGATATTTTCCTTTCCTCTTCAGAAATATGCTTCCCATTTCCCAGCCCCTTGCATTTGTCCTCCCATGCCACCCAGTGCTCCCACCCGCTCCAAAAGCCAGGAGGAGCTGTAAGAGAGGGAGCACAGGAGTTTTGTGACTTGCACAGATGAGATCGAAGATCTATGCAAATACTGTCCCCTACTTGCTGCCAGAGTGGGTGCTCTGGCTTTGTGTGCCCGGATAACGAGCCTGATGAACTCTCAGCCCCAGCCCACTAAACTCCATGTTTGACCTTGAAAAGTGAAGGCATTAATCCACAGCACCACACGGTCCGTCGTGCTCCTAATCCTCTTGCTGATGAAGGACAATATTATCATGTTGGCAAAGTCAATGGTAATGGCTTACGACAGCCTCCCTCCCTGCGGCTGCTTCTGCATTATATTAACTTTATCTACAGATTGCTGAACTGCTGGTAGAAAGAGAGAGGGGAAGGAAAGGATTTCTACCTGACAGGTTAGACAATAACCTGCTTCAGCGGCTGCAGTGGGGAATATTAAAGAACTCAGAGAATGAAAGGTCTCCATTTCCAAGGGGCAGCCCCCCTGCACCCTGATTTTGGAAGGCAGCCTGGAAAGGTGTGCTGGCTTCTGGGCTGGGTACCCGCCTCTCCGCAGCGTCACCATGCCAACGAGCGGAGGGATCGAGCTGCTGCCATCGATTTCTCATTCTCCTCTGCGCTTCCTCCTCCCTCCAAAAAGTCACCTCCCCTGGAATTATAAATGAGTGACACCCCTCTGTCCCCTGGGTAGCAGCCTTCCTTCCCGAGCTGCACCTCTTCTTTTGGTTCGGAGGAGAGGAAAATATGTGAATAGATGGGGAAATGATGAGAGCGAAAAGCCAGGGGGCATGGCAAGCCGGGCTGCACTGCTCATGGCCCAGACTGGACTGAGAGGTTTCATTTTATCCTATGTGCTACTGAATTAATTTTGGATTGGAGTAGAGAGACTTTGTGCAAGATCCTAGGGTGGATGCTCCAGGAGACAGAGCTGCTCAGAGCCTAACAGTGGTGCGGAAGTAGTGCATGGATGAGTGCAGCCCATGGCACAGCTCAGCTACCCTTGAGCATCTGTCTGGGTTACAATGTGGGGGACTCGGTGAGGAATAGGATTTGGGGGTTGCAAAATATCACATGGCTTTGGCATTTCCTCTGCATTGGATTATTAGGTCTTGCTTTTACATAAAACGAGAGATGGAAAAGCACCTCTGGGAAACCCCCTGCCTAGAGAAGTCATGGGGAGGCTCCAGTTGAGGTATTTAACTTGGAACCAGGGGTTGTATGTGAAGGAGCCTTACATCCCATCTCTAGGGTCAGGAGCTTTCTTCATCCTCCTCCCCCCTACCCCTCCTCACGTTTAATCATGTGGAGAAGGCAGAAGAGCCCCTGTAGATAAGGCTGAGAGAAGTGACTGTGTCTTCCCATGCTTCAGGCAGTGGTTCCGCATGGGTTGGAGTCTGGCTTTCACATTATCCCTCCAGCATTCCTTGGTCTGCCTCTCCCTCATCTTTGTCATCTGGGCTTTGGGAAACCTTCACATTGAAATCAAGAGTTTCTGTGTCAAATCTACATTTTCAGGCCAAAGCCAGAAAGTTAAAAAAATCCCTGCTTATGGGCCCTGCCTGGCCCAAGGTATGCACAACACCCCCTGTCACCCTGAGTGGCCCCGAGAAACCGCTTACTGCTCTGGGAAGGTGTCTTCAGTGATGACTTCCACAGCTGTCCTGCACACCAGCATGAAGCCTCCTCCTGCTGTATCCAGGGCTTTCAGGGCCAAGTGAAGGGTCTCAGATGGACCTTGGGGCTCTTATCCCCCAACGCAGGGGACGGGGATGGATTTTCCTTCAGCTTGGTGCTTAACCACATGGTTAATTTAAAGCATGTGCTGCACTCTTGCTGAAGCTGGCTGGGGTTTAAGCATATGCTTAAAGTTAACTACAACTTTATGAGGCTGCAGACTCAGGAGGCTATCTCTGTTTGTGGATATCCTCATGTTTGCCAAGAACATTTGCTTGCGTAGACATTTACAGAAACACCCCAGTACAGATAAGCCCAAGCAACTGCTTTCCTTCCAACAAATATTCTCCCATAGTTGTCCCCGCGGTGTTGTTCCTGCAGCACTTACCCAGTCTCTTCCCCTGGGTACCATGTGGCCAGCCAGCCCTGGAGACCCATGTTGGTCTTCTTCCAGCACCAGCATTTTCCTTCCTTAGATATAGTTTCAGCAGGAATCAGTCTCTACGTTGGCTCATGGCAGAGCATCCAGGCTCCAGGGATCTCTTGGGGCAGACAGCGCATCACTTCATCCTCTCCATCCAAAGGCTCTTTAAAGGCTGTCACTAATAGCGGTGTTTCTCTATTTCCTTTGCCCAGAAAGAGCAGTAAGTGAAGGGGAAGATCTGAAGTTTTCTCGCGTGATTGGGCAGCATGTAATACACATTAAAGAGGGTCTGAGAGAGAAAACCAATTGCTCTGGGTTGATATCCTTGGCATTTTTGGAGCCTGGCTTTGTCAAACAGCCACAGAGCTTAGTGAAAGGAATAAAAAGATCTTCCTTGTCTCCCTCCATCTTTTTCTCTCTTTAAATCAATCCCCTGCCCTTCCCACACATATTGGCAAAATGACCCTGCCTTTCACCTTTCCCACGAGCAGCAATCATTCTCCTTTGATTTTACCTCCAGCCTCTGGGCTGTTCCACACTGTTGTCTGACCTTCAGCAGGCTGAGCAAGGGGAAAGCATCTGTGTCTGCGTGTCTCCAGGGTCGGTAGCAGAAGCTGCCACAGAGTAACATGGAGCTGAGGAAGACTGAAGATAGTGGCCATTACGGGGCCAGATTGTTTCTAATTGCAATCCCAACAAAGTGATACAAGAAATAATACTACAAACCACTGTGAAAGGACCAGAAATAATCATAGCAGAGAGCAGGGTTTCTGCAGGAGCAGTTCATTGCTGGGTGGAGGGAAGCCCATGGAAAAACAAGGTATAAGGTGGGGGAGAAACAGAGCTAGCAGTTGGGCTTTGTAAGCTTTGTGGATAATGGTTCCTTGCTTTTTCATAGCCTCCCTTCTTCAGCAGTGTGTTTTAGATTCCCTCCCTTGCACTTGGCTCCAGGCCTTGCCCTCAGCGCCCAGAGCAAAGCTAACCCTAGGCTAAACCCTAACTTCAGGGTCTTCGTTGTGGTAGTACAGGGGTATTATTGTGCAGTTCCTTTTGGCTGGAATTTAATAGGTTGTTTTGCCATGAGACTTGCATGAGCTTTGGACATTCACATCTATGCTTCTGCTGGACAACATCCAATGCTTTCGCTCAGGCAGGCTTCTTGGATGCTGTGGGAGTTATGTGGCGTGGATGTAGGGCAAGAAACTTTTCAACCTTCCAAGGACAGAAGACCCTGCCCTTGTCAATGCAGTGCTTAGGCAGGCAGATGCCCATCTCAGGGATGTACCCAGGTGGAAGGGGTGGTGTGTGTGGGTCATACTGACCCTCGGTGCTGGGCGTACGAACCTTGGTGTGACTCCTGTGGGAGCAGTCCTTTGGAAGGGTTGTATTAAGTGTTAGGAGAGGAGGCAAAGAAGGGAAATGGTTGGAAAGAGGCCAGGAAATGCAGATTTGGGGGGGGGCTCTCTTTTACCTAAGACATCATATGGTTCAGTCTAGAAACAGGATTTTTTTCTTTGTTTTCCTCTTTGTTTACTACCTTCTCAACAAGGTAGGGCTGAGACAGCCCTGAGCAAGAACTTCAACTATTTTGAACTTTATGGGGTGTGGTGAGAGAGAGAGTTGGCTCCATTTCCGTGGCCTCTTTTCCCTCCAAGCCACACGTGCCTTCTGCAGTCTCAGCCAGCCCCAGTGAGACTAGTACCTCCCAGTGCTGAGCTTCAGAAAGTCCCATCTTCAGCACCGGCCTCCTCTCCTCTTGCTGCAAATCTTAACTTCAGGGGGCGGGGGGGGGGGGGCAGAAATCCTCTGCTGATCCCCCCAGCTGCTTTTAAGCAAACCCCAGACCCTGGGCTGCAGAGGCACCACTCTCCCCGCTCTTCCCCACCTGCCCCCCAGCCCACAAAGACAGGTAAAGTTTTGTGAGCTTTTCTCCCATGCATTTGGCCGGGATTCTTGTCACTGTCCAGACACCCATTTATGAACAACAACACCAGAGAAAAGGTAGGTAAATCATCTCAGATTTGTTGGAAGGTAAATACCGTTCCCTCCATTGCCCCTGACAGCCTGCGACACAGCTGAATTCCCCCCAGGAGCATGCTGCCATTAATCACCTTCAAAATGGATCGTTCCACCTCACAGTTTTTGCTGTGGCATAAGGTTAGGCTGGAAAACTGCTTCCAATCCCACACGCTTCTCGTTTGGGGAAAATCTGACGCTGGAGGGGAGCCAGCGCTCACTTATCTGCCTTGCTTCCAGCTGCTGAGAAGAATGAAATGTTTTTCATTCGGTTGTTGCGCTGTGGTTTTCCTTTCCCCTTCACCTCCTTTTTTTTTTTTCTTTTTTTTTTTTCCCCCTTCTTTTAACGCATCTGAGAAGAGACAAGGAGGAATCCACTTATCGCTGGCTGCACAGGGCTCCGGCGTTGAGCCACAGCAGGCGCCGTGTGTGCGGGGCCCCGCTAGCACCATTATAGCTTTGGGATTATAAAATGGCAGTCTGCACACTGCTAATAAGAAAAGGAGGAGAGAGGATTATAATTTTTTTCTGAAAGGGGTATGGATTATCTGTGCCAATAAACGTCGCTGCGACATGCCTGTGCTTTCTTACAATGGATTTGTTGGTAACATTTAAGTCTCCAGATTCAATTTTGTGAGGACCGGCTCTGAAAGCCTGCTGCAGTCAGTGGGAGGTTTTACACTGACTTCCTTGGGCTCCAGAGCAGGCCTTTGCTGACTTGTTGTCCCCTCTCATTTTATTATTGATCTTGAAAAGCTTCTTTGTTAATTTTCCTTTACTGAAAGCTGAATTTTGCCTCCTGCCTGGTTCTTTCCCCATACCAGCCTCCTCCCCGGTAATGTGCCCAGTGCTACCACAGCCCTGACTGTGTGCTTGCTTTTCTAACCAGGGTTCTGCCTTGCCACGACATTGCCTTCCTCCTCAGAGCTGCCAAGAGAAATGGGCCCTGAAGCTTGAGGGGAAAGCAGGTCCTGAAGGTCATGTAGACTCCACTACCACTTACCTTCCACATCTTTAGTTAAAAACAAGCCATTTGTGCCCATTCTCTTTTGAGAGCAGTTGTAGCTAGAGGCAGTGGTCAGTCCTGAAAATAGCCAATCTTGAGCATCAAGGGAGGGATTTATGTGGGATTTCCAGAGGTGTGTTGCAAACTTAGGCAGGGCTACATCTTTCTGCTAGCTGAGGAGAGGGTAGACTCCACAGGACTGTTGCCTTCCCTGGTGTGGATCTGAAACTGGTCACACGGGGAGAGGGTGAAGCCACATGCCTGGGGACTGGCTCAGGCAGAGATGACTCCCCAGCTGGTGCAGTCAGAGACAGTCTGTGTCCTGGACAAACAGACTGCCTCAAGCATTGCCCTTCACCAGAAACCACCAGCACCCGGAGCACTGACCCATGAGCACACATCTGTACAGTTAGAAGAAGGAGAGATGTACTCCGGAGGATGCTTCTAGGGCTCATAACCTGTGGACCAGGCTCACACAGTCCATCGCCAGCAGTATGTATAGTGGGAGAATGTGTTCTGCTCCTCCTTGCTCTTGGCTCTTACAAACATTGAACATAACTTTATTACTGTAAAGATAGCTTTAGGATGCTCAAGTGTATTCTTCTCAATACACCAAGCAGTGCCTTCAGTCCTGCAAGGTGGCTTGAGGTTTAGAAGACTCCAGCATCACCTGGCTGGAGATCAAGCCTTGCTCAGGTCTCCCACAAGAGATCTATAAAGCAGAGCTTAATGGGGCTGGACTCTCTGAGTTGAATTTCTAGTGGGCTTTGGACACGTAGCTCCTATGATCTCCCCAAAACTCCTCTGAAATGATGGGCTGTAGGGGCCCAGACCCCCTTAGAGGTGCCAGATCTGCTAACCAGGGGAGAGCAAGGTGCCATGGAGAGGGAGGAATGGCCATGTTAACAAGAGAGACTTTGCTTGTGGAAGCAGTTTATCAGAACAATTACAATTAGCACTTAACAGCCTCTGGACACTGTGTGCTGGGCTTTCCCTGTCCTACAACAGTGTCTTACTGGCTCATTACCTGCAACACCTAATTTTCAGTAGTGCTAAAAACGGCTACCTCAGGAGACTCCCAATGCTTGGGAGAGGAGACTGCCTTCTCCAGCAAGGTGCATTGCTCCTTAGCATTGCTTTCCTGAGGTGTGCATGTTAGTCTCATGGGTGGAAGCAGCCGGCTGCTAATGAACAGAGCCGCTCACTTTTCTCCCCCATTTTTTTTACCACAGGCCTTCTCACTCCGCCCTCCCAAGCTTTCCGCAGCTGTTTAGAATACTGTTCATCTTCTCAGAATGCTTTTAATTGCTGCACCTCACCCAGCAGGCTCACAAAAGCAGATGGAAGGCTCAAAGGTCTCCTTTGCTGGAAAGTTAGGCTTTTTTAAATTTGGAAGTCCTCAATTAATAAAATATTACTCGCTTTTCTAAGGTCAGGTTTAGCAGCTGGGCCTCGTGATCAAATGAGTGCCTTTTCCTCGGGATGTCTGCTTGCTGGAATCTCATTAATGTACGCTCGTGCAACATACGTAAAAACTAAATAGGACAGAAAGTGTCTGTTTCACTTTTTCTCATCTATGGATCTGGTGTGAGGCACATGGACCTTGTGCTGCTGCATTTTACCCTCTCTGTCCCACTAATCAAATTTATTCTTTCACTTGATGCCTACCCATCCTTCATGTCCTTGCAAATCTCTGCTGATTTGGGCAGGATACAGGGCAAAATGATGTCTGGCAACTAGATGAGGAGTCCTTTGTGCTTCTGGCGGCATGGATTTTCACAGCTCTGGCTGCTTGAATCGCTATCGTCTTGTGTGAATGAGGCCAGTGGAGTGACCCCAGATTTCCATCCTGTTTGCTGGAAGCAGAGTACAGCTCTTAATTTCTAAATTCATAAGTCACCACCAGAACATCCATTTTAATAGAGTTTGGGCTATACACCCTTGAAGGAAATTGTTCTGCAATAACCAGCTCATGTGTAATAGTTATGCCCAAAGTGAAAGCTTCTCGCTGCAGTGTATGATTTGACTCCTCCCTGAGGTGCACTTCTTTGATGACTTGCTATTATTATTTATTATTTCTATGGTAGCATAAATGTGCATGACACTTTACAGAAAGCACAGGACAATATCCCTGCCTTGAAGAGGTTACAACGTCCCTGCCCTTACTCCAGCCAAACTTGTAACGTGATACAGATAAATCACTGGCATGCAGGGAAGGAAGAAAGAGTTGCCAGCAGAAATAATGTAGCCTCCATCCCCACTGCCTGTTCATGGATGAAATACCAGGCATTAACTCAAGTGCAAAGAAGGAAGTAGCAGGGAGAAACAACTAAGAAAATAAAGCTGCATAGCACTGAGGAATCCACAACCACACAATATCTCCATGACCAGCAAAGACTAGAGCAAAGCTTGATGAGATAATGAATGAAGGAATGGTACGTGCCCCTCTCCCTTTCAACCGTGCTGCTTGACACTGCATGCCAAGGGGCTGATCTTTGTATGTCCCATATGGGAATCTCTGCCCCAAATGGCACACTGACTCCAGGCAATGCCATCACGTTCATGCACTGTTAAAAGTCTGTAAAACCAAGGCAGAAGCCCACATGGAAGTGCAGCCCAGCCTGCAGTGACTGCTGTGTCCTCTCTGATGTGGTCTGGGTCCTGGAGGAATTTCATACAGAGGTCTTTGGCATGTAAACGTGTTTTCCTCCATGCGCTTCAGCATTTGTGAGCACCTTCTACCTCTACTCCCCAGTTCCAGTTAGGAAAGATTCCTTATGGCTGTCTGTGCATCTCCCATGGCACATGCTTGTATCCTTCCAGTAATGTATTTGTGTGAAAAGAGCATATTCCAGAAATAAAAACTGGGCACCAAACTCCTGGCTCGATCACATGATAAAGGTGATATATTCACAGCATTGGAGTACCCCAGAGCAGAATTTGGGAGCGTTTATTTATCCTTACACTGGACTTGGTTGAACACCAACAGACATCTCCATTTTACGGGTTGGAGTCCAGAGCTGGAATCCACGTGTTTCTCCCAGCAATAGTCTGCCTCAGGCACCACCACCCATCCACCTTCCTCACAGAGAACAGACTTCTTAAGACCATCCCCCAAATCTCTAGACAGGCTGTGGTCACCCCCATTTTACACAAGCAGAAGACAAGCATCTTTTGCACTGTGGCTCCAGCAGCCATGGGCAAACCTGGGAATGCGATGGAAACAAAGCCATCACAAGAGGTTTTGCCATGCCCCAGAGGCAGGTTCTCTAGCACTGTGCAGCCCTTTCTGACTGCGCTGCTCTCCTGTAAGCACACTCCTCCTGTATTTTCTGCAGCAGCTGGGCTGAGCAGAGCAACATTGCTTTGACACAAACATTTTTGCCAGGGATTTCGCAATTGGCTGCCCTCCCTCACCTCCGAAGCTGGACTTCTTGCCAAGTACGTGTTTCCCAGCAATGCACTTCCAACCCTGTCACCTGCAAACACAATTACTCCTTGCTTTCCATCAGCTTCATTAGTGATGGGGATGGAAAAGGACTGAAATGGAGCATGCTGCATTCACCGGCGGGGGGACACGTTGTTAGCAGGCAAAGGAAAAGGACATTTGCCAAACCAGCTCTGTCAAACTTAGTGCAGCTGTTCTTGGTGAAGCTCTCACTCTCTGATACAAGTCAGCAAGGCATGAAGAAGGCTTCTGGGAGCTGGCGAAGGGACCTTATTAATATTGGTATGTAAAGCATACAGAGAATGTAGCTGTAACAGATCCACCGATGCTGTTGGCTCTGACTAAGACTCAACACCCTTCCTTCTCAGGGGTGGCGGAGGAGGTGCCAGTCAAGAGTGGCTGTTCAGGGACTTGAATAGGGAGGTTTTGATCTTTTTTCATGGTCTTTGATATTAGTGGTTGTTTTCATTGGGAAAAGCAGGCTGGAAGAAGAAGCACAGTCATTTAATGCATTGCACAGCAGTCTTTGGTAAGCACAGGAGAGATCATTAAGGCTTTCTTGTCAATCATCACTTTGAGAACTTTGCTTTCTTTTTTGCATGTATTTCCTAGATGGAGAGGACCTCGAGATGTCCACAGTACCTGTGACCTTCCCTGCTCCCTCCCTGCATGGTTAGGATGGTGGCTTTGTTATTCTGGGGGTCAAGTTTGCTGTAAGGTCTTGACAAGTGCTTCTTCATGGCAGATGGTAGAAGCCGTGTAGACGGTCTGTGGTGTCATGGAACTTGAAGTCTTCCGTGGTTGCTTGCCATGTAGAGGGCAAGCAGAGCCTCTTTTGAGAACCAGACTGATCTCCAGTCCGCATTCCTGGGACAGACAAGTAGTTTGGGAGAGGTGAAGAAGGGAGGAGAGGAAGAGAAATCATATCCCATTCTGTGCAACTGTTTTTATGTCAGGAAGTTTGAACCCATTGCTGAAAACACAGCAACAGCAGAACTCTCCTGCTAAAACCCAGAGGCCAACTCCAACATGGAGAGTCTGGTACCCTCTACACCAGCAGCTTGAAGTGCTGAAGGAACATGGTGGACATGATTGAATAGTCCATTTCTAGTACCCAGTACTGTGGGTTTGGCAGACTGGTTTTAGGCAGTGGTGTGGCCAAGGGACTGACTTTGCTATGTCACACTGGGCAGTTGTAGCATGTTCCTACCCATCTCTAGCAATGAAATTTAGCTTTTCACTTACTTTTCATATACATTTTTGGGACTGCTACTTACTAGCCTCCTGTGGCAAGGATTTCTGGCTGAGGTACACTGTTAGAGCTAAGCTCAGGATCTGCTGGCTGGGTCCCAGTACTTCTCCCTTTAACAGGAGCTAACTGGGTTGCTTCCCCTGTGTCTGTGTCTCATGGGGGTACTGTGGCCCCTAGGGCTGCAGAGGTCTACCACGGTTCATGCACACACTCATCGCTTGTGGAAAGACCGAAAATTCAGGCACCTCTCACAAACACCACTGTGTGAAAGCAGCAATAAAAAAATACATGTATTTTAATCCAATCTGGACTGGGTTTTGTGATAACAGCAAATTTCATCACAGAGAACGAAATTTCTGTTGATTTTCAAGTATAGAGCACAAAAGCATCATGTTCTTCCAAAACAGGCAACGTTTTCCTGGCATCCATTGAAAATGCCGTGTCACCACTTTTGTTAATGTTATCAGCAACAAATTTAAGCCCAAAGCAGGCAGTAGGCATGGACAATTTTTTCATGAGTCATTACAGTTTGGCAGGCTATGGACAAATGGAGGAGTGTTATGTGACCTTAATAGTAGAGAGTCTTCTGTAGTAACTGGCAGCTTGCTTTGGGCAAAGAGCATCGTGCCGCAGGGTTGAATCACCCCTCTGGCAGCAAAGGTGGTGGAAGGGGGCTGAGGAAGAAGTGATGGGCACAGGGATCCATCCCACAGCACTCGCTCCTTTGGGCAGCCTCAGAGCGCATATCCAATGAGCCTGTGCTCCGAGGCATTTCTTTGGAGGTGGCTGGCAAAATGCATTTCCCACCTTCATGGATGGAAACATGGAGGGATGGTGAGCTGCATGGAGAGAAAGAAAGAGATGGTATTTGTCACACTGTCTTTTTCTTTCCTTTGTTGTCCTCCTACTCTTCCCCCCTAAGCTTTTGTGCTTGCTCAAAACTTCCTGTGGGACTGAAGGAGGGAGAGACCATGCAGCTGCATGTTGACCTTCTAGCTGGAGCTGGGCACATAACAACCAACTGTGAGCTCATATTTCATTTCCCCAAGAGCTTTGGGCAAGGCAGGCTGCTTCCAGCGAGTGACTTACCCAGTGGATTTTGAATGCTGAGAGAATTCATTATTTTGCTGGTATATTCCATTATCCAATTGTCTCTGTATGTTCCCAATACCTTGCTATCTGAACACCTTCTGGTAGTGCCTTGAGCAATTCAACTAGTGTCTGCTTTGTGTGGTTTCTTTTCTCATCCAATTCCCCAGGAGAAGTGAATGCAAGAGAGTTGGTGGGGGGGAGATTGTTGGTTTGTTTTCCATTTATTTATTCATAGCTAGTGTCTACACAGGTTTGTGTTCATGTTAGAAAAAACATGCTGAGGAAACATTCGTCACACTTGGAGCTGGCCTTCCTGGAGAGGCTCTTTTCCTGGGTTCTGTTTTGTGGTATAGGCAGGCTTTCATCTACCTGCAGAGCCCTGCATGGTGCCACAAAGCAAGGCTGTCCACACAGCCCTCACCATGGGCTGTGTGTGTCCTAGATAGCCCAAGTCAGTGCCATTGAGTACCATCAAAATAAGGGGGCAAGACCTTGTCCTAATTTGCTTTTCTATAGGGAGTCAGTATAAAAACGAAGAGATTGGTCATGGCGCCTCATGTTCCTGTGGTTGAAGAGCTCAAATGTGACTGTAGGCTCTTTCAAGCATTTCTCTCTGCCAACAAACTTTTGCTTGAATCAACCTCATCCAGATGTTGCTCTTGGCCAAGCACTGGCCCATGTTGACAGCAGTCGTGTGGTGAAGGAGGAAGCCTCTTGCAGACAGCTGGCTGTTGAATCCATCTTATCTGACCAGTTTGCCTTCAAGCTGCTTTTGGTGATGGAGCAGGTCTGGAAAGAGAATGGGTCTTTGTGTGAATGTTGTGGGGGAAGCGCAGGTTCCTGTCGTGGTTTGGGTGTATCCCACCAGGAAGGCCTCCAAGCATTTCTCACATCCGCTGGATCCATGCCACCTTGCAGGCAAGAGAGCAGTACTGCACACTCTTTCATTATCAGCCAGTAGTATGGATGCGACATACTGCTTTCATTATCTTTATTTTTAGCCTCTGTCTCCTTCTAGCACATCTGTTCCTATACAGGCTGTGCACCGTTAGGCAGGAGCAAGTGGCCAGAGATGGAGGAGAGAGATCTTTGCTGATGACACCAAGAGACCTGTGAGAGACCAAACTTCTGGAGTTTGTGAAGTAATTGTTCCCAGGTTTATTGCTGAGCCTTTGGTATTATGGGAAGCAGGACCTCTCTGAAACCTGGCCATCCTTCACATGTTCCCATCTTCCTGCTGTGTCCCAAGAGGTGTAAGCCAGCTGGGATAGCTGTCCGCAAACAACATCTCACTGCTCCTGAGCCATCCAGGATTTTGTACAAACAGGAATGCCAGCATGGCCCTTTCATAATATTCATCCAAGACAGCAGAGCTCTTCCCACTGACTCTTCCCCACTGGCTGTCCTGTGGGGCTCCCCAGAGTCACCTTCTGCTGTAGTAGTGCAGAACACAGTTAGCAAGTAGGTTCTCATTAGAGCCAGAATTACTCTTTCAGCCCTTTTTATCTTCCTCTGTTATATTCCTCAATCCACTCCATCCTCCACACACACAGCCAACGCCTTTCATTCACATTCAGATTTGCTTCTTCCTCCACAACCTCCACTCTCCTTTCCACTGCTCAGAGCTCAGTCTGTAGAGAAAGGATGTTTCAGAGGTTACATTGAAAGAACAGCAGCTCCTGGGATTTATATTCGTCCCATGTCTAGAAGATCAAGCTGTAGAAGACTTCTCCACAGGTCCTGTGAGGAGCCGCTTGAGAAGCTGAACCCTCAGCACCTCGCCTCACTTTGATCCTCCTTTTTAGTTCCCAGTGGATCTGATTAGGCTGACAGAGAAATGAAAGCTGCCAAAGCACTTACTATAAGCAGAGAGTGGGCAAAATGAGACTGAAGAGGACAGAGTGAACAGTGTTTCTTTGTAAAGGTTTCCAAAATGCCCTCATCTGATAAGCAGAAGAGCCTTGTTACAGAGAAACAGGCAGAAGCCCCACCAGTTACCTGCTGACATTTTGTTAATTTTAATTCCAGAACATTAGCAAAACTGTTACAGTCCAAATAGTTTCCTCAAGACCAGACTGAATGAGCTCTAGGTGCTACTGTGAGGTCAAAGATTCAAGGAAAGGTATATGGTCCACTAGGAAGTGGACTTTCGAAAGAGTCTTTGGGTCACAAGAAGATGTCTGGAAGCAGTGTGACCAAATTGATACGATCATTGAACCTAATCTCCTCTGGTACAAGTCCTCTTGTGCTTGCAGTAATCCTTGTACAAGTTGTAGAGTCAGTGTGGTCCCCATATGCTATATGAGTTGCAGATTTTTAATGATACTTACAGGTTTTGGTGGCCCACAGCAAAGGAATGTCATTTGTTGGGCACGTAGCAGCTTTGTGGTGCATCAGGGAGTCCAGGATGTGTTTCCAGGACTTCATCCAAAGCATCAGTTTTCATTTTTGCTCTCAGTTGTAGACACTTTGCTAAAGAAATAGAACATAACCAGGGCCTGTAGACTCAGGCGTTAATTCAGACCCAGGGGAGGTAGATGAAACACTGTGTAAATGAAGACTAGCACAACGGAATGGATGCAGTAAGCTGCCTGTCTCATCCCATCCTCTCTCTCCGTGCTGGTATTTTGTTGGAAAGGGGTATTGTTAGATCTCACTGTGTAAATTATCAATCTAAATATCCCCTGACTCACACCGCAAATGCTACTGAGGGAGTCAGTGTAGTGTCAGTATAAAGCACGTCCCATGCCAGATCCCCAGAGAAATCACTACAGGATCTGGTTGACCTTTACATAGAAGATGGATCCATCTTGCCTACGTTTGGGCTCCTCAAAGTTAGACTTCCAGGCAAACCTGGTTTTCTGGGCTCCTATAATCAGAGATAGGCGGCTCTGAAAAATGGTCCTGCCCTTCCACAGGGGGATCCCGAGGCCAGTCTCTCTCCAGCAACTGTAGAAGGAGGCTACAGGTCTCTCTTCGACAACCGGGCTAAGTGAGATTGTTGCCACAAGGACTGTAGAGTATGGACTGCTTCCTATTCCCTCTCCTTTGTCCCTTCTTGGTCACTAGGATGCATTATTTGTCTTGAGTACCTACTAATGTCTGAGCAGTGAATTAGGCCTATGGTAAGCATTATAACTGAAATCCTCATAGCTCGATGTGGAACATATGTCAGAATGGATTTTTTCTCTATTATTGCTACTGCCAAAATGAAATTAAATTAATCCAGTGTGTGAAAAGTCAGGAAGAAAGCCCTCCATGACACGGCAGGGATCTTGCATGATTTTTTTCTCTGAGCCAGCAGCAAGATGAAGCTGGGAAGGTCTCTGCTTCGTGACTGAAAGGACCTTGAGACCATGCTCCCCAGCCTGCCCTGGTCGCTCAAGGCTGATGCATTCCTTGGGATTGTGCTGAGCCAGCCCGAGTAGCTCTCATCGTGTAATAGAAAATACCACGCAAACACGTGATGTTTATACGGCGCCTGGTTTTTACATCTTGAAAGCATGTTACAGACCCTAAGGAGGTCTTCCTCCTCCAAGCCACAGCGGAGTTACCACTTCACCAAAGGACATGTCTTGCTATCTCTGCTCTGGGTTTTGCTGATAAAATGGTGGTATCTTCGTGCTGTTGCTTGGCCTGTACCAGAGAGATGAGGAGAGCAACAAATTGGGCATGCAAGTGATGAACTGATCCTGGGTCTTGGATTTCCCAACGGAGAGCTCAGCTCTGAGTCCCAGGAAATCAGAAGGATCCTTCCATTTACCACAGCTTGGAAACATGAAGGTGAGCATCTGTGCTCTGCTCAGCCATTCCTGCTGGCCCTGTTGGCACTATGCACGTCCCACAGCCCAGAGGTGACATGGGACAGCTCCAGCCAGCTCTGCCATCCTTCTTTTTGAACACCAAGGGAGGCAGCATGTCCTCCATGCACCTCCAGCCAGCTGCATCCAACACAGAGCCCTCTCCCAAAGCCATGCAAGCTCTTGGGCTCCAGAGCAGGAGGTTGCAGATGTTTCAATGCTGTTATCAGCCCTGAACGGTACATGTAATTTTCCATCTCCAGTGTAGCTTTTATTCATGTGTGCACTGTGTGTGTCTCCTTGCTTGCTCTGAAAAGCCTTGTTTCTTCTTGCCTCCCTACTGCTCATGCCTCTGCCTGGTGAGCCTCCAATATTCCCACTGCTCAGCCTTCATCAGTCTTGCTCTGCTCTCCTCGGGCATGGCTCTGGCACAGATAACCTTTTGGAGGTGCTGGCGAGGGGCAGTGGGGCTGGGTCCTGGGCTGGCCGTGATTCACAGGATGTGATGGGCAGGATGAGGCAGGCTGTTTGGCTCTGAGTGACAGCTGAACAACCCACAGATCCGTATATCCCGGCGTGAGATAGCACAGAGTGACTTGGATCTGGCTGGCACCCACTTGCAAATCAGCTGTGCTTCTGGAGCAGGGAGTCCCACACCTAAAACACCCACTTGCAAAATGCCAAGCTGTGCAGAGAAAGCCAAACCTGTGGGTCATGACAATCATCAGTCTTCTGTCATCAGCAAGGCAAACTGACTCATGAAGGAAGAGCAGGAGTGAAGCGTGGAGGTGAATAAATGAGCCGCCAAGCAGCTGTTGAAGCAACGCCTTGGGCTGCATCCTCGCTAGAGCAAGCCTCTGGAGCCCCACCTGGCTTGGCCAACGGGTAAGCAGGTACTGAATTATACCTCGTGTGATGATCAAGGTGACAGTCCCCTGTCCCAGACCTCATTAGGGTCTGTAATGCAGAGGTTCCTCACACATTGCTTGCTCATCTGTCTTATCAACACCACATGATTATCCCTAATGTGAAGCCTGCTCTTTTCCCGACTGTTCAGTGCTCAATGGCTGGTAATTTCCCTGGCATGTAAAAGCTTTGGAAAATTAATGTAGAGCACAGGTTCACACCTTGTCACAAAGATGCAAAGTTTAATAAACTGTGGAGCCAAACTGTTGGCTCCTTTGCATTAATGCAGGCAAGCAGCTGGAAATAGCTCTACAGAAGAAACTCGCAGCAGGATGCCAGAGTTAGAGCACCCAGAAATTCCCCAGCAGCTGCTTTGCTCAGCTGCTGAAGCGATTGCCTCTGGAAACAGGGACTGTATTGAACCAACCGAAGAGGAACAGTGCCCCAGGCCAAAAAAGATAAAAGTGCATGTACAATCTTGCAGAGATCTAGGAAAACTTTTTTTCACCCCCCTTGCTTCAACCTCCTGCATCTGCAGAGATTTTAAAGATGAGCCCAGCCCATTTCAAGGTGTCACTGGAGTATCCATCCCCCCTAGAGCTTTCCACAGTCCTGTTGGTCTCCTGTACACCAGACTCCTTCAGACAGGTCCTTTGGTTTGGGTGTAATCTCATATTTTGTGTCACCTGCTTCGAGCAGCAGCTGTTGGAGCAGGGCTTGTGTGGTGTAGCATCTTGGCTTTCACCAGAGGATGTAGGGATAAACTAAGGCACCCATATCACCATTAAATGCATGTCTGTAGAAATATATATTTACTGAAAAAGAAGGGAGATACTTTTTACCCCTGAAGCTTTCCTGTGCCTCTTAGAGCAACCTGAGTACTTTGCAAACCATGTCCTTTCCCAAAAATCAGATGGCTCCACTCGGGCCTGCTGAAAAGCATCTTAGTTTTCAGGTATTGATAGTCGGTAGAACCAAAGTAAAATAATCATCGGTTACCAGCTCAGCCGCTGCCTTTGCAGCACGGGAGGGCTCTCACCAACTGCAAAGCCCGTTTCAGAGTGGCGTTCGCAGCAGGGGAGCATGGTGTAGGCTTGCATTGGTGCCACGGGGCTGGCTCTCTTGGGAAGGAGGGCAGATATACGCCATTCAGCCCCCATGCCCGTGGGCTGCAGAGCCTTGATTCTTATTCCCACTATAGGATCCACCCACTGCCTTTAATGATTCATATCACTCCCTTGTATCACTTAACCCATTCTTAAAGCATGCACTTAAATAATTTTCAATCTGTTATTTAATCATATTTGCTAGGCCTCCTTTCCATTAATGCTCCAGCTGTGAAGGGAACTAGTTCAAGAGCATGAACTAGGAAGAGTCATGCACTCTGCTAAGTGTTTTGGCTGTGGGATGGGAACAAATGCATGGACACTGGTTTCGTATCCTAGAATTGCTCTCTTGACTTGCTCTGGCAAAGCATATTAGCACTGTCATCTCTGCAGCTCCTCTACATTCTCTGGCTTTGTTCATGGAGTCTCATAAGCTGTGTGCTGGTAAGCATGCTTCATTGCACACCCAGCCACGAAGCTCGAGGTTTCATGTATTGAGCTAAGCACAGGAACGCTTTGTCTGCCTGTCGTTCTGGAGAAGGTCTTGTCCACAGGCAGTCTGGATGCTCTGGCACCAGAAAGCAAACAAGAGGAACCCACTCTGGTATTTTTAAAAAAAAAACCAACACATTTTTAAGCTTATCTTGTATGTGCTTGGCACCTGAATTGTGGTGTTTCACTGCCTGGCTTTGGCAATAATGGAAATATCTAAAAACTCGGATGCCAGTGGGATGTAAATCTTCTGTGGAAAATCTCTCAGTATTAGACTTCCACTGGGTTTCAGTGGTGTCTTCATGCTACCCATGGTCCAAGTACTGCAAAATGAGTCAATATCTGGGTGTTTCACCAAGTGCAGAAAGTACACAGGGCATACATAAGCTTCTTAAAAGAGGCCCAGTGATCTCTGAAGGGATCAATTCATCTATGTTCAGCTTCGCTGTGACAGTTCAAACGGTGGAAAAAATTATCCTCGTCTGGAAGCAGCTTGAACATGCCTTATTTCGGGACTGAGCTGAAAAAGGCCCCGTGAAGAATAGCTCCTGCAGAGGGAAGAGGAAGAGCCCAGATTAGTTACAACTGTCTAACCGGGAAGGGTTATAGCTAGTTTTTATGACTGATTATCATGCACAGCGTGAGGGCTTATTGTGAGAGCTCGCACGCTTCTCTCTTCCCAGCCGTCCTTTGCACTTGCAGGTTCTGGTGAAGCAGCCGGCTGTGTTGTTGGCTGTCTCGGCACACGTGTGGTAGGTCACACTTATAAAAGCACAGGCGGCAAATCCTGATTGCTCTGCAGGATTTGTTGCAGCACAAAAGATGTCTGGGTTTGACAGTGGCCATAACATGGCCCGGCTCCTGCACATGGCGTGAGGAGAAGCAGCACGAGGCTCACAGGAACAACGTGGCATGGCATCAGGGCACAGGCAGTGTGCCTTGGTTGTATGTGACATCCATCCCGTGCTGCAGGGGTGCCATGCTGGCAAACTGGGCCCTCTGCAATGGTTCATGATGCCAGGAACATGTAGGGAAGCTCAAGGAGAAAGTTTTCCAGGTTCTGGCATGCATTATTTCACTTTGTGGATCGTTTCTCTTGCTGCAAGCTTCAGCATTTTTTATAGGCGTGAGCTTTTCCACCTAACAGTCATGAAAAAAGATACCCTCCAACAACACTTTCTTGAAATTGGAGTAAGAAACATGGGACAGTCTTAAAAAAACATTGATGTTTTGCAATTGCTAGTAGACATCAAGAAGCTCCACAAGGCAGAATAAATTAACACGGTGATTTTAAATATGGAGCCCATAACAAGGAGACAATTAAAACATTCCTTCTTAGTCATGCACACAACATCTGGACAAAGTGCAGGTGGAAGAGATATGTCTTGTAAAGGAGGAGAAAAAAAAAAAGGGAAACCCAGTACCATATTTCTTTTAAAACTGCTTCTTTCTTTCTGAACACAAGGAAAAAATTTCTCACGATGAGGGTGGTGAAACACTGGAACGGATTGCCCAGAGAGGTGGTAGATGCCTCATCCTTAGTAACATTCAAGGACAGGCTGGATGGGGCTCTGAGCAACCTGATCTAGTTGAAGATGTGCCTGCCCATTGCAGGGGGGTTGGACTAGATGACCTTTAAAGGTCCCTTCCATCCCAAAGCACTCTATGATTCTATATGTACAGTAGGCTGGAAGAGACGAGGGAGGCAAACACCAAGTTCCCACCACGTTTCTGCAAAAACTGAGCCAGCAAAGACGTCTTGCATGAGGCTCAGGCAGCTGGGAGCCCAAGAAAGGACCTGCAGTGCTGTCCCCTATGTGCCATCCCCCCAGCACCAGCACTGCAGGCTGGCAGTGCTGTTTGCACAAGCGTGAGAGCCATGTGCATCCGCCCTCACTTCCCTTCAGGTGTCCTCAGAGAGGTGTGAAATCCAAAATGTGCACGCTGCTTTGCTGCCGAGGTAGAGCTAAATATTTTAATCCCAGCTTCATGAATGTGGGAAGCCAGAGGAGAAGCGTGATCATAAAAACACGTGGCCATTTGTGGCATTTTAATAAAGGGGATGGATCCCACTACATCCCTCTTTAGCAGGCGACCATTCCCACTTTGCTGGCGTGACCTCGGGAGTGTTGTGTGTTGTGATGGGCTGGGTTGCCATGGATACTGCTGGAATGGCATCGGTAAATGCACAGCAAGGTTATGTGCAAACAGAATATAGGGGCCTTGGGAGTGTAAAAATTAAAATAAAGCAAAATGGGATTTGTGTGAATGTCAGAAAATTGATTAGGAAATACCTGCATTCATCAAAGAACTGTGGTCTTCCTTGGTAGGTGGAGGTGGGATATTGCAAGACAATACGTTGTATTAACTGTGTTTTGAGAAGTGCTTTGTGCAGATGGTAGACCATGGTTGGGTTGTAGAAGGCCAACTCAGCTGGAGACTGGCTGGTGTTTTCTTTTTAAAAACTTAAGTAGAGTTGTTCACTGTTCTCTCCCATCATTCCTTCCCTGTCCCTCCACCTTTCTCTTTGGATAAGTCTTATCCATCTCCCTGCCAATTAGCATTTTTTCTGGCTTCAGCATGACTGACCTCTAAGGATGAGCCTTTCTGGCAGACAATGCAAAACTACCCTCAAGCCCTTTTTGAGAGGACAAGAGCTGTACTGGCATGCTCTCCAGGACCGTGCCTGTCTGCTTCAGGAAGAAGGGTGGTTATGGGGGCAGTTATGGGTTTGCAGTGCCTGGCTGAGGCTTAGCAGCTCTAGCGAAGAATTTCAGTGCAGCAGTGGGAGCCCAGGTGCAGGTGGGGATGAAATCCCAGACCAGCCTTCCTCACTGCCCATGTTATTTATTTGTTAGTGTGTACTTAGAGGTGTCCTTGCCAAGTTCACACCTGCTCTTTTGCCACATAATGCGCACAAAGTTTTGAATCTTTTATGTGTTGCATCCTCTTTGTAGAAGGAAGGAAACAGACTGAGCTGTTTTATTGACTCAGGTGTGGTCCTGTTTCTGTACAGCCCCTTGCCCAAAGGTGCTGTGATCCTGCGGGGGGCTGCTAGCCATGATTGCATTAGAAACAATAAATAGAAATCAACTTTGTCGGGGTTCGATCTTGGCAGCATCCCTGCATGGCATAGCCTCTCATTTTCAGTGTCTACACCGAGCTGTGACAATAGCACAACACTGCTGCAGCGCTCGGCTTTGATGTGAAGGACAGCTCCTCTTGTCCAACATGCTGCACGGCGTCAGAAGGGCTGTGAGTATTCAGCTGTGCGGCTTGACTTCTTCCTAAGAGCTGGCAGGACAAAAACACTGACAATTTGCAACCTTTCATATTCCATTTTCATTGTGTGTAGTCACTGGCTGCCACAGCTAGGCAGGAGTGTTTGCACTACAGCAGGGTTTGAGGGTTACAAGCAGCGTCAGTGGGTCTGTGTGCTGAGAAGGGGCTTGGCTGGAAGAGACTGAAACAGATGAATTTTACACCTTTTATTTTTTTTTCTGTACTCATGAAAAGCAAATGCACCATTTCTTCCTCCCCTTCCATCTCCCAGAACCAATATACAATTCTGACAAATCAGCCCTGAATGCAAATCCAATAAAGTTAGCATAATTGTCTTTGTTATGAGGAGCTGGAACAGGCTGCTCTGCATGAAAATCAAAATAATAAACCACTACAACATCATGCAATTGGGTGATTGTAAACCTGGCTAAGTGTCCTCATGAAGGTGTGGGCGCAGGGTGGGGGGAGTGGTGCAAGGGGAGGTCTTGGGGCTGAGCTGGGCAGCTCCAGGCAGCTTTTTTAAGCTTGCTGGCGATTTTTAAAAGAAAACATGCAATGGAGGTAGGGGCAGAATTTTTTCATGTTTTAATGTTTAGCAGATGAAGAAGTAAACCTGAAACCTTTCATGATCGCAAGAAACAACTGCGAGATCTTGCTACTTCTTGTGTTAATTGTGTCTGATTTTGAAAGATCGCACAAATGAGTATTGCAAATAAAACAAATCAAAACACTGAAAATATTTTGCTTAGAAAACATTGACACAAAAACAACTCTTTTTTTTTTTCTTTCAAGGAACTGTTCCAAAATAAACAATTCCGTTAACATACATCTGAAAGATGTGATGTGAGCAAGCACTAACAAATGTTTAGGTAGTAAAAGCATTCACTGCTGGTTCCTAAGCTCCAGCTCCAGGAGTCCTGAGAATGCAGAATTGTGGCTTGTGTTAAAAAACATGCAAACACAAAAGCTGTGGCTTTCCTGATTATGGAAATCCAGAAAACGAAATAATCCTGCTGCGATGCTCGGGAGAGCTAAGCTTTCACCCCATGGAGTGGAGGTGGTGGCTGTGTGCCCTGGGGGGTGCTGAGGGTCTCCTCCCTTCTCCCTCCCCAGGCCTTGGTCCCCTTCTTTCCCTCTGCAAAGAATCCTGCTTACATCCATGTTAGGAGCACACTCACCAACTGCTCTGTAAATAATTGCTTTTAGCAGGTTTCCCCATGCACTTTGGGGCTGTGAGGATGATGTGACCCAGGAATAATTCTTGCACTTTCTCCTGCCTTTGCTAAGCAGGCATCAGACCAGCTCGCTGGCAGGAGCAGCCCAAGCCTCCAGCCCTGCTCCCCCTGCTCCCAGCCCTGCTGCAGGGAGCCTGGGAGCTGGGGCTGCATCCAGCCTGGGGAGAAACAGCTTCCCAAAGACTGCATTTAAAAGAGGCCCAGCTCCAGAAACTGAAAGTGGGGGAACAGGGCTCAGGGTGCTGGAGAAGCCCAGGAAGAGCAGTTTGCTTCCTTGGGAGAAATTGATTTTCAAAGCTATTGATGTTGCTTTTGAAATGCAGCCTGCTCTTCACTGGCATTTAGATTACCTTTCTTTCTGCGCACCCACCTTTGTTGTTTTAACATCAAAGGAACGCTGTGCTGCTCCGCTAAGAAATTGCCTCTTCCCTGCTATTCGGGCTATGTCCAGCCTTACACTCCACCGATGGTTCAGCTCCACAGAGGGAGGCACCGAACCCAGTCGCATGTGCACCCACACGTCCCTGAGACGAAGATGGGCCTCGGCCCCACCACCAGCTGAGAATTGCATCTGTAAGAGGGGGGGGTCAAGATGTCAACGGGGTGGTGGGACACCATAGCAGACGCCGTGCCGCCCCACCTGATGGAGGGCTGGGGTTTGGGTTTTTTATACCCAAGCAGGGTTTATTGGTCTCCTGTTGCCTGTTCTCCCATCTCCAGTGTTGCTCAGTCCCCAGCTCTCATATGGTGTGCCTTTGGGTGGCCCCACTGGGCTACTGTGGCTCCATGAGCACTGGCAGAGCCCATTGCAGCTGCCTCTGTTCAAGATCTGCTTCTTGCAGAAAAGCCATCTCTGCTCTGCCTGAGCAGAAGGTATCGGGGGGGTTTGGCAAGCAAATCACGTCTGGAAATGACAGCGTCGTCTCCTTTGACTTTACGTGATTTCTTCTCCCTCCCCCCCAATCTCCTGCTTCAACCTGTGCTCTTGAAGAGGCTTTAGAGCTCATCTGTGCTATTGTGCAAAGGAAACCTAGAAAAGGTTAAACCAATCCAAATTGCTGAGTTTTTGAAATAAAATAAGAGTCCCTCCTAGCAGGAGATTTGCTGAACAAAAAGGCTTCAGCAGTCAGCCGGATTTCAGCAGCTTTTCCCAGAAGATTCAAAGGAGTGACCCCACATCCAAATTCCTGCAGAGAGCAAGCTGAAACCCCTTTTAGATGAAGTGTGTCCTCCCAGAGAGTCTTTTTCTCTCACCACAGTCAGGCTCCCATCTTCTACGCGGACAAGGTGACCGATGCCCTGGGTGAGCGGCCGGGGCTGGGGCGGTGTGGGCTCAGCGCTTGACTGTTGGCCCCGTGTGAGCTGAATCAACAGGGGCCATTGGAGGCCCTGTCTCATTCTCAGGCATTTCGCCTGTGGGGATGTTGTTTCATTGGCACGAGTGGCAAACTGCGGGGCGGAAATCTCCTCCCGGTGTACCGTGCCTTGTAGTTATGGATTGATGCGTTTTGCCTCCGCACTGCAAAAGGGTTTTGTGCTTGCAGATGCTTCTGCACAAGTGCTCCCTGTTCTGGGTGGAAAATGTTCTCCCTGACAGTTTCTTCTCTTTCCTATTTGCATAATTAAGAGAAATTACAGAGCATTTGGCCTGCTTGTAGTATTTACATCATAAGCATTGTGATACTTGTTTTTCTTAAATCCTCCCAGCATGGCTCAGAGATCCCCCCTCCCAAGCCAGCCAAGCAATAGGTAATTTCATTTGCAAGAATTTTTAGCAAATGCCAAGGTCCAGAGCCTGAACACACAATGGTGACGGACATTGTCAGACACACTTGTCCACTTTGTGTAAATAATTGCACATCCTTTGGGGCACAGAAGGTAGAAAATGAGGTAGAACATAGCACCCTGTGGTTGTGAACACCTACGGGAGACCTTGGCCTCTTTTGCTGTGCCACATACATTGCTGAGAGCTGGGGGAGCAGTGCGGAGCGATAATCCCCTTTGTGAATCAATCCCTGAGTTGTCTGGGACAAGGACAGCATGGGACCTTGATCACAGCCACAGTCCTGGCAGTGTTGCTGTCATAAGAAAAAAATGTATATATAGCTTTTAATCCTCTTAATTGGTTGCATTACTGATACTCTCTGGCACTGGCTGGGGAATGAGAAAATCTATAAAGTGGTCTGGTTTGCCCGTCCCAGCTTGTGCCTGAGACAGTGTTGTCATTCAGAGTGGGGAGAGGGGAAAGCACTCGAGCACTCTCCAAAAAAGTCCCCTGCCCTCTCCATCAGCCCCACACTGGGAAACTGGTCCCACTGGACCAGTTGCAATTTGCAGCACCCAGAAACCGTTTACAATGAAAGGCGTCAAGGGTCTAATGAGGGAGGAAGGACTTTTTTTTTTTGCTTTTGGAGGAGCCTAATTTTCTTCCCTAAAGCTTTGCCAATGACAGACACACTCATAAAGCATTTTTATTGGATTTTCGAACAATTTAATTAGCGTCTCCGTCCGTGATGGCTGCAGAGTTGGTGCAGAGCAGTCTCTGGGGACAGTAAAAGAGAAGTGGCAGCAGTGCTCTGCATGGATGGGATGGAGGGGGAGGACAGATGAAACAGGGAGAGCAGAAGGACTTGGGGAAGAAACAGAACTTGGCCATATCTCCTTTGAGGACTGAGAAGAAGCCAGGTGCATTGACGTGTCCGCCTGCCTCCTTCACAGTTTCTCGAGAGGCTTTGCAGGGTGGGCATGTCCCTGAAAGGTGCAGTCCCTGGTTGAGCTCACTTCTGGCTCAAAGCGGGGACTTTGTCTTTGCTCTGGAGCAAACTGAGACATTCCGCTGGCAGAGATGCTTTGCCTTGAGGGCAACATGAGCATATCCAAAAGACCAAGGAGCCTACCACAAGTCCAGCCTTGTTCCCTCTTCACCCCTTGCCATGGCAAAGCTGCCTTGGGCCAGACATTAACACGAATGAAGCTCTTGTTCATGGACATGTCGAGCAGGACCTACTCTGCTACCTCCTACACCACACTTGAGGAGCATAGCTCAAGGTTCCCAAGTCCCATCTGGATGCTTTGAGACCAAGTTTGGGCAGTTGTGGTCACCATCTAGATCGGGCAGCCTTCAGCCCCGCTCAGCCCACACATGAACCCGCTGCTCACCTCGCAGCCCACCACAGCACAGACATGTCGGGACTGGATGGGCCAAGGGGAGAACGTGCTGGCTCAGCATGGAGCTGCGGTGTGGAGCAGGCAGCAGCAGTCTCTCTGCAGCCCATGTGCTGCTAGTCATGGGCCTGACAGCTCTTTTTTTAAGTCAAGTTTAGCTATTTGCAGGAGTAGAGATACAAAGGGGATCGGGGTAGCTGCGCCATGCAGAGGCAATATGTTTATGAGCTTGAATTCCAATTAATACACAGGGGCTGTCTGTTTTATATCAGTGCACGGCATTGGCGTTCAGCTATTCTTTTATATGGATAAAGTACGTGCTGCATGATTCATTTAGGGCTCGCCGAATCACACGGGTTCCTGCATCCTGGCAGCAACATCTGGCTGGCGTCCTGCTGCCTGGGCTGTGCCGAATTCGGGCGCTCGGTGCACCCCCACCCAGCTGTGCCGCCCCACGCTGTGCCGTGCCGGAGCCGTGCAGTGTAGCTGGCCCCAAAGCTGACTGATCACCAAATCCAAAAAGCAGGAGATGAGAAGCAGGACAGGAAAGAAGAGAAGAAAACAAGAGGGTGAAGTCATGTATTAGGGAAGGGCTAATGGAGAGCAGCCAAGCCAAGTACTTCCAGCCAGCTTCCTGACACAGGATTCGGAGGAATTCTGCAGTTTTGCAGCAGAAATAGGTGCCCTGCACCCCAAATCTTCCACTCCTCCAGGGACGGGCCCGGGAATTAACTGTTCCCTGGGACAAAGCCTATTTTTCAACAAGACTTTGCTGAAAAAACAGGTTTTCAGAAAAAAAAAAGGAAAAAAGATAGATTCTGGCTGGTCTGGAGCAAAGGAGGGAAGGGTTTGCTTATGGGGTCATTGTATTTAATTTTATCCAGTTTATTAATACAGCTTCTATTCCAAGCATAGGGACAGGCCCCGGATCATTCTCACAGTCCTGTTGCAATCCTGTGTGTGCAGATTTTCTTGCCTGGCTTTCAGGGAGTTCAGAAGAATCCCTAAAAGTTTTCTTCCAAGCTCAGGTGAGTGTGAACCAGGCACTCAGCCCAGCCTGCTGGTGAATTTTGTGATACTTTTCATGCTCCATCACACCTAAATCCCCCACTGCAGCGCTTGGGGCAGATTTTCTTTGGGTTCAGCCCTATATTTCTTTGGGAATGAGTTGTCTAGGAGAAAGCTCACCCGCCCATGCCTGGCTACGTGAGGCTATGTGACACCTAACGCAGCATGGCATTGCTGCCTTTGCTGCCAGCACAGTCTGCAAACCCAGCGGCAGGCAACTGGGTGGCTTGGACGCAGCTCAGAAAACCTTGGGTTAACTCTGGGCTAATCTGAGGTGCTGGACTCAGTGCATTTAAGACTTGTCAGCTGTTTTCGGAGGCAGATTCACCCTTCCCTCTTTCCACCCATCGTCTCTCAGCTCTCTGACACGGCTAATGGATTGCAGACCTGTTCCCCCCGCATCCAGGCTGAGCCCCCGTGTTTCAACTGGCATCACTCTTTGCATTAGGTGGAGATTTTTCTAGGGAGCACAGAAAGGTAATTTCCCCCTGTACAGTGGATTAGTGCTAAAGGAATAGGAGAAAAACACCAAACGCTTTCATTTTTAGAGCAAAAAGTGGTGGAAATTACTCCATAGCAGCAAATCTGTCCCTGTGGGTATCCTCTTTGATGTGCAAAGGAAAGGAATGTTTTAGCTGATCTCAATATTTTTAATTCTCTTGCTGATTTTGAAGCCCTCTTTAGCATGAGCTACCAAAGGATTGTAGATTACCCTGTAAAAGCAGTTTTGTTATTGTCTCTCTTAACCCCAGCTAGCCTTCAATTTCCTGCCATCATTTTTATTATGCCTTCTTTCATCTGGGAATGAACAATGAGCTTTATTAGAAGAAAAGGTGAGAAATGTAATAAGAAAAGCCCGTCCCGTATGATGCTAGAGGCAGACACCCCAGGTGGGTAAGTGATGCCATGTGAACGTAGCACCAGGCTCCTCTGAAACCCACTCGTGCTCTCCCATCTGGAACGAGCTGCAGGGGCTCTCTGCTACCACAACTTCCCTAATTCAAAAGATCTGATCAAAAGTTTTCTGACGTTCTTTTTAGTATTTCTGTAATAGAAATACGTCAGCTTTGGCAACTTGGTCAAATTGTGGTCCATTTCTGAGCCAGGTTCTGACTCGGGTCTGCTCCTCCTTTTTCAAGAGGAAAGCATTTTTCTTGTCGTTGGCACAGAGGAGATGGGAAAAATGGGAAAAACATGGGAGAAGGGAAGCTTTCCCTGATTTTTTTTTTTTCCCTCCCACAGAAAACAGGGTTTTTTTGCCCCTCCCATCAGTATGGAATATATTTGTTCAGTGAGAAACAAAAGAGAAACTGCCAGGGGAAATTTCCTATTAAATAAGCCCCCTACTCATTTATTTCCAAATTTTCCAGACATGTAATGAATGTCTCTTTCATTAAGCTGTAAGAATAAACTCAGGCCCTTAAAAGCCTTCCCTTGCTCCACCCCCCCCCCATTGTTACAGTCTGTTGCGCTGCTTCTGCATTTCCCCCACAAAGCTCTAATATTATAAAAATGTTTTTGATACCAGGACCAGGCAAATGTCTCTTTACAGTCTCAGAATACTAAAGATTTTTTTTTTTTTTTCAGTAGAAATAGTCAGTAAGGTTTACAATTAAGCAACCAAACACTGCCTAAATTTCAGTAGATATTTGTTTCTGACATTCGATATATTGTTCACCCACCGATTTTATGGTGCCACTAGTAAAGTAAAGAATCCTTATCCATTATATTGAAGATTTCACTCCCTTTCCTTTGTAAGGGTAAGTCTTTATTTGCACCAAGATTGACTCTTGATGATACGGCTTGCTTACTCAGTGGATGGCTGTTTCAGATAATTGTTCTATTGCTATTAACACAAGTTCAAATGTTGTTTAATTGTGGGAATATACAGAACATTGTTGCCAATCAGGGTCATTTGGATGCCAAGCTGAATGCTGATAGGGTTGTAAAGGCAGCTTTTATGCAGGGAGCCTCGCTCCTTCTCTTAACGTTTTATTTTTCATATCATTTTAAGATCTTAAAGTAGTAGCTGTCCAGGTATGCTGAAGGGCTTAGCAAAGGAAGATCGATTGGCAGATATCGTACAGCGCAAAAGCCTCAGCTGTAACGGAGCAGTGTTTTTGAAGTAACAATATAAGGTAAAACTAATGTGCATTTCAAGATAAAGGATGTTCTTTGAGTTGTGGGTGTTCAAACAGAACACAACAACATTTCTATTCAGCACACTCTTTAATTCTCAGTTAAAATAGATCCCATATAATTGTAGCTTAATCCTGGTTGAAGACTCCCTGACAATTTTCAGTAGAAACCTGAGTTTTATTGCAGAAATGTTTTCACTTTCAGATCTGATCCTCTTCAACATTTGGTTTGCTAAAATCATCCAACAACAACAAAAACCCTCAACCACTGTAAAATGCATCTGGAACCTGACAAACAGATTGGGGTTTGAGCCAAGAAAAAATCAGCAGCTTCCGTCAGATTTTTGTTTGCTTCAGGGCTTTAGGGGGAGGTGGCAGGTTTAATACACAATTCATAGTTGCCGGTTGCAGGGTTTGGTTTTCCAACACATAAGTCAACACCATCTCCTGAGAATTGGAACAAAGACAAAATAAATCTACTTTCATTTAAATTTTCAGCAGTATAACGCTGCTTTTTCCTGCCCGTTTCCCCTCTAAATACATGGTCTAGTTCCACCTGAAGGAAACAGCCCTTCATTACAGCACAGTTGCCACCAGGCTTGCTTCCAACACCCAGAAGCTATCCACGGTGTTTTCCTGGCCTGGCTCAAAATGAGAGGGCTCAATGGAGATGATTTTGTTTCTCCTTTCATTTGATCTTGTCCTGCTTTTGAGTTCTCGCCAAAGCTCCTGGAGAGGACGTTTTTGCTGTGAAGGAGTAGCCCAAGAAAGACGAGGAGGTCCTGCCATCTCCTGGGTTAGTCTCAAGGGTGTGTAGAGTTACCACGAGGTGAAATGCTTTCCTCTTTTGGGACACGGTCTAGAAAGGCTGTGTCTCATTTCCCAGGCTTAATCTGCCAACCTAAACTTGGGCTAGCATCGGGACTGGAAACCTCCAAGCCATTGCGAAAAGAAACTGGATTCAGTGTGGCTCAGATGGCTGGTAAACAGTTTGTTCCAAAAAACTCACAGCAATTTTTCCCTACTAGGAAAATCCAGTTGGGGTTAGGGTCAAACCCATCTGCTTACAACTGAGTCTGGCCATGTTGTTGAAGTTTGTGTCTTGGTCCAGCATCCCTTTATAAGTTTGGAGGAAGGAAGGAGGTTCATGTACCTGAGCAGGCTGTATTTGCATGACCCGTTGAACAGGGGCAGCTCTGCCAGTGCTCAGAATATGGCATCGCTCTGCCAGGATGGGGACTGGCCTTGTCCTGTTGCATGGGGCTGAAGACCATGCATACACCCATACATCCATACTCCCAGGCCCTCAGGGTCTTTTCCATAGGGAAAATACTGCTTCATCCCTCCTCAAAATCGAGATTAACATCTTTAGAGCATAAAAAGCCTAGTTTGCAGGCTGACACTTCCCTGTAATTGCCTCTCCTCTCTCTGTACTGCACAAGGATGTCAGCATCTCTCTTTAATTGTTTTAATTTTTTCCCTCACCCGTCGCGTCTCTGCAGAGATAAAGGGCTTTGTAAGAAACCATCCAGCCAGAATGAACCCTTCCTGCCATGGTGGGTAGACAACCTCTATGCAGCACAACCCAAAATGCCTGGTTCCAACTCTCTTTTGTGCCTCCCGTGGTCTTTGCCAGCCTTTCAAGGCTCTTCTGTGGATTGCAGTGTCATAGCTGGCGCTGGAGGTGCAGGCAGGTGGGAGGACCAGGAGTGCTCCCCACTATCGAGCAGGCAGCAACGGGGCTGTTGCAGGGCCCCAGGCACCGATCAATGCTCATTCCCTGCCAGTCCTTGCGGTCATTGGCCCATAGCTGAAGTCAGAGGGCTGTGCTGCTCTGCAATGATTTGTAAGCTGTAATTGGCTTAATGCTTGGCTTACCCGTTTAGTATCGCTAAATGGCATAACATCATCTGCCTTCCACTCGCACCAGAAATAAAGCTCCACAGATGTGGAAAACTTTGCTGGAGTTCACACTGCAGGTTGCTTGCTAGCCTTGTGCGACAGTTCCCCATCTACTCGGAGGCTTTGAGCTGCAGGTAGATGGGCAGCACCTTTGGTCATCCCTCGCTCATGGCATTGTCTCTCCTGATTCCAGGGGAAAGGGGGGATTTATCTGCTGCTTAGTCTGCCTCTTGCTCACACCATAAATCAGCCCACTGAGGTGCCAGGCTGAGAGGGCCCTCCCGCCCCCACTGCCTCAGATGAACATGGTGAAAGGGGGGAGGAAGACTGTAGAAAAGAAAGTCCACCCCATCTTCGCGACACCTGCAAGCTTCATCCAACAGGCTGGTGCCTCCAGCAGCAGATGCATTGGGTTGATGGGATGCAGCACAGCACTTAGTGTTCTTTTTCCTTCTCCCCAGCCTCATCTGAAACACTGATGGGCCAGACAGCAGCACAGCAGGGAACTGCACGTGCCTGGGCCAAGTCCTGGTTAGCCTGTCCTTGCCTCCAGCTAACACCAGCATGATTCCTGGCTGGCTCTTGGAGGATGCACTTGCCAAGCTTCCTTCCTCACATCACAGCTGTGTGCTGTGGGCCTTCTGCCTTTGGGTCAGCTGGAGGAGGTCTTTGTCTGGAGGGATGGGTGATTCTGCTGCCCCCAAGTCACAGAGCCTACAGAGCTGATATTAAGAGAAGTCCTGATTAGAGGTCCCAGGCTGCTGGAACTAATGTCCTTTTGTGGGCTCCTTGCCTGTCTTGGTCATCTTGACGGGTGTGGGGTGGCTGGTAGACTGTAGCAGGCAGGCAGGGGACCAGCAAAGCAGCCATGGTTCCAGGGCCCTGGGTGCACCTCCATTGCTTTGACCATCCTCAGCTGGGATCTCTACCCACACACCCTCTGCCAGTGGGCCAGTGGCCCAGCAGCTACATTTAAGCTCTGTTTGTCTAGTCTCGAGCCACCTCTGATGTGCCCAGCAGCTAAGCTGGGACATGCTGAGCTTGCAGGACTGCCACCCTGCCCAGGGCCAGCGTCAGCATTAGCATTGCAGCCAGTGTCGCCATGGGGGCCACTTGAGCTGGCATCTGCAGCAGGAGCTTGTGCTGGTCTTGGATTTCCAACTACTGGTGAAAGATTGCAGGCCTTGCCTGGGGGAGGAGGGAAGGTGTCAGTTCTTGTCTTAGAAGTGTGTAAACAAGATTAAACCCCTGTGAATTGAGGAATGCTGATTGGGTTTATCTGCATGATGAAGGCAGGAACTTATTTCACAGTGCTAAGTGATACAGGTAATATTTCCAAAACAAAATCTCCAATTTGAAATCCAATTAGGGTTGCTAAGTAACAACATAGTTAACCAGCCAATATTTGCTAAACCCAGGCTTTTGCAAGCAAGGAAACAGCTTTAACAAATTGCACTAACAATATATAAATACATTAATATTAAACCAAAACAAAAATATATAGTTTACTGCAACACAAAGCCTTTTAACACTGACTGCTAGGATTTTCCCTCTTATCTGTGTGATTTCAGAAGCTGTTTTAGTGCTTTCCGCTTTTCCTGGCTGGAGGGTCTGTACTTAAACTACAGTATTGGTGGGATGGGGAAGGAATCTGTATATGTAGTTTATGAGGTACTATGTAACCTTATTGATGAGCGTGTATCTTACGTGCCTGAATTGAGGGTCTGAAAAGTAATTTTGATGAAAAATAGTTGCTTGAGAATGCTCTTTAATTGTCAACTACTTCAGTATAAGTGATCTCCCCCCGAAAGTTCCTGCAAGTTTTACTAAAACAGGTTGTTTTTCAAGCCTGTTCTCGGCAGACACATACATTGATCTAAAAATTCCCTGTTTAGCTCTGTTCTGCTCAAAACACAGCTCTCTGAGCCTCCTCTCTGAGGAGCTTCAATGGCACTCCTACCTGCCCAGCCTCCTGCAGCACCAGCTGGTTGGCGCAGCTCTAGGCTTGCTTGGGACAACTGCACACCCCACCAGGAGGTCCAAATGTGGGACTAGTGCTCTTGCTCCAAAACACGATGGATAAACCTGCAGCAGAAACCCAGAGTCTGCTGGGCAGCTCTCACTGCCTCAAAGCCTACCTGTCTCTGTATCTGTATTGTCACAATGCAGAAACCTGGGGCTGAGCATCTTGGGTTTTATTTTGACTCCAATTTTACATTTTAAGCACTCCGTGGTCTTTCCTGTTTGGTAGGACTCTAGGCTGGCCTAGGGGTTTGGGTAGGACTTGTCAAAGGCGCTTCTCTGTTTTTGTTCAGATAGAAAAGCAGGATTTCTCCAGTAGAGCTGATCTGGGGCAGAGACTCCCTCTGCAATGAGGATCCTTTCTTCTCTCTTTCAGTGGCTTTAGGACTTACTTAAACTTTGGTCTCTTCTGAGTGGTGGGAAGAAACGCTCCACAGGGTTCTGCACCACTGCTCCACACCCCTGCTGGTCTTGCAGCCCAGGTCCCCTGCCCAGCTGTGTCTGGCTCTACCATCCCATGATGAAAGCGAAATGCCATGTGTGATGGGTAGCTGAACTGTCCCAGCACTAATGGTTTGCTGCAAAGGGCAGTGAGCTCAGGATTTTCCTGGCTGATGAGGCTTCGAGATGCAGATAAGCTCTCTGCGCTTGGCTTGTGTGGATACTTCAATGGCTGAGCCACGCTTGCAGCAATTGAAGATCCTTGTCATGCTGAAGAGGCCTCTTCTTGCTCCCTGCTTTATTCTCCCCTGGCTGCTGGCTAACAGTTGTCTTGCGTTTGGTAGGCTCCTTTGGGTCCCCACATGTGTGGAAGTTCAAGGCAATGGCCTTTGGTTGATGGGAGGGCATCTTAATGTGCTTTCTGCGAGAAACCTGCTGCTTTGGTTTCGTGAATGTTCATCCGAGCAAATTGGTCTGTCTCTGTTCAAGGATCTTCATAAATATATGGACTAGAAATGGCAGGAGCTGCAGACTAGCATTTTTTTACCAAGGAAAGATTATATTTTAAGACTTCAATCATTCCTATCAAAGGATAGCAGAAAATCTTTCTTAGATCAACCTGTCTTGAAGCAGATATCCAAGCTTCCTCCTTATTTCTACAGTGCTGCGTATGTGTTCTCTCTAGCAGCTTCTTACCTTGAGGTAGGGCTTCCAAATTCCCTTTTTGAAAGGGTCCTTTTCCAGCACCAGCACTGAACCACATGTAAAATGACCCTTCAGATAAGCAGAGCCGAGACTGTGTTCTGTAGCTCATGAGAGGAGGCTCCTGGTTTGGCTCGTGCCTGCTGGAGTGATTTCTTTGCAATACTGAGCAGCCCAGGGACTGCCTGCCCAGCCCGTCTTCCTGAGGGAAGGGTTGGGGAGGGACGGGAGCCGGTGTTTAAATGCATGGAAAGAACCAGCTGAAAAATATCTACGTTTCCAGCTCTCTCCCAACATCCCTTTGACGGGAAGTGTTGGGGAGAGAACCCCAACATTATGGTAGGGGCTGAGGATCATATTGCTTCCAATCCAAGTAGCTCCTCTGAAGTGTTACAGAAACTTTGGGAAGTTGGGCAGATATGCCACTGGAAGAACTCTGAGCCCAAGGACTCCAGGCCGATCAGTGATACTCCAGCTTCTCTAGCTCATTCCTGTAGCCAGCGGCTGCTTTCCAGTATCTGAAGCCTCTGGCCTTTGGCTACTTGTAGGCTAATGTCATGGTTGTATAAGCTTCCATAAGCTGAGCTGATGCTTGGAAACTTCTCTGCTAGCAAACTGACTTGACTCCTGACTGTCCACATCACACTGGCTCCATCCTTAAGTAAATTAAAGCATTTCTGTGGCAAGGGAATGGGAACAGTGTGGATTATCCCCAAGTCTGCCCAGACCCACAGCCACCTCCTGCTACAGAGATGAGTATGATTTGGTGCAGTGGAGGAGTAGAACAGTGTCCTAGCAGACCCATGGCATTTGCACGTGCAAAAACCAGTGCCCAGGTATCACTGCTGGCCAGTTTGTTGCCATGACACACATGCAGCCAGGACCCCAGAGACTAGAGCATCAGGCTCTTGCCTGAAGTCAGCAGCAATATAAAGCATTGTGCCAGCCAGCTGAGAATGGATATAATGGAAGTAATGAAGAGTGCGGCTTCAAATTAGAATAAAGCTAATGGAAAGGGCAAAGACCTTAACTGTCACTCTGATGCATCTCAACAGAGTTTGCTTATACTATGCTGAGCTCACCAACTCTGGGTAGCGTGACCCATTGGGTCTGAGGCTGGTGTGCCATTCTAATGATGCATATCTACCCCTCCCAAGGGGAGCAGGGTGAAGGGCTTGAGGAATGAGGGCTCGAGGGCAGACACCTTTATTTAATACACCATGACAGTGCATAACTGAAGCTCTTTATCTCACCAGATTTTGCTGATAGGTGGCAGTTCTAGCATGGGTCTGATGAAGTCTGTCACAGTCTTTCCAATGACACTGCTTTAACTTTCATCCCCTTACTGCTGCTTTCCTGTTGCTATTCTCATTTGGAGGTGAGTGCTTTGTCCCTTAAACAAGGAGACTAAGCTGGGAGACCCTACTAATACTGGTTCTTTTGCCCCGCCTCTTGATAAGGACAATGAAATCTCTCCCACCCATATGGGATCCTGCCCTTCCACATAGCCACCCCCCGCAACAGTTAGGAGCTTTTCATCATGGGAGGGGGGAAAACAAATAGAAACTTCCATGTAGTTTCCTTGAAGGTCTTCTTCAAGCACAGCAGCAAAGTGGGGTATGAGGCCAGTCTTCTCTCCGGGTCACCTCTCACGGCTGCGGCTTTGGTTTGAAAACGCACTTGGATAGCTAGGGAATGAGTATTTGTCAGGAAAGTGCATTTGAGGAGGAGGGCTTTGTGTCTTGGATGCCATAAAACCACTTCTGGGAGCTTTGTCTCACTCCTTAAGAGGTTTTGTATCTAATTGAGAATTCAGCAAACACTCTTGTGGGTTGAGAAAATAGAGCTTCAACCAACTGCATGTACAGGAGGATGACCAGGGTGGGAAGAAATCCATTAAGGACCCTGAGTGTGAAAACTGTTGGGTTGTGACCCCCAGGTATTTTCCTCCTCAGAAATGCCTACGACATTGCTGTGTCCTTCTCTCAAAGGGGAAGCGAAGAAAGTGCTAAACGTGCTTGTTTTTTGTCCAGATGGTTAAATCCCAGTACCACACAGTCAGGTTTTCCACGTAGTGACAGATGGGGAGTTTGCCGATTCCCCTGGGTCTCACTGAGCACCTTTCCCCTTCCAGAATGGAAGAAGGATGCAGCAAAAATGAGCCTTAATCTCACTGAAATGCTTCACCATGAGCCTCGCTCTTGAGAGTGAGAAGTAAGACAACCTTCGCCTCCATTTCCCATTGAATGTGGCATGGGGCCACAACTGAAGCTGTGATCACTGCAAGGGCTGGATTGGGACTTACGCGGGAAGCTCCTGCCCCACAGCTCAAAATGGGGAGTGTTGTCATTACAGCAGGGATTCAGCTCAAGCACAAGCCGCTACAGATGGGCAGAGCTGGAGGCCAGATGTTGTGGTACCAAACCCAAGCAGCATCACACAAAGACCAAAGTGTGCAGGTGGCTGAAGAAGGGCAGGTGCCTTCAGCAACAAAGCTGTATGTCACTGCTCAGGGCACATCGTACGATCTGCTGTATGTGCATGATTGCCAGTTGTTTTTCAAGCAGAGGTGGAGTTGTGTGCTGGATTCCGAAGCAGGGCAGTGTGTGTACAACTGATTACTGCAAGCTCACAGGTGCGGTGGGAGGCCTGTGCTTCTCCAGCTTCCAGCACAGATTAGGCAGAAGCAGAAAATGCCTATTTGAAGGAAAAATGGTCAAGCAGCATGGACAGGAATGGGAAATAGATGTGCTGTATACAATAGAGTTCTCCTGACAGCTTTGTACTGCTGCCTCCCTTTGCAGCCCTTGCCCCTGTGCACCAGAAGTCGCTGGGAAGGAGTTGCACATACAGGACTGACTCGGTGCCACTTGTGAGGTTCCACATGTCCCTCTAAGCCAGCATCACTGACCTGCTGTGATCTGCCTCTGCTTTCAGGCCCCTAGCCCAGAGTCTGGTCTTTACAGCCATCGTCTCACTCTGCGCTGCTGGGATCAGAGTGAGTGAATGCAGGCTGCTCCAAGGGATGTGTAGAGCTCACGGGTACTGTCCTTGTGCCCCTTACAGCCCTTCAGCCAAACCAGCAGCCCCCTGCAGGGTGGTTGGCTGCCCCTGTCATTTGCTATTCCTCTGGGCTTTGCCCTCCCCTTTCCCACATCTCAGAGACAGGAGGGGAATTGAAACTCCAAGACCTGGCAAGCGGCATCTCTGAGGCCTCGACGTAAATCGATTCATCAGTAACCTGAGCAGAGGGGCATCTGCTGACTTGGGTGAAACAACTCGATGATAAATTGGATTAGAAAAATGGCTGGATATTGGTGCTTGGGGATGCAGGACAGTGGAGACTGTGTTAAGGGGGAAGTGGCATAATAAATGGCTCCCTCTCGGAGGCTTTGAAATGCTACCTTTGCAGCATGTGCCGTTGGGGTTTTACAGGGAGATGCAAGGTGTCTCTGGACCCTGGCCTTGCCCCACAGAGGTTCCCAGTCCTGTCGGGACTATGGCCTCTGGCTGTACTGTGCAGGGACCCTACACCTTATACCACTTTCAGGAGTGCTGCTGATAAATTAGGCTGATTACTGCAAAGGGTAAGGTGGAGGAATGACATGTAGCAATAGCAGGTCTCCATGGTTGATAAGGGGTTGTGAAAGCAGCCCAGGAAATCGAGCTGCGTGAAACTATTGCTCCATCTTGCCTGAAGGATGAAAGGAGAGAAAAGGCTTCCAAAACCCTCTCTCTTCCATGAGTCTGTCTTTCCCCAAAAAACTGGTCTGCTGTGTCTGTCCACCTCGTAAGAACTGGGCAACCCACAGGAAAAGTGGGGCAGTGCCTGACCAGTAAAAATGCTTATAGTAATGCATGGGAGGGAATTTTCTTACAACGCAAATCACAGCAGCTTTGGAAATATGGTCCAAGCCTCTTTGCAAGGTCTTCACTGAGTCTTCGAGACATCTTCATGGTGGCTGTGCCCAAAACCTCACATGGGAGGGAAGATTGACTGGCTCAAAGCAAAAAGAGTTGATACAAATGAGACAGCTCTGCTAGGAATTGTGCAAGCGAGGCAACGGGGAGAGGTACATGGCCAGGATGCGGGACAGCCTGCTGGAGCTGCATCTCTTGCCACTTAGAGCTGCACACACCTCTTGAACTCAACTCAGGAAGCACTTTCTTGCAGCTCAGGTGTTTTCCTGGAGGAGCAGCAGCATGACAGTCCTGATTTTGGGCTTCAGCAAGCCCCAGTTTTAGCAAACTGTAGGTGATAGCAAGGTAGCATCACGTGGAGGGCAGAAACTCTGTGGTGCTCTTTGCTGCAGTGGAGCTGAAGCGCTGCAGGACTGTGCGAGAGACCTTGCTGGAAGTCATGGGCAAGCTCCTGCTTCTCCTCTGAGAGGGGAGAGGTAAGGGGGAGGACTGAGTCATGCAACATTACTTAAGCTGCTTCCCAAGTTCCTTAGAGTACATCTTAAGGCAGTGAAGCCATCCTTGCAGCAGGCTCAAGGAGGAATTACTGAGCAGCAGACAGTCTGGCTGGAGGATGCTGGACAACTGGGGCATGATAAAAGGATGACCATGGGCTCGTAGCAAGGTGAACTCACATCTTGCTGCTGCCCAGAAGGATGAGGATGTGGGTAGGTGGAGAAGTCAGAAAGGATTAATGCATGTCCTGCTGTGGGAAGAAGCATTGCATATGTATTTCGAGTACAGTGGCTACTGCTGATGTTTGCATCAGCACTGCTTGGTTCTGGAGTGCTTCTGCCTCTGCATGGTGACCCAAAGGAGCTGAGAATGGGATGCTCATCAGGAGACTCAATGGAGCATAAATACCTCCTGCATATGTAGCGCGGTGCTGCGAACCAATAGCTGCATGAATATTTAGCATCTGCTACTCGCCGCTTTGAAAGGATTTTCATGCTAGGTCCTCCTGCTCCTCTAGAGATCATGTTATTCAGTTCTAGCGAGGATATGGCTGCGTGTGGGTGAGGGTGGGGAAACAGTCGCTGTTGGGAATTGTGTGCCATTGGGATGTGCCTTTCAGAGGCGGATGGAGACAAATGGCATCACTAACAGCTTGTGTGACAGAGAAGCCAGAAAACCGAGGGAACAGCAGCTGACACCGGGCACGCAGCACTGATGAATGCATTTAGAAGGTATGGATCTATAGAGCTGTGTGGGTAATAAACCATGAAGCTGTCTACAGTTCCCCCACCCTTCCCAAAGCAGGGGGGAGGAGGAAATGGGTTCAACCCTTGCTCCTCCCAGAGGTGGGAAATGGATTCTGACATGGAGCTAAGGACCGTGGGCTCCTGCAGCACTGATCAGCTTGGAACAGCTCAATTGTAACGGCTGGTTTGAAATGAGATCTGGAACCAGAGGAATACAGAAAACATTGAAACCATGTTGAAACCATGAAATGCCTGGGGAAATCTGAAGGAAACAGCATAACATTTAAATGTGTAACTCTATCCGGAAGAGTTGATTAAAATGTCACTAACTCCTAGGAAAAAACAGGTCTTTATGCTGGCCCCTAATACTACAAGCTGATCTGGAAAGATGTGGCTTGCAAAAAGGCACCTCCTGGGGAGATGCGGTGAGTAATTAGATTGTGAACCGGCCTGAACAAGGCTCCAAGGAAAAATAACTGTGGTCCTTCCCTCATCCCTGAGAACAAGAAGACTGGTGTGTGCAGTCAGGCTGGCTCCAGTCCCCTGGCAGTCCCCAGCATGCTTTGGGCGTGTAGCTCTGCCCAGACCTCCCCAGCTCCTTGGACCATCTGAACTCCATTGCTGTGCTCCAGCAAGCCTTTCCTACAGCACTTCTTTAATTGTGCAGAGGCTTTGTAAGCTTTCTTTGACTTGTTCATACTCAAATGAGTGTCTTATAACTTCCTACCAGCTTGGACTATACTTAGAACTATGTCCACCCAGCAAATTCCTCACCCGCACCTAGCTCCCCTGCCCTGGCTGCTCAGCTTATGAGTTGAGGGTCATCAGGAAACTTGGTTGCAGATACAGGTTTAAGGTATAAAGCTCTCTCTGGCAAAGGTTCAAAGCAAAGGTCATTAAGATGCAAGACACCTTCCCCTGGAGATTGAGTTTGCTAATTAAAAATGCATTAATAAATCCAGTGTTTCGGTTGTAGACATAGTGAAGGAGCAGTCAGGAGCTATTAAGCATAGTGAGGAGGCAGTACCAGACAAGTCAAAATCTTGAGCACTTGGCACTCTTGGGGATCGGGCTGTCTGGGCCCTGCCTGAAAGAAGTCAGTAAGGTGCTTGTGGATAGGGAAGTGAGGAGATCCCAGGCACTCGGTGGGAAGAACACTACTTGTCTACAACCCAATGAGGGGATCATAGCTATGGATGAGAGCTGGGAAACGGCCTGATGTGCCCGACAGCTGGAGTCTGTGACTTGCTACTCTGATAACTTTTCTGAAGCAGAAGTGGCCAACTAACCCAGACTTACTGAAAGTTCCTGGTAAAGATTAAGCTGCAAGTGCAGGTTGAGTATGGAGCTGCTCATAGGTGCTCCTCAGTACTGCATTGCCTCCTGCATGGTATCAAACATCTGTGCTGTGTTCTTTCTTCCCATGTGTGAATTTTGGCATAGCATCCTCACCCTGATAGGACTCATTGAGTAACCGTACATCTCAGGCAGCTTAGGGGATCTGAGTGAGCCCGTGATAGGTTAAGTGGTGTCACTGTCTCCTGCGTTAATGATGTCCCCAGATGATGCAGACAGAACATTATTTACTGAGGACACCAAGCAGGCAATCGTTCTTCAGGAGAAAGTGATAAATCTTGTTACGTCTCAGTGATCCCATCACTGTTACTTACAGCAGCAGCAGTGCAGGGCTGTGCTTGTTCCAGGGGCAGGGTGGATGGATTTTGCTTTTGTTAAGGCAGAAGGACACATTAACAAATTGAACACTCTTTTTTAGTGGACCTTCTAGGGGAGCAAACCTTGGGGAGGCCAACCACGGGGTGCTTATATCATCACTGGGGAGTGGTCAGCCAGACCAGCTGTGTGGTCAAGCTGCCTGGTGGCATGGTACAAACTTCAAAGGAAAGACCCCACCCACAAGGACACATCTCTTTAGTTCACAGACACCTTTTCTGCCTGCACTGGTAGCTCTTCTTATGAAATGTTTGCAGACTCTGGTTGGTGAGGAGACTCCCAGTGAGTCTGGTGCTCTCTGCACCCATAAATTATAATTCAATCCCACACCTTCTCAGTGTAAGCATTTGTCAGGTTGAATTGCTACCAGAGCAATTTGCCAGCAATTAATGCTTTCCATTGAAACCATCACGTGCCAGGAGCAGAGAGTGTCTTTATTTATGACAGCAGGCTGGCCTCCGACCCCTGCAAACTACATGCCGCTGCAGAGCTTGCCTGAGGATTGATGGAGAGCTGCGTGCAGTGTGCTGGGCTCCCTCGCATCTCCCTCTGCTTGTAAGGCTTCAGTTGCCAGCTGTGAAAGCCTCTGAGGTCAGTGGCTCACGTCCCAGTGACCACGTGGAGCAGGAGAGTCTCAGGCCTGACTCCAAGGGAGCCCAAAACACTCTAAAACCAGCCCAGCACCACTCCTGCAAACGTCCGGGTAATGGTGCAAGCCCCTATGGAGTTGGAATTGGAAAGGGATGAGGATGCAAAGACAAGCCATTGCTCTGCAGAAGTGAGGGGATTATACGCATGCTGGAACGCAGCAACGTCAATGTGCTTGGGTTTAACAGCTCCTGCTTGAGGCTCCTTGAACTTCGTGACAAGAGCATTCATGGAGCAGAGGCCAGGGATAAGGGGAAAATAAAGGTACCATGATCCGCAATTGCACAGAAGAGTCACGCTGACCTACCGGAGCAGCTGTAAGCTCCATTTTCTTAAAAAGTGTTGAAACTCTTCCCTCAGCCTGGCCCCAACCTTCGGTTTCTTACCCTTCATCCTTTGCTGGAAGATGTGACCTTATCCTCCTTAGGAAGAATCTTCATGGCTGGTCGGGAAAGGCATCTTTCTGTCTTGCCAACCTACTCAAGCACTTCAGAGGGGGAATGGCCATCGATAAATGGATTTTTCTTGGCTCAAGCCCTGCCCAGTTTAGTTCTTTGATAATTTAGTGTGCCGTTTCCTGATGCGCTGCTAAAATGTATAGCATGCAGCTGCAGAGAGAGGAGCCAGATCTTGTCTGCGGAGATGGGGGTCATGTCCTGATGGAGGAGGGGATGTAGCGGCATGTCGCTGAGTGCAACCTATGTGGTGTCCAGAGAGGATTGTTGTTAATTGAATTGAAGAAGACAAATGGACATTAGCTCAGTCTCCAAAGGACAATAACTGTACTAATAATGAAGCTGAACTCCCTAATACTGATCTCTAGTATCTGTGAAGTTATATAATTGATGTGATATCATTAAGTAAGAGGAAAATGTCCAAATACCGGGGGGGGGGGGGGGGGGAGTTTACAGAATCTGCTGAGATCTGATGCTTACAGCAAAACTTCAGAGCCATCTTTTCTGAAGCATGGAGACCTTTGAGTCTCATTTTTTATCTTCCTTCCTCTCTCTTTTTTTTTTTTTTTTAAGACAAAATTACATTCCAGGCAATGATTGTAGTGACATTAAGCTCAAGTGATCAAAAACTGTTTTGCTGCACCAATGTCAGCTGTTGAAGGGACAAGTGCCTGTGATGAATGTTTGATATCTGCCCATCTTCCTTGATATGTATCCCAGGAGGAAGACAGGACACAATCTGATCAACTCGGTAATCCCCCTGGCATTTCCGTGGCCTCTGGAGCTGTATTTCTCAAAGAGCTTCAGGCCATCTTTGCAGGGGGAAATCACCCTTGATGCTGCTTTGACAAGCAGCCATTGGCCACAGCTGTGGGGCAGAGGAGGTTTTCTGTCAGAAAATGCCAATTTGTCATAATTGAACCTTTTTGCACGTTCTGAAGAAAACTCAGGAAAAAAGCCTTCTATTATTAACATTGGCCTGGAACTAGAGCAGCAAGCAAACCACGGCACCATCCTGCATGCTGCCATTTGGCCACCGGCCCCAAGTCCCTCCAGACCAAGGAGGGTAAACGAGCCATGTCTTGGATCTGCAGACTTGACTCACGATGATGATAAATTGCTAAATTGCCAGGTGACGATGCAATAAATTGCATTCATTACGCACTGCCGACAGTCCCGCATGCTCTCTGCTCGTTGCACCGCACGGCGTGGAGCGCTCACATCCTTGGGAGGACCTCCTGGCACGTAAGAGCTGCAGAAGGGACTGTCGGTTGGTTAAAGGCATGTGGGCTCAAGGAAAAAGCCTTCCTCAGTCTGGGGTGCGGCTGCAGGCAGTTGGTGGGGTGCACAGGTAAATTTACTTCCCTGGAAGCAGAAATGCTGCTGCTATTCCAGAAACTTCGTGCATAGTCTTCCATAACAATCATGGTCTCCTAACTGCATGGTCTCCAATAACATCACCTAAGTGATTTCCCCCTAGGCAATAAGGTTAAGTCATGGGAAACAATTTCTATTTTTAATAACATTTTTGCTAAATATCCTGTCCCTGACTTTCCCCAGAGGCTCAGAATCCATCTGCAAAAAGGGGGCTTTAAAAGGGCTTTAATAATAAATATAATACCGCCATTCTTTTATGCTTGTAACTATTCATGCTTGAGTGAATTCCCTGATCTTTTTATGGGTCTGCTGAAATATATTGCGCAAGTCAAGGGCAGGCCTGTTTTTAAGCTTCTTGTGTTCTCCTGCTTTAATTCTTTTTATCTCTAGGTAAGAGTCTGGCTAATGTGGTCCTAGTGTTCTATTTATCCATGTACAATAGCAACCAAGCCCAGAGAGCAGCATGCAACCTTTCTGTACCCAGGGAGGGGGGAGCCCTGTTTTCCAACAGGGCCGTGACTACCCAGCGCTATCTCTAGAAGACCATAAGAGCTCTCATATGAGTACTGCACTGAGCTACAGCACCTCTGAGAGACCTCACCAGTGTGACAAAGGGGAGAGAGGGCTACCACCAGCCCTACCTTCAGTCTGCCTGATAGGCAGCCCCCCTTGACTTGGTGGAGAGGTTTAAAGCCATCAGAAATAAATTTTTACCCCATTTAGAAAAAATGCAAAATAATGCAAAATGCTAAATATCTTTTCAGCCCAGCCCCATGTATGTCCTGCAAAGGAAAATGTTCCCTCCCCGTTCCTTTTATTTACTCTTAGATTTCAAGCTGCCTTAAGGTCCTGTAACTTTCCTCTCTGATGTTCCTTTAGAGATTCCTCAAAAAGCAGACATCCTCTCTCTGAAGCTGTCAGGGCCCTATAGGCATTAATTGCCCTGAACAGCCTCACCTGGGACCTCCACCCACCTATCCTCTACCTGTTGCTCCAACATTTAAGCACAGGTCTGAGCCTTCAGGTCTGGCCTGAGCTATGCTGTAGGTGTGCCTGTGTCAGCTCCCCTTATCTGCTGCAGAATTTCTGTAGCTTCTTTCCTTGGGCATTTTTTTTTCCTCTGAGCTATTGCTTTCTCCCTCTGACCTCTTTCATCTCAGAGCTTTCTTCTACTGAACAGCCAGGCTTGTGTTTCTGCCCTAGATGTGTCTTTGCTCAGCTTTTCCTTGTGAATGAGCTTGCACCTGCTGTAGCCAGTGAAGTTCTTGGCTGACTCAGTGGCAGAGCTGAAGGAGTTTGCCCTCTGAGCACGACAGGCAGAAAGATGGGAATTTCTGAACTAATTTGCTGTAAACAATGATCCATAATAGGTCACTTCTCTCTTCAGCAACTCAGCAATTAAATCCATCAGAGACATGAATGTAATTGGACTGCTGGCAATTAGCATTTGCAAGCACTGGAGGAGTCCAGAGGGCCCTTCTAGTGATTTCCATCATACTGCTTTGGATTTTTTTGTTTTTTGGCAGAGCTGTTTGAGATCAGGTATCCCACTGCTTTGCCCAAGGATACTGGAGCACCCAAGGATTTGAGGTCTGTAAAACTGAAAGCCCCTAGGTAAGGAGAAGGCATGGGGGAACTTCATATTGGTGAACCTTCATGTAGAGAGGGCAGTCCAGGACTGATTTCCACTTAGCCCTGGAGTCTGTCTGCTACATTAAAGCCAAGCTAAGTGCTACAGAAATGCTCTTTCATTTTGAGAGAGACCAGCTGATGGTGGGTCAAATCAAGGTCTGTTACTGGGGGTCTTGGTGGGTCTGCTGTGCCTTGGCTTCCCCCTGAAGGAGAAGGCAGTTGGGAGTAAGGTGGGAACCCTTAGCTACTGCCTGGCTTATGTGATATGTCAGAGTGGGGCTGGGGGCCTCCTTATGGCAAGTATCTGGGCTACCCCTCCCAACCCTCATTGTGGCAATTGCAAACTGTTGGAGGTCGGAGATGCAAAAATGGCAGAAGTCGCTAATGACTTTGTTGCATCTAAGCCAAAAACTACCAATGTGGACACTGCCTGAGTAATCACAGCATGGGATTCTGATCAGGACTGGGTGGAAGACTGGTCTGTCCTCCCAGCAGGTAAGAATGGGTTTTGCTCGTGCCTTTGGTTTCATGACACACAAAGAAGTAGAATTTCTCCCAGATAAAAGAGAAGGAAGAAACATATTAGAAAAAATAGACTCCCAAGATCTGGGACTAAACAAGAAAAAAATAATTTAAGTTCTTGAATGAAAATGCTTCTAATCCCAGGTCGGAAAGCATGAAGGAGCTCTTTGAATTCAAACTATGGAGCAGAAACTTTGCCAAGATCAGCCTTTGCCTAAAGAGTTTGGACTGGGGCCAAACTTGGACACCTGCTGCCTTCTTGCTCGTCAGGTCTCTGAGGACAGCTTCAGAGTGCCTTGCTAAGATTTTCAAGAGTGGCTGGTGATGATAGAGGGTCTATTTGAGATGGCTCAAGCCAGTCACCTTGAAAATCGGGGACTTTCATGTCATTTCCAGTTGGACCATTAAGTATCAAAGCCCATAAAATCATTCATCCTCTTGCTGTGGCCTCTTCATTCAGCCTCCCCCTCTTCTTCACAATAAACTGTTTCATCCAATAGGGTTTGTCTGAGGTACTTTGGATTTCAGCCATATATATATTATTTTATCTATCCTGCTATTTTGCTTGGCTTTTGTACATCCAAGATCACTCTTTTATCTGTAATTTTAACAGTGAGGATGTGAGTTAGAGGATTTTTATTTCACTTGTGGGTTTCCATTCACTACTCTGTATTAAACCAAGCCTTGCTTGAACACAATAATAATAAATATCCTTTGTCTTCCCTGTTATAATGTAGCGATCTGCTTGCCTGTATGAGAGAACAGTTCTGCAATATCATCATCCAAAGTCCCCAATATCTCTACTATATCCCAGTTAATTATATGGTGCTGCTGTTTCATATGGACCCCAGTAGGATCATTTTGCTGCAGACATTATTTTAGGAGGAAAGTAGATGCTATTAAGTTATACAAACAATTTTTTTCAAGGGATCAAACCCACCCAAGTCTGGCTTTCCACAGAAGTCCCAGGAGAAATCTGTGCTGCAGATGTACATGCTGGTGTCATCAGCATGAGTGGAGCTGGCAGGATTTAAACAGAGAAGCACAAAACTTTTTTGATTGAAAAAACTTACTTTCAGGATAGCAGAAGTGTTTGTCATCAGTGGTGGACTGCTTTAGGGCCCTGTCTTTTCCTCACTGTCCTGCTAAAACCTTGCTAATATGATGGGTTTCACTGAAAAATAGGTTCTGAATCTGATCTGAATTCTCTCAGTGCCAGGAGGCACACAAGCTGCGAACATCGTTCTTCCACTTCGATCGGTCTGCGGCTGCATGGTCTGGAGTCCCAAGGGCCACAGCGCAGTCTTCTGTTGTTTTTTTCCTCAAGACATGACCGATCCAGTTCCATCTCCTCCTCCTCACTTCATTACTGATTTTCTCCATCTCCGAGTTGATGCTCATAGTTTCTGCAACTTTTTTTTTTTTTTTTTCTTTTTTCTTCTTCCCTGGGAGGAAGTAGTTGGCCTCCTGCCCAACCCCCATGACTTGGAGGGCCAGTGGTTTTTCTGTCAGGGTGGCCTTCCCTTAGGCTGCGTTGGTTCGCGGCACCTTCTTCAATTTTATCCGGTGCACCCTCCAGAGAGGGATCCCCTATCCACCACCCAGGGGACGCGCCTTCTAGCTGTGCAGCCCCAGCCGAAGGGAAAAATAGGTTAAAGTGTAGTAATTCAAGGAATAGAAAATGCTGTAGGTTTTAGTGGGAAAAACTTTGGAGGGGCTTTTCATTTTTGACAAGAAACAAAATACCATTTTTTGGAGGGGTGCAGTTGGAAAATCAAACAGTCATGTATTTGTGCAGCTTTGTATCACAAAGCTAAGCCCATTTGGGGACCTTCTCCAGTGACACCATCTCTGGGGAGGCCTGCTAGTCCTTCACTGTAACCATGTCTGTTGAGGTCCAGTTATCTAGTTCACATCATTTTTAGCCTCCTGCTTGTTCTTGTAATTGTCTGTTCAGGACAGTGCCTTGGATGTCTGCTCTTTGAAGACGGTGCAAGTCAGCAGCAGCCCTGACTCAGAACAGGGCAGCTTGAATGCTTGTGGCAGGGGGAAGGCAAAGAGGTTGGCATGGCTTAGTCTCAAAGTTTTGCATGTCAGGTGTGTTTACTGAAACGTGGAGAAGCCCTTTCCCCCTCTGTGGAAGTGGTGGTGAGAAGGGGATACTGCTGACTTCAGGTTATTGAGGGACATGGGATGTACTTCAGGCATGTTCTGGGAAACCCTCTGCAAAGCAGCAGAAATGAAGCTTGGTATGACCTGAGATAAACAGCAAGATCTTCCCAATCAGTCTGGTTTTAAAGCTTGGTCCAGCAGAGAAGTAGTGATAATTACTGATCTTTTCTGTAGCTTCTGCGAAGAGTATTTCTATTTAAATGCATGGTCTGACCTTCTTCTCAGGCAGAATAAATAACCAATAAATTATTCAAAGAAGCATTTAACATAGGTGAAAATTAACACTTGCATCAATGCAGGCAATCAGCTTCTGGGCAGGTTTGGCACTGGTCCAGCTGCAAGGTGGGATGGGGAGCAGTCAGGAGGTCCACAAGCCCTCAGCTGATGTGGGAAGAACCACTTTCTTCCCCAGAGCTCTTTGTTATGGCCCTCCAGGCCCACTCCCCAAAGGAGCTGTAGGGAACATGGGATGTTTCTGCTGAGGCTGGGAGGAAATCCCAGTGCCTGGATGAAGCTGTGCAAGGGAGATGGAGAAAGGAGGAGAGGTCGAAGAGGCACTCGTGTTAGTTCGTGATGAGAGAGGCTAAGACCTAAGCTTGGAGGAATCCTCATTGCCCATGGAAGAAAATAGAGGTATCTGCCAGCTCCGGCGGCTCTTGCTCCCTCTCATAGGGGAAATATGTCTCTGTTTGCAAAAGAAAAAGGCAAGTGAGAAACTAGATCCCACTGCATGGAAATCAGGATGATGCAGAGGAGAAGATATTGCAGCTGCACCCTATGAGGCTGTCTTGCATCTGGTCATTAAAGGTGACTTTTATCCACTCGTGTCACCATGACTAACTGTAGCCATGGGGGGTGGAGGCCTCCAGGGCTTTCTGGCAGCCCTTCAAAGCAGCAACCCTAACACTGTACAAGCGGGTGGCGTGCGTGCCCTGGGGCTGATTTGTCAGAGGCCGTGTGCCAGGAGATAAAAGAGCATGTGGGCCATGCAGGAGCTCGCTGTAGCGTTGATCTGCACGTACTCATCCAAATTAGGGCGATGCTTGGAGCTGAGTGTGCAGTCAGGCAATCCCTTCTGCTGCTGGCTGATCTGGTTTTGAGCGGTTACTGCCCTGGCACTGGCTCTTCTGTGTCCTTAACCTCCCCTCTCCCCATCAGAAGCTGCTGTTGCTTTAGTCCTGCTGGCACAACCATGCTCCTTAACTCACTCCTGTTAGGTGAGTTCAAATGCGTGCAAGCATTGTTTGGTATGATATCCTTTCATATTTAATCACTGCTAATAATTTTTTAAAATAACAAAAAACACTCTGTACTTGCTAAATTACACTGGAGGCAAAATGTAAAGCAGGGAGAGGTGGGGGCAGCTGGGACGGTATCTTCCCTGTTGCAGCTGGGGCAGTTTTTCCTCGTAGTGCCCAGGCTGCTGCTGGCACTGGGTGTCCAGGAGGCTGTGCTCAAAGGACTTGCTCCAGGTTGGCATACGGTGCCTGGCAAGGCTGGGTATGGTGGTTGATTCATCCTGCTGGGTGCCAGGAGCATGCTCCCTCGCTCTCATCCGCATCGTATTTCTACAAACAAGGCAGGGGATACTTAAAAAGAGTAGTATTAGTGTGGTGATGAGACTGCAGTTGGGGAGGACGTGTGGAAAATACACAATTCCAAATAGAGCCTTTATCACAGACTGATTGGGAGTTTGGCAGTAAAACAGGGTCTGACATCACCCAGTTAGCCTTAAAAACCATCCCTGTGCTTGGTACTGATCAGTATTAGAGTGAGCTGTGAAACTGAAGTCCATCATAAGTGAAAAAAATCTTGAGGGCAAAAATCTTTTCTTTAAAAAAAAAAAAATACAATAAAAAAAAAAAAGCAGCTGTTCTTTTTTGCAGTCTGTCTCTAGCCCAAGGTCTTGCCGAGGGGGTGGAAAACCATTTCAAAAGCTGGAAGAAAAAGTTTTTCTTTCATCAAGGGTGACAACAGAGCAGACTGAAAACTCTAAGCATGTGTTTTGTTTGATATTAAAGCACTTCTTGTACAAAAATTGCTTTACTGAGAGAATATGGGTCACTTCTAATGAAGGAATGTTTGCCTCAGTAGGGAGGATGTTCTCCAGGGGCTGCAGGACATGGGTACTGGAGGCTTGGACCTCCTACAATCCCCAGACTCAGGGCCCAAAGCTGAGTGCCATGGGCAAAGAGGAGAAGCTATGGAAGCTGGTCCTGCCTTTCCAAGCCTTCCCGGCCAGATCAGGATGCCCATGGAAAAATGCGACCTGAGCAGACAAAGAAGCGGACAAAGACCTGATAAATGTGGGCATCGTGCTCCTGCCTGCAGGGCCACCCTGCCACTGGTGCTAGGTCATCCACGAGGAAAAACTCGATACTTGTCTGTGGGCTCCTTTCCCTCTTGTTCCTTGGCCTCTCCTTCTTTGGACAGAAGGCAGTGGAGTGATCTTTTGGGTCCTTGCTTGTAACCATACCTGTGGTGGCCACACACCCCATTGATCCAAACCCTGACATGCAGACTCAGCCGCCCAGCTAGACCTTGGACCTGCCTTGTCACCATGGTCTTGCTTGGTGACCTCAGCCCATCTTGTCTGTGGTGCTTCTTGTAGAAATCCTGGTTTCTGAGCTCACATGCACAGAAGAGAGCTTTTATTTTCATTTGCAATGCTTCTAGTCCATGCGGGATGCTCAAAAATGCAAGAAAGCATTGCCAAAATGCACCCTAATGGAACAAAAGAATCCCAGGGCAAGTAAGATGCAGCATTCAATTATTATTTTAATCTCTTCTTTTTTTTTAAGCTGCTCTCCTTGCTTTTGTGATTTGACTGAAGATTTGTGAACTCTTGGGATCAGCGTTGCTGTTTCTTCCCTCAGCTTATCACACCGAGGTGCCTGCTTGTCTGTTTGCTCCAGTATGGCAGTTAGGTTATCGAATTGCTCTTCACCATTTGGCTGTAGCATGGAGGACATAAGAGCTTTCTGCAGGTATCATTTATTTCAAGGATAGCCCTGCACTCCACAGCAAGAAAATCTTAGCTCCCCGCATAGGTACGGGTTGATTTCTGGGAAGCAGTGGCCTGAGTAACATTGCAGCTGTAAAGCTAAGCTTGCTTTTCTCCCTGTATCAGCCCTGATAGGTGTGCTGGGTGAATGGAGTATTTCTTCTTTAAAAGGTTTAGGTATTTAATGTGGCACCACTTACTTTGACTTTTTTGGGGGAAAGCATAAGGACACTAACTAGATTGGGCCAGGAAAATCATCCTGCCTGAAATTGCTAGGTAGTTCCTATAATATTTTAGGAAATATTAACATGGATTCTTGGAAGAGGCAGTCAAAGGAGATGGAAACACTGAAATATTCCAGGAGTCCATTGTAAAACAAGGCACAAGGACTTTGCCATGGAGAATATCTTCTCTAAACTAAGCCAGATAACTCCAGAATAAAAAGTAGCTATTAATATTAAAGTCAAGTGTTACCTGATGCTGTAGTCCCCACTGAATTCAAATGCTCTCAGAAAGTACAAAATTAAGAGGGATACTTCTGGCAGCTAGAACAGGAAAGGTCCTGGTTGAACCGAGTATGAAACATGAGGAAAAAATGTCCTATTGGTGCTGTACCAAGGTCCATTAATTACAAACTATGGCTTTCTAAAGAAACAGACGTTTTTGTAATACTAGAATTGAAATATGAAAGAGAATCATCTCTTTTCAGAGAGATAATTTTCACTATTTTGGGGTAAGGGAGGGGAGAAAAACTAAAAAATGCTAATGATGAAGTGAATTACATGTTTCATGGCTCTCAGATTTTGTTCCCAAGGAAGATAGATAGCATCCCCTAACCAGCACAGCATCTCCAGCGCTGCACCCAGACCCTGGCCTGGCCTGCCAACAATGCCAAGTAAGTGGTTATCTTTCCCTCTGCCTCAGTTTCCCCATGAGCAAACTCGAAGTAATGAGGACCAACTTAAACTGGTGAAACCCGCAGAGGTGAAACAGCAGTACTTATTGTCAACTGTAAACTGAACAAGTTGCTTATTTTGTGCTAATCCACATGTAATATAAAAGGTCACTCCAATTGTAGAAGTGAGATGCTATTTTTAGGCATAAAGATTGTTATTGAAGTGGAAATGGAAAATAACCTGAAAAGAGGAATTGAAAACACGACACAAATGTTACCCATATTTCACTGAAAACAAGAAATTGCTTGAGTCTTGACAGCATCCTTCCTCCTACAAGGATGGATTTTTATAACAGTGCATTATTAATAGTCACATCAATGCATGACTCAGAGAAGAGACTATCTGGTAAACAGAGGCTGGTTGGGATATTGCCATATTACATTAACTTTATTTCTGTTGGGCCAAGTATTTCTACCAGTTTGGGATTTTTCTCTTTTCCTTGTCAATAAGGATGTTTGAAATCATTTCCACAGAAAGGCCAATTTGTTCTCAGCATGAACATTTGCTATAAGTCTACTCTGTCCACAGAAACAAGATTCTTTCTCTGTCTCTACAAGTGACCATGTAAAGCCAAAAATATCTCACTGGAGATGGAAGGGTTTGATGTGATTCGGGAGGGGTTTGCTGTAGATCCCTGTGTTGCTGGTCTCCCCTGTGGGCTCAGATCTGAGGGAGCAGGTGCCGGAGCAGGTGCCAGAGCAGAAATGTCCTCCCTGAAATGCTTCTGCCTTCTAGGGAGATGTTCTGCTTTATTGGGTTCTCTTAAAATTGAAATGCTTCCAGAAACCCAAACACAAGTTAAACTGACATCTTCTGTCTAGATTTTTCTGGGGTAAACAAGCCATGCTTTTGGAATGAGCCAGCTCTTATCCATTCATGTCCTGGAAGCAAGGTGTTAGGATAGGCAGATGCAGAAGGTGCCAGATCCAGGCACTGGGTCCTGGCTCCCTCCGTTCGCTAAGCCATGATCTGCCAAGAGGAGTAACACCACACTTTCTTCTCACCTTGTTAATACCAAAGTTTTGGCTCACCTCTAGATGTTGCCCAGTCCTTCCTACAGCACTTGGTACTTATTGCTTTCAACACAGCCAGAGGCACAAGGTACTGGAAGCACGGAGAAACAGGCTGCTGGAAATGTAATTTGTAGGTGTTTTGGAGATGTGTTTTTCGAGATGAAGATGCCTGAGTAGGTTTTGATGCCAGCATTACCGTGGAGCTCTTCTGCTATTGCTATTGAATAGCTCCTCTCGTGTCTCTGTGCCCAGGGAGCCTTGCACTTACATGGGCAGGTGTAAACCCTTCCTTGGTGAACATGTTCGGGGGCTGTTTCTGCAGACACCTGCCACCAGCTGCAGTATTTCCTGCTGTAGGTAACACTGCTGCCTTCTGACATGATTAATAGTGCTAAGCCCTGAGCTTGAGTAACAGCTGTTGCCAAGATCAGGCCTCCAAATTAGGTGCCAAATAGCAATGAAGCAGGAAAGCCCCCAAATCCAGGGAGGCCTGGAAATGGGGAACTGGTTCTTGTTTCTCTGCCCCAGGTGTAAATCCAGAAAAACTCTGTGCATGAGCACAGCCAGGCCAGGAGTGGAGGTTTTCACGGTAGATGCTCAGGACCTGTCAGTGCCACAGCAGTCACAGTACCCAGCAGCGTGGCTCCGAGCAAGGGGCCCAAATTCCTCCCTGGCACAGGCTGCCTCTGCTGCAGCATTTCCCAGGGAGCTGCAGAGGCTGGCTGTGTGCAACCAAGGTGTTTGCCGAAAAAAACAGGTGGCATTTCTGCTCCTGGATGTAAATGCTGTGAGCTGTCATCTTGGCTTTCTCTTTTTTGTTATTTAAAAGAGAACAAATAAGAGAAAATGAACTGCAAATAATGACTAACAACACTTCCAGTCCAAATATTTGCTCACATAATCATGTGGAAACTTTGAAGACTTGTGGTTCTGGTGCTGTTCGTAATACAGCTCGGCCCAAAGACAGCCAAGATGCTCCTCTCCCAACATCAGAAGAGTCCTGAGCACTGAAGCCTACATTCAGGGCTTCTCACTGCTTTCTGGTCCTCGCAGAACTGGGGTAACAGAAAGTGGAAACCAAAGATGTTGTAATGGATCTGCTGTCTGGGAGCATCCCTTCAGATAGGATGCCCTAGGAAGCTGCATCCCCCTTGGATGTGTTGGTCAACATCTCTTTGCTTTCAAACAGAACTGCTTATAGAGGGTATATTTGTGTTTCCTAAGTTTGAGGCCAAGGCTTAAAGCAACATTACCCAATTCAATTTTTTTTTTTTCCTAGTTTGAAGCCTTGGAAGCTGAACCTAATTTTCGTCCAGCCGTGCAGCACTGAGCAGAAAGGTGGTGGTCACTTGGCTTCTTGAGCAAAATAGTGCAAACTTTCTCATTTCAGTGCAGGTTCAGTTGTTTCATAACTCAATGAGGGTACAGAAACTGCAGCCCATGGTGAGGGGAACTCACTGATGGAGAGTGGCTTCCCAATTCACTCAGCAGTGTCGCAGCTGGCTACATAACTTGGCCTAAGACTTAGGTGAGTACCCAACCATTTGACAAACGATTTCTTGAGAGCAAAGCAGCCAGCCAGGGTGTGGACCTTAACCTGGTGCTTTAAGCACCATAATACACAAGTTAAGCGAGTTCTTGCCTTTCTTGGCCATGCTGGCTGATATAATAATTATAAAAAAAGCTTCTGGAAATACAGAAATCTTGATTTTCCCCATTGTCACATTCAATGATGCACTAGCATCCTCTTGGCACTGTATTTAGCTGTGAATGTGTAGGTTGGGTTTTTTTCCTGTATCTGTGAACACTGGTCAGAAGCAATGCCTGAAGGAAGAGGATATGAAGGAGCCTTGTAGGGCAATGCATTAGAAATCTTCAGAAGTAACTGCTTGTCCTTCTTGGGTGTTCATGGCATGTCAGGAGGTGCCTAGCTGTTCATCAGTAATGTTGCCATGGGCCAAGGGAGGAAGGCTGCACAAGGTCCTGATTGCAGAGCCTGATGCAAGGTCCCTTAGAGTCTTTTGTAATTGGGAGAGTCTTTTCTCCCAATTACAATGTTTTTTGGGGTTCAGCTGAAAAATGTTAGCATTTATCTCAATGTCACTAGCGACAGCAGGACTTCTGGAGCCAGTGTTAGGAGAACCTGCAGCCCTCCAGGTCCTGGTTAGCAGTACTCGTATTCTCCCAGCTTGGCTTTTGGCAGCTGGGCTCATCAGAAGATTTGAGCTACTCGTGCTCAGTTGGTTCAGCAAGAGCACATGGTGTCAGTAGGTGGGGAGTGAACAAGTCTCCTACCATGATCATGAATGAAGAGGAGCTTGGGCACAGAGCCGCTAAATGCCCTTCCCAAGGATAATTCTGCACTTGCAAGAGAGCCAAGCTTGAAATGCAAGATTTTGGAGATCTTTTCACTGAATATAATTAATGTTTTCGCTTCTTGTAACTAAGGAGGTGCAATTAAGAGTGATACAAATAATGAGGTAGTGTTTGGCATTTACAGAAAAACATAGGCTGTACGGTTTAGGATGTGTTGTCATTAGTGGCCAGACATTTCTTGGCCATTAAAATATCAAGAGATCCTGTACAGCACTGGGTGCTGTTGATTTGTGATCAAATCTAGCATGCAGGTAGCAGGTGGCATTTCTGTAGTTCCTGCAGGGAATATATCCTAAAACGTCAAAATAGATTATTCGGCTTTTTCTATTAGAGAAAAATGTGTGAGAAAAGGACTGGGGGAAGAGGAGGAAGGAGGGGGAGAATTTTTTCTCTATTTTAAAGTTAATATTTTAGCTTACAAGTGTTAAGGTGGCTTGCAAAAATTAGGAGGCATTAAAAACCAGAGTAACAGGGAATTGTAATTTTCTCCTCGTTGCCACCATTTTCTCTTTGACTCCCAAACTTTTGTCCGTCAGAAAACGCGCATCCTTTCTAGACAAAAATACTCTGACCCTGTGAAACTTTAGGAAGAATGTGTTTTTCCAAAATGGTCTTTTGGAATGAAAAATTCCTGACCCTTAATGCATTATTTCCAAATCAACACTTTCTGAGAAAAAATATATTGTGGTTCTGACTAAGCCTTATTTTTCTTTCACCAGTATTTTTCCTGAAAAGACATTAAGCCACTACCAGTCCTGACCTTTCAGGGGCCAAATGTGCCTTAAAAAGTCTCCTCTATAGCATTATTGCCAAATCCACTTCTAAATGGAAGAGACGAAGAGTAAACCCAGCTATTCTCACCTGCAAAAAGGACTAACTCCACTAACTGGGATCCTCGCTTAAGTAATTCTTATTGCATTAGTGCTGGTGGTAGCCTTATGTCAGGGAAAGCTTTTTTTGTTTTCTCCACCAGTCTTAAGAAATGATTATTCATTGCTGCTGGTAGCTAGTACTTGGTCTCATCCCAACAGACAAGTGCAAGCAAGATACTGGTGCACTGCTGGCCTGGCCTTTCTCCAGCATCTCTGGGAGGCATGATGGTGTTTATATCTTCCTTACAACCAGTGTGCCTTGAAACAGAGAATGGTTTATCTCTCATTTTAAAGGGGCTCGCCATATTATGGTCCTTGGACAGTGTTCGCTAAATCTATGATGACCATTAATGAGATTTGTTCAGTATCAGACGCGGAGCTGACTGATGGGCAAGGACGGTGTCCTGGGTTTTGGCATGGTTGGCATGGGGGGAGTAATTCTTGTGGGACCGTTTCTGCTTGTGTGAGCGTTTTCAGAGCATCTTTAGAAGTGCCAGCCTCTCCTCTGTCATATGTTTTTTGTTTGTAAATCTTGACTGAAGAAGGATTTCAGCTCCTTTGACCTGAGCAGCTCAGGGCAAATCTGGATCAAGCCCGTGAAGTGGGTTTATTACCATTATAAATTTAATCCAGAGCTTTTAGCAAAAATAACCGACTACCCTCCAAAGTCATTCTGCTTGAAAGCAGAGTTGCTCAAGCTGAAGGTCTTAAAGACATGATAAACCTGAAAAATACTGGGAGTTTTGGACAACCAGGTCCCTCTCAGATTGCTCTGGAGGTGGAAGTGATCCACCCAGCCTGGAAAAGCACCGTCAGCAAAGCAGTAGTTTCTCAGAGGCTTGCATCTCCATCTCCTGAAAGATGGAGGGAGGTTTCCAAAGGCTTCCCAGACTCCTCCAGGTAAAGCTTCCAACATCCTCAGACACCCTACTGCATCCTGTAGGACAATGAAACACAAGAGAAATCCAGACGTGATGTTTGGCTTCCTGCTACCAAGACACTTTCTCTTTTGGTCACCCTGGCACCAGAGGAGAAGTTTTCTTTAACTGCCCAGCATCTCCCTGTTTCAGTTTGTTCTTGACAGCTGCCATTTCAATAATTTAATCCAGTGCCCTGCCCTGCTCTACCATACCTTGTAGATCATGGTGGGCGGTGAGTGGTGTGTCAGCCAGGACACGCTCCATTTGCTAGGGAGAGCCAAGGAGCATGCTCATCCTGGCAAAGAGGGCTCACCACAAGCAAGCAAAAAACCCCACAGGAGCCTAATAAACCATGGGGGTGCACTGCTCTCCACAACAAGGGGTCTGGACTTGGGCCAGGTAGTCCCTCCCTTCATCTCCTTCCGTCTTTTCATCTTCTTTCCTCCCGCCCTACGCCTTTTCATTCATCTCCTCTCTTCCATGGGCTAATTCATGCTTTCCCAGGCGCCTTTTATCACTGCCACTTTTTTCCGCTTGCCCTTGATCCGCGGCAAAGGAACGAGAGTGTCAATTGGCAGGGTCCACGGAGGGGGGCTGGGGCGGCAGATGGCTGTGGCGGCGGGGCCGAGCCGGGGCTCATCCATCACCACTGTGGGCAGAGCGCCTGGGCGGCAGCGGGGCCACCACTGCCATTTACAGAAGGGCTGGCATTCAACGGGTTGAGCCGAAACAGGTAATTGTTGGCGGAGAGGAGGCATTTTTCACTGCTGACGAGGAGGAGAGGGACAGGGCTGGGGTTGTGTTAATGCTGCAGTGAAGGATGAATTCATCATCATGGTTTCTCTTTTTTTTTTGGTGGTTTTTTTTTTGTTTTTTTTTTTTAAATTCATCCTGCTTTGATCAACGCTGTAGTACTCCCAAATGCCAAGCAGCCAGTAAGTCTAAAGAAGAAACCTTTCCTTGAGCCAAGCAGCCGGGAAGCAGCCTGGCTGTGCTGAGACCCATGCTGCTCTTGTCATTGTCATCTCCATCACTAAAGTCAAAGGGTCAAAAAATTTTCACGCCACGCCTTGCCCAGGGACTCTGGTTTGGGTTGTGGTACTGCAACAGTGTTCATCAGCATTAGATCCATAAGGTGCCACCAGCACACAGACAGCATGACTGCGCAAAAAGGTAGATGTGGTTAGTGATGAGCCAGTTTTCCAGTTTGCACACCCCAAAACATATTTCCAGCAGAGACGGACACCTATGCCAGGGCTTCACTCCTGCCTGATCCCAGCCAAGAAACCCCCAGGGGCTTTGTGGCTCATAGACTTCATACAGGTGACTGTCCCGCAGGCAGGACAGAATTTGGTGGTGACATAGCTCTGAGGCTGCTCCAAGGCATTCTGGTGTTCACACTCACTTTTGGCTTACTAGAGTTTGTTGTGGTTGTGCTTGGATGCCACCCAGGGCTGTCAGTTAGTCAAGAATAACAGCAAAAATGTTTACTGTGCACAGGCTCGTAGGCTGAATGTAAACTTAGAAGTGACCCCAATGCGAGGAGCACAAAAAGAGAAAATAATTAAGGGGGGTGAAAAAAATCATCTGTTTCTCTCTATTTTTAGTTTTAGACATTTTCAGAATCCAGCCAGCTCTGAAGCTGATTTCTAAAATTATTCTGTCCCTTTTTAGAGAACTTTTTGCATTTTTTCCCCCCAATTTAAGTATTTTTAAAAGTGACATTCTTGGCCAACCGAGCAAAACTACTTTGCCTGTTGAAGTTATCTCACATTTGTGATTAGGAAAGAGATGATAAATAAAGGCATTAAAATGGGAATTGGCAGGACTATACAAGTCTATACACAGCAAAATTTAATTCTAGGTTTCAGTGATGCTTTGAAAACAAATCCTAAATGCGGCTATCATCCTCCTCAAAATGCATCTCGGTTGGAAAGCGGTTCTCGGATGGTTTCAAGCAGGAATCTTCAAAGATTTTAATTCATCATATCCCTCTGCTCTGCTGCAAATCATTCATGCAGCATGCAGGAGGGTGGTCATTCATCTAACTTCAGCCATTCAAAATTGAGGTTTTAAGCCTAAATTCGCTGTCATGGTTCCCTTGTATTTCAGAGGGAGATTGGCACCAGCAGCACCGGTCTCTCCTATCACTATGTCTGTCAAGATGCTCTGTTACAGATGACCACATTCAGGGGAAGGCACATCTGCCCAGTTCTTGCTATCCCTCCTCATGTTTTTAGACTAATATGTTATGTTTTTCTTTGCTGTCTGCCCTATCAGCGCTCAGTTTACACTATCTACTTGAAGATGTTTTGGCCAAGGCACAAAGTGCTATTCCCCTCTGTAAACACCGATTTAGCAGTGCTTTGCTTTGACTTGCTGTATTACGACTTTTGCTTCACCTGGACTATAAGTTATTCATTACGTGCAGGCTGCAGAGACAATTGTATTCGTTCCTCTTCCTACTTGTGGAATATTTTGACATTTTGCTGTGTCTGTTGCAATTCAGTCCTATCTTTAAATAAATATCTGGCGTTCCCATGGGAAGAGGTCCAGGAGCTCCTACCTGGGATGCATCTTTCCAGCTGTCCGAGTTTTCTTCATTGGCATATTGAGCTATGGGAACATGGAGGATTTTGGGGTTTTTTTTGGTTTCAGGCAAAGAGCAGCCACGCTGGATCAGAGTTCCAGCACCCACCATCCTCTGTGTTTGGTTATTTTTTGGCCAAAGACTTCCAGTTTTCAGGTCAAATAGAGAAGTCATAATTTTCTAAAAGGGGAATGAGGGAATCCCTGTGTTTAATGAAATACTCTGCTAGGTAACAATGGGGGGAGGGTTTTCCCAGCCATGAACAAAAGCAATTCTCAGATTTGGGCAGAGGGGGTTTTTCTTGCTGTCCTTCTCAGCATTGTGGTTTTGGTGTTTATGAGAATTTCTTATTATTGCTTGTGAGATGTTTGGCTTCTACTGAATATGTCTTGTAGGAGGGGGCTGCACTTTTCTTTCAGCCCAGGCTTTGGCATTTCCCACGTACCTGGAGGGATGTTTCAAGGTCCATTTGAAGTACAGAGGGGAGGTAAGTGTCTCTCTTAAAAACCACTCTGTCATCCATGAGGCCTTGTGAAATTCAACCCAGCTGCGAGGTGGGAAACCACTGGTACTGTCTTCCCTTCCTGTACTTCCAGGCCAGGCATCCTGCAGAGAACCAGATTGTCAACAACAAAAGTCAGTTTTTGTCGGACTGTGATTTCATCATAAAAAAAGCCAAATCATCCTTACATGCCTCGAAAGCTGGAATACACCAGACATCCTGTGGAATGGGACGCTATAGCAAGTGGGGCTGTCTGCTAGGGGTGATGTTTACTGGTATGGGGGAAAGTCCAAGGACAGGTCGAATTATACCAGTTAGGAATACCCTAAAAGGACAGGTATCGAAGATCACCCAACTCCAGTGGTTTTTTTGGCAGTAGCTACCACCTGCCAAGCACGCCAGGACGTTTCCTCGCTCTTGTTTTTAAATTTGCCTGCCTTTGGCCACATCCAAAATGCTGATGCTGCCCTGAGCCATGGCAATTCCCACCTCCTCTGTAGCTTCTCACACATTCTTGTCACCTAATCAGCCAGGCGATGGGTGTCCTCCCGCCGCAGTACTGGTGGGATGTTTTACAGCTTGCCACCCAAAGGACGGATCTATGTAGATGGGCTTTCGCTATGCTTTAAGCATGAGTTAGACCTAGCTCAGCAGAACCATGTGTATGGCAGCTCCACTCCTCAGGTGTGGAGCTGCCCATTGTATCAAATCCATAGGAGAAATGAAGATATAAGTGGCTTTTCAGCAGGTGAGAAGACTATTTGTGGTTAGGAGCCCTGATGGCGCCATGTATTTTGTATGGTCTATTAAATAGCTGATTTTTAGCTTAAATTTCAGCGTAAATGTGGGCATGTTATCACACAGCTGCCTGCTATAAAGGCCTTGGGCTTTCCCTGAAACATCTGGCTGCAGGCAGAGATGGGGCCGTGGGCTGGGTGGAGCCTCTGCCAGGCCATTTCCAGCACCCATGGGGAGCACAGACCAGGGCAGACTCCAGAAAACAAACTGTTTGCTCCTAATTATGCTTATTGACAAACAACCATGTTAGGAATTAATCTTCTTGCTCCCCAGATGTCAGCACTCTTTATATTTAAAATAAAAAAAAAATCCTTGCTCTCATTCTAATGGTTTTTTTAGCCCTGCTTGCTTGCAAACTTTTTATTAAAACAAGGATTTTATGTTTTTGAGTGAGCACATATGGTTCGCGGTAGCTAGACACGCTGAGTGATGCTCTCAGAGCAGAGATAGGCATTTACAAGTGCACACACCCAAAAGCAAACCCTAGGATGGATTAGCCCATGCTATTCCCATGGCCTTACCAGCCCACACACATCTCTCAGCCATGCTTAGTCATACTTGGAGCTGGTGGTTGCTTGCCCAAGCTGTGCAGCAAGGACACAGGCCAGCTCATGCGTTTTCTCCTGTTCCCTTGCTGGGAAGGACCAGATCTCTTGCAGCGATGTGCTGCGGACAGAGCGTCTCTGCAGCAGCTTGGCACTGCCCCGCTGGCTGCAAGGCAATGGACACCTCCTCCCTGTTGAGCTCTGCAGGCACAGGTATGGGAGGGAGGGCTGGCATTTCATGCTACTGCCCAAATAACACAAGGCAGTAGGGAAGGCAAGGCTTTAAATTAAAAATGCTTATCCCGAGGTCCAGCTCTGTAATCCAGAATGCACCCCCCTGTGCTCAGCAGTGCCAAGGCGCTCACAAGTAGGGTCACTAATTCAGGGTGAGCTTGTGCAACTGAGAATAACAGGTTCCTAATTTTTTTTCTTTTTTTAACTGGAAACTTATAAGCAACAGGTTCCTGTTTCTTCTCACATATGCCTCACATATTTGCCTTTTGTTGTTTTGGCTAAAGCTATCCTCCTAGGACCCCACAAGCACACCGAGCAGCATATGGCCTTCTACTTGCTTCATTTCCAGCCCTCATTTTTTCCCACAGTAAACCAGACTTTTTCAGGCAATACTAATCCCTTGTGCCTGTCACTGGTAGAGAAAAGCATTAATAACTGCAGTTATCCTGGAAATATCTGTCACCCACATTTGTTTTTCGTTTCCCTTTGGGTAATCATGCTCCAGATCTAATTACTGCAGAAATTTCTTTTGCTCCAACGAGCAGCATTTTGGGTTACCTCCCTGGCTGGTTTTAAGTTTAACTCTGCCGACAATGGGAGATCCGTATTGATTTACATCAGCCGAGGATCCACTGCTTCACATCTTTATTCTGTGTGTGGCTTGGGGTTATAGAGATGGTGGTGATTGATGGCTTCAAAAAAACATGGGACTAAACTTGCGCTAATTCAGGGCTGGATCTGAAGCCCAGTAAAGTCAGGGAGAGACTTTTGTTGGTCTGAGTGGGCTTGGGATGAGTTGCTGGGAGAGCAAGGAGAAAGAAAAAATGTTTTCATCCTCTCCCCACAGTTCCCTCTGTTCCTGTGGGCTCCTGCTTCGGTGCAGGGAGCCAGAGCCAATGTTGTGATGATGGTAGCAGGTCTTGTGACACAACGACAGTGCCACAGGGAGGGGAAGTCTCCCACTGTCACACAGATCAATGAGGACAGTGTTTGGGAGCTACCGTCAGAGAGAGAGAGTCTGACCTAGATGGTTTTTCCTTCTCTTTGGCTGACTCACATCTGCGAGGCAAAATGTCAGGGATGAGGCTTGTGAATGCGCAGAAGAGAGTATTGCAAATCCCTGAGGGATGCAAATGCCAACTGACAGGCATTTTTCCTGCATTTCCTCAAGTGTACATTCAGGTTTTTTCTGGGTCGGTGATGACACATGCATGAGGAGTCCTTTCTTCTTCCACCTGCCTGCAAAGAGGGACCGATAGTGCCGTCCTGTGGGAGCACCCTAGGCACTCACAGGTCAGGCACAGTCAGCCACTGGGTGAACTGGTGAGACTGAGGACAGAGAGGAGAGCTGTGAGGACAGTCAAATTGTAAAATAAACCTCTGTGTAACATGACATGTGAATTTGCCATTGAATAAAAGGGTGAAAAATAATCACCCGAGACAGAGGTTACTGGAGCTACACTAAGAGGAGCTCAGGCAGCGTGGGAAGAGCACAGGGACCGAGGGAGTGGGGCTGGGAAGGCAGCAGCAGACAAGGAGTAGCCCTGATTTTACATATAATTCACTCACACAGCTAGGACCAGGGCAGGCTCAGGAACAGACCAAATAGCCCAAGCTATAACAAACACAGCACTGTATTTGGGATCTTAGGCATACAGGGCCATGGAAAAGACCGTTGCACCATAAGTTATGGTTCCTAATAGAAGCAAATGGTACAAGGAGCACGTATATAAACCAGTGCCTGAACAAAAGCACCTAATTACCCCGTGGTGAGCGAGATGGATAACACTGTGTGACCCTGGAAGCGATTCACGGACAGGACACCGACCCCTGGGATTGGGCTGTAAGTCTGAAACGAGCACTTAGAGCAATCATAAGTCAATGGATTTGGGCTCTTTCCTGGCTTAGATTTAGCAGCTGAGGCCGTGTGAGAGAATTGATGTTCAGGACAAAGCTCACCCAACCACTTCCACTTACAGAGAGGGGGAAAAAAATTGATATATTATCCACAAGAGGGAAGAAGAAAGTATTGGGTTTTGCTTGTTTTGCTCCCCAGCAGTATTCAGGACATGAATGGAGAGAAAGGGTCTGTAAAAAAAAAAAGGCAAGAAAGGGGGAAACAAAGAGAGACAAGATGTCTTTTCTTTTTTCCTTAATTAATCTTGGAAGGTGATGACAGCGTAGGATGAGAAATGGGAAGTAAATGCTCTGCTAACAGCCTTTCATAAAGATCTCTGGGTTTGACAAATGAGCTCAAAGCCACAGGACTAGGAAGCGGAGCTCTGCCAGTACATTAGAGAGAATTCAGCGGTCAGACGGAAGGAGTGAAGGGGTTGGGAGGGAAAAAAAAGCCCTCAACACCCTCCAGAAATGCCCCCAGCCTCCTGGCTTGCTATTACACAGGTTCCTCGGGCTGCAGATTGAAACCCACCTGGTGCCTGCTTGGGACTTGTTTAAACATTTGTCTTTGCTCAGTGGCCTTACTGCTTTCACATCTGTGCACGTGGTGGTGGCTTCCCTCCCTAGCTGAGCAGTGCCCTGCCCTGCTGAAGGCTCTTTGCCTCCAGCCTGTCCATCCTTTGCTTTGCGGCAGGTATTTTATTAATTGGCATTTTAGCAGCAGGACCAGTGGATCTGACCAAAATTTCAGTGGTGCATCACTAGTGCTGGCAGTTGAGGATCCAGAATCTATCTTATTCCTGCCACGGATTTTTTTTTTATTGCTTTGCACAAATTACTTGATCTTTTTGTGTTTTTAGAGGTACCAATCCCAGCCTACATCAGAGAGGGATTATGAGAATAAATGCAAGAAAAGCTACAAATATATTAAGGGTGAGCATGATAAATTCCAACATTTTGTGGGACAAAATAAGAAAGAAGAAATAGAATTAAACAGAAGGATAGGATGGGATTGGATGGGATGGGATATGAGTAGAGTAGAGTAGCGTAGAATAGAATAAAGAACAGAATAAAGAATAGAATAGAATAGAATAGAATAGAATAGAATAGAATAGAATAGAATAGAATAAAGAATAGAAGAGAACAGAACAGAATAGAAAAGAGTAGAGTAGAGTAGAATAGAATAATTAAAAGTTTTTTTAAAGCAATAAAATCCTACACTTGGGAGGGATTACTCTTTAATTTGGTCATCATTGCTTTTCTGAAATTTTGATTCCAAGACAAGAACCGGATTTCGCCTTTTTGCTTGGATTCTGATTATTCATCAGCAAAATGGGGCTGGGGCTAGCAACAGCCTCTGCAATTGCCCAGGAGCAGTTAGAGACACGTAGAAGTTACTCCCCCAGGACAACCCAAACTATAAACTTCATTGCCCTATAAAGAATAACCTGCAACATCAGAGGCTTTTCAGGGATCAATAAAATCAGCGTTAACTAAATCGTCAGCAGTCACTCTCCCCTTCCCCCAACCTGCTCTGCCATTCAGTTCCAATTACGCTAAATTAGGACTCTGAATTTTGGGTGTGAGCCAAACTGTCAATCCCATAATCAGTTATGAACAATGTAAGCAATATCTATCTAACCTGTAAATGACCAGCTAGCCTGAGAGGCTCCTATAATAATGCTACAATAACCATTGGGTTGGTAATTATTCATGTCTGGACAGAGGTAAAAAAATAAAATCCTGTTTGGGAACTGTTGGCCCTGGCAGTTCAGAAGGCTTCAAAACCCAGTGCAACGCAATCCCTTGAGGGTTAGTAAGTGTAAGAAAAAAGGGAAAAAAGTCAAGGTAGGGGGGATTTCACATATTTTTTGGGACACAAGTAGGTGTCCTGTGACTCTGCAAATGGCCATGTAGGGAGGGGGCAAAGCTGGGGCACTCAGGGGCTTCTTTGCATCAGGTGTGAGAAGATGTGAGCGGGTTATGCTCAGCAGAGAAGTACTGCCTGGGATAAATAATTTTTCATGAGAGCATCTTCCTGTCAGCCAGTCCAAACACCTGAATATTCAAGTGTAGGCAGTGAACAACCCCCTGCAGCGAAGCAACTGCCGGCACGCTCACAGATTTCGGTTTAACCAGGGCATCGCTTAATAGGTGTGAAAAGAGGCTGCATGCAAAATGCAAACATCTATTGAGGAACGCCGAGCTTCATTTAGTGGAGGGTCAATGGCAAATTGTGCAGAAAAAACAAGTAAATAACATTTACTCGGAGGTGGTCTCGATGGCAAGGTGGTATTGTTTGTAAATTGAGCAGCGAGACAAGCCTGGGTGGAAAACACTGCAGAGGAAGCTCCTGCTTGCTGTCACAGGAGCTGCTGGGCATGGTTTTTGTGCTGGGAGCACAACTTTTTGGGGTAATTTGGAGGAAACCCCACAGCGTGAGCCCATGGGTGAGCACTGGGGTTTTTCCTAGGGAGGGCGCAGGGTCTGAGCATCCTCCGCAGGCCTTGCACAAGTCAACAGACTTGATGGGAAAGGGAGGGCAAATTTTGGGAGGAAATACCCCACTTTCACCCCACTACCAGGGCAGTCTCTGCTGCAGTGTACATCCTGCGAGCATTCAGGAAGAATTTCCTAAATTCATCATTTATCCTTGAATATGTATCAAACTCTCTGTCTGCTCTAATGCCTTTTCTTATCTCCAGCCAGCCATCATCAGCACAGGTAAGAATACCAACGATAAAAAAATTAAAAGCTACAATAAACATTATTGATGCCATTCCTAATGAGACAGAGAAAGAGAAAGAGAGGATGCTGCAGTGATAAATATCATCTGTCAGCAATAAATTACAGCCGTCATTAGGTTTCCACAGTGGGGCCTGACAAATTATTTTGTGGAAGTACATGCTTAGCTGCGCCTTACACAGTCTTAGCTATTCCAAGACGGCACCTTAAAAAAAGATCAATTAAATTGATTCTGTATCGATCTGAGATGCACCATGTACCACTGGAATAGTGCTCAGTGCTAGGTACTGCTCCTGCCTCGGCTGAACTCTTTGGGTAGGATAAGGAGCATCAATGGGACTTTTTGCAATGGCAACAGATTGGATTTAATAGGGAAAGGGAAAGGCTGGGCTCCGCACAGCTGTGTAGGACTTGCCTACAGGCCCACAGCCAGGTTTGCAGGCTGCTGTGACCCTGATGGCTTCCTAATTTGAGGATTTGTGCTCTTTTTTTCATAAAGAATGGGCTCTTCTTTGGTGATATGGGGGTGATACCCAGCAAGCACATGCTATACCCTTTCAGGAGACTTGCAGCACTGCTGCAGAGTCACACAGGCCCCAATCTGTGGGTGCAGGAGCTGTCTCAGGCTGCACCATGGCAGTGAAATGGGAATTGGTCTGGCCCCAGCAGGTGGGCAGTCCTGACTGCCAATGGCTGGCTGTCCATCTGTGACCCTCCGGTCCCCCAGCCATAGCAGCATGCGATGTGCACCTACTTCCTCCACAGCTTTTTTTTCTTCCAGAGGATGCCAGCCCCTTCTCCACAGCCTGACCCTTCTCCCTGACCTTTAGGTGATCTCATGGTTAAAAAAAGTGGGTTGGAGGCATTCAGAGAGAGCACGCTGCAGGATGAGTCCACCTCTCCCCTGTCCCTGCACATACAAGCACCATTGCAGCTTTAGCTTAGCTTCCAGTTCTCTTGTTGCTCTTAGAGCCCATGCTCTGAGTTTCATCCAGCCTCAATCCAAAACACCTCATCCCACACCTGCAGGTGCCGGGTCTCTTGCTGGAGCTGGCATGGAGCGGTGGCTCCTGTTCTCCGGCATTGGCGATGCCAAAAGCAGCCCCAGGGTTGCCTCTGCCACACACCTTATAGACCTCAATTTGCAGAACAGTGGAGAAAAGGGGAAAGAACCACGTTGCAGTGCAGTCTTTACAAAAGCCATTCATCCCGGTGCTCTTACTAACAGGCATCAAATGAGATTCCTGCAGTAGATGATTTGTTTTGTCCTTCTCCTGCCGGCTCAGATTAATCTCTGCTCCTGAAGTAGTGGTGTCATTTCTCAGAGACATACGGCGGCAGGAATCACGGAGCCCCATAAATTAGAAACAATTCAGGATCCATCCATCTTCCGTCCCGCTCTCCATCCCCGCACCTTTCTGCAGGGCAAGGGCAGGCCCCACAGGTACCAGCACAGCCGCCTCTTTGTAGACTAATAAATAAAAAAAAACCCTCAAGATGGGAGAGGTTCAAACAAAAGAGGGATTCTTGTGGTCGAAAGCAATTTGCCTTCTGCTGTTTTCCTTCCTTTCAGTTCGTCAGATAAGCAGGATCACGGCCGTTGGTGAAATGCCACATCCTTGAGTGCGTGCCTGCTCTCCCGGCTCAGCCTGTGCTCAGTGGTGACACTAGCCTCAAGAAGCAACAGTGATGTTTCAAAGGTTTAGAGAATCCCATATAAAAATTATTCTACTCACTATATAATATATATTATTCACTATATTTCTCTAGGTTTTGTTCAAATGAGAGCTGGGTTTGATTTTTCCCCCCCCGCTGGCGAGGTTTTTTGTGAAAAAACAGTTTTGAGCAAGAGGAGTGGTTTTGCATCTCTCAAAACTCATTGCAACAGCTGGACTAAAACGGCCAGGACTTCAAAGGAGGGAGTAAGCACAGGGCAGCGGGACGCGTGCATGGGTGTAGGAACAGTACAGGAGTGGAGGAGCTTCGTGTGCACCTGATACATCACGGTCCTGCACACAGTGATCTCAGAGCTGTCCTCTCTGAGTCCATATAATGGTAATATATACACTAAAAATATATATATGTCTGTGTTTATATACCCATACACAACGTACATATATATACACACGCACATATATAGATAGATATATTATACCTGGGTAACAAAATGAAAGCTTGGAGGAGACAGAAACACCACTATTTATTATTTATGGAGCCCACACAGTGACCAGCAGTGTACAGGTGTAAAGCAAGCACGGTCTCTCCCTAAAGGAGTTTACAAGCTTGCTCAGACATAGATAAACGGGTTTGAGAGCCCGGAGGTCTGGAGGGAGCTGGCCAAGGCTGGAGGAGGGTGATGAGTCTCCAACACTCCAGAAAATCCAGCCATTTCCTAAGCACCCCATTGGCAGTCGTCAGTGTAATGCAGCATCAACCATCGTGTTGCTCCATCGTTCCCAGAGCTACCAGATGCTGTGAGGATGGAGGTGTTGTGTGACACCATGATGGTGACAGGGACCTGGAGGAGGACACACCCCTACCCAGGGTCACGCTCCCATCGAGAGCCATCACCTGCCCATCCCCTTGCCCAAATCAGGCAGCCACCCCCTAGAAAGAGAGCGAAAGGCTAGCTGTTTATTTTGTATTAATTTTTAAAGATGACTTGTTTCAGATGAGTGCCTGTCTGTCTCTGTCTATTTGCCACTGCTGAGAAGATTCATTACTTTGATGGATTTGTGTAATTTTTTCAAGTGCTTCAGGTGACAAACAATAAAGCACACCATGCTTGGCTCTGGAGCTGCAGCGAGGCGAGGGGTTGGGGCGGGGCGGGGAGCAGGGGATGCTACAGGAAGGATTTCTCCCAGGAAAAAATTATTCAGCCCACAGTTTGGGCTGAGCCCCTCTCCGGGTGTCAGCACCAGGCAAAGCCCTGCAGGGCAGGGGGAATTTGCGGTATTTAGTGATGGAGCTGCTGGTAAGGGCAAGGTCAAGGGTGTGAGCAGACTGCAAGACTGCAAAATTCAGTCCTCCCTGGGTCTGGTCCATCCCTCCATTTCTCCAGCTGCAGTGTAACAAATAGGCATGAACCACAGTGCCAGGAGAAAGGGTCAGGAGGGGGATTAGGGCATCACAGAGAAGTGGCCAGGTGGGGATATAGCATGTATACTGATGCTGGTGGCTTATGGACGCTGCTGTTTTTCCATAGGAGCTCTCAAGAGGAAAAGACTTCATCCCAAGCATTGCTCCTTGAGCGGGTGATCATCTCTGCTGTAACTGCATGGGCTCCGAAGGAATAAATTATGCCAGACAGGCTCAATCACTGTTTGTGACAGATGCACAGGATTTACGGCTGCGAGGATCACAGACGTGGGAGTGCAGCATGGCTTCGGGAACCCATTACCTGCGATGATACTGGTCCTAGACAGCAGAAATGGCCCAATCCCATAGCACCCATGCCAGGTGAGTGGAGTGGGGACAGGGACAGAGACGGGGACAGGGACAGGGACAGGGATGGTAGCCAAGGCTGTCCATGACAATGAAACCAAGACAAGGTTGAGACACACAGTCAAATCCGCAGGGCTCTGGCTGAGGTCACTTGAATGGCATTTTCTATCTATCTTAAATGTTTTGTGGTACCCTGGAGAGGTGGAGGGGAAGGGGCTGGGAAGCAGCTTCCCCTGTAGCAGAGCCAAGAGCAAGCACATTCCTCGTGCTCAGGCACTGCAACTTTAACTGTGATATTTGGCTGGGCTTTTGAGGTAATGGGGTTTGTATGATGAAAACAGGCTGCTCCAATGGCCTGAATACTCATGCAGCTTTGGCTTGCACCTTCCCAGTTCCCCACCCCTGTAACAAGACTTTCTGTGCAATGTTGGAAAGTCCCTAAGAGCTATGACTCACAGGGCAGGAGGACTTGCGCTGGTATGGCTGATGCCAAAGCCATCTCCTAACAAAGCTGAGCCTGAACCACAGAGATTTACCCAAATCTCTTTGGTACCCAAACACAACCCAAGAGCTCTGCCTGGCTGCCCACAAGCGCTTGGCCACTTGGGTGGCCACTGAGGAACTGTGATCTTAGCTTTCCATGCAGCCAAGACAAGATGGAAGATGCAGAGATCACTGTGTCCCCAAAACCAGCCCACAGGGAGCAGAAAACAAGTGATGTGTGGCAGGAGGATGCACTGGCTGGAGGAGAAGATACCCCTAAAGGCTCTGCAGAAGCAAAACCCACCACACCTGATGGGCAAGGTACTGGGCTGCCACCTTCATGATAGAGAAGAGTCTGCATCTCCACCCAGGCTGTGTGTTGTGCTCTGAAAATAACCTTTACGGCGCCATCTGCCAGGGTTAAGCAGACCTGGGCATCTGCATCCAAATCATGGCATGCCAAGAAGAACATCACAGGCACCAAAGCTGCTTGGGTCCAGAGCATCAGCAAGATGATGTTTGGCCAATTCATACAAACAGGCAAGGGCAAAGCCAGGAAGCAGAGGTATTTGCTTGTTCCTTACCCTTCATGCAATAAAAAGCAATAACTAAGGAGAGTGGGAAGGAGAGGCACTAAGAGCCTGGATTTATCCAGCTTTTGGAGAAAAAATCTCTACTGCTGACCTCTAGATGAAAGCGTAGATAACTGTTTTAGTTTTCACAGAGGATAGCCTCAATTCTTGCATGAAAAACCTGTTTCTAGTCTTTGGGGGGATGAGCAGGGCCTTGATCTATAGCTCCATCTTCCAAAGAGCAGATGAAATGCTTTCTCTTTTCATCCACATCCCCAAAGGAGATTACCAGCACCACTTGCCATCTGAAACCCTGGCTTCTAGTCGATGCTGCTGGCACAGACGCATGGTGCCCCAAACCTGCTCTTGCCTTTGAGAGTTTTCTCCATCAAGTGTGCAATGGGTGATGGGGAGAAGGAAAGGGAGGGAAGACCAAGGGAAGACAGAGATTTAGGGGGATGCGGGAAAGGAGAAAAGAAGAAGGAGGAGAGGGAGAAGAAGGGGAAGGGGAAGGGGAAGGGGAAGGGGAAGGGGGGGAAGGGGAAGAAGGAGAAGGAGAAGGAGAAGGAGAAGAAGGAAGGAGAAGAAGGTCTCCTCTGAGAGCAAGAAGCAGAGCAAGAACTTCTTACTCTTACATGTAACCAGGTAACATGTTCAGCCACTTGCAAAAACATCCTTGCTGCTCCCCGAAGGACTCCTGACTGAGAAACTGATAAAAAGTGTCGGGAAGCTTTTCACCAAGTAGGTTTGGCATTTTGGGTTTTTTTGAGCTGCAGATGAAGAGTTTCACTTTCCTTAAGGGCAAAAGGAGCCATGCTCCAGGCTGGCCAAAATAAATCATTTTTTGAGTTTTCTTCTTTGGACAAAAGAAATGGAAGTGAAGCTAACAGTTTGAAAAAAATATCAAAATTAGCAACACCAAGCAGTTCAATCTTTTCTTCTTTTATCCTACTCTCTTTTGACCCCACAATCCTCCAGCAGCATTGGTACAAAGTCCCAATTTTTTTCCTCTGCCCTGCACACACACTTGCTGGGCTGAAACCTGCCAGTGGAAGGCTGATTTCACACCACTTTATTCCCAGGAGTCAAGAAAAGCAACAGCTGCATCGTGCACAGGCCCCTTGATTTAAGTGGGCTAGTCTGAAGACTCAACTCCTAAAATTCCTGGTTTATTAGTGAGGTTATAGGGCACTGACTTTGCAGGACTTGAGCACATGCATGTGGGGGCTGCTCAGGAAAGGGACATTTTCCTGAGTTGGGACTGACATGTTTTGTATTTGAAGATTTCTGGGAAAGGAATAATGGATTTGCTAAGTATTGTTATTATTTAGGCAACAAGAGTGAAAATTGAAAAGAAAATCTGTTTACCAAAAATAACAATAGCAGATATTTTTCATCTCTGTCAGATATTCAGACCCATGCAATTTCATAGGTTTCATAAGCTCTTGTTAATTTTCTTGTTTGGGAGGATTTGCTATTTTAATGAAACCTATTTACACTAGCGCCTGCTGGAAAATCATTCATTAGTGGACAAGAACTATTGATTATTTTCATCCAACTACTCAGCCATGTTCTAGCCAATTACTGTAACCAATAAATAAAGAAATACCAACCTTGCATTCCTGCCACTATCTCCAGTAGAACTTTATTCCCCTGGATAACACGTGTCGTGCCAGCCTCGGGGAAACACTGTGCTGGAGAAACCTCTTTTAACATTTATGTCACATTGCCATTGTCTGCAAGCTTCTGGAGAGCAGACTAGCCCCGAGAAAGCGAAGACTGCTAGTTAGTGCTTTAAGTATTTACTCAAGAAAGTATATTTACTGTGCACGTGGTGAGAATTATTGAAGAAATAGTGTGAGGTTTAAAGAAATGCCTGGCTAATGTCTGGATCTTAAACTTTTATTTTATTATGCAAATATTTCACCTGATTTGCAGAAGTCCTGAACTCCAGAGGAGGGATTCATCTCACCTGACTAAGTAAGAAATCTGGGTTGTTCACAGAGGTGGTGGTCACCAAAAACAGACTGGCACTGGAGAGGGCTGTGGCCAGGGAAGGCTCAAGTTTAGGCTTGACACCTCACTTTAAAAAAGGAAACCTTAAGCAACTTGAATTTGTCCGTGCATTTCAACTTGTGGCTTTGCTGGTACTCAGCTTAATAGGGGAATGTTTTATTTAAATATTATATTATGATCGGAGCCGTGGCTTTAAAACCTTGGCCATTCGCATACATTTTAATGGGCTTGGGGGGATAAAGAGAAATCTGTCTCCAGTTTTTTTGACAGAGTTGTAATTAAAGAAGATTTTTCATAGACAACATCTGTTTCTCTTGACAGATATATTCTTGTTGGGAGAAAAAGAAATGCCTAAAAAAATAGTTTGTCAGTCTGCACTTTTTATAGGTTTTCATCCAAGAATATTTATCTTGAGGCTCCTGAAAGGAGAGCTATTCTGATTAAGGCTGAGTTTCAACAAATGTTGCCAGGGTGGCGGTGGCAGCCCTGGGTCTTTGCTGAGCTGCCTCTGCCTCCTCCACAGCCCCTAAAGTGGAAGAAAGGCAGCTCTCACCCTTCCCAGCCACCATGTCAACAAATCAAATAATTAATACATCATGAAAAAAAATCAGAGAGATGAAGATGAATGGCTGGCCGAAGAGGTCACACCCGAACATACACATGCATGCAGATGTGTGTATGTGTATATAAGGGGCTTTTTTCTATTTCTTTCCAAGCTGAGAGCACTGAAAATTCCTCCTGAGTAATTTCCCAGTAGCCCTCGTTAATTCCTTAAGATTTTCCCCACCTCTTTTCAAAGCCTAAAGTTCAAAGACGCAGAAATGAGCTGCCTCAGCACTTTCTTTTCCCTTTTTTTTTTTTTAAAGTTTTTCAGCAAAGTCCAATCAAGCCTATTAACTACTTTCTTTCATTTTTTCCCCCCTACTTGAAGGGAAAATGGTCATGGGGCTTGGCCAAGTCTGCCAGATGCAAGTGTCTAGAGAATTTCCCTCTCCCTGCTGCTGCAGGAGATACCCTGTTTCTTGACCGCTGTTACCACATGGATCTGCTAAACACCCATAAATCCTGTCCCTGCTCCTGGAGGGCTCTGAGCAAGGGCTGGCCACCCTGCCCTGCCTAGGAGGAGCAGGAAAAGCTGGGGCATAGGTCCCTCTGCAGCAGGGTGAGCTCCCCGTGCCCACCAGCATCTCCCAGTGCACCCTCCTGGATCCTGGGTCAGGCAACACAAGGAGACTTTGGGAGAAGTCCTGCAAGTAAACATGCATCACGTTTTAAGATGCCTAAACCAGTTATATATATATAACCATTCTCCTCCTTACACCTCCTATTTTCCTTGATTTTTCCCTTTCAGTATTATAAGAATAAAATTGAAGACCCTTGCTTGATTATAAAGCAGCACCCTGCCTGCAGGCTATGCACTGCAGCATTGTTCCCATGTAGACATTTCAATCAACTGTGGGTGCAAAGTGCTTTGGAAAGTCTCAGCCTCTCCACACAAGGCACAATAATTAATCGCAAGATCGTAAGCAATGATTTTCCGTTGCCCCTCGGGATGCGGATCTCTTGGTGTTTGAACGGCTTGCTTCACTATATCACCCTCAGCATTAATGCAAACTGCAGACAGTAATTATACCAGGCATTAAAGTTCTGTAATTGTATGTACTGTGCACGTATTTATAATGCAATAGCAATCTTGGAGCCATTGCAGTACTTCTTGCTCCACAGCACTGTGTGTCTGTGAAAAGGCAAAGGCAAGCCACATAAAACATAAAATAAAATCCAAATATATAAAGGTCAGGGTAGTAAATATAAAGATAAGCATTGCATCCCTTTAAATATTTATCATTAGTGACATTTTCATTATAGGAGGGCTGGGACTTACCAACTGTGTAGCAAACGTGGGCATGGTAGGCCCCAAGTCTTGGCTCAAGGCCATGAGGGCAGCGAAAAAAGGCTTTGAAATGGGATGAAAATATGTTAAAAATGGGTATGGAGTATAGGCATTGTTATGCCCCGTTTGAAGCAGCTGTAGCATAGTAGGTAGTTCACTGAAGGTGCACCCTGCTCCCCAGGGTAACTCCTGGGGTGGCCCAGGGCACGCTGCTATCCCAAAGGAAATAGGGATTTGGGTTTGGGGGATTGGGAACAACCCTTCCCCTGCCCTCTCACCTGCTCACCACTCTCTTCACACAGTGGGGACCTGACCTAAAAAATGGAATAAAAACCTGAAGGGCTTTTGTAATTGACAGAGCAAAGCCACGGCTCTAACGAAGACGTGCCGAAAGGAGAGAAATGAGACCGAAAAACAAGAATAGAAGTGAGTGATGTCCAATTCCATGTAAAATACCCTATGCACACCAAAAAAACCCACCTTAGATATGAAGGAAAAAGATTCACCGTGGGGAAAGCCCCATCCTGGGAGCATATGACCACCGCATGTGGTCCACCAGACTTGCCTGAGCAAACCCCACTCCTATGACAAACACCGCTGTATGATATACCCATAGCACTAGTGATGGAGAAGCACCGGTCTGAGCTGAGAAAGTACCCCTTGAATAAGAAACACTCCCTTTTGGGATGGCTCTTGAGAAGGGTTTAATATTTTTAAACCCCTCGACTAAGTGCCAATTCATCAATGTATTAGAAACAGAACATTAATCTGTTCCTCCCGTCCGTGCCTTAATTGTAACATTTTCCTTTTAATGAGGTGAAGCAGGAAAATGGGAAGGTAATTGTGGCAGTGCTGATGGAGGGTTTCCTTTATAATTTTAAAACTAACGATGACATGAGGCGTGTATTATTTCTCTTTAGCAAAGGGCTTTCACCTCCAGAGGAGGTAGATTAGCAGGAGAGGAAGCACTAACCCCATAGATGAGGTGGGTCTCCATCACATCTGCCCTATTGGGGTGGGGGGGTCATCACTGCAATGCTGGAGAGAGTGGGGTATGGGCCAGACAGCTCCCACTGCTGCAATGCAAAAGCAGGTGAGTGTAAATGAATGTATACGTAAATATATATTCACCAGGCTTTCATCTGACACCACTCATGGCTTCCCTAGAATAAAACCAGGTTCCACTGGCAAGAGACATGTATTTTGCAGCTCTTTTTCTGGACAAATCCCAAGTATTGATCATCATAAACAGCGATGCAGACTCCTGAATCTCCCTCTGGTCTCCTGTAAGCAGGAGATGGAGACAGCAAAGTGCTTGCACAGGGCTCATTTCTGAATTGGCTTTGAAGCTGTCAGGTCATTCTCCTCTGCAGTGACTCTTCTCAGCCCTTTCTTCACCCACTGGTTCATGCTGTCCTGCAGCATTTCCTTGACCTCTCCTACTCATGTCCCACACATCAAGTGGCTTCACTCCTTGCTTTGGGGTCCAGGAACCAGTGGACGACCTTCAGAGGAAAATCACAGGGATAGGTTTGAGCAATGTTGCTCTATACAGTGGTGATGGAAGCCATCAGCATCATTTTGGTCTCTCACCTGCTTGGCCTGAGCACCAGGACAGTTGGCTAGCAGCTTTCCCTCTGTGCCTCCTTCTCAAATGTCATATTTTTAATTTTTGCCTGTGCCATGGTGTCCTGGCCTTTCCTACAGTCCATGCACAAGGCAGGAACCGCAGTGAACTGCTTCCAGGACCAGTTTTTTCTTCCTCTGAAGCTCTGCCAGCAGCACACAAGCCAGCAAGGGGCTCACTTGGCTGCAGAACATGCATTTTCATTCCCTTCTCTTCCTCTGTGCCTTTCTGCCCGACTCTGACACCTCTGTCTTTTTGTCCTCTTCTCTAGGAGGCCTCTGTGGAGGAGTTGCAGACTAATTGGTCTTCTGAGTGTTCAGACCTGTCCCTTTGAGCAGAAGTTATTAATGTTAGTTACTGCCATTGTCCATGGCCCACGAGGGAGTCCTGACCTTGTACAGCCTATTCTGCACCTACAGAGATATTAATGAGCGCAACCATTTCATCACCAGGATGCATAAATCGCATTGAGATCTGCTTCCCAAACCACCGTCCCACAGGGAAAAGGGGATTTTGCTGTGTTGCCAAATTTGAGGACATCTCAAGCACACATCTGTGTGACAGGAAAAGTTGGAATTGCTGGAAAGGGGGACCTGGTGGACCACCCCTACACACCACAGGCAAAGCTGGACGGTGCCCGAGGCTGGGAGGAAGGAGGAAGAGTCCGAGATGTGCCCTACAACATGCATGTTGCAGCTGCATCCATGATCCTTTGGCTAAAGGCATAGAGGAAAGTAACGAACAAGGGGACATCTGAACAGGAGAGAGCTACAGACCTGGATGTCATCAGAGCCCCCTCACTTCATCTTCTGCAGGAGCTTCTCTCTGATATGACTGTGGCAGGGATTAACTCAGGTCAGAGTGGGGTACAACAGGCAGCAAAGCTGTCCTCATCACATGCTGGGCAGCCCACGCTTGCAAAATACCACTGGTAAAAGGGTTTTGCACCTTCTCCTGGCTCCGAGGGTCACAGTGCATTTGAGGCGGATTGGTAGCAGGAACTGTTGGTGATCCAAAGACCTGAGAAATGAGTGGTGCCTCTAGGGATGTTGCTGAGATGTTCTCATATTCCTGGGACTCTGCGTTGGCAGTGATAAGGGAAGAGTTAACTCTGCCTTGGAGTGGGGTCCAAGGCAACCCTTGGATCCCTTTCAGACATATTTTTCTCTAATTCATCTAATCAATTCTGCACTGTCACTACGGGATAGTCTAGCCTTCACCTACTGCAAGGCTGCCTCCTTTTCTACCCGTTACCAGATGAGCCAAGTTAGTCCTGGAAATTTGCGTCACACTTTTTGGGAACTTTATTCCTCAAAAATAAAAGTAAAATATTTTGGCCTAGAAACTTCAAATGTGATTTAGTACCTTGCCCATAGCAAAGAGTGTTGCCCCCGGAGAGACTGGGGCATCTTCCATTATTAACAACAGGATCTGCACATGCAATAGACTGCGTGGCAGATGTGTGCGTCACAAAGCACAGCTCAGGGCCTGACTCTGTAATTGTTATAATTATGCTGGGGCCCTGAGAACTGTTTCAAGCACTGTTGGTCTCCCCGTGTTGACTGTGCTGATGTGACATCTGTAGCAGTGACCTTAGGAAGTAAACGCAAGTGGAATTGCTGAAGGCATAGGGGGAAGTGTGCTGGGAAACCTGCTACAGGCACATCTGGGGAAGTTTTGTCTTGAAAAGGGAGAAGAAGTCAAAATAGCAGAACGCTGCAACAAATTACAAGGTCAGAAACTCATGGATTCAGAAAATTTGTTTCAGGTCTCCGCATATTCACAGGTCTGCTGGAGTGGTGGCCCAAGGTCCCGGCAGGTGGTCTTCTTCTGAGGCTCTGCTTCCCAGCTCCCCACAGAGGGATGGCCTCTCCCCAGCATACCACAGGTCACGAGGACAGACTGAAGACTTCGGCTCTCAGGCGTTCCCTGGGAAAGAAGGGTGTCCCAGATTCAGCTGGGCTCTTGGGCAAGCACAGAGTTAATCATAAAGCCATAGAAAAGGCTGCGGGAAGGCAGGCCAACAGGACATTTCTGCAAGGCATGCATAACCCTTCCTTCATCACACCTTGTCCATCCTCCCTGTAAAGCTGGCTGGTGGCAGAGACACTGTGCCCTCCCCAGGCAGTCTTAGAGCATGAAGGTCAGGGGCATTTCCCAAAGACCCAGCCTACCGGATGGTCCCTTATCGCCTTCCCTGTGGTGCCTTTCCTGGTGAACTGCTCTTCCTCAGCGGTGTTTTCATGCACCCAACAGCCCCATCACCCAAGCATTGGAGACCAGTGGGCCAGCCTGCTTGCTCTCTCCCGATTCATCTCTGCTTTCATGTCTTCCTCTTCATGTACCCCGTATTCCCACTGTCCCCTCCACTTGCTTTCCTTACCCCTCCTGGGGAAATGTCAAGACTCAACATACAACAGTGGCTCTGCCTTCCCCATCATCTCCCCACCTTGTCCCATGGTCGTGGTCCTCCATCCCCTTCTCTCCACAGCTTCATTCCTGGCTTTATTTTCAGCTCCACCTTCTCCTTCCAACCTCTCAGTAAAATGTCTTAGCAAGCTCAAACTTTACTTCGTATTAAATCAAAGTCTGAACAGTATGCAAGGGCTCAGGAAAACATGATTTAAAAGGTGCTGTGCCCATTCACATCAGATTAAGTCTATAGAGGTAATTTACTACATATAGAAACTGGAAGGCAGAGGGCAGCTCATTAATGTCTAGGATTATTATTATTATTGTACTAAAACAGAAGATCTTTTTAATTTTATTTCTATTCCTAGTAAATGCAAATTTGTGATACAAATAAGAAAGCCCGCCCCTACCAGTCCTTATGGGTCACTATTGATTTCAGGAGGGGAAAAAAAAAAGGAAGAAAAACAGCAGAACAAGAATACACCAAGAGCCTAAAACCTCACAGAGGCAACAATTTAAAGGATTTCAAAGGCTGTTTTCATAAGCCTTTGGGGACTCAAATGTAGCATATTGATTAAACTTCGGAAGCAGCTAAAAGCAGCTTCAACATGGCTAATTAATACAGTGATGCCCCAATGCCCCTTCTACTTGTTTTACCAAGCTTCAGCCTGTCAAATCAATTAATATTCACAACCCTGATGAAAGCAGAAACTCTGATTATCATTTGATAAATTGATCAATGTATTGACTCACTCAACATAATTAACTGACCTGTCCTGTGGGGTTGAATGTGGTGTCCTGCAGAAGCTTTTGGGGTGACACAAGACAAACAAACTCATAAAGACTCTTGTTTTGACTCTGTAATCAAAACAAGGTTTCTGATTTCAGGCAGTGTTTGATGTTCAGCCTGTGTAGCTGGTTCTCCATAGACCCTTGGTCAAAGACATTTCAAGGAGAAAGGTCTGTGATTATTCCCAGTTTGAATGGTGCTGCCTGTGCCTGTAAGAGACTCTGATGGCATTTAGGATGTGGTCTGCTGGGATTCAAGAAAAGCACCCCTTCTCTGGGGAAAATCCCTTCTGACATTAAAGGCAAAATTTCACATGGGGTTGCGATATCATCTTTTGCATTTGTCGGCTTCCACTCACCCTTTGTTGTAGACCACCATGCATATTCTCCATGCATGCCTCATTTCCTCATTTATACAAGGAAAATAATTTTTCCACTTTTCCACCCATTCAGTGGAGCTTGTGGCAGGTGCTGTCTTTCACTGTACATCAGTTCAGAACTAGCTTAGTGCTGCCACAGCTGAGACAGCTGGGACTGCAATATAACATTGTACAATGGGGCAAAATACTCTAAAATGGGGCTTTCGGTCTCCCCAGTCTCCTTGAACTGGAAAGTTCACACCTGGATTCAGGTTCCTGTCTGGAAAAGTTCCTCATCTGAATCCACTCTGAGGAAGTCAGATGCCTCCATGAGACTTTCTGGAAGGTCCTTAATGCAGTCCTATATTTATGCACATTTTCTTTTGGGACTAAGACGACAGATTTGCAGCTTTCTAGCTCATCAGAGAAGATAAATTACTGGGGAAAGGAGTGATACAAGGCAGGACCATGCAGAGTGCTTATCATCTGGACACTGTACTGACCAGGGTGACACCAGAAGCAGTGGAGGAATATGTGCTGGCTATGCTACGACATCTTTTGGGGAGTCTTTGATAGGTCCCAGGGTGAGCTGGAGACTCTGGATAACTTGTGACTTTCAAAGGTAAAGCAGAGGAATGTTGGTGCATGTGCATGTACTTGGCTTCGGATGAGGCATCAGCTTTGATTTAGAGCAAGTTTTGGCATCTCCCAATAAACCGCCATGAGCTATTTATCGAATTTTAATTCAATGTGCCTCATAAAAAAAAAAAAAACAAGGGAAGAAAAAGGGGGAAAAGAGTTGAATGAAATAATTTCAGCAACATCTGCTGCCTTTCTAAGATATTTCACCAAAAGCCTATGGAGATCAAATATTTTCCTCTAATTAGAGCACTTCCCTTGTGAGCAGCTCCCCTGTATGCAAAAATATGTCGACACCTCCCTCGCTACCCAGAGAGCCTCCTGGGACCCACGGCATTGCCAACACAGATAGAGAAACACACATCTCTCTTTTAAGTTATTCTTGGTGCAAATACATATCTTTCCCAGGGGGAAAAAGTTGTTCACTGCCTCTCTTCCTCCCTTCATCAGATCACACTCTCCAATCCTCTGCTTGGTTTTGCTCAGCTGGAACAGTTGCTCCCTTGGCCAAAGAAGCCAGCACACCCCAAATGCCCGGCGATCACTCTGCGGAGCATTGCTGATCCATTCCTGATAGTCTGAGAGCCTCTGCTGTTTTGCTTCATTCATGGCTATTGGGGAGAGCCGGTTCACATTTGCAAAACCTTTTTCAGAAACCTGGTCTCTATTTTTGGTTGCACTGGCTGTGCCCCACTGCTGTTATGATAAATTGCACTACACCTGTGATGCATTTACTAAGAAAGCATGGTTTACCACAACCGTTTGTGAACATACATGCAGGTAGATAAGCATCCTGGGTGCCTGAGATGTCCCACAGTAAATGAACTCTTCCACCTGCTTAGTGGTGACCTGCCTTGGGTACCAGCTGGGTGATTATTCTGTTCAAACTCCTGAAGATGCTCTGGATGCTCACAGATTTGTCCGGTCATTTCTGGGTCTAACACAGTACAGATCAGATTAGTTGGTTTACTATAAAGGCTTTAAGGAATAAAAAGAGGAAGGTGAGAGCTTCAGCCTAAAGGTTACGTTGTTGTGGTAAGGCATGCTCCTCGGTAGAGCAAACAGGGGTCATGCTTCATGGACTTATTTGCATTGCTGGAAAATCAGTGTGAAAAGTTATTTGGGCATCTGCCATTTCTCCTAGCATCCTCCCTGCTGACCCTGCAAGCATCCTTCAGAGAGCAAGATTGCTTCAAAACCCAGCCCTTGGCTGCTGCTGAAGAGGATTTCTACCAAGTGCTGTGTTCACAGGGGGAATGGGTTGGTGACATGGCAATGTCACTTTTGAGTGGCTAAAGCCTGCCTTAAAACCCTGAGGAGCTCCTTAGCCTGCCGATAAGATCTGTAGGGTGGGCAGATTGCTCCTAGAGCAATTGCAAGGAAATCACCCCAGTCTCTGTACTCCAGTACGTGGATGCATTTGAGGGCAGCAAGATTTACGCAGGGACTGGCTTCTCCCTCTCCACTTCCCTCCCTTGTTTTTCCCATAATGAACCTTACGGCAAAAAAACAACAACAACAAAAAAAAAGATTTATTTTGCTGTATTGGAAAAGAAAAAAACCAGAGTTTTTAGCCTTTGTGAAATAAATGTCTTTCAGGAGAGAGAAGGATCACTGTTTCTTTAGCCTCTGGGTTAAGACAACCAATTCAGATCTGATCCACGTGGAAATTTGCAGCCCATTCCTATGGTCAGGGACAGTAGGGAAGAGCTCTGAAATGATCCCAAAAGTCTGTGGATGATTTATGAGGCAGGCTGTAAAGAGCAAAGGAAACCTGGGTTGTTAGCTCTGATATTTAGAGATTATAAACAACATGAAAGGGAGATTTTTTTTTTTAATGCCTCTGCACAGATGCAAAACAAGTAATATGGGCTTAAATTAAGAATAGGAAAAATACTAGCTTAATAGTAGGGGAAAAATTCCTGGCAGAGACATTTGCTATGAAGACATCTATGCCACGAATGGACTTCCCAAAGGAAGGGATGCAAACCCTATTCCCTCATCCACCAAGAGCCAAACCAGCATACATCGTGCAGCAGAGGACCACTCTGATCCTCCAGCAGCAGATGGGTCAGCTGAGAAAAGTGCCTATCAATTCCCCACATTTTCCAAGCTCTCCCACGTAGCAGGAACTACCAGGGACCTACCTGCTGCCTTGCAAGAGCAGAAGGCCTGGGAGGGTATAAATCCATCATCCTCCCTTTTCCATGGGGAAAGAGAACATTTTCCTCTCTGATTTTTCTTGCCCATACTCAGATGGACAGTGTTTTACCGATACCTTTGTGGGCTGCAACAGCAGCGGGTCTGCACAAAACGTTACCATTTTGCTTGTGTTTTGTCCTTCACCTGCAATCACTACAATTAATTCCTAAAACATGGCAATTATTTAAAAAGCATGGCATATACGGCACAAGCCTCGGCTTGGCACAGCAGGATCCCAAACACCAGGTGTGCAAGGGGACCCTGAATTCAAGCAGCATGCAAACAGGAGTGACAGCCCCAAACCTGGGCAAACACAAAGCTGCCTTAATTACTACTCCCACTGCAGCCTGCTAATTTGCTGATACCCATGTCTTCCAACACAGCCCCTGTGATCTACTTGCAACAAGCTGGGAGGACAAAGCCAAAAGGAGCTTTTTTTGCTTCCCCCCCATTCTCTGGTAATCTTTAATCACAGTGTCTGCAAAGGTCAAGTGCATTCCTCATTAGCCTCCAGACCAGTGTCTTCATGAGAGTCTGGAGTCCTTGAGATCAAAGGCAAGAGGGACGTATAGCATGACAGGGGTAGAAGACACATTAACAACCCAAAAGCAGTAGGATCTTCCCCCAGGAGGTTGCTGGACAGATTTATTCACAGCAAGGGTCCTTCACAGGGTGCAGGGACCAGCCTGCTGGGAAATGTCAGGCAAAACATCCCAGTGGCCAACAGGACAACTGGGGAGGTTTACTAGGGACCCAGATAGTGCCTGGGGAAGCCAGAGGGTATCTTGACATTGAGGTGACAGTTCAGGTGAAAAAATGTTTTTTGCGGTGAGAAATAGCCTTTCCCAGAAGACTTGGTAAAAAATGTTGCTTCTCCCTGTGTGCTTTAAAAATGACCATCAACGTCAGCGTTGCTTAAAGAAAAATTAGCTGGTTAAAAAAGAGCGTGTGTCAGTAAGTGAAATATTTAAAAATGCATTTGAGAATTATTCCTAACCAAGATGGATTAATAATTTTGCAGAAAAATTTAACAAAACCCAGAAAAGAGTTTCTCCTTTTGCATTTGAAACTTTGTATTTTCATGGAAACAATTTCCCTTTGCAAGATCCTCTCTGAACAGAGAAGTCTACAGCAGTTCCTTGAAACTGCCACTTACTGAACCTTTCCTGGTGCCATCACTGCTGCAGTTTTTGTCTCCATCCTTTGAGGAAAGCAATGTTTGAAGGGAGGAGGACACGCTTTCCAGCAGTGGGGCAGAATGCTGCAGGGTTTGGATAACCCCACCCTGAGGCTGCAGGATGCAGCATAAGAAGTTTAAGATCCCTTCTACCCTATTTTTTTTCCATAATCCTCTAAATATTCAAGTACCCAGCCTCGTTTCCAGGAGGCCACAGATGTCTCAACTTACCAATTCCCTGTCTGAAGAGCAGAAATAGGAATACCCCTCCTCTTCCACCCCAAAATGCTGCAAAGGCAGTAGGGCTGTGCAGTAGACACAATCATGTCTCGTTTCACTGTCTGGGAGGCTGTACTGGCTATGTTTGAAAGACCAGTGGTAAAAGCACATGTATAACCTGTGACTATACAACCTTATCCTCATCGACACCAAGCAAAGAAATATGCCCAGGCTGCAGCTGTGTTATTTGGGTCTGCCCACCCAGAGGAAGAGCCGCCATGCTGGTACCCCACACTGGGCGGGCAGGGTTTCTCCCTGCAGTAGGGTTTTATTTGGAGCCCCATTTCTAATTAACATGCACAGGTTTTGATTCTTGCCTGCTGTGACTTGCAAATCCCATCCAGAAGAAACTCCCCGAATTTTCAAATAAATCCAGAGCCCACTTTTGAGCTTGAAGCCATACATTAGTCAGACTCATTTGCCTAGGAACATGAAAGTCTCTTCCTATTTATCTCCTCATTTGAACTACATAAATAGCCCACAGCAAAAACTCCTCATCTTTCCACTATTCCAACAAATAGCAGCCTTTGAAAAAGAAAAATTAGTGGTGGGTAATTATTTTTGAGGCAGATACCAAAATGATAATTTCTTAAACAATTACTTTGAAATATTAACAATTGTTCTCTAAATTCCAATTTAATTCCTGATATGAATTATAGTTTGTCAGATCTGTGCTTCTGAAACATTTGTTCCTTGAAAAGAACATAAAAAATTCTAGCGTAACCTTTTACCTCCTCGCCCTCCAAGCAGAGTAAAATGCCTTGCTCTTGTTTTATCAACACAAATAATTAAAACACAAGAGAATGTCTGGGATTTATACAGTTGTTTTTGGCATCTTATTCATATTTATTTGATATGTAAGATACCATTTTAATTAAAAGCTCACTCTCTCTTCCTCCCCCCTTCCCAGAGAATAAATTATTTATAATACCCTCACTGCCTCATGCTAGCAGATAGACACCGCTTGTGATGCTGGATGCTGGCAGTGAACTACCCACCAGGAGGGGACCTGGGATGCCAGGCACTGCCATGTGCAGAGGTCTGCCTGCCTCAGCCACTCTCTGCCCTTGGGAAGGGTAAAAGCCCCGGGGAGATGGGTGGGTCCATCAGGCTGCCTCTTTAGAGGGGAACCCCTTGGCAGCATTCTCCCCTTGAAATAAAAAGGTGTTTTCTTCTGTATGAGGGTTATATTTGTTTAAAAACATCTCTCCATTGCTGTAGTTTGAGGCAGGGGTTGGGATTATTCACATGCACTCCCGTAGGCAGAAGACAGCCCAGGAGGATTCGGCTTTGCCCCCACGTGGTGTTTCAAGTGATGCACGCAGGACCCCAGCCAGGAGCTGGAAAGTCTTTTGCTGAAGCGCAGTCACTACAAAGACCTTTTCATTTCATTTTCTCTTCTCTCTCCCTTTGCTCCCCATTGTACAACCTTTACTCGTTCCTCTCCTCTTCAGTGGACTTTAGATGTAGTTCAGTGCAGTGGGTTAAAAAAAAAATCAGATTTTCTTTATTCACTTTGAAGTCCAAGGGCTGAATCTAGAGAAGGAGCCTTCCTGCTGAATTCATATTGCTTATCAGAACCAGCCTGAAAACCCTTAGTTTATCCGGAGTTTTCCCATGTATGGCTAGCTTGCATTTACGCTCCATAAAGGTTAGTATCCTGTTTGCAAGCACATTATTTAGAGGTAACAGAGTCCTCCAGTTTGCAGAGCAGAGTCTTCAGCACATACCAAGGGCCATGTACCTCAACATTACTGGGAAATATTGCCCTGCTCCTAAATGGGCTCCATTGGGACTCCCGATGGTTAAAATGCAGCTCCCAATAGTAGGCATAAAAGTTGTATTTAAGTTAAATTATCCTTGATTAGTGCTAGTATTGATAAGAAGCTGCCCTGACAGCAACTCAATGGCCACTTAGTACCCTGGTCTTCATTCAGAAGGACTCTAATCTCCATAAATGAGTTAAAAATTCCTTCACAATATAGGTCACATAATTAAATACTAGTACCTAGAATTATTTATGAGACTTTATAGCTATGCAAATTGAGCACTTGAAGCATTTTCATAAGTATTTATGAGTAACCACGAGAAGATCAACCCAAGCTGCCAGTTGAAAGCATGGGTTGGGTTTTTTCCTAAAATTAGCCACCCCGCCTGTTGGTGAGAGGGCTTTTTTCCAGGTAAACAGCTGTCCTTACACCTTTGGGAGACCTGCTTTTTAGGTTTTATTTTTTAACACAAGGAGTTAGAGGTTAAATGTCACCAATTTAGTACAAAGGAAGAGGCTGTTAACGCAGCTACAGGGACGGTGTGGAAGAATGTGCCATTGTGTCTTTGCAATTCAAGGACAAAGCCCAGCTGCAGACCCAGTGGCAAAGGTGGCCGTGGACAAGCGCACCTTCCTGGCCTGGGGACTATGGAGGTTATGGGGACCACAGGGGGTTATCAGGGTCATGGGTTGCCTGTCACGGGAGTTTGGGGAGCTCTTCTCACCCGGCAAAGGCAGCATTGACTGGGGCAGAGCTAGTTTGGGTCACTCACAAGATCTACTGATGGTCCCTTAGACCATGCCTCACGGCTCCTGGATGGTCACCTCTGTGATACGGCTACCTTCTTCCACAGTCCACATGTTCCCAATAGAGAGACTAATTGGAGAACAGGGTGCTTAAGGAAAAAATAAAAGCCAGGGTTAAATTAATGGGGTGCTGCAAGGCAAACTTCAAACCCCGAGAAGCATGAATCCCCAGTGGCAACCTCACCGTTTCAAGCTGCCCATGTAGGCTGAGAAGGGAAGCATACATGTGTTAGTGAGCTTTCATTGCTTCCTAGTCTCAATCAAAGCCCACTGAATTAAGGGCGGGGGGGGGGGGGGGGGGGGGGGAGCGCAGGGAGGGAATAAAATCCCTCTCATAATGGCTCTGAAGCAATTCCTTTATGAGATGCACAGATACGATTAGGGTGAGGACCAGGGGAGTCACACAGAAGATGTCTCTGCTCCTCACATGGTCTGGTTTGACATGTAATAAATACAGCCAGGCTGAGAAATACCTTGTAAGGCACCACAGGCATCCACTTCCCTCTGCACAGCAGCTTGCTCATGCACAACAACAGCCGCATCCCAGGCCAGGATCAGCAACATCCCCTCACACACACACAGACACGTATGCACACACATGCACACGTGTGCACAATCCTCAGCTCTCAATACATGGCAAAAGGCAGTGCATGCCCCATTCAGCACCAGAGCAGTCACCCTCCGCAAGAGCATCAGCCTGTCTCCCCCAGATATGGTACTTTATCGCAGTGCCAAGCCCAGATGGGTGTTTCTCCTTGGAGAAACAGCAGTGAGCAGGAGAATTTTTTTTCAGCTCCATTTACATTTATTCTGCTTATTTATTTTCCATGTTTTTTCTCTTCACCCAGCTCGCTTTTTTCCTTTTTTCCCTTTCTCACTGGCCCCAGTCTCCAGATAGCTCCAAAATTTCACAAGGAAAGAAACTGCTTTCAAGCAGGAATAAAACAAACAAGGTCATTGGAAAAGATAAAAAATAATGAGTTTCTTTTTGTAGGACTCCTTGCTCATCTCTCCCTCCCCCACCCCTTCTTCATCTCACTCCAGAAAAAGAAAAATAAATCTTTACTAATCCCTTTGGAGGCCTGCCTCCAGATCCTCCTGCAATGCATGTTGTAGCCACGCTGAAAACAGCAGTGTGGCCTCAGACTCCATGAAAATCAATTTATTACCCATTCCCCAAAACCTCCCTCTTCCTCCTGTCCCAGACCCACCTCTCCATTCAGGATCGTCGCAGCCCACCTCTCTGGGTCAGGCTCAGACCAGTCAATGGCCACCGATGTGGTGTCTTCTCCTGTTTTATTTAATTTTTTTTTAAGTCCTAGGGATTTGGAAAGTGATGAATATCTCCGAATTGGGTTTTAAATAGTTGATTAAAGAGCAGTCAGCAGAGAAGTAGGAGGAAGCTCTTGGGGAATGAAGATGATTTTGGCCAACCTGTGCTGCACGGCTCCAGTGAGGTCAGCCACACCCTGGGGCTCGGTTCCACCCCCTTCTTCTGGGGGCTTACGCTGCCACGGGACGCTCACCAAAAAGATTCACAAAAACCATATTTTTTTCATCAGAAAACAAATTTGTTCCTACATCCGTGCGGGAAGAAAAAGTTTTCGAAGTTGAAATTTTTTGCTCTGCCACTTTTTAAAAAGGAATGTTAATGTTCTGAAATGACATTTCAGTCTGAAATTGAATAAAACATTTCATTTGATCTAAAATTAATCGGGGTACGGAGGAGAAGGGTTTATTTTGGTAGGGGAAAAAAAAATCAAAGGGTCTGTACTTTGCATTGATCCAAACCATTTCTTATTTGAATTTTTTTGTGCAGGATTGGACGGCAAGCTGAGTTTTTCATTTGTCCAGCTCTAATTGGAAGCCCTGAACCAGTGAGTACTTTACATTTGCAAAATGCAAAGCCTGAACAGTCCTGGTGGGAAGAGTTTGGCCCTGCGTTTGCATCCGCTATATTGGCTTGCCTGCTGATTTTAAGCCTGAGATGCTGGACATGTGGGATGGTGAGGAGGTGATCAGATCAAAGAAAGGCCACGGCATCGTCTTACCCTCTTCAAGGTGCTGTAGGGGCTCCTCCTTCTCATCAGATTTCCTAAAAAAATCAGTATGTCCACTTTAACCGCTAATGCCACATCATGTTTTACCTCAAATTGTGTTTTAGTATTAGCAATGGAGTTTGGAAACACCTTTGGCTGAAAATGTCTGGTCCAGCCTAGCTCAGTGGTCCTGGGGATATCTTCAGATGTGCTGATCCCTGGAAGGACGAGATGGTTGGACATCCCCAGCCCTGGACTGATGCTATGAGTGCTGGTTTCATGAAATATATTTTAAGTAGAACAGGGTAAAAAAAGTCACTCGCTGCAGATTTCAGCAGCTCAGCCTTGATGGAGCAGTCATGGTGGCACCTGTGCCAACACAGTGTATTTCTGTACCAAGGCAGGCAGATCTACAGCAGCATCTGTGGTTCGGTCACTGTTTTGCCAACACTGCCAGACAAGTGGACTGCCAGGCCGGGGAGCCGTCCAGCTAACAGCAAAACCAGGCTTAGATACATCAGAAACTGGCCCAAGGTTGAATGGGCCAGCCAAGCTAGGACCATCTTGGGTTCAGTTTTGATGGTCAGCCATCTCCAAAGGAGATCCCCTGCCCTGTGGGACCAGCAGTGTGTCACGTTTCCAGCTGGACACCAAGACAACCCTCTATGACACCAACTGCCCAAGTCCTTGCACTGGTCTGGGCTGTAGCCCTAAACTCATGTGATCCAGTCCAGACAGAAAAGGACGTTCAGACCCTCCTCTTCCTCCCTGATGCCCCCAATTCCAACCTCAACATACGCTCTGCAGCATCAGCCTGCTCTAGAGCTGGGGAAGGCAAGTTGTCACATTATGCATCCAGCCCCTGGCAGCCCTGTCTGTACCCCTGTCCGTGGCCCTGCCCAGCAAGACCTTGCTCAGCCCTGAGGGCTGCCTATGCCCCTGAGCTTCCAGGCTGGCACAGAAGGCTCTTCGCTGCTCTGAGCCGAACAACATCGCTGCCAGGCTGCCGACATGGCCTGCACTGAAAAACGCTGATGGAGTCCAGAGCTGATGAAATAAAAAAAGCTTTAAATGAAAATTGCTCTGAAGAGCACTGCAGAGAGGGGGGAGGCAATGGGAGGGTGCAGAGAGGAGCTCCACAGCTGTTTTCTTTCATGTCCTTTAAAGCTCCTGTTATGTTGGTTTTTTAATTAAATGTTTTTTAGGAGGCTGCTGGGATTTACTACTCCTTGTCATTGATGGAGGTGAGGTGCACAGAGAGCATCCAAAGGCTGGTGGAGGGACAGGGGAGGCAGCGCTGCAGTGCCAAGCCCCCCAGCCATGTGTGGACGGCGCAGGGCAAGAGCAGCAGCATGGCAGGATCGAACCTGCCCAAGCCTTAGATACACAGGTGAAGTGGAGGTGCAAGAATAAAGCATCAGTCTGACATGGATTCTGATCAAGACCCTCAGATAGGGTAGAAATAGCTCCCAGTTCCCGTGCTCATGCCTTGCTTATCTAAACGTATTGCTCTCTACCAGCCCCGTGGCTTAAGGCTGTGGCTGGTGAGTGAGCAACCTGGCTGTATCTGCTTGTGGAAGCGCAGATCTGCGTAAAACTAATTCTTTCTCATAGTAAAACATGCCCTGAAACCCTTGCCTACAAAGAAATGCTGTGCTTTAATCCCAGCCAGCCTGAATTTTCTGCTTATTTGTAAAATAAATGATCTTTCTGTGCTTAGCCAAAACAGTTATTAATGTTTTCACACCAGAAAAGACACACACTGCAATTTCAGTACCTGCTAGTGATGAATAACGAACACCTAAAAAAAAAAAAAAAAAAAAGTATCAGCATTTGTTTATAGGACATTGGTAATGAGAAGGCAGGGTTACGATCAACAGTTAAAACCACTGTTTGACCTGTACTTGGAGTCAAACCCCCAGAAAAGATTCTAAGCGAGATGGAAACCTTACCATAGCTCCACACGGTCCCCCTCCCTTCCTCCAGCTGTAGCGCCTGACAGAGGCAAGGGGATCTGATCGTGATAAGTGGGTAAATGATAGCAGTGAGATAAGCAGCGCTCTGCTCCACGCCAGGGCTTTGCACAATATCATGGTTCATTATAAAGGAACGCAAATACCCTGGCAGAATCCTAACCTAATGAAAGTCTTATTTTCCAGAGTAACAGTTCATTACTAGACTTGCTGTGCAGTCTAAACCCCTAAGGTGGAAAAAAAAAAAACCTATGCGGGGCTGCTGAATGCGTAGCGAAATCCTAGTAGGCTTGGACATTTGCAATTCTGCTACACCTCTCTTTGCGGGAGGGAGGATGCTGCTTGCTCTGAGTCAAAAGGGTTTTTTAGGACTCTAGGGGGTTTTTTAGGACTCTATGGGTGTTTTAGGATACGGATGCTGTCCCCATGCAGTGGCAGGTGAAACACAAACACCGCTGCCCAGCCTCGTACTCACCCTGGGACAGGCGATCTCTCACTGATGGTGCAAACAGGGGTGTCCATATGCAGATATCTGTGTGCAGGACACACACACACAGGAGATCTGGCCAGCAGCTTGGATGCTGAACTAAAACACACTTATGAACATGGCGAGATGAGCTGGGAGAGCTACGGAACCCCAAGCACCTGAGCTCACTACACCTTCGGCTCCTTGCAGGAATCTCGGCTTTGCAGGCTGCCCTTGAGGCAATGCCTGGGGGCAGGACCAAAGCTATGATTACAGGGGAGACTTTCCAAAGCCGTATATGAAATAAAAGGGGAGGACAAGCCTTCCCCCCGCAGCATGTAGAGTCACAGCCCTTCCAGTTCCCAGGACAGCCATCACAGACTGCAGTCTGTGGATGACCTGCCAGGAGCCTGCAGAGACACATTTGGTAAAACAAAGCTGCTCATCCTTGCGTCCAGCAGTAAAAGAAGGCAAAATATTATCATCTGTGCCTTTTTTCCCCCTCATCTGTTCACAAATAGAGGGTAAAAATAGCAAGACAGCCAACCGAGAGTCTCTCCTCTGCAAGGGCATGCTGGGACACCCAACCTGGAAGAGATGCACCTCCCAATGCAGCGATGCTTTCATCCTGACCCAGCCAAGCATGAGCAATGCGGTGAGAGCAGAGCATGAGTCCAGCCCAAAACAATGGCTGCTTCTGCTTCCCACCCACCTCCAGTCTCTACAAGCTGGTGTTAATCCAGGTGCCTCAAGAGCAATGTAAAACATATTCACACTCTCTTCCAGAAAAGAAGACAGAAAAAAAAACCAACCAGGCAGTGGTGCAAAGCAACAGTAACTGATCAGGCAAATGGACAGAGAAAATACTTTCCTATTTTCTACTCCAACCTTATGCCCTCTGCTTTGGTGGTGTGATGATAGCTATGTTTTTCAACCCACCCGTATGTGGCTCATGAATCCATTTGCCTACATTATTTGGGGATGTAGGAGACAAAGTCCCCGTGGCTTTCAGTAAGACTACATCTCTTCCTCGAAAAATGTAAGGAAGGCTCCTCACTCGCCCCGTCTGCAATGCCAGGCAGGGCAACTCCAAGGTCTGGATGCTGACTCTGAAGCCAGGGAGGGACATCAGAAAATGCAATCACTCTGTCAGCCAGAAAGCAGCAGTTACACACTGTTTCTTCACTCTGCTTTACAACCACGACCACCCATCTTCCTCAAATGCATCAGCTATTCTTGACAGCTAGGGCTGTTTAAAAAATGAAGACTCACTGTCAGAAATTTTGTGAAATTACAGTTATTTGTGCTTTTTCCAGGAGGGAAGAAGGCTTGTCTCTGCTAACGGCACCAACTAAAAGTCACGTACTTCGTCTAAAAGTTGCCTGTACTCTCTCTATTGTCAACAGGATGAAAAAGCCTCCAGAGAACTATTGAACCCGTCCGTCATGGATACTCCTTTGGGACAGGACAAATTGCCTTCTGGAAGAAACTTGCTTCTGCATGGACTACAGAGAGAGCTAAAATGAGCATGCACCTAATTTTTACATGATTGGTGAGGTGAGAGGAATCCCAGCCCATATGTTTAAACACGTGAGTTCTTCCTTCTTGACATCCTTTGCAATTATTAGTAGCACCTCCACCCAGCTTCTTTATCCAGAATATTATTGAACATGTCCATCACTCCAACAAGGAGTTTTGCTGTAAATAATAACAAGGGAGGTGTTCTCCTGTGTGAACCGGTGTAGCCTCTGAGCCCTGCTCACCCTTCCCCAGCACACTGGCATTTTGTCTCTTTTACTCCTTCCTCCCCAAAGTCAGTCTCTGTAGGCTAAGCCCAAATGAAATGCAGTAATCCCCTTCTCCACAGCAACAGTCTGAGGTGACAAAGACATCCGTGAACACATATTTACTGATATTACCATTAAACCAGCCCATCTTTCCTAGTCCTATCCGGCTACAAGTGGGATCCTTCTCAATCATGGATGTCAATGCCAGCTCCCAGCAGAGCTCAAAAGAGCAAGAAAACAAAAATTAAATCACTCCTGGCTTTCACTGAAGAGGTTGAGGATGACACAGTGATGGAGGAGGGAGATGCTTTACTATCTTTTAAAACAGGGATCATCAAACCATACACACCACAGGAAACACAGCTCTGGTCCTCTAACCGAGGGTGCCTGGCTGGTGAGACTACTTGCTGGCACACATCCATCAGCCACGCAGAAGGGACATGCTCTGATGTGGGCAAAGCCCTGGCACTCACCACCTGCCAAGTGCCCTGAGGACCCATCCCCATCACCCATGTGGGATATTTCCTGGAGCAGACACAGGTGGCAATGTCCACACAAGGTCCAGAGAGGAAAAAAACACCGAGGATCCAGGTTGGGAGGTATGTGCTGGAGCTGTGAGCTTCTTGACGCTATCTCCAGGCAGACAGAAGAGCTGCTCCACACACAGAGGTCAGGATGGTGCCTGGTGGTTTTTGAATGCCCAAAGGCCAAAGCATACCATATAAAAATAAAAACCCAATGTTCTCGTCTCCACCTCCACTGTAGGCTTGAGGGGTGAATGCAAGTGATGCACTTCTGCTTCAGTTTCCCCTTGTACAAAACAGGACTAACCGCATCAAGCCACCGTCAGAAATCACATAAGGTTCTTTGGAGAAAAGGGAACCTAAAACTGGTTAGTCTATTTATAATATTTGCAGGTAATGGCATGCTAATACAACTCATTAACACTCAGACACTGCTCATTAGTGTCTTTTCACTCTTCCTTTGCAAGGCCCATATTTCTATTTTACACATAATCTGTTTTATTAAGCAGTTTCTTAATAGAAAAAAGTATTATCTTCCATGCAGTTTTTTTATAAATCCCTTCGAATTTAATTAGGCCCCAAAATGTTCAAGGAAGTTTGGGTATGTATCTAAACTTCAGAAAACTCAGTTGTAACTCCACCTCCAAAGCATTTAAGTTTTACTTAACTACGTGCTCCACATTCTTCCCCCACGTGACATCAGACAATATAATTATTCTGGTTTTCAAGATCACAGCTATCCTGGGAAAGTAAAGGGCTTTTGTATTATTTCCCAATGAGTAAAACCCCAGCACCAGCCTCTGCAAGGGGCTCTGCCCACTCTTGGAACAGAGAACATTCATTTTGCATCCCTTGGAAAATGAGAACAACTGAGCAAGACTTTTAAAGTCCCTCCCAGCTGATTTTCCACACTGAAACATGAAACCTCCTGGGCAATGGATTCTCCTCCCGTCCTCAGTTCTTCTTGCCATTGGGATGCTGAGGCTGAACCCCAGGACTGCAGTAGCGGTTGAGGTCTACTTCAGTCAGGCTTGATTCAGCACTGGAGAAGGGAATGAACTAAAGCTTGTTATTTAGAGCAGCTTGCCTGGTACTCCTGGCAGAAGCCAGGGCATCTCAAAGCCATCGGCAGAAAACTCAGCCTGAGACCAGCTTCACACCAGACCCCACATCCTCATCCAATCCCAGCTCACATCTAAATCTCAGACTTAGTGTGGCAACACCACCACTGGACCACTTTTCTGCCACCAGGGTTTGCTAGAGAAAACATTCCAAATCTGAGCAGTGGTGAACCTGCGAGACCTCCAGATATGTCCCTGCCAGCTGGGATACACCCCCAGCCCAGGACCTGGAGCTTTATTGGTGGTCCCAGTGGTTATGCTTACCAGGGGCAAACACCCTCAAGCTCTCTGCTGCTACAGAGATACAACCCTGTGCAACAGGGGCAACACACATTTCAAAGCCAAGCAGTTGCCACATGTAAAGCACTCACTGTCCCTGGGCTTTGCACTATTGCCTTGTAACCCGCAGCCTGTTTTCTAGCTATCAAGATTTCCTCCAGCAAGCAGGATTTGCATTCCTCTGCAGCCTTGCCATCCACTCCCTTTCCCGCTGCTAAAACCTCCCCTGCCTGCCAGGTAAAGGATTTTTGAGCTGCCATTCCTCCTCATTACCATAAAACAGTTAGCTACGTATTGTTCTACTTTATGCAGAAATTGCAATTTCATCTGTATCTTTAAACAAATGGGAAAATGTTCTAAAACATGGGCTTTTATTGAATTAAATATTAACATAAATACAGAGCTGAATGCAGCACTGGATTATTAATTTTAATATTTAATCCAACAAGAAACCTTATGGTTGTTTTAGGGTGGTTTATTTTCTTTAATCCAATTCATTTCCTGTCAGCACTAAAATTAAGTTTTCTTAATGAAGGAAGGTGATCAGGAAAGTGTACTCTCATGGTACAGAATATTAGCGGCTGGTGACTGAGAGCATACAAATAATAAAAAGAGAAAGCAATAGCAGTAACGATACCCCTGTGTTGGCATGGACAAGCATAAAAGGAACATAATTAATACGATGCACAGCTCAGATGAATACGAGTCAGAGATTAAAGAAAGCAGGTGACCCTTAAGTGAAAACTCATTCAGAGTGAAAACAGCACAGATGGCTAACTTTGAGGACGACATCTTTAAACACTAGCTCACCTACCGGGCAGTAACAGAAATGTTTAAGGAGACCCTTTCAGCCCAGGTCCATGCCCTCCACCTGGTGTGGCTGTCCCCATGTTAGCGCTGCATCACGACACCGAAGGCGTCAGGCTTAGTGGGGACATCAGCAGAGCTGCGTGCACCAGCTGTAGAGCGGTCCTTTAAGATGACGCTCCTCCTTCCAGCTCGATCTGGCTCATCTGCCAGCTGTCGGGTCCAACAGCCCCATGCCTTTGAGGGATGCTTGCTGTGTGCTCTGTGGGACGGGTACTGGGAGTGCTGGCAAAGAGAACGGGTTCTCTTTTCATGGTAAGGGTAGCACAGCATTTCTGTCTCTGAATTTGCCCTGGGTCTGACGTTTCTCAGCCATCCTGCTGGCTGCTGCTCCCTGATTGGAGGACAAGGTGGGGCAGGCTGCACATCTGGGTTTTAGTGATGACATTTTAAGTTGGAGGAAGGTAGAAAAAGAAAACCAACCCGGGCAGGAAAATGCTTTGGAAAAAGTATTTTACAGCAGCTGCAGCTTGAGTAAACCAGTCTAGCGCTTTTGTATTTACACCAGGTGGGGATCTGGTCCAGAAGCTTGGGAGGACTCTTCCTTCCACAAATGGAGCAGCATCCTTTCTTCTGCTTTTTTTTCATCCAGACTTTAGACACGCTCTGTTCTCTGCCCTGATAACACAGTAACCTGGGAGCAGTTGCATTTCCACAGGACACATCATGGTGGGCAGAAAAAGCCACCTTTTCTGATATGTGATCTGTCTCTTGGGCTTTCTTTGGCTTCTTGGACAATTGCTGCTTCTCACAGTAACTACGAGGTGGGAGGTGAAGTTCTTGCTTTGGAAAGTTGCTCTGTGATACGAGCTGGGCATGCAGAGTGAGAAAGAGAGGGGGAAGCTGCTGAGGCCAGCAAAGGAGGATGAGAGGCAGTCAAGAGTGGAGGAGACCAAACAAGAGAGACCAAGCTGGAGGCGGGGGATGGTGAGGATTCATTGGGATTCAGAGGCATCCAAGCGAAGGAGCAGACAGCAGCTGATCATTGATGCTGAATAGCAACAAGCTTCCCCAAGTGCTGGGCAGCTACCTGCAATTATTTTCAGGCAGCGCCATCCATTTGGAACAGTGCTGGGAACGGCTGCACCTGGGGTGGCTCTTCGGACACCCCATGCCGCCTTGCCCCACACACACGCTTCTCCAGGAAAGCCCGAACGCTGCCTGCTATTTCCTCCATATCTGAACGCACCCTACAATAGCAACCTCTCTAAAAGCCCTGGGGACACCCAGCATCCAGCACCCATGAAGCCACAGACGCTGGCATCGGGGGAGAGGGAGAAACCATGCAAAGGGCTTCCAGGCAGATTGAGTCAGCAGGTATAAGATGGCATGGCTCTGTTAGGATTAACCCTCATTAACCCTGAAGGTCTGCCCATGAGTCTCACCTTGCCAGCAACCTAATGAAGAGCCTGGAAAGGCTGATCAGCTTGTGATGGTGAGGCATAGGTATTTTTCTCCCCAGGTTGATGCCAAGCAGAGCCGCACACAGGCTCAGCAGGCAGGGAGAGGAAAGATGGCCCATCCATGCCAACACATCCTTATGTTTCATTGTTTAAGCTCTTAAGCTCCTATTTGAATTTGAGCTGTAAAACATTGAACTGATTAAAAAAAAAAAAAAGTCCTCCTTAATCCAGAGAGAAGGATGAATGTTTCAACAGCCATGTCTTTGCTGCATGGAGCTGGCTATCTCTATCAACTCTGCCATTTCCCAGGGTGATGGAAAGGGGACCCAACCCTTTCCCACAGCAGGAGAGCCAAAGCTGGGTTCTGCCGGGTCCCATGACCCCCCTGCCCAGTGCCGGTGGCTAAAGGGGCAGAAAAGGCAGGAAAAAATGTGTCTGTCCTACTTGCTTCTTGCTAGAGAGGGGCCTGGAGTGCAATCCTTCGATGATATTGTAGCCTTTGGATTATTACCTGTCACTACAGAGCCAGCAAAACACACTGACCTCCAGAATCTGCCGGGAGGGGCTGGAGATGAAAGAGTGCCAATACAAAGAGAGCAAAGCCTGCCTTGGAAACAGTGACATGATGATTATTGCTATTGCGTATAATCACACATAATGACGGCACAGGAGAGCACTGTGGCCATAGGGAATCAATTTATCACCAGCCTCTCCTAGTCCGACAGAAAGCAACAAAGACAAATGTCCCTAAATGCCGAGGCAAGTCAACGATGAGCATGTTCAGATCTTGGTCACAAACTGGACATCTGCATTAATGATGGTGTCTCTTGGCCCACTATTGGATCTCACATTGTGGAGGAAATTAACATAGTTATGGGCTGCTGTGGCCGTCCTTATTTATAAGTTTCAGTTTTTCATTTTCATGCATACACTGTTGCATACCATGGTGCACAACCAAGCCCTGGAGTGATGAGCGCGTGAGCAGCTCCTGCCCACCCTCATCAGCCAGGCCCAAACCAGCCCTGTGGTTCTGTGCTCTCCTGGCAAAGAAAGGTGTAAAAAATATGGCAATCATAGGTGGAAAATTGGGTCTGTGAAAGGGTGCAACTGCTTGGAGGACAGCTGAAGGAAAGATGGCTGGCACTGCAGCTGCTTAAAGCTGGAGCAAGCTTGGGAAGCAAAAGGGATCCAATTTTACATGGCAGAATGGGCTGGCCCTAGACTGAGCATTGTTCATGGCTTAGCACTATGGAAAGAGCTCATGTGTAAAGGTGGGAGCATCTTCCCCACAAAGCCAGGGAGAGCCAGGGCACCCAAGCTGCTGGTGCACAAGGCAGCTTGGGTCTGGTACAACACCAGGGTCTGGGAAGCAATAGAGCTGGGACAATAAAACCTGCCTGAGTTTTTAACCAGGTTAGCCCAGATGGGAGCTCCATGCAAATACAGCTGCACTGCTCCTGTGCTGGCACAGCCACATGGGGCTCAACTCAATCCCAGTGACTCACATGAAGGTATCTGCTACCTTGCCACCACTCCACCTTGTTCAGCACAGGCAACCCAGAAGGATGAATTTGTGACTAACTTTGCCTAGCACCTTGGCAGACCCTAAGCAACCTTGTGGAGCAGAGGGAATCCGCAAAACAGCAAGAAGTGTGAGCAGATGAGAGACCGTCAGAAGTTTTTTTGTTTTACAATGATGATTTATTTGTTTTGAACCTGGTTACAAATGCTAATAGAACATGATTTTCAGCAGCATTTTTCACTCTTCTATTTTTTTCCAGGTAGAAGAAAAAAATTTGTGACAAATTCAGGAGGGACTTCCCTGTCCCTGTCATTGCAAAAAGCCACTTATGAGACCTTTTTGTTGAGATCTAGAAGTGACTTGAACAGGACTGCTCCTTGGGAGGGGAAGGTAACATCACCATGATCACACTTCCTACTCTGCAGTAACAGGGAGAGAAAAAAGGTAACAGGGAACAGAAAATATTGGTAACCCAATGATGCCACAGAGATTTCTTGCAGGGTATGCATACAAGTGATCACTAACCATGCTTGCAGGAGCAAGAGAGCTCTGGCACAGATTTACCACAGAGCATCCCCTGAGAGGGGCTTGCATGGGCTGCTGGGACACAGCAGAGGAATGAATCCCACTGACCATGTGATCTCCCAGTAAAAGCTATAGCTGCTCTAGCACCCGTCATACCCCCACACCATGTGCTATGGACACATGCCACCACCAAGGCCACATGTCACATGTGGTTTGCAGGAGTCATGGTGTGACGGAGGGCTAACACTGCAGAGGCGTGGGAGGGAACAGGGGCTGGATGCTCAGGCCAGGATGGATGGACAAGAGCTAGATGCTACCCTCCTTATATATATATTTATATCCTGTTTACTCTCCTCATATATATTACCCTCCTCATATACATTTTATTTACATTCAGGTAATCCTTAAGGCAGGAAATTCCTGCTGGGTATGTCTTTACCCTTCTCTTATTTTCTTATGGACTCTCTACCCGTTGTCCCTGTCTGTAGTTATTTCTTGTCCTGCTTTTGACTTTTACCTGTCCCGTTTCGCAGCAACAGAGAGGAGCCCTACCAGTGAGGCACTGAGAAATCTGTACCTGGGAGGGAGAGGTGCCACAGGCCATGAGTGCTTGAAAAATGGTGCGTGGGTGTGAGAGAGTTAAGCCCCACATATGCTGCAGGTCTCCTTCTTTAGCAGGGCTGGGAAGAATTTGCAAAGGCAGCTCAGCTCCAGCAGGGATAGACACTGCCTGCCCCAGGGCACTGTCAAGGCTGAGCCGTCAGAGCGCACATTGCAAATGCACAGTGCTAGCGACAAGGCAGTGGGAGCACGGTGGGAACCGTCAGGCTCCTCGTCTTCCTCACACCCCTTCACTGATAATAAACTGGAGTCACTGTTGTGAACGGGCAGAGCAGTAGCCATGGGGGGTGCAGAGGGTGAGGAGGTGCCTCCTCCCTACCCTGCTCTTCACAGCATCCCTCCGCACTGCTCGAGGAGTGGGATGCTGTCCCTGCGGGGTCTGAGGGGTGACAGGTTAGGCATTGCTGAAGGCCACCTTAAACTTGCTCTTCTGCATCCTCACCCTTCCCTCCACTCCAGCTGGTGGAAATCAGGGTTGTTGCCCACCATTACACGCGCCGGGATGCTCTCTAACAAAACACAGCTCTCTCTAGACGTGCACACTTTCCTAGGATGAACTTCATCTGCTCTAGAAAGCTGGTACCAATCACTTCCTTCCCCATGCCTCATTTTCTTGTTCCTTCAACTTAAATCAGTGATGGGCTTGGAAAACTAAGTGCGATCAATGGCCTCCAGCCTGCTACATTGAATGGTGCGCATAGCAAGCATAGGGCCTTATTTCTCTTTTTGCCTGTATCAGGGGGATGGGGCTGCCAAGATGGCTTTGCACACGGTCGCAGAAGTCGGAAGCTCTGGCCAAAAAGGTTTGCCCCTAAAATGCCCATGCAGTTCTAGGACACCCCTTTTTCCTTCCTTTCTCATGGGTGCCTGTTAGCACGGCCACTCTGAGGCTGCAAAGATGCCATTTACCACGAGAGGACACCATCCTACCTCCGACTTCCTCGGCGCACAACGGCTGGGTAAAAATATCCATAATAATATTACAGGGACCAACTGGAACACACACGTCGGAGAGGAGAGCAAGAAAGAAACAATATGTTTATCATCCTGCTATATCCAGTGAGAACACTGCCCAGCCATTTATTTATGCAGCAAGTACCCCTTTAAATATACAAATCACAGGAACATTAGGCTGTAATAGACAGACCAGGGATTAGTCTGAATATACTTCATTTGGTGATTTGTGAGTGCCTGCATGTAAGAGGGTACGTATGTGTGTGTGTGTTGGTTGACTTTAAAATGGAATAAACCACATTTAGCAGCTAGGTAGCTATGGAAACATAACCAAAATTGTTCTACCACCTTTCTGCCGCACTGCTTTCTGCAGCCCTGCAAATACTGTCAAGGGAGGACTGAATATTGTTTCTTATAAATAATAGAAGGTAAAGAGCTACAGAAAGAATCACTAAATTAGGATCTTGAAGCGGGGATAGTTCAGAAAAAAAATGCCCAGTAGCTGTAATATTAGTTTCTGACGACTTAGCAATGATAAGGGACTTAATTTTATTCTTTTGACTGTATTTTTGCAATTTACAGAAAGATGCAGGCTGAGGAAATATATGTATTTTAGTGCATGTACTTGTGGGGAGGTAAGTATGTGTGTTTACATATATAAATATATATGCACAAACACTCTCCAAACGGTGTATGCACCAACACAAATATATCAACAGCATTTTGGTGTTTAAAAAGCAAAGGACTTTGCCTGCTACCCGGCTTTTTCTGCACACTGCAGCCACAACCAGAAGCAATTCCAGCTCTGCAGCTCTGCTCTGCCCCAGCTGGGCTCCCCAGTTCTTCTCCCGACCTACAGATTTGCCAGTAATCCTGCCCATGGCCCTCCCCAACCGCTGCCAATCTTGTTGAAGTATTTAGAGGCTGAGAAGACTGGTTATATATCACAGCTGATTTTAAAGAGCCTTTAAAAATGGGAATTAAATTCTGGCCCACTGGACTCAACCAGAAAATGCTCAGTTGTTTTCACTGCGGCCAGGACTTAATCCTCAGGTGTATGGAGATTTTCCAGGGCTGAGTGGTCAGAGTGAGTCCATTTAAGCCTTTTAGGGCTGAAATTTGTCACCCGATGCAGCCCAGATGACAGCATGATACACAAATGGCACCTTCCTGCTACTTGGCTTGCAACCATTCCGAGCAGGAGGGGCTGACTGGGAATGGCCAGGACAAGGACAGGTAACAACGTGGGGCTTGCTGTCCTAGAGGCAAATGGCAGAAGGGGTCTAGGTGGGTGTGCCACTTCTTACTGATGTCCCCCCCATTGACCTATTTTTTGGGTGCTGGCCCAGTTCAGCATTCCCAGCTGGCAAATACAGACAGCCAAGGTTGGGATCTCTATATGGCATCAGCCCTGGCCACTGCAGAGGTCCATCCAGCTCCACGTCCACCTTCTCCACACCACCCATGGCTTTCTTCCTCTCGTTTCCCCCGTCAGTTCTGTCCTCTTCAGATCAAGTCTCCTGGTTGCTTGAGGTCCTGTTGCTATGACAGGTACTCTATAGCTTCCTTTCACATCTTTCCTTGTGCCTGACCCCTTGAGACACGGACACCAGAACTACATAGAGCATCCGAGCACCACGGGGTGCACAGTGGATGTATCCAGTCGCATAATGACAGGCTGTTTTATCCTCCATTTCTTCCTCTGTGACTTCTCACATTGCCCTTGCCTTTGTGATCGCTGCTGACATTTCCAGAAATGGCCTGCAATGCCTCTACAATCTCCTTCTAGAGAGGTAATAGCTCATTTAGACCATGCTGCTGTATAGGTGTAGCTACTGTTGATTTTTCTCCAAGTGCAGTTGCTGACAACAAATATCCTCTGCTGTGTCATCACATAGCCATCAGTACACTGCAATCCTTCTGTACTTCTTCGCAGTCAGCTTTTGTTGGCACTGTCCTGAATAATGCTGCATCCTTGCAAATTTTGTTTTCTGTCTGCTCTCTTTTCCAGATCGTTTGTGGATAGGACAGCTCAAGCCCTACCACAGATCCCTGGAGGACTTCACATGCAACCCCTGCCCACAGTGCAAGGGGATTGCTTTTTCTCAGACATCGTTGGAGAAGGCTGTTGGTTCACAACAGCACCTCCACTCCTATCCCATGGCAACTATGTTTTTGAAAGCCTTTTTGGAGGACTCGGAAAAGCAGCTCAGTGCCTAAAATGTACTGAGCTTATGCAAATACTGCTTTATGCCAGGACTATGAGCAATCAACCCTCTCCTTTCCATCTTGGTTCACATGAACACTTGCTTTCTGTCCCTCTTCCCCCTTCAAGCCTAGTAAAGGCACATCTTACCCAGCTCTCACGTTTGGGGTCTGGTCCATTGGCCCACCAGACTGGCCTCCAGCAGCACTTGGATTTCACACCCCACTGCAGCATGGGAGGAGGGCAGAAGCTTCTCCTGTATCTGAACCACTGACCCTCCTATGTGATTGACCACACACCCACTGGATGGGAACCTCTATCAGGACTGAGACTTGAACTAGAAGGTAACTTGCTTTGGGCTTGCCCAGGACTCAAAGAGCTTAGTAAAGTCCAGGAAGCCCACCACCCCTCAGCAGGGCTGCTGTGCTTGCAGTCAGGGTTCTCCAGGGGAGTCCAAGGAGGTGGATACTGAAGGACACATCTACTGTGTTTTAGGGTCTGAAGCAAGATTTGCCTCTGCAGGCATTAGCCTGTCTACATGTCAGATGTCCAAAAAATTCATCTAGAGTCCCACTAAAATCTGTGGAGAGAGGTCAGCCCCTCTGGAGATTCACCTTAGAGAGGATGAGTGATCCTAGGAAGTCCTGTCTTTCTCCACTGACCCTAGGAGAAGCCAGGCCAACCACCTCAGCACAGGAACCAAGCTGAAGAGGTGATGTCAGGAGAGAACCTCATAGCCCATAGAAATTGCAAAAATCCCCCAAGCCTAAGGAGCCACTTTCACAGTTCAGAACTAGGTGTCAACCTGCACCGGCGGATGCCTGAACATATTTTTGCACCCAGCTATCACATGGGCTCTGGGCCTGAACCAGCTTAGGCTGCTACGAGGACAGAAAAGTTGGCAGAAATTGTCCATACTCCAGACCCAGGCAACATGCTGGAGAACTTGGCTCCCACCACGGCCTCTTAGCAGAGATGCCTTCTGCCAGGGAGGAAGGAGAATGGGTGATGAAGTAAATACCTTTGGCAAGATTTGCAGAGTTAGTGCTGCTGATTAGCAACAACAGAGGGCTTCAGAGACAGCTGTGCTTCTCCATCCCCTCTGCCATTAGCTAGCCAGCCTTGTGAGACAGCCCAGTTAGGGATGAGGTCCTGCCCTTCTTCAGATATTGGACTTGCCATGCACGGAAGCAGCAATGCCAACTTCTTCATTCTGCCTGATGGAGGGAGCACTGCCCAGTCACATCACAACCCTGTACCGTCATTCTGGATGTGGAGGTTGGGAGCAGGTTCCTCTCCAGCTCAACGTGTTGTTGCTTTAACAATCAGAAGGATGGAAAAACAAACCCCTTTACTGTCTATTGTTAAAGTTTACTGTCTAATGTTTTAATAAACAGTCAAGTTCTTCCTCCGATCATTAAATCAGCAGTAAAGCAGAATGGAGACTGGTTTATGAGATTCTGTCTGCATCACTAACATACAAATGTGAGGTCTTGGCAGCTGCAAACAGCTACTCCCAGTTGCATGGCTTTCTGCCCACGTCGAGAGCTGGATCTGCTGCTGGTTTGGAAGAGGTACAGCTCATGGGATATGGGCAGAGAGTAAGACTTCTCAAGGGCCCTTCTCACCCAGTCCTCCACTGAACTCCACATCAGTGGAAAGAACATAGGGCAGATATGATGTTCTGCCCCCAAGAAAGATAAGGAAATCCTCCTGGAGATGGTGAATGGGGCACATCTTCTCAGAATGGTTTAGGACAGGCAAGCTGAGCTGTGCTGTTTACTCCTAAGGCTTTGGCAATTGAACAGAAGCATTAAATGGCAGCAGTTGACCACATTCGGGGATCAGAGGCACACTACAATTAGCCCCTAGCTCCTGTTGTACCCACAGCATCACAGAGACCAGGGGTTCATCAGGGGTCTCAAAGGAGTGGGATGATTTACTGCAGGGGAACTAAACCAGCTACAGATATGGGCTTAAAAATAGAAATAATAATTAAAACCACAACTTTTGGGATGAGAGCAGTGGAGCTTCTTATGACATAGCTGGGTGCAACCCCACAGTCACCCTGCTCTGCAGCACCAAAGCTGGGACACTGCTTGGTGGGCTTGAGTGCCACACAATTAGACACCATCTAAAGAAACTTAAACACTTTGTTATCTCTGGGATGATTCATGTTTGCTTGAAAGCATTAACATCCTTTAATCTTTGTTTTTCCAGGAATCCCCAGCCTCCAGCCCAGCAGCTGAGGGCTGTGTGGACCGAAGCGTGAGCAGACATGGTGGTCCGTTGCATTCACTCCATGTAGGACTAACTTCTAAACACCTTCCAAAAAGCTTGTCTGCTAGTTTTGCTCTGAAAGTAATAATGATCATCCTACCACCCATCCCCAAAGTAATTTTTAATAGCTCACAGTTGTTGCATCAACTTTGATTACTAGCAGTGAGGTTTTATCTCCTCGGGGGTGGCTCTGTCGGCAATAGATACCAGGTTTCCTGCTTACCGCCATTTGTGGGCTGTTCCAACTGTTTGTCCAGTCATCAAATTATTAGCACATTATCCCTGGGCAATGGCTTGTAATTTTCTCTTTTTATTACTCAATAAACAGTTTGGAAGCCAACCCCCCAGAGTGAGAATAGAAACTAACGTACTACTTACACATACATAAGGAATGCCGCAAAGACAAACGGTGCAAGAACACTGAAAAGCTACCAAAAGAAGAAAGGAGAGAAGAGTTTTTTGTTTTGGTATTTTTTTTTAATAGAAGGCAAATGTGGTATAGGACATTTTCAGGTCAATGGGGGAAAAGAGACAAAGCCTTGAGAAGCCCTGCAGGAGAGGGTTGCTGGATTAAATTTCCTTGATAACAGTTCCAGCAGCACACGCCCTGGTTTTTCATACCTCAGTCCCAAATGTCAATACTCTCAAGTGAACATGCCTAGATGCCTGGAGAGCCTTGAGAAAGAAAAATACAGCAGTTAGTTAGCTGACACAGTATAGCTATAGTCATTCCAACTATATTATAGCTATATATTTCCAGCTATAGCTAGGAGAAGGGGCTTTGATGGAGGAAGGAGATTGTTCTAAATGAAAAAGAAATGCAGTTTATGGAGAGTGAAAACTAGTCCTAAATCTAAGCCTAATTGAATTATAAATAGCCTGGATGCTTTCTTTCCATTCACAAGCTTGTTAAACTTCCAAATATATGTATATATAATCTTACATTTTCTAAACATTTCTATTCAACTTTCTGTTTCAATGTGACAATTTCTATTTCAAAGTTGACCTATTTTGAAGAGTAAGAAAATTAGCTGAATTCCCCCAAATCAAAATGCTTCACTCTGGGTTGAATAAAATATTGGGAGGGGTTCTATTTCCTTCCTCCAAAGAAGTATACTCCTCACTGGGAGCTACCAGAACAGATTTTATTTATTCTTTTGAAGTCCAGTTCAGCCATGGAACACAAAAAAAACCCAACCTTTACACAATTTGCACAGCAATGATTTCCAGCCTACTTTCACATTTCAAATTGAGCTATCTAATCTATCCCATGGATTTGGGATATAGGAATTTGAAGTGTAGGTGGGGATTGATAAATTGAGTAAGGGGTTTTGTCTATAACAAAGGTTTCTTGGGGCAATATCTCCTGCAAAATAACTGACCATAGCCTATTGTGTCCTACTGGACACAGATTTCTCTTGACACCCATCACCGCAGTTTGTTGGTGGCTTTGGAGATAAAGGGGAGTGGAGATTTTTTATTGCACACCAGTCTGGCAGGCCAGTCTGTGGATGAATTCACTCACAGTCAAGTGGCAGCTTTTAGGAGTCAATCTTCAAATGTTTTGAACACTTCTGCTGCCAGTATTTGATTAAAGAAATTTTTAATCGATGCAAGATACAGTATAATACAAAGCTGCCATTGGTGTGAGAGGAAATAAAAATCTCACAATGGTCCTGAAAGCCAAAGATATATATCAGAGCATTCATGCAAGACTGCATATTTCAGTTTGTTGTTCTTGGAGAAGCTTGTTAATAAGGATGACTTACTCTTTGTAAACAGCAGCAATGCTTTTGGTACATGAGGGATGGTCCTCAGCAGAGTTGGGAAAGGCTGTCTCACTGGAAGGTCTGGGCAAGGTGACACAGCAGGAGGTTTTCTTTCTGATGCGGTATCATTGGAGCTATCCCAATGCCATTCTCCTACTCTGCAACAATGTTGGGCTGGAGAAAAAAAAAAAATCTATTTGAATTACTATTTGCACATCTCAGAGCCTTTGCTCCAGGCTGCCCGGAGGCTGTTGGACAACTCTGCGCCATCACCATGTTTCCTTGACAATGCCTACAAGATTTTCTTTCTAAAGCTGGACTCTGAAGCACAGACCTCTGCACACCAGCCTCTGCAAAATAGTCCTCATTTGAAGAGTCAGTTGCCAGAATATCTGATGGAGTGAAATCTGTGTAGCTTTCTGATAGCATAGCACAGAGCTCAACTTTCCAAAACTTTTCACAAAAGGTTGTGTTGGGACTGCTCAGTGCAATCAGTGCATGAGCTGTTAATGTGGAACTCATGATTGCTTGCAGCAATCACGGGGTCTGAAAACACAGCAGGATTCAAAGGAAGATCAGCCACTCACACAAGGTAACAAGGACATCTTAAAATGAGCAGCTATTGAATTGGGATTGGGAGCTAATTTATCCCAAGGGAAGGTTATTTGTTAACTGCCTCTTGAAGAGTTTCTGATAGAGCTGAAGGAAGGGTGACAATTCCTCTTCACAACAACCCCTAAGGATTATTCATCCTCCTCTGGAAAGAAAAACTAAAGCTTCTTGAAGGAGGTGGACAGGGACTACAGACAGCAGCACAGATGTTTCAGGTTCAAATGCCTGTTGCATGAGCGAGAAAGAGGTTCTCCAGTCCCAGACACCAGGGCTGACACCTCCCTGTTTGGCAAGTCCCAGGGTATTCCCCCCAGCTTGCTGCCACTCCAGATGGGCACCAGCCCCTCAAGGATACCACATCATATTTGCTACTGTACAGGTGCTCAGTACCTGTCACTGGTACCAACCACCATGGTTAGGTACCTGCATTCCTGCTCCAAAATGTCTTCAGCCAAATAGCAGGCACTTGAGAGCTAGAAAAGCTTCTTATTCAGGCAAAGATGCTTCTTCTGACTCTACTACCATTCATACCCTCTTGTTTCAATAGGCAGCTGTATCACTGATGACTTGCTAGACCCTTGGTTGGCCTATTCCCAAAGCCAGAAACATCACAAATACATCAGTCCTTATTTCTTTCCCTTAAATTTCTTGCAGTATTTCCCAGTCCTTCTCTTAACATCTCTGTGAGACCACCTGCCTGAGACACAGCTAGGCCCTGCTCATCTTCAACGGACTCGGTGTGTTTCCACATGGACACCACAGAATCATAGAATCATGGAATATGATTGGGTTGGAAGGGACCTTTAAAGGTCATCTAGTCCAACCCCCCCTGCAATGAGCAGGGACATCTTCAACAAGATCAGGTTGCTCAGAGCCCCATCCAGCCTGGCCTTGAATGTTTCCAGGGATGGGGCATCTACCACTGCTCTGGGCAACCCATTCCAGTGTTTCACCACCCTCACTGTAAAACATTTCTTCCTTATATCTAGTCTGAATCTACCCTCTTTTAGTTTAAAACCATTACCCCTTGTCCTATCGCAGCAGGCCCTGCTAAAAAGTCTGTCCCCATCTTTCTTCTAAGCCCCCTTTAAGTATTGAAAGGCCTCTATAAGGTCTCCCCAGAGCCTTCTCTTCTCCAGGCTGAACAACTGCAACTCTCTCAGCCTTTCCTCATAGCAGAGGTGTTCCATCCCTCTGATCATTTTCGTGGCCCTCCTCTGGACCCGCTCCAACAGGTCCATGTTTTTCCTGTGCTGAGGGCTCCAGAGCTGGACACAGTACTCCAAGTGGGGTCTCACCAGCGCAGAGTAGAGAGGCAGAACCCCCTCCCTCAACCTGCTGGCCACCATTTTACTCTCTTGTGGAGAAGAGTCTCCTTTAAGCCATTGGGAGGCCTGAACACATGGTACAGGTCATCAAATGGAGTAAATCCCCTAAAAGATCAGGAACATGAGGTTGAGACAGAGAGGTTCAATTTGAACAGCCAGTTCTGGGTGGCTGCAAAAAGTCAGAAGTCTGTGATTGAGAAGCAGAGTTATTTCCTCCTAGGAAGTCCAGGAGGTCACGCTCTTCACCCAAACTACCAGCCCATTAACACCCAGGCAGAGCTGAGCATCCATTTTAATCAGTCCCCAAATGCCCTACAGGATGGATACAGTTTAACCCCTTAAAACCTCAGGTGAGTCGGCCACAGCACTGCAGAAGGGAGGATACCCTACACGATCTACTGATGGCATCGCTGCAGGAGACATCCGGTGCTGGGGCTCCACTCCAGAGACAGTGACCAACTCTGAACACGAGCAAAGACAAAAATGAGGCTCAGACAGAGCAGTAAAATAAATCAGTGACAGAGTCTCAAAAAGAGACAAATGAAGTTGAAATTCGTCCTTGTTTATTTTAATGTTTGGAATGTTTTTGAGGTGATTTATGCCTCTGCTTCAATGTGTTTCTCTCTCTTTGTCTCTCTCTCCCCTCTCCCTTTTTTTTTTTTTTTTTTAAAAAACAGAAAAAAAAAAAATTTGGGAGTTAATTGGATTTCCAGGCTTCGCAGCCAGACACTGTAATTGATCTCTGAAGAGATGGATTTGTCGGTTAGCTGGGTATGAATTTGACAACAGAAGAGGGAAGGGAAGAAAAATTTCCCCCTGCACACAGAGCAGAAGTGGGTTACAAGGTGGTAATGCTGGCAGAGCTAGCGACCCAGGGCAAAGTCCCCCCTTTTTCCTGACCTTGTCCCAGATTTCCAAGTTAAATAGTGCTTCTTACTCTGGGTCCCTTCAAGTAAGATGGCCAGGAGATCTGAGCTGACCAGGACAATCCCCTTGCTTAGAGCTATGCCTCAGAGGAAATTACTTGGCTTCTATTTTGCCCCAGCTTTTTGAAGGTACATATGGAAAAATGCCTGTTTGTCTGTCATCCATGACATGGGATACTCCTTGCCTTCCTATTCCTTCCCCTCGCTTGTCCTGCCTTGAAAGCCTGTTATCTCCAAAGCATGGATGCCTCAAGCAAGACCCCCTGTAACTGCAGCTCCTGCCACCCCACACATCCCCCCAGCCAGCATTGCTCCTCACCCTCGCCCAAACTTCACCCCCAAATCCACACCACTCGCCCCTACTCTCCCCAAAAGGCAGGTGCTATCTTAAATCTCCTTGAGTTTCTTGTCACAGCAGACCGGTTCACACTGTGAGGTGAAGAACAGGCATTGAGTTGGGGGGTACAAGGATGCACCCAACTGCCAATACCCACATTTCCCATTTTGCCCAACCAGTTTCCGAGTCCCCACTGAGCCAAGCTCATGCTGTCAGGCAGTGGGCTGGTTGGCAGCATGACAAACCGTGGCCATGCAACAGAGGTTTCTCCTCTGTTGTATGTTGCAAAGAAATTTATATTCTGTTCTCAGCTTAGCTGCTGCAAGAGGACTGATCCTGCTGCTCTGGACAGAACGATACTGGAGGTGCTGTGCCTGAAGGTACCTCACTAAAACCTGTCACGGTCCCCTGCTCTCTGCTGCCCATCTCTGAAGCAGATGGCAAGCAGCCGTTCCCGACAGACTGCAGTGCGCTCTGGCAGCACCCGTGGGGAATCCGGGCTCCCACAGATCTCTGCAGGTAAACCCATGTGGGAATTTGGTGCAAAATGAGCACAGGAGCAAATTTCCAAGAGTCATCCCTGTGGTTTAGCATTATCCACCTCTAGAGTGGACGAGAAAGGCATTTCTGGGAGGGTGCTGACACAGTTGCAGCAGCCCAGTGCAGTAGGGTGACCACTGGTTTCCCAGCCAGAGCATCCTTCTCCCATCGCAGAGGTGCACCCACCCCTCCATCCCTGTGCACTCAAGCCCTGAGGTACCAAAAGACCTTGGTTATCCAGGAGACTCCCACATACCAGGGAAAATGTTCTCTGCAAAATTCATGTCTTCAGCAAAGGACTCTTCTTGGCTCATTTCAAGTTTGGCTGAAAATTTGTCCGAAATACCAGTCTGGCGGTCCAATGGTAGAGCTCGCAAGAAGCCAGAAAAAATCAACAGCCTTTCTGAGACAGACCCTCCTTTCCCCTTGTGGGTAACCCAAAGAGAAGTATCACATTCCCATGCACCTGCCAACCTGCCCAGGAGATGAGGAATTGCACTCCTTTTATCTGTTAGAGGCCTGTCTAAAAAGCCAAGCACAACCCAAGTCTGTGCTAGTTATGCCGTGCTGATGTTTTGCTGCTCAGAAGCAACCCTATAATAATTCTGTGCTGCTGACACCACCCTGGCACAGCCCTGCAGAAGGAAACACAGGGTTTGCACAATGCATAATTAAACTATGGAGCTAACTTCCACGGGAAGTTGGCGTGGCCAAGAATTTGTGACATTTCAGAGAGGAAGCAGGCATGTACGCGGATAACAAGAATAGCCGGAGTTACAACAGCTAAATACCAACATCTCTGCTGAAAGTGGTATTAATATTGCAGGCAACCTCCAGCTATTGGAGATGATGAGCAGATCTAACACAGGGCAGATTTGCCTTCTGTTGCACCTCCCTTTGCAACATCCGCTCCTGGCCACCCCTTGGAGAGGATAGGGAGCTACATGGATCCAATCCAATTCCTGCAATTCCCCTCCTCTGTTTTTTTTTTGCTAAAGCCTGTATTAAAAACATCATGCAGTCTTAGTTTGCATTGTTTGCACTGGATATAAAACCTGTGCAATGGGAGATTTTTGGAATTGCAAAGCAGGTTTATAAGCAGGAACACTGCTCTGTGCAGGTGTAAGATATCACTCACTTCTGAGCATTACAGCTACTACAGACTGTGACAAGGAAGCAGCTCACAAATGGTCACGCGAAGGAAAACATCTGTTACAAACTAGCAGGTACACAGATCATCTGCAAATTGCACAGCTTGTGCCTGATTTTCCCTTGCTTTGTTTAGCAACTTGCAGCGCCACGACGCAGGAGGCAGCTGCTTGCAGAAGGGACCTCTGCGGCGCAGAGCTGGAGATGATGGAAGCAAGGCAGAACAAGGCACAGCATCCCTCTGACCCCGCAGAAGATGTAGGTCGTGCCACAGGTGTTATTTAACTCGGGACCACTCCAGAAAGCCAGGCTGTACTTCACAGCAGGCATAGTGCCCCTTCCCCTGCAGAGCCAGCTCTCTCCTGCCCCAGAGGTACCTGATTTTCCCCTTGCACGGGCTTCTCGGGCTGGCAGCATGCAGAGTCACCGTTTGCCTCCACCTCACACACAAAAGATTTCCTGATCTTGGCTAGACCTTTACATCTGCTTTGTGTTACGGGGCTTAGATCAGGAAACAGAAGGATTCTGTTTCCATCAGACAGGATCTCTGGTTGATCTCCAGACAGCCTCAGGACTCAATCACAGTTCCCAGCACCATGTGCCATGGCTGGAAAGGAGGATCCTCCTGTGCCTCTCCTGATCACCCATGCCCTGCATTCCCACTTGTGTAAAACAACTCAAACACCTCAGACGCAGACCACAGTGCTGGCTGTCTCCAAAATCTCCCTGCCTGCTCAGGATCGAGGCCTCTAGAGTCCTTCTCAGCCTTGCACAACTCTGTTCCCATCCATCAGGGAGCCAAGGGTACAATTTTGCCTCATTTTTTTCTCTTTCTTTTCAAAAATCATTTAACAATATTTATATGCTCTTTACTCCTTGAGCAAGCAAAGGGGGCAGGAGGAGGGGATCCATCCCTGGCCCCGCACTGCCGTCACCTGCTTTGAACTCCTGCTCCCCTTGGCTCTCCATCAGACACATCAATGCCTTTGGCACATGATTTATCATGTCAAGAGGAGTTCACCACTTCTGGCACTGAGCAACAAGACTTATTAAATCCTGGACACACACCTTATCAATCGATGGGAATTTCAATCATGACTTCATTGAGACAGGGATCAAACCTTTTAAAATCCCATTCCTCAAACACAGTGGTCTTGCATGTTGCAGAAACCCCGCATAAACACTGGGGCTTCATAAGCATCTGCATGTGCTTTGAGGGGGGAGCAATGGTCACTGTATATAGTCTGGTGAGACCGCATGTGAAGCGCTGTGCAATCCTTGTCACCCAAAACTGGGGTCAAGGATGGTGAGCTCAGACTGGGACTGGCTCAGAGGAAAGCTATCCCGACCATCAGAGCAAAGGTGGCCTTTTTACAAGAGTCAGCTGCTCGGAGAGCCTGACTTGTTAGTCTAAGAAAATGAAGGTGGAGAGGTGATAAAATTGTTCTCTCTCCATATATCAGGAAGTTTAACATGAGGGAAGAGAAAGTGCTATTTAAGGTGAAAGGACAACATCAGCAAAAGGTCATAAACCACCCATGAATAAATTTAGGTGAGAAACTAGATTAAGGCTTCTCACTGTCCAAACAATTAGGGGAAAAGCCAATGCAATATGAAGGGGTTTTTTTCAGCCTAGGAGAGGGAAGAGATGCTTCATTGGCTGCACTAGCAGAGAGCAGGACTTGATGGCTCGGAGGTCCTGCCCCAATCCCGTTTCTGTTGTTAAAGCAGTGTTACTGCAGCCGTGCAGACTAAGGATGCCAGAGAGGCAAGGTGTGTTGGGAGAGACAACACATTTGTGCACAGTCAATTGATTTAACTGGAAAAAAAAACATGACAAGTTTGGGGTTTGGGTCTGACATAGAGAAATAAAAAACAAGGGAAATATAAATCAAAAGACAATGATAATGCACAGAAGCCAGCTGAGCAGCCACTGAGCACCAAGGGAAGAGAGGGCGAAGTGCGAGCAGAAGCTCTCTGCTGACGAACCAGCTGTCTGTCCTGTAGCAGCCCACATGGAAATCCATATAGAAAATCATTAAACAATTAAAACCTCCATCAGAAGAAGATCATCCTTTGAAGACTTTTCCCCAGAAGCCTCCGTTTGCAGCTTTCAAATAACCCCCTGCCTCATCCAAATAATTGCCAGGAGTAAATGCTTTGTAGATCAGCAACACTAAACAGGAGAGCAAAGCAAAATGAGTCAACACAACCCCACAAGCTCTACCTCCATGCAAAGTCATGGACCCGTACTGGGTCATGTCGAAATACCACCGCACCAAGTGCCACATGGACATGTCACTGGCCAAGCATCAACCCTCGCAAGCCCTGTTGACCTCCATGGAAACGGGCTGTTTCCAGCAGAGAAAGGTTTTTTTTCATAAAATAATCACTCTGTGCCAGCTCAGCAGTTTGCCAGAGGAAACGATCCACCTGAAAAAATAACCCAGCCAAAAAAGTAAGGTCTAATACACTGTCTGATTTAACACACAATATTATCACTCCCTACAGACAGAGGCTTCTCTTATTTTGAAGGTACTTAAGCACCTGATTTCAGTTAGGCCTAAATACTTCTCAAAAATCTAGCCCTTCATGCAGAACCAAGATAATCTTTGAAGACACAGCAACTCAACTGGCTTTGCTAAATCAATCTTGCTGTTGTTTTATTCAGCGTAAAAAAAGTTCCCAGGGATCACATTTCTACTAGAACTTGTTAACAATTTATAACCATCACCTTAATCATTAAAAACAAACAATGGGAAAGGAAAAAAAAAATCATTAAATTAATCCCTGATCTGGAATCCCAGAAGAGAAAATGAATTATTTTTCAAGACTGCAAGAATTAGGAGCCAGCCTTCCAGATCATGTAAAAACATGAAGAGCAAGCATATGCATATACTGCCAGACAGCATCTGAGGCTGCTGAAGGATGGGGAGGGGGTTGCATTGCTTTGAAGCTCTTTGCTGTCATTCTCTACAGAGCCTGGCAACCACATTGTGATAGAGTGAGGCAATGTTCAAGGCAGGATCAGCCTTTTAAGCTTTCAGAGTTATTTCCAAAGGAGCATGGGCTGCGTCAAACATTGCAGTTAGTGTGCTGGAGCTGTACTGCAGTCAGTTCAGCCTGAGCAAGGAGAGCCAAGCCCTGCAGAAACATCATGAGGACCTGGACCACAACCTGCCACCCCTGGGCTTCTGAGGAAAGCACATCCCTAGTTCTAGGGAGCTCTGACTGCTCTGCCTCACTGTGTTCCCATTAAAATTAGCATCCCTCCCACCCATTCATGTTTCTGACAGCCGAGTGGGCTCCTGGTCCCTGACCAAACTCATAAATTAAGGTAGCAAGGCCTGTAGGAAACATTAGGAGCTTTTATTAGACCAGCTGATAGAGACAGAAACAAGAACACATCTTGGATGCAAACTCTGCTCCTGTCTCACGAGACTCCAAGCCCTGCGACTGTCAGGCTTGGGTTGGATTTTTTTGTTAGTTTTTTTTTCCCCATTTGGAGTAATAAAGGTACTAACTATCCTGCAAAAGCCATAGTTCACACAATTACAACCCCACCACCACTAAAAATAAATGTCTATATTAAATGGAGAAAAAACAGCGCAGGGGGAGGAGGAGGAAGCAACTTTCACTGTGGTACAGGGGAAGGCAGCGGCAGGCCTGGAGATAATTCAACCTCAATTCCAGCCCAAGGGCTTGCCAACACCCAGCTCGTGCCCTGCATGCCTATAAGTAATTGAAAGTGATAATGGGACCAGATGGACTAAGGTATGACAACTGGAGGGAGACAACATGCTCCCCACCTAACTGCTTGTATGCACAATGCTGGACCTAGATAATGCATGGTAAGGCTTGGAAAATTCAAGATTTTTTTTCCACTTGGCTGAAGGAAGCATCCTTCTTCAACGGAGCAACGTGCACATGGCTGAGCGGGCTGGCCCACCCAACAGAGGGCACTGATACACTGACCACGACACCAACCTCTCCCCATCACCCCCACCAGCGCCGCCTTCTCCTCCCCTCTGCACCAGTGATGACCTTCCCACTATCAAGTTCTCCATCACAGTCCTGGCAGGGGTTGCCATGTCCCCACCCAACACAAATCAATGGGGCGTCACCTCTGTGGAGTGAGGACAGGAAGCCAGCGGCCCAGTGCTGTGCCAAACCAACTTCCTCACTGGTGCTGCTACGATGCAAAGGGGCAGTCGTGAGGAACGCGGGTGGAAAAACCTGGGTGGGGAGGGGGAAAATAGAGGCCTTCACTTTTTCAGGCTGTTAACTGTAATTAGCCTGGTTTCTGAGATGTAATTATCTCTCAATCTCAAAGCAAACACCCGGGAGGAAATTGCACAGTTAAAGACAGCATGGCATTAAAATAAATTATGAGAGTCCCGCCCGCTATTGCTGTGGATCTGTCAGCATTTTCACTCTAAAAGCCCCAGCTTGGGGGAGCTGGAATCACCCAGCTGTGACTTTCCCTGCCAAACTGTCTGCCTAGACAGAGGATCGTGCGGCATCTCTCTTACAATGCAGAATTACAGCCACCCCCCTCCCTGATCAGGAGGCATTCAGCTTTGTCACAGCCCAATTACGACATTGCTGCACTTTGGGGGTGGGGAGGTTGTTTTGTTTTGGTTTTTTTCCCAGAGGAATTAAATTCTGCAGGCTATTTAATACAGCGCACGAACAAAGCATGCTAGGTGTTTGGAAACAAGTCAGCTGCTAACAGATCAAAATATTCCTTCCTCTTGCTGAAGAAGCTCCCAAGCCTCCTCTCTGCTGCCCTTTTTGTTGCTGCTTGAGTGGTTCCCCTAATTAGGACTGTGCTTTATCCCAAATTGCCATGCCAGGGACTCATCCCAGGAGGTGGATGAGCCCAGCCGGTTGAAGAGCTGGAGTCAATGGGGAGCTGGATCTCCGCAGAGACTCATGGCTCATCCTTTGCTTGGCTCCCACCAGCAGAGCTTTGCTCAGCCTCCAGCTCCATGGCTGGGCCACCATTCTGAGATGCCTGTCTGAAGCGTAGGTGCAGGAAGGAAGGGAGAACTGGCTAGAAAGCAGGGCTGAGCTCCTCACATGACTATGGAGCATGCAATGAGGACACCAGGGAGGACTCAAGGCTTGCTCTTGGCTTACTTCTAATTTCAGAGTGTCTTTTCCATCCACTGCTGCTTCCATCAGCTCAGACTCAGACTTACCCCTAAAGCCAGCAGAGCTATGCTGCCTTAGCTCAGCAGAAGACCCCAGCAAAGTCATCCCAAAGTGCCTTCCCTCATGGCACTCCTCTCCCATGGCAAGTCTCTTCATGTGTACAAAGCTTGAGATCACAAGAAGGTGTAGGTAACCTTAATGGAGCACGTGCCCCAAGTAAGACATGCTGCATCACACAGAAAGTAGCAGCCCTGGAGGGAAGCAGAATCTTAATGGCTTTAAAAGCTCTAAGTGACACTCAAACACCTCCTCGACATCGGCAGAGAGCCAGGACATGCCGCCACCTCCAAACCTTCATGCTCATTGCACAAAACACCATTTCATTCATTCTGCCGTGGCTGAGGTGGATGAGGGACTCCCAGAAACATGCTGAGGCCCCGGTAAGATGCTATCTCTACGAGAGATGATCCAGAAAAGACCACTGCTGTGCCTTTCATCAGAAATAGAGCTTCTCTCAGGAGTTCTGCAAATGAGCTTCTCCAGAGCAGAGCCCTGCCCTGTGCTGCGGGTAATTAGCAGATACTTCTGGAGAACGAGATACAACCTCCAGCAGCACCAAGCCCCACTTAGTTAAAACCCTAATACTTACAGTATGAATCAATCCCACTGTCTCTCCTCTCCACACATCTAGTCACTCACAGGATGCAAAGAACAAGTCTGGAGAGCCCATTAAAAGCCACTCGACTGGAAAATAGTTTCTGGCCTAATTCTAGCACTGGGGTCTTAGTCGGGGAAAGAAATCTGACAGCAAGAGTGTGTCTGCGGGGAGGAGGAGGCAGAGCTGTTAACTACTTCACCAATCTAATGTATAGCACTCTCCAAGAGTAATTAATAATTAATATTCGTAGCCTGCTTAAATCTGTTGACTCTGTAAACCGCAGCGTCTCACTTAAAGGACTCTCGGCATGCTGAGACAAACTGAAGAACATCCCCCACGGAGAGACTCAGTGTGAACAAGAGCAACAGCAATTCCCAGCTACTCAGCCCTAGTTTTAATCCCTCTGCTTCTCTTGCCCTCTTTATCTTATTTAATTAAACATAATTCCCTAGCAGTGTCTCTGACCAGAGGTGGATGGAGTCCAGTATGATGGGACCTCAGTCTCTGGTCACTACAACGCTACTACCAGTGCTTTAATGGGAGCAGTAAGGTTGGCACAGGACACTGAAGTCACCAAATCCAATCTCCTTCAAAGGTCTGCTCAGATGTTCCTGGGCCACAGGCCGTTCAGGACAGCAATGGAGGCTCTCTAGCACAGACAAATGCTGCCAACAAGTGGTAGTCTTGTGTCCTTTCAAACACTTGGGATTATCAATGAAGATGGATTATCAGATTTATACATAGATTTATCTGATTCAGGAGTTGGGCTTATTGCATCAACAATCAATGAGAGCTTTCCGAAGACTGAAATGCATCATTAGAGCATTGCAACTGATCTTGTAGAAGCCCCGAGCCTACCACACCTCAAACCATTGTTCTCTTTTGCAACAGCCAATCGTTGAAGGACTTTTTGAGAAGGCTGAGCTCTGCACACTTCCCTCAGGAATAGCTGACCATATTAAGATGACGATAAACTGGCCACCAGCCCTCCCTTATTCTTCCAGAGTAAATGTTCAAGCACAGCTCCCTGCCTGCTCTTCACTAGCATCTAGACTTACTGTAAACCCTGCACTGCAGTGGGAGATCACAGATATGCAAGGTAAATGCATAGAATTGGGGAGTTTAAAGCCAGCACAGGCATCTAGTTTAGCTCATGGAGAAGCAGCATTGCAAGCTGTCAGTGTAAACCTGCCCTCCATGAGCACACTGCTCAAGGTTCACTTCTCAAGTGACCTCCAGGTACCGGTGAACTAAAATGGCCCAAAGACAGTATAATAAAGTCAGAGTAATAGTAAGTGCTCTCTCAGAAGACAAGGTTGCTCAGGCCCACATGAAAAGGTGCATTTTTCGTCACAAAACTCTAGTTTCCTGCCTTCACTCCAACCAATCTTCCTTTCTATGGTGCAGCCTATAATCTACTTAGCCCTCATTCAAAGCTGCATACGTAATCCACAATTTTGCTCTTTTCCCCACCCCCCAGCGTTGTCACCATCTTAACCTGAGTTTCAGCCACCAAAAGACGCCTGATGTCTAGGCACCGTGCTCATGGTATCTGTGGGGTCGGGGTCATATGAGTTAATAGTGCAGGGTTGTGTATCAACAGCATGTTAATGAAACCAAGCTATGAGGCTTGGCAAGCAACTTTAGGTTGCACACATTGAAAGGTGGAGAGGTGGAACAGAGCAGGACGAGTGTTCTTGATGGGAACCACAAGTCCCAAGGAACAAGATCTCCTATAAATGTCACAAACCAGAAGAACTTGAAGGTCTGGACCAAGAATTAGGCACCTTTGTGAATCTGGCCCATGGGATCACACAAACTGTCCTACTTTTGTCTCTGTAGCACCATCTCTGGGGACAAGCTGACTTCCACAGAAATCACAGATCACATTTTCTTTTGAGTTTACTCAAGACTTGAAGAAGATTCTTAATAACTTTTAAATATCACACATTGGGGTAATTAAATATACACAGAGATGACTTGTTTTGTAGCAGATTTGGGTCATTCATTGTATGTGTATATTACTTCTTCTGCTGTATTCCAAGGCTGGTAGAACACGAAAAGGTCCTTTTTCATTTTAAGGAACATTATTCTATCATCTGTGTTACGAGTTATATTTTCATAGAATCATAGAATCATAGAATCGTTAAGGTTGGAAAAGACCCTTAAGATCATCAAGTCCAACCATTCACCTAGCACTGCCAAGTCCACCACTAAACCATGTCCTCAAGCACCATGTCTACCTGTCTTTTAAATACCTCCAGGGATGGAGACTCAACTACTTCCCTGGGCAGCCTGTTCCAATGCCTGACTACCCTTTCGGCGAAGAAGTTTTTCCTAATATCCAACCTAAACCTGCCCTGGCTCAACTTGAGGCTGTTTCCTCTTGTCCTATCACTTATTACTAGGGAGAAGAGACCGACCCCCACCTCACAGTTATGCTTTAATCTGGTGATAGTCTTCTAAGATACAGGAAATAGTTTAACTCAGTAAGTCAGATTTTATAGCTTATTTCCCACCTAAACTCTAAATTCGGTTTAGTTTAATCAGTATTCAACAAAGAAATTTGGTTTTGTTTCCAAAGTGCAATAGAAAAAGGCCTGCTTGCTAGCATTCAGATGTGAGCACACCTAAAAATACCTAATATGAGGAAACAATTATACATCTTTCCTTGAATTAATAATTTGCATTTAGAAAGGAGGAAAATATGCCCATAAATAATTTTTCGCTAGCTTCCTATAAAAAACAAGGACAGCCAGTCTGATTCTGTGGTTAAAAAGTACTGAGGACACAGTTGTCCTGCAAAGGTGTAAATAGGTTTTAAATACTGAGAAACCAAGCCTTGTGAGAAGGAACCATGAGCACATGTGGCAATTTTTGCACTGTGGTGCAAAAGATTGATATTTTGGGGGAAAAACCCCAAACAAACCTTGTTTGTTATTGGCCTCACTGCATTTGTGCATATTGTCTTTACATTCCAAGCCAATAAGACCTTCCCTCTAAAGTCTCATAGTGAGATAAATACTTAACAGTTTTGGCTCCCCCAAGATTTCAAAAAGTGAAGGAAAATTAAGAAATACTTTTTTTAAATTTCCTTTTTAATAAAATAAAAAAAAAAAACAATCATTTGGGTTTGAATGAAACCTATTACTCAACTTAAACAAAACGTGTCATTTGGTTACCAAGCGTCTGTAAGCATTTTGGTAAGATTTCAAGAGAAATGTATGTCAGAGTTGAAATATGAAGTTCAACATTTTCATTAGGACATGAAACAGAAGGCTTCAAAGTAAAACAGGATTTTTTTGTTTGTTTGTTTGTTTTTAAATTTCCCTGCTATACCCCTCCCTTGAAAGGGGGGAAATCTAAATGAATTTCCAAATGTTTCAGGGTTGTCAAATTTTGGAAGGGAGGCCACAGAAAAAAAAACTCTTATTGAAAAACATAACCTACCCAACCTGTCTTTTTTTGTTTGTTTATCCCAGTGGATCCATAATCTCTGCTGGGGCTTCCAACTGCTGATGAGATGGGTGCAACCGTGCAGGCAATGGGACTGCACATCACTGGACTCACCTTACAGTAGCTGACTGCTGTCAGTTTAATTCCAGCCTTTTCCCCTTCATCCACATATCTTCATCCTGAGAGCAAAAGCATCTCTTCATGTCTAAGTGACATGGACCTTTAGGGAGAGGTATCAGACTGTACTGGCAGGAACAGACCTAAGACACACCTAACATAGAAGATGCATGGGGAAATGACTGCCTTTTCTCTGATTTCTACTGATGTTGCCATTAGCAGCTTCCCAGAGCTCACTGCTGCTAATCTTGACAGCCACCAGCACTCCCTCAAACCAATTCTTCTCCACGTAATCTCTATTCCCCCTTTGCCCCCTTAGGTTCAACCCTACTGAGAACAACAATATCCCCCTGTGAGAAAGATGGAGCAAGCAAGGTTAGAGAGCACGAGCCTCCTCCTGAAAGCAGTCCCACAGCCAGCAACTCCGGACAACAACATCCATTTTGCTAATGACTGGAATAATGATGGCATTCTTGTTAGTAACTGTGGAGATAACAAGGCAAACAGTAGTCGTAATTATTGTAAAATGTGCAGAAGGCAATTTAGAATAATGTATGTTTCGAATGCAGAGAGCATACGTGTACACAAAAGAGCCCGTCGTTAGCTGGATCTCTCCGCCTGTGGTGTACAAGGGCCCTCCTGATTGCATTGTCTGAAGCAACATGTCATGTGGTGGTGCTTGAATTTAACAACACCAGGTCCCCCCACTCTGCTGGGGTAAGCGGCGCATGCTGGGTCCTCTGCTTGCAATGGATCCTGCTAGCTTTCCAGCTAAAAAAAAAAAAAAAAAAGAGGCTGATTCAAGACCTGGGGAGGTAGAAGCTAATGCTCATGGGAAGGACAACCCCAGAGCTGGTGTGCTCCAGTGTTTCTATGGCGTTTGTTGGCAGCGGTCTTCCCGTGCCTGCAGCCACCCTGTGCAGGTATCATCCCAATATCCCAGCAGGATGCATGCCCTCTGCCTGGCGATGCAGCAAGCTCCCACATTCAACAAGCCTGCTATTGACTGAGGACATCTCTTCGTGGTGGAAGAAGACTGGTTCCCATGCACGGGTCAACCTTCACTCTTACGTAAAGCAGCATTTGAGGTACAACGTGAATCATGGGCAGCAGCAGGAGATGAGAGGCCAGGAAAGAGACCAAAGGGAGAAGAAAAAGGGTGGTATAAGAAGAGGGGTCCAGAGGATGAGTGAAGGGAATGAGGAAAGCCAAGGAGAAGAAGAGGGCACCTGGGAGACTCTCATTTAAAAAGCTGAAGGATGGCTGCCAAAGAAAACAGTTGGACATGTAGGGCTCTGCATGTCTCTGGTTAATTTTGACCATCTGGCATTTACTGAAATTGCTTCCCTTTGTGTTTTCTATGATGAAGTGGTTTTGTATTCCTGCTTTCTCTCCCTCCTTTCTCCTCTTTTTCAGTCCAACGTGTAGCTTCTCTCCTGCCTTTCATCTTGCACATCCCTGCAATAACTGCTGAGCAAAGAACACAACTTGGGGGAATGAATCCTAGGAGGGTACCAGGGATGGGGACCAAATGCCTGCATACAGCCAGCCACAGTCCATGGGCTCCTCCCATCCTGCTACCCCTTGTCTTATGTACTTTGCTTCCCTTGGCTCTCAATCTGGGAAGGTAACAGACTGAGAGGAAAGAAGGGAAGAGAAATCAGAGCAGAAGTTAAACAGGAGAACAGAAAAGCAGGGAGAAAAAACCTTTAAAAAGGTGCAATTGCAAAGTGATGACAGGCTGATGGAAGGGAATTAGCAGAGAGGAAGGCTCTGTTCACGTCCTCCTCTCCCTGCCGCGTGATTAGAAATAAGCCAAGAGCCATTTTGTAGAGAACTTTGGCATCAGCCGCTCTCCCACAACAAGGGTGAGAGACTGAAATAATCAACATTTTCTGTGGAACAGAAATGCAAACATTCAAATTCACATCTTAACTGACAGTTTAAGTCAAAATACGTCACCCTGATGTTCTTCAATTAGCAAAGATTCACAGACTCATTTCATGGCATAGCCTGCAGTCCCAGGCCAAATTATACAGCCACGCTGCTATAGCTTATATTTCCTATAAGTCAGCAAGAAACCTCTGAGGTTCATGATGTGCTCCCAAGCTGGCAAGGAGGAGCTTTTACAATAGTTTTTCAGGAATTCTGTCCCAGTGGGAAAAAAAAACAAAAAAAAAAACAAACAAGCAACACAACTGCGAGGGTGGGGAGATGTTTCCTTCGCCCTGTCCAGCCTCTGGACTTTTCAGAGCCAGAACATTATTCATTGCAAGACCTTACCCAGTAAATGCACCCCCCATGGCTCTGTATGCCATTGCAATGCTCCTCGTAGCCACGATGCTCGGAGGTTCGCATGCACTCTGAGGACTGCAGGCAGCAGCTCAGCGGCTCTGCTGGCACAAATTAGTGGAGCTGAAACTTTAGATCAGTGACAGAGAGAGTCTGCCTCCTGGGAGCAGTAAATTGTGATGCTGGTCCCTAAAGACCCTCCTTGCCATTAAGTGATTAATGAATTCATTAACACCTCTAAGAACACAGGAAATATGACACAGACAGCCTGCCTAGGCTTTGCAAAGGTTTGGTTTGGTTTTTTTTTTCCCCCCCTTTTAGGAACAGCAGAAAATAGTGACTAATTAAGCTATATGGGCCATGGCACCACTGCTACATTTATCCAGTGGGGATGAACAGAGTGGTGAGATTCTGTGTCTCATGCTCTGAACAGCTTTTATTTGACCCATAACGAGATGCTAAAATAAGGGGTTTATTGCTATTATAAACCTTTCATTTGAAAGGAGAAAAAAAAAAGACTTTTTACTGTAATGGCTTTAAATGGCTTTCCCAGCATTCCCAGTCCAGGGGTGGAATGGTCCCAAGGTAACTGCAGGTAACAGTCAGGGCAAGGAGAGGGGAAGGAATTGCACAATGGTCTCTTCAAGCCCTACAGAGAGCCTTAATTCTTGCCCTAAAGCCATGGTCACATACTCAAGACCACTTCACTGACAGTTTTATTTACCTAATGTAACATAATGTGTACTTTCCATCATTTACCAGCAGTCCTGGTCAACCAGGGAGGTCCCAGATGACTGGAAGTTAGCAAATGTGACGCCCCTCTACAAGAAGGGTCGGAAGGAGGATCTGGGGAACTACAGGCCTGTCAGCCTGACCTCAGTGCCGGGAAAGGTCATGGAGCAGATCACCTTGAGTGCCATTACGTGGCACGTGCGGGACAACCCGGGGATCAGGCTCAGCCAGCATGGGTTTATGAAAGGGAGGTCCTGCTTCACTAACCTGGTCTCCTTCTATGACAAGGTGACCCGCTTAGTGGACAAGGGGAAGGCTGTGGATGTTGTCTACTTGGACTTTAGTAAGGCCTTTGACACTGTCTCCCACAGCATTCTCCTGGAGAAGCTGGCTGCTCATGGCTTGGATAAGTGCACTCTGCGCTGGGTTAAAAACTGGCTGGACGGCCGAGCCCAGAGAGTGGTGGTGAATGGAGTCAAATGCAGTTGGCGGCCGGTCACAAGTGGTGTTCCCCAGGGCTCAGTACTGGGGCCGGTCCTGTTCAATATCTTTATTGATGGTCTGGATGAGGGGATTGAGTGCACCCTCAGTAAGTCTGCAGATGACACCAAGCTGGGTGGAAGTGTCGATCTGCTGGAGGGTAGGAAGGCCCCACAGAGGGACCTGGACAGGCTGGATTGATGGGCCGAGGCCAACTGTATGAGATTCAATAAGGCTAAGTAAGTGCTGGGTCCTGCCCTTGGGTCACAACAACCCCATGCAACGCTACAGGCTTGGGGAGGAGTGGCTGGAGAGCTGCCTGGCAGAAAAGGACCTGGGGGTGTTGGTTGACAGCCGCCTGAACATGAGCCAGCAGTGTGCTCAGGTGGCCAAGAGGGCCAATGGCATCCTGGCTTGTGTCAGCAAGAGTGTGGCCAGCAGGACCAGGGAGGTGATAGTGCCCCTGCACTCGACACTGGTGAGGCCGCACCTTGAGTACTGTGTGCAGTTTTGGGCTTCTCACTACAAGAAGGACATGGAGGTGCTGGAGCGTGTCCAGAGAAGGGCAACAAAGCTGGTGAAGGGTCTAGAGCACAAGTCTTATGAGGAGCGGCTGAGGGAGCTGGGGTTGTTTAGTCTGGAGAAGAGGAGGCTGAGGGGAGACCTTAATGCTCTCTACAACTAGCCGAAAGGAGGTTGTAGCAAGGTGGGAGTCGGTGTCTTCTCCCAAGTAACAAGTGATAGGACAAGAGGAAATGGCCTCAAGCTATGCCAGGAGAAGTTTAGGTTGGATGTTAGGAAAAACTTCTTCACCGAAAGGGTAGTCAGGCATTGGAACAGGCTGCCCAGGGAAGTGGTTGAGTCTCCATCCCTGGAGGTATTTAAAAGACAGGTAGACGTGGTGCTTAGGGACATGGTTTAGTGGTGGACTTGGCAGTGCTAGGTGAACGGTTGGACTCGATGATCCTAAGGGTCTTTTCCAACCTTAACGATTCTATGATTCTATAACCAACAGCCTAAACACTTGGGATAAAGTGTGAGCTGGGCTCGGTGTCTGACACCTGCACTAAATGAAGGCATGAGGTTACCTCCCACTGTACATCACCAGGACACTCCTGTGCTCCCATGGCTCCAGCCAAGCAGCTGACAAGAGGCAATCCTTCCCTGCTGCAGTGATGACAAGGGCCTCTCACCCCACGTGTGCCTTGGATGGGTGTCCCAGGTCCGGCTTCCTGCTAAGCCCGTGGTCTAACCCCACCAACCGTGGCTGAAGATGCCACAGCAGCAGCCAGGCAGGGTTAGTTGCCTCACTCAGGAAGGGATGCTCACATTACCCACTCTGAAGGGACCAATAGCTGCTCCTTGCATCTCATTTCCTTTCACTCATCTTAGGCTTGCTTATACCTATGTCACATATTTGCTGTATTGTTGCAGAGAAGATGGGATTTATCTCTACAGCCATCAATTACTGCAGAAATTCCTCTCCATGACCCAAATGGGACAACTGTCCTTCACCCCAAAATGGCACAGCAGCACTGAGGCTGGCTTGTGCCTTGGCTTTCGGTGTCCGGTAAGACCTGTCTTGGCAGCACGAGCTTGGGCTGCATCACAGTTCACTTTCAGGACAGCCTGCGGCTGCTTGTGAAGAGCTACACCAGTCCAAGGGGACAAGAGGTGCTCTGTACGTAACACTTTGTACCACTTGAAGATAAATGGAGGTGGCAAAGAGCCACCATGTATTCCTGCTCTGGGCAGGTATTGGGGCTTCGGAAAATTTGAAATTGTGGAGAATCAGGCCCAAAAGATAACTCACTTTCAAAGACAGATAGTAAATTGGAGAGACCTCAGAGAAAGCCACTACAAAGATTAAAGGGCAGGAGGTATTGATTTACGTAGGAAGATCAAAAGAGCTATATTTGTATATAGTAGTTTAGCTAAGTGATGACTAAGTGTTTAAAGGGAAGAGTTTGAAGGACATAAACTGAGAGAGTGACCATTAGGGTGAGTGCAGTGAAGAGAGTTTAATGGGAGCAGTAGAGTGAAAGAAAAGGAAGGGAAAAGAGGGAGATCTCAGCTGCCTGCCTGCAGATGCTTTTTGGCAAGGAGATGTCAACAGCCCCGTTGACATTGGGTCCCAAACCACATTTGGCAAACCAGCTTCCCAAGGCATTTCAAGCCCCGTCCTGCGCCTTGCTTCACTGCAGCTCCACTGCCAATGCAGCCCACACTGTGCCACAGCATCCAGGAGCGTGGAGGAAGGTCCTCGAGAGGACTCAGGGTACCATCACAGCCCATGCAGCACCCTTCAGCTTGGTGATACTGAGATACCTCAGACTCTGAACCGTGGGAGCCCTGTGACTACTTTAACTCACTCAATATCCTAGACAGAACAAAAAACAAGGCAGCTATATATCTCAAATCCAGTTCTGAGGACTCCACTGTCCTTCTCCATCCACTCCAAGGCCTAAGGATCTTGTCCTCAGTCTTTAAACTTATTTAAACATTACTGGAGCTATCACTTCTTGTCCGGAAATAGTGTTTGCAAAGCATTAACCTGAGTATTGCACAAAACCTAATCCATCTGCATGGTCCGGTGACATCCCATCTTGCAGGGGACCTTCTGCTTGATTCTGTTCTCTCACACTGCCCTACCTTAACTGAGCTACACAGGATTTGCAGGGCTAGGGCTGGGACCACAGACAGAATACCCAAAGCTATTCCGTTCTTCAAGATAATTCAGACCCAGGTGAGAAAAAGTTAGTTAAAGTGACTTTTTAATAAGTGACCTACACTTAGCCTCCCTCCATGGGCTCAAGCTGACAAATGTCTTCCTGGTGCTTCCAAGAAGAGCAGCAACCAAGAGCATTTCAGAGACTGGTACCTTGGAAACCCTCCATGGAGAAGAAGCCTGTATGCATAGGACAGGCAAGAAACACCTCTTTCTCATCCTGGGGAGTCTGACGGTGAGCCCTGAGGCACAAGGGTGTGCAGGACTGGAGCTGGGGAGGACCTGGAGGCCAGATGTTTCATTAAGCAGCTGAATTTTTAAGTTACCTCATAGTGTCATATCTGCTTACTCTGCTAAAGGCTGCAGCTGTCCATCATAGCAATGCATAACCAACCCTTTAGAGAAGGCATTTCCTGCCCTGACGGAGAAGAGAAGGGAAAGCTAAGCGAGACAAAGAGAATCTGATAAGAGAGCCTGATCGAATTGCTCTGCCATTGCCTGGGATATCCTGAAAATTTTATGGCCTCACTTCTCTAGTCCGAAAACATTGACAAAAAGCTTTTGCTCTGGGATCGGCAGGGACTTCCAGGTAGTTTACATCAATGCCAATGCTTTGGTCTCTGTCCACATCATTCGGCATTTTATCCACCACTTGCTGGAGTGATACTTTTTGCTGGGAACATTTATAGACAGCAGAAAGAGAGGTCACGTAATAACTAATGACAACAACAGAGCAGGTTACAGAGTAGGCTAAATGAGATCAGATACAAGGAGTAGGATTCATGGCCTGTTATAGAGCCACTAAATACATTTTTGTCACCCTATCCTATCAGGTGTCAACAGTCTACCCCTGATCAAGGGCCCCTTGATCCGTGTGACCAGGCATGGATTCAAGAGGATAAACATTCATACGCGGATGAAGTGGATGACATAACACGCAGGCCGTTTTGTTCAGTCATACATGGTCCCTCGACCACAAGCTGCTCACCCTTGATCTACACTGCCTAGGTACATCACTGTGGAAAAATGCATTCTGATGCAACCAGATGCAAGATAACACCTCTGGGAACAAGGAAGGCAAATTACAGCTACTTACAATGTAAGAGATTACCTCAGAAAGCACCAACTGCAGCAAGGGCTAAAGATGCTTTCCATGGAGTAAGTGAATATTAATCCAAGCAGGGACAGGAACTGGACTTTCCCTAGCCATTTGCATTTGCTCCCTCTTTTACCCCTCACTTTGCCCCTCTTTTATCCACATTTACATGACTTCATATGAAAAAAAAACCAACCCCCCAACATTTTAACTAGAGGGTCAGAGAGCCCTTGTGCAGAGCATACCATAGCTCTGCATTTACAGAGCTTTTCCAGGAGATGCAGGGATGTCTTAGGCAGAAAAAAAACAACTAGCCCTTCTTCAGCAACCTCACGAGCCACTCAGAGGCAGGGAATACCAACACTTCCCCTTCCAGGAGAGCTGTGGGGCTACGGGCAAGCATGCCTGTTGGACCATGTGAGGTTAACACAGGATGCCGTAGGTTTGGGCTCAGCACCAGTTGCTTGACCCTGCAAAGGCACTGCCTCAGGAACTGGCCAAGCAGGACTCGGGGTGACAACAAAGCTGCTGAAGATTCAACCATGTGCAACCAGCTTGTGCAACCAGTCTTCTCTCACCTCCTGCTCCCCCACAGACTGTGCCCCAGCCCTTGGTGTCTGTGCAGGGAGGGGAGACACCAGAGAGCATTCAAATGGAGGCCAGACACATGGTTGAGAGCTGGAAAAACTCATAACTTAGCTCAGCTTGTTCAGTTTATTGAAGAGTTGCTTGAGAGATCACAAGATGTCTGGACATCCTAAACACGGAAATATCCTGGGTTGCAGGGGACTTCCCAGGCTTTGACAAAAACATGGTGAGATTCAATGCCTGGAAGTTCAGGTCAGATAAATCCCAAAATACAGTGCAATTTCCCAGCAGGGAGGGAAACTGAACACTGGAGGACCTTGCAAGGGTGTGGATCCTTCTCGTTTGACATCGTTAGCCTAGCAGTAGATAACTTTTGAACAGCTAGGCTTTAATCCAGCTCCTGGGAGAAATCCAGCTCAGAGGGAGCGGGGCTGGATGGTGCAGGGCATACCTCCGTGCCTCTGCCCCCTTCCTTCTCCCCTCAGCCATGACAAGAACAGGAAATTCTGTGTTATCTGCTGCTCAGCCTTGGAGCTTCTCATTAAGCCGGTAGCTGTAGTCCAATCTCATTCCCCAAGATCTCAGCTGGTTGCCTGCAGACATAAGGAAGGAATTCATTTATTTATTTTCCTCCTCCAGGCTCATTTGGCCAGACAGATGTTGCTTGCTATTTCTTTTTTTTTCTCACCTTCCTCTGAATCATCAGAGATTAGCTGTGTCTGGAGATACCACATTGGAGATGCAGCCCAGGCTTTGCAGCTGTACCAAAATTGAGGAGTGGGGGGTTACCTTTTTCTGCAGCGTGAGGCCATGGCTTACCCTTTGGGATAGGTTAGTGCCACCTCACCCGTACAGTTACCTGGACAGCATCTGCTGTAACATGGAGGTTCAATAGACACAGAGGGTCAATGAAGTTTTGTTATGATGGTCAGCATCATGCGCAGAGTTCGTAACCCGTACATCAGATGCTCTAGTCTTTCAAGTGATATCGCTATTCAGAGCCTTGCAGGAATGCCTAAATAAACATATGTAAGAGTTTAAACTCAATCTCTCCCCTGCCCTGTCCCCCGTAAAACTCTTTGATGACTAAGCCCATTACGGGAGGAGCAAATCTCTTCGAAATGTCACAGCTGATCTCTGCTGACCTTATCAAAGTGCAGGATCAATACGCTGACCCATTCAGAGTAGGGAACCTTAAGCAAAAGCCAAAGAGAAGCAATTAAAGCAGAATTTCAAGAATGGGAGGAGGGGGGGATAGAAATACCCCGTTATGTCTCTAGAGAGTGAAAAACAAATGAGCCAAAAGTAACCATGATGCTTAGAATTATCATATACATAATTAGTATTTGATAAAGCAGGAAATAAAACATAACATCCATTCATCAATCTGACAGCTGCAAAACCATATTGCAAGGCTCTCAAGTGTTAGTGTTATGCATGTGTACCTTCAGCATCGCAGGTACTAATCCATGCTGCCAGCTCAGGGAGCTGAGCACGCCATGGGCTCTGCAGGATGCTGGCGGCACATCCCAGGGACTGATTCTGAGCATGCAAGGCATAATCATGTGCTCTTGACTGCCTGGATTCAAAGGATGGAGAGGCATCAGTAAAGGTCTTAGTAGCAGCTAACAAGCTTCCAACGAGCCTGTGACTTCAGACACACAGGGACTTTCAGGCATCCTAGAAAACTAAACTGGCTTTCCTGATATCTGGAACTTGACCATTTCCACCATCTCATGACTGCTACAGTCCCTGTTGTGGTTTTGAACCTGGCCAATTATCACCATTTCGAACAATGTCTCGTCCCATCCTGGGAGATGGCAAGGCGATTTCAAATAGGCAGCCTGCAGACAGACAGTCTGCTTTGGAGGACGATTACAGGCAGCGGACAAAGAATGGTCCTGCACACCCAAACAGCTGCAGCCAAAGGGTTTATAGTCAGACATGACCCAACTCCTCAGCCCCTACAAACCATAAAGCAGCACCTCCACCACCTAATGCCCGGGCCCTATGATTCCCCATAAGATGGAAAAGTATTTTCAGAGAAACTCGTTATTAACCCCCCCATTAAGAGGGCAATCAGCAGAGAAGAGGGCCTAGGGTGCAAAGAGGAGCTATGGTTCGCATGGAGGAGAGTTTAAAGGAGCAGATAACAGAGAAAATGCTAAACAAAGTCAAAGAGAGACGGATTAAAAGATAAATAACTTGTAGGCCCGGGGGCTCTGTCTAGAGCAGCTCTCTCTACAAGCCTTTGCCAAACGAGATGTATTTTTTCTTCTCTTCATAGATATTTTTAAGATTTACCTTTCCTCACAAGGGTGAACATGAGCCATTTGCAAGCAACTCGGCGGCAAAACAGGAAGAAATCAACTTCTGCCTCGCCTGACAAAAATAGCCAAGTGCCTGATGGCGAAGCCACACACCCGTCCTTGCTCTGCCTGGCTGGAACGGAGCTGTGCCGCAGCCTCCCGCTGCGCACGCTGGTCGCCAGATTGCTGACTTGGGATAGGTCCCTGTCCATCTGTTGAGGCAGAATTATTCCACTTGAAAAACACTAAAAAAATTCCCTGGAGTACTGCAACTGTCCCAATTCCCATGCGAACTGTCTCACTGTCAACCGCAAGCTGCTCGGAGGAACGGGAAGGGCTCCGGTCCCAGCCCTTCCTCCTTCCCTCCCTTTTTATTTGCAGATAAAGCCACCACCTCTAATTTAATCAACTTTTTTTCTGCCCAGCTCTTCATAAACTCACCTCATTAACTCAGCGTAAGGCAGGATCCTCAGCTTTCCAGCTGACCACATTTTTCCGGCAGAGAAAGAGCACTGTGAACAATCTCTTTCGGAGGGAATCAAAAAAGCAATCAAAGAAAGTCTCTGCTGTCCTGGGAAATTTTCTATGCACTGGGAGTCTCATCAAACCAGGGGAAAGAAAGCAACAGCAAATTTAACAGTGCCATCCATAGCAGACACAGATGGCTGCAGTTCCTAAATAAGCATTACATTAGTGCAAAGGAGAGGGAAAAAAAAATTAAAGGAAGAAAGAAAAATATAACAGCTGTATCTTAAGCCTGGAGGCTGATGCTAAATCTACGTTTGTAGATGCTTTCAGCAGTGGCCATAAAAGTCAAGTCACTTCCACGTTAAAGGGGCACTGCTGAGTGCTTTATGCACTGTCCTCGACCTGCTAATCATTTGGTGGGAATATCCTCCAGCTGTCCAGCAGTCTGGGGGACCTGTGGCAGAACAGGAGGAGATGGGGACAGAGAGGGAAAGCAGTGGGGAAAAGCATTGATATTTAAAGCAGCATTTTGCACTGCTTTGAATGGAGTGTTCTGATTAAAAAAAAAAAAAAAAAATCAATAGCACACGATGGCCTTCACTGCATTGACAGAAAGATCATTCGCCCTCTCGACACTACTGTCAAGCTAAGACCACAGCTCAAACAATTTCCCCAGCACACGCCCTGTAATTCTGCTGGGTGGACAAAAAGGAGGTAAAAGAACTAGGGGGCCTTGACTTGAATTCTTGACCCCTCTGAAGCGGAGGAGGCCACCGATGCCTTGCTCTGGAGGGAACCGGGAGCTCAGGCAGGGCTCAGGGAAAGCTCTGCTCTCAGCCCAGGAATGCTGGCGATTTTTCTCCATGATCTGGAAAGGAAAACATGAGCTTGCTGCCAGCAAAGATCACAGTTGACACAAATATTGGAGGAGCAGTAAATGATGACATGAATGGGTTGGTTACAGTTGGCAAGCTATATCGGCAGACAGGCAGGCTAATAGTGGCCTTTAAAATATCTGCATGCCAGGCTGGGCCCGAGAAACAAAAGATTATGGGCACACTTAAAAGTGCAGGCAGTTTGAGGAGAGCTTCCTGGGGCAAGGGGATAATCCCGTTCCTGGAGGTGCAAACAAGGATACGATGAGGAAGGAGCACCTCCAATACTGTGCAAGACTGGCACTGTGGTCAATCTCATCTCCACACTTGTGACCATGTCCAACCTGCAGCGAATTCAGCCAAGTGCTCAAGAGAAGCGTTTTCCTGAGCAAGCATCTCTCTTGCGGAGGGATGGGGACTGCTGAGGAGCAGCCATTGGAGCGGCGCATGGGCATCTCCCCAGCAATGCACCTGGTCTTCATAAACAGAGGCAACTTAAATCACTTAAGATCCCAAAACACCGAGCTGAAGTGACACACGTGTGTTGGCCTTCGGGAGATGAGGTTTCTTGTAATCTCACACATCTGGTTTTCTTCTCCTCTGCTTTTTAAAAGCAACCAGTGAGCTTTCATTCCTGCTAATGTTTCCATTAGTCTACGACAAAGTGCAGAATTTCCCATCTGCACTGTGTCAGAGCTGTGGTATCTTCTGCCTCTTGTTGACCTGGTCAACAATTTTTATCACATTCATTTCTTTTTTTTTTTTTACACTTCATTATAACATTCATGCCTTCTAAGATACTTGGGTGCTTCAGCAAGTCCTGGTTGCCCTCCATGTCTACCCCATTGCTCACAAACATTATTTCTTTTTTGCTATCATATTCACTCTCTGTCTGTGAAGTAGCTATGCTGATTAATTATCATCCTTTGGGATTGCCCATAGAGCACAAGCCTTAAGTCTGAGGAGTGAAAAGGATGGCATTACACAAGTGGGCAAGGTTTGTCTGGTCTTACCAAAGCTGCTTGGGGATTTTCCATCGAAGAACCTTGATTTCTTGCAAAAGAAACAACTCACCTGGGCATGTCAATACCAACACATTCTTGTTTCCAAACAAAAAAATGACCCAAGTGTTTTGATAACATCAAAACATTGTTTCATTATTTTGAAGGCATAGAATACTTTTTGATTTTCATTCTAAAACAACTTTTCACTTTGAAGTTTCTCTTATATTCCAATTACTTCTAAATTCCAAAATCGACTCAAAATATGTAAACAATTTTTTAATAGCTTCACAGGGACATTTCGGAACAAAAAATACATTTAAATTATACTCGAGAATTTTGCCATAAAATGGAAAATACACTTCTTGCTCAGCTCTAGACATCAGCATAACACCTTGATGGGCTTTACTAAAACTGAGAGAACCCGCCCGGGCGCTATAGAGAACCGGGCTAACAGGGGCTGCTGAAGGGCATGTAAAAATGCAGGCTGAGCTGGGAGAGCAAAGAGGCAGAAGGACAAGCTGAAAGTAAAGCTGTAGGTCAGGGAAATGTGAATTTGTGATGCCAGGTGGGGTATCTGCACATGGGCCAGCTTTCAGAGAGTTTGGGGACACGAATGGAGAAGCTGCCAAAGAAGGAAATTTCAGGGCACTCCTTTCAAGGGCAATCCACTGAATCAGTTTAAATCGCATCAATTAGTGAAACAGAACCCCAAATTTCCTTCCCCCCAAAGCAGACTCCCTGCTGTGCCAATGCAGTTGCACAGGGGTGCTCGTGGTGGCATCAAGGAGGAGATCTGGAAGCATCATCTCCATCAGCCCAAGCCTCTCTGAACCCCAGCCATCAGAGAAAGTGGATCAGTGCTGATACCTGGGATAAAAGGTATAGCCATGCTCTAAAGCACATTAATTGCTTATTAATTACCCCATTAATCACAGTGACACCTTCATCTGCATTCCCAGTAGCACACTTGCAGGTAGCTGGGACTGCTACACTGCTTTGTGTAAACTGAGATAGTTTTGCTGTCTCACTCCAGACTCTCCTGGGTCCTGAAGGGTGAAAAACAAACCCAAAAAACCCCACACCTTAGCGAGCATCCCAATGGCAGCATGGCAGGCCATGACCCGGTGCAGGCAGGTCGGAAACATGCCTCCTCGATGGCAAAGGGCAGGACAAGAAAATGCAGATGACAGAGAACTTGTAGGACAATGACACTCTGAAGTCCTCAAAGTTTCAGATTCAGGTTACAATTTGCAAAGTGTCAGCTTACAGAGCCTGTCCAGGGCTTTGCTGTGGCTTCCCACAGGCAACTGCAAGTTCCCATTAAATCACAGAAAGCTGTAAACCAATCACCAGGGAAAATTTCTGTTCCATCACTGGTGCTTTTTCTTTATTTTATTATTTATAGCACTCTCTGATTTCCAGCAACTTTTTTATTATAAAAAAAATTATTTTCTTTGTCTGAAAATTGATATAAAAAGAAATCCATCTCTCAGCCGTCATTTCTCTTAATGATGTTTACATCAGCAGATGGGGAAAAAATCACTTTTTAAACAGAATTTATTACCCGCTGACCCAAAGCTTTACCATACATCAGTGTGGTTTCACAAAGTTAGTTTCCACGGCAACATGATGTAACTCCAGCATGTCTGTGAGCTGCTGATGTTAACTCTTCCATTCCTAGCTGTATTTTTTGTGAGGGGGTATCTTGGCCACATGGAAGTCACTAGAAGACCTCAAAATTGGTTATATGGGAAAGCTCAGCTGAGGAACCCCATGCAAATAGGGCCATCTTTAAATTCCCTCATTTAATGAAATACCTAGTAACAGCTTCAAGCAAGAGTGAAAGCCTGCAGGTGTCCCAGGCAAAGGGAGCAGCTCTGTGCCCACCAGCCAACACCAGCTGGGTAGAGGGAGCACAGAGGGAAGACAGTGGATGTCTGGAGATGCCTACCAGTACGGCAAGCTGAAAACAAGTTCATCAACACCCATAGCAGGAACACCCAAGCCTTATAAAAGGTCCTCCTCCATGCCCATCTTCTCCAGCACCAAGCCCAGGATGCCAAGAGAATCAGGGATGGAAATATAACACAGGCATTGGGGTACTCTGGAAAAAAGGAAGAGAATCTAGGGGCTTAGTGGAGATGGACGAGCAAACACTACTTCACTTAAGACTTCAAAATAGGTGGTGAATTCCTCTGGGGTGAGGAGCTGGGGTGAGTCTCTTGTCCATGGTTCACCTCCTCACGTGAAACTGTGGCTTGGTGTAGAAATACCCAGAGACCAGATACCTTCCCGGCTGCTAACTGTCCATGTGTGCACAAGCATCTCCTGAGCTCCCTCAATTAGACAGCAGAGGCCAACAGATCAGAGAGAATAAGAACAGAGCAATAAACACCACTGTCCCGTGAAAGGGAAGGGCTCAGGACAGCACAAGGCAACTCTCTGCTCCTCTGAGGAGCTGTGCTCTGACCATCTCCATGCTTTGGTCCCAGAGAAACAGCCAAGCTTCAGCCACAGGCGGCTATAGCAAAAAAGCTGGCTACTTAGCAATCAAGGTTGAGCTCCAATAGAGACAGTTGCACCTATCACTGCATTTATTGATTGCCGGGATGTTGATAAACAATTGATTTTTTTCTGCAAATGTCACCTGGAAGGAGTTTTATACTTCTCTCTACAGGGAGCAAGCAATAGGAAGAGCCTAACAAACACAGAAGCAGCAAACTATCTTCTGCTGGGGCAGATAATTCCCGGTAGCAAGCGGCCGAGTAATAGAAATAAGTTGCTTCTACTGAGATTTGGGAGTCTACCATCATGGGAGATGGGAAAAGCATTTACTCAGTGCTTTGGCTAAGATATCAGAATGTCACTTTGGCACCTTATCAAAGAAATCCAACATCTACAGGCTCTTGGCTTGAGCCAGATACAGAGCAATAACTGATCCACCTGATGAGAGATGTTAATCAGCTTTCAGTGTGTGCTTGTGATAGATCATAGGCCAAGAGAATAAAGGCTGTTGGGGCCATGAGAAGCATATAACAATCCAAAGACACAAATTGTGCAGGGGAGAAAGCAGACCCACATGAGCCATGTTCCAAGAATGCCATACATGGAGCTCTTGAGAAAAAAAAAAACCAGGCATTTAGAGAGAGGACAAGCAAACTGCAAGTCACTTGGCTCTAAGGCTACCTGAAAATTGATGCTATATAACACATTAGAAAGCAGAGGACCATTCAGAGGACGATGTATCGCCCTAACTTAAGAAAATTTTGAGTAGCATTCAGAAGAGACAGCAAAGCACACAGGGCACAAATACACTGGAAACCAGACCTCACTAGCTCTGATGTCCCCAGAAATCCTTCAGAGCTCTGCTGGGAGAGTTGTCTAAGGAATTACAAGCCTCCTGTGTGATCTGGGCATTTCCCTCTGGACATCAGCCCTGTGTGTGCTGTGCAACCATGCACTGACTTAGCTATGGTTGGGGTCTACAGAGGTAGAATTTCTTCCTACACCAGGATCAGGAAGCTCTCAAAAGTTTGCCACAGGAATTGCAATGAAGTCACCAGTTCAGTACTACAGACCACAGTCTTCCATCTGTTGTACTGGTGTAAATCTGAAGACACCCTTGCTTTGTAACAGGGTAAATGAGAGCAGACTTTCACTTTAATGAGGTGCAGAGGAGATATATCCAAGACAAAAAGGTTTCCAGCATTTGGGCTCTCATTCGTCTCCAGGAGTCAGACCCCTTCCCAGCCCAGCTGAGCCCTGCAGCATGACTCTGAGATGGGGAGAGCAGGGACTATGCTCGCCTCCACAGAAACACAACCACAGCCAGACCAGAGTGAGTAGCTCTCAGGAGGAAAGCTAACTGCTTTTGTTCACTGCCATGCCACAGCCTTGCTTTTAATGGTGAGCATCTAGTTTGAAGACCAAGGTCCTAGTGCCATTGAACCTGAGAAGGTCTCAACCCACATCCCTGGCACTGTAACCATTGGGAATGAAGAACAGAGTCCTAACATATTTCCTTCTGCTCTCCCTTAAGCATTTCCAAAAACAAAAACCACAGCGGCCAGAAACCTTCTCCAACACATACAGCATGCAAGGTGCTTCAAAATCAGTTGCCCACAGCCTAGAAGGTTGTGGTGCAGCCCTGTGCTGAACTCCTCCTCACATTGCCCAAAGCACAGAGCTTCCCAAAACTTGTGGCTTCCTCAGCACCACCAATAAAGGGCAGTCCCTGTCTTTCTCTGCCTGAATAAAAGGATTTCAATTCAGGAAGCTGCAACCATATTCAGCCAAAAACACTTGCTCTGATTGATTTTTTCCTAAAAACAATTCAAGCTTCCTTTTCTGCATTCTGTTTCACAGCTGATACACAAGTTAAAGTCTCCAGTAAAGCTACTCTGTGCTAATAGGCATTGGTTCTGCCAAGAAAGATACCAGCCACATTTTCAGAGATATGAGCAGTACACTGATGGGGTTAGTATTATTATCAAAGATCACATACAAGATTAGTATCATTTTCAAAATCAGCCTACCAATGCCATTTCCTCCACTTATCTCAAAATCCTTGAGTCTATCAGAGGATGTTGACCTTTATATCAAAAAATGTCGAGCAGCCTATTTATTAGAAAGCTCCAAATTAGATGACCTAGAAGGACAAAGCTTTTCCAGAAGCAACTCCCACACCTTTCAGCAGGGAGGTGGTCCACACGCTGCAGAATGCACAGGCAGGTTGGAGCCCACGTCTTGGGAAGCCAGCTTCAGCCTTGCGCAAAATAGTCCGCTTGATTGAAGGAGATGTACTAATCGATTGGGCAGCACAGTCATGAGGTGTTGTACAATTCCTGCTGAGGACTGAAAGATATATCCATCATCACAGCTGGCTACGCCAGGCAGGAGCAACGCGTGCAGCAGAGCTTTAAAACCTCAGCCTTTTTAACAACGCTGTCCCATAATATGAGATGAGGATTGTGATTGAGCTTGCAACAGAGGAAGCCTCTGCAGCACCACACTGTGTTGAGTACAGAATTGTGGGGCTGGGAAATGTGCTTTCCTGCCCAGCACATTCTACAAGAGCCACAGTCCTTCTCCTGCTCAGGAACCATATGAGAGAAACTGCAGTGGATGCAGGACTCTGGACTGGGATTCAGATATGCATCCCTGCATCAAGCACGGTCCTTTTCCAAAGCTTTCCATACCCATTGCTTGGGTCAGGCTAAAGGTCATCTCTGGCTCTGACAGTAATTTGACATTGTGAAAAATGAATCTGTTCATTCAAAGAGAAGACTGGGATATACAAACCATGACCATGGCTTGAGGTCTGCCAGCTAAGCGGTGAGAATAACCCCACACACGCTCCCAGCCCTTTGACACAAGGTATGGCAGCATCCAGCCACAGCAGCTTGGCAGGCATCTGAGCAGGATTTGTCTGTAATCATCTGCGCATCCTCAGACTCAGCATCCCTCATCCACTTCCAGCGACCCTGAGGTCCTCACAACTTACCCACGCTACCGTATAGCTGGGGTCACTCGAGATCTTGCCATCAATGCTACGCGCCATGGGCTTAACCTTCACAGCCTTTCTGTGACATATTTTCACTAGAGGGATCCATCATTGAACTTGGCCCCAAAGTCCTGCACTGCTCACGCAAAATTCCCACTGGAGTCAAAAGGAACATAAAATAAAACCAGCTGCTCTTTGCTGTCACAGCCTAAGTGCATTAATGTCTTTTTATCTACGTGGGGGCACTGTGGCCGACCCCTGTTTCCATGCAATTGGTGTTAATAAAATCTCTCTCTGCAGAAGTGACAAGGGAAAGATACACTTCAATTGACATGTTTAACTGAATTGAAATTTGAGTGCAAGTCTCGTGTTTCATAAAAACCTCTGTTGATAACTCTCATCCACGACCTTCCTCTGAGACCAGCTTTTGGGCTGATTATTCCCAAAGAAAATGCTTAGGCAACGTCTATATAAGGGAGCCTCCAGCTTTGGCTTACAATCAACAAGTCATTTTTGAAACACTTATTTCAGCCAGTTCAGGTTATTTTGACTGCAAAATTAAAAGCAAAAATTGTCCAGAGACAAAGCATTACAAAGAGCATATGGGAAATAAGATACAGAATAAGTCTCAAGTCTTGGCCAAAAACTGGTTAGTTTCGATTTAGGTAAGAGTCCCTGGAGCTGAGAGGCAGTAAGCTGAAGCTAGACCTGAATAAATTAAAACAGCTGTTACAGCCTCCTTTTCAATGTGCCTGGGCAAAGGAGGACAGTAGCTATGGGCTGTAGCTGAGCACAGGTGTCCAACAGCTCCACAGGAGGAAGAAATGCTGTTGCAATAGGTGGGAAAGAAAAGGAGAATCAGGTGCACAGCTGAGCAAGAAACACACCTGGCAGCAAAGGAAAGAAAGCTAGCAAGTATTTTTGGCTAGCTACAGAAGCAGAAGGTGGGAGGAACATCTCCGAGGTATAAATGGTCGGCTTACCACGTGTCTGAGATGTGCAGAAAGGCAGCAATGTGGAAGGGAAGCAAAGGGATGCTGAAGAGGGACAGTTAAGCAACATCCTCTCATGATGCCATGGAGCTGTATTGCCTTGCCATCCTGATGCACACCCAGATAAACACATGCGCCTGTGTCAGTTAACATGTTGGTAAGCTGGGGGTTATGCAGACACTGTGGCTCTACCCCATGTGTCACCTTCTAGTTAAGCCTGAATGGCCAAGTCCTCAAACCATTTAGAAATTCTTCTGGAGGTATTTCACTGGAGCCTTGATGGCCTAAGGACCAAGGCAAGACATGGTCTTAGTACCTGTGTTCCCAATGGCTTCTCTGATCTCCCCAGCTAAACCTACTGGCACAACCTTTTCCTTTCCCTGTCTACAAACTAACTTCATCCTGCTTAGATTTTCCTCCATACTCTTGAAATGATGTTCATGGGGTGTTTACTTCAGTTTCACACTACTTCTGCCTCTTCCCTATAAATCATTTGTTCTGTTTTAAATTGATATTAACCATTTCACCAGAAGCTCCTTTTCTAAGCAAGCTGCTATTAAGAGCAACTGTATCTGTCCATACTAAATGAAAAGAAATGATGAATGTGCTTCATCAGTCAAGGCAGAAAAAGTGATAGCAATGTGAAGAGACAGTAAATAAGCAAAGCATCCACAGAGTATTTCAAAAGTAAATCAAGTTACAGAAACAATTAAAGGAAATAGAGAATTTGCCTGCAATTACTAGTCATATTGCTTCTCCCATCCGTACAGTCAGTTATGCAATACCAAAATGATGAACTGACTTGCATTTTTAAAGTTTCAACATTTCATCAATAATAGCAAATTTTTTTTCCAATTGGGAGAACAGGTGTAAATCTCCCTCTCTTCTTCCCCATTTAGCCAGCTCTGCTGAGGGGGAAATCAGCAGTAACTTGAACATTAGCTTAAAAAATGGGGCATAACTAAGGCTACAACAGTTGAAACTTAGCCAGGACCTCCCCACCCACAGGTTCAGCAGAGCTTTTTTCAGGAGGTTTTGACCTGAGAGCAAATAAATGCACCCCTACAGCCCCCTCTGCTCAGCAAACCACAACTGAAATAATTAATTTGCGATTTTTTTGGTGCATTTTTCATAAGTTCAAGTTGTAGTAGGTGAACCCCTCTCTTCCCAGACTGTATTAAAGCAACGATGATAATGATTTCTTGGTCTATGCTATTCCAGCCCAACACACAAAACAGTACTGCCCCCTTGGTATCGAAAAAGGCTAAAATATTGACTGGTACTGTCTAATTGATCGTGGAAGGCAAGTGATTATAGACTGGGAAAGAAGATGTTGATTCATGTAAATTTTACAATTGATCTAATTAATAATCCTCAATTAATTTATTGCTATCCCTCAATAGGTAAAAAGGAGAGGTGTGACTGCTGCAGATCAAGATACAGCCCAGTAGCTCCAACAACTTCAGGGTGACAGCTCGAGCCTGCGACTGTCACTGCTGTCCCAGGCACCACTTCTGAATCCAAAACCCCTTCTGTGAGCATGGGGCAATGGACCAAGCCCCCTCAGAGATATTCCCCAACAATAAATGCCTTAGAGGCCTGATGTGCTCAGACACCAGGGGACAGAAACCAGGACAGAAGGATACATCTCCCCTGCAAGGTGCTGGAGCATAGCAGCCCAGCTGGGTCTTGCCTTCAGCTAGGAGAATGCCCTTGCAATGCTCTCCTGCTTGTTAAAATTTTGTACGCTTTGAGCTGCCTGCAACCCTTTCCATCCTGACCAAGCCACTTCAGAAAGTCAAATCCTGCAGCAGAGATTCTTGTAAGTAAAATAAATATAGATTTTGCTCTCATTGTGGAGTTTTTGCAGGGTTCATTGGACCTCTCTGTCTCTCCATAGATGGGCTGAATGAATGACATGTTTCAGGAAGCATTTGTTGTGGAACTGAGATGGAGAGTCCTCACCCAGTCCAGACTGTGGGAAGGGTCTGACTACCCACAACACCCAGGGAGACCCCAGTCCCTTGCTCCTGGGGCAGCCTGGGATTTCAAGGAGCAAGAATAAATTGAGTTTCTTTCACTGCAGCCAGGATGAAAACAACAACTTGGACAAGTCAGAAACTGCCTCAAGGGGAGCCTAACTCCATATTCAGTTAAGACCTTCCTTAGCATCACAGCCCAGGCTGCAGCTCCCCATCCTTGTCCGGTGTGGTCACCCTGGTTGAAGTCTCAGGGGGATTCACATTGCTACCTCATTATTCTAATCATTCTAATCACCTCATTAAGCACTTCACATTTACTCCAGCATGAGCTCTGTGTGAGGACAGAGCAGGAAAGGCGAGGCAGCCTTTCCTACCATCAAGTTCACCGCCCTGGGGCAGGAGGGGGGCAGCCCTTTGGGAGATGCTGCTGTGCAAAGAGAGCTTCTAAAAGGCAGAAAAAGAAGTGAAAAGTGGCTAAAAATTAGGGGGATTGGAGCAAATGATGCAGCATGCTTGTCAGGCACACATGGCAGTGCCAGGCTTTGCCTGGAGCTTCCCTATCAGACGTTTCCTTCCTACTAAAAGAAATGTGTCAAATTAGAGTAGGGAAGCATATACTGTTGCTGTCCTGCAAGAGCAGGAGAGACGTTTTATGTATTTCCCTCTCAAAAGTCAGACAAAAGGTCAGCAATTCCTAAACGTGGCAAAAACACACACACAAAAAATTAGAGAAGAAATTTGATCCAAGGATTGTGGTGCATCCAGTTTGAAAACAGGACAAACTTCAGCTCATTTGAAAATTCCACACAGCAACTGGAGCTTTTAATTTAAAGAGGATATTTTAAATATATGAGATCTGCTGCTTTTTTTGTTTTGTTTTAATCAAATGAGAAAATTAATTTTTAAAAATACTCCCTGAAAAAAGCAGGTTTTCAGTGAAAAGCTTCTGAAATGAAAGTCTTTTGCAGGCTTCCTCTGAAGAGGAAAAACCATTATATTTTTTCATTCAGATGGATGGTATCTGTCTTCTTTCCTGATGAAAAAGAATGGTACTTCTGGACAAATCCTGAGCTGGCGTGGAGGTGGGTTATAACCTGCTCAGCTCCAGCCAGCAGTGAGGAAATGGTATGAGAAGCCTGAACAGCACTGTGCTGCTGCTTGCTTAACTAGTTCAGACAGATGTAATGGAACTTCCCCCAAAATGAGTCTCAGAATAGAATCGAGAAAAACTCAGTTTTATCTTAAATTAGGATGGTGCGAGATCATTTCAGAGCTGTATACAGTGTGTTCCTGCAAAGTCGTATGGAGTCATAGGAACGGTGGTTTGGGATTATTAGGCTATGCTTTCCAGGATGCTCCTTTCCTCTGGCTGAGAGCATGACACTCAAGCACAGTGAAGATGAGCTCACCCTAAAGAGGACAGTCCATGCCAAGGAACAGAGCATCTCCATTACAGTTCCCCCAAACCAGTCCTGGCAGAAGCTCTCTAGTGTTGCATTTGCTCCTAACTGCAGGCTTTGGTTCATTTAAAGCAAAGAATTTGACCCAACTCAAAACAAAGCTGTTCAATTTGGATTTGCCCCAGCTGCCTTTTTTTTTTTTTTTTTTTAAGTGTAAGCAAGAAATCTAGAATCACAGAAATTGTTGTGCCCATGTAACTAGCACTGGGGTGGAAAATTCCCATCCAGCTCTGGACCCAAACAGAGAGCAGGTCCTGCACACAGCATTCTCTTTGAAGAACCAAATGAATTTTCCTATGAGTTATCAGGAAGCACTAAGGAAATACCCTCTTCTGGAATAAAAAAGCACCCTGATAACTTCCAGCAAAAATCCCAGCATTAAAAGGGTTCATTAATGCAGGCAAGATTTGCCCTGTTATACAAGAGCAGTGGTGCCCTACAAGTGCAGAGCGCTGTCTCTGGAAATGCTTAATTCCATATGCTTCAGAGGACAGAAGAGAAAAAAAATAATTAAAAGGCTCTTAATGCATCTGGCCAATTAAATAAAGCTGTAAATGGGAAGGAAATAATTCCTTCCTGACCCCTGCAGCAATCAGCTGCTGACCTGAAGCATGAGAATTGATTAGCCTTATCTTACTGTAGCATGTATAACTACAAATGTTGTTATTGGCCATAAAATCATCCAGCCCTTTATGGAACCCATTGGTGGCATTTGGCTCCATGACCTCCCAAACCATGAAATTTGCTACCTAGAAGAAATGCCTCCATGGTGGGAGAAGTCCTGCTCTGCTTCCCTTTGAAAGTGGGTCTGGGGGAAGATGGTTGCCAATGGTGGGCAGCACTGCCCCAGTCTGCCCGAGTCTAGCCCTCAATAAATTTGGTGATGTGTGGAGTAAAGCACTCACAAGAATAAGGTAACACTTACAGCTCTGAGCTGCTGCTGTCATTCTTCACCACCGATGGCTTGGCCTTTGCGCTGATGCAAAGGTGAGGAGGAGAGCCCAGGCTTCGCCTCACCTCCTCTCACTCAATTAATAATACAGCTGTCAGCACTGGGCTAAGTGAAACTCCTCACCATTTTCCTCAGAGACAGAAAAGCCTGGGATGGAATCTACCCTTGTCTTCCTCACCCTTCCTCACCAAGAAAATCCCATCCCCCTGATGCAGGTGCTCACTCAGCATCTGCCCTGGAGCAGAGCCCCCCAGCCAAATGTCTCTTGCAAAAGCTGGAGCATCACCTTCTGAGCTAATCAATAAGTAATTGCTGGTGCTCTCGCAGCACAGAGTAGTCTCTCCATCTGTCATGCCTCTTTCCGCTCCCTCCCTCAACCTTTTGTGCTGGACTAGTTGCACAGGGAATCACGTTTGGTCTCTGGAAGGTCTGGGGAGCAAACTGCCAGATGACATTAGGAATAGGGAACTTCAGAACATTAGGGATATTAGGAATTAGGAACTTAGCTCTTCTAAAAGCTGGAGCTGTATTATCTTGTGACCCAAGCCAGTGCTGACAGCACTAATGTGGCTGCGTGGTACGTTCAGAAAATCTGGACAAACAAGAGCACTTGGTGGCTTCGGTACCCAAATGGTGTGGAAAGTATCTCAGCAGAGATACTGGAAATGTAGCCCAAATCTGCAGCCTCTGATGAGTCTTTGCCCAGTTCGATCTCTCAAGACCATGAAGAGATATTAATTGCATCAGGCTTCATCTCCCTCCCAGCCTTTTCTAGAGGGCTGGCTGCAGACAGGAGATGCTCCATGCCAAGGAACATACCCCCTACCCACGCTTCCCGATACAGTGTTACACCATCCCCTCAAGCAGCAGAGCCCTGCACTGCCTGTGAGCCTCTCTAAAGTTACTTGGATACTGCGCTTCACCCCTCCTGTTCAGAGGAGCACACTTACATTCATAACCTCAAAATAAAACATTTTTAAAGAAAAAAAAGGAAAAGAAACAGAGGCGAGAGAAGAAAAAGAAAAGGCAGAAGGGGAAGGGGGACAAAAGGGAATGGGCAGCTGCGCACTTCAGATCCCGACCTGCTTGAACTCAGCTCGCCTGGAAACTCATTTCTTTTGATGACAGCCCCAATTAGCGTGTGGCTGGCTGGCAACCCAGGCAGCAGGGAGCTGGTCTCTATGGAGAGCTGGAGAGGGAGGGAAGATTTCATTCACCTGCACGTCTGGCAAAAGCCTGATGTCCTTAAATCTTTTAGATAGCTGCCTGTGGTCATATTTAATATTGCCACATGACTGGAGCTGGGAAAAGTGGGGAGTATCTTGACTCGAGTCAGTGTGAATATGCGGCATCCCAGCAGGCTTCTGCTCTGGCTCTTCCCTCGTTGTCTTGTGTTGCTCAGGTCCTGCTCAGAGAGAGGCACACATCACAAGGTGTCATGAATTTGCAACAGAAGGCAGGACTCGCACAAGCCACATGCTTTTATGTGATTTCTCCAAGGATGTCCCTATGATGGTCATGGGTGAAATGTGGCACAAAGGCCAGACAAGCTGAGACTGATCCTCCAGAGCCTCGCTCTTTCCCGTCACTTAAATGAAGGGAAGGACGAGCAGAAATGGGATTTGTCGTCCATTTTTACTATCAGAAGCCTGAAATAAACAATGACCTGTATTTTGCTGGTTGCATCTTTCCTACCTAGTACCAAGTCTCCCTGGCTTCTGGGCAGGGACAAGTCCCATGAGGGTTATGTGTTATGGGCAGATGGGAACTCTGCAATCCGGGTGGCAGGTGCCAGGAACAGAGAAGTGAGAAGGAAGTGTAATAAAAAGAGCAAAGAGATGTCAGTGAAGAGAAAGGAAGCAAAATAAAGACGTGAGTGGGGACAAGCACATGAGGTGGGGAGGGCTAACTGAATCCATTAGAGGAACATCTTACCAGCTGCTCCCTGCCTTCACCCTGAGCTTTGCAGGAGCTTTACAGCTAAGTCCAACAACAAATACCCACTGTACCAAAGAGATTATCAACGTTTAAACAAGCGAGAGGGAAGGAAGACCTGAACAGAGAAACAAACGGCATCCCTCAGGGCCGAGCAGGGCATTCCAGCTCCTGGATGCCAGTGGTTGCTGCACACCCCATTGCTCAGCCCATCATGGGTAACACTATGGCTGTGCAGCCCAGACCAAGGGCTCTCTCCTCTCTCAAGTTCAGATGTCAGGACTAGGGTGATGTAGCCTAGTGCAGTATCTGATTAAATCTTTTTAATCACCTCCACAAGGTCTAGATTTAAGCTTGTTTTAACCACACATGGCTGCACTTGTGAAAGCTTTAACTTATTGGTCACTCTGATTAGGGTGAAAAGGAACATAATTTTAGTTCACACACATATGCCCAGATGAATACTTTATAGATAGCTTTAGCTGCCTAAAAGAGATCCTTTAAAAGAGCAGTACACTCTCATTTAGAAAACCAGAAGATTCAGTAATAAGCTGGTGTTCAAAAACCCCTGAACAAGTCAAGAAAACAAATGAGTTGCTATGGTCAGAGTTAAATATCATAAATAATCTTAACTCTGCCCTCCATTTTCAAGCAAAAATCAAAATACAAGACAAGCTTACAAGTACACCGAGATGTTTTCAGGAAGCATGCAGGCTTTGAAAAGTGGCATAAGGTAACAGTACCATTGAACAAAACATAATCAATCTCCCTTATTAAATCTCTGCCTGCAAAATCCATTGTACAAAACACATGGCTGGGCCTTCTTAGTCAGGCTAAGTGAATTATGGAAAATCCAGACTAAGGATGGCTCCAGGACATACAGTTCAAATAAATTCAAGTGTTTCTGGAGTTTCCCAGCCAAGCAGCTTTTGGGATTCCAAGTTACAAACCAAGTTACAAACCAAGTTAAGAATGTTTCCCAGAGATTAAATAAAATACTTTAATAGACTCCTCAATAATATGTACCTTAAAAGAAAAAAAAACTAACCAAACAAACAAACAAATGAAATGAAGAAAAAAAAAAATAAAAGAACTGCTGCTGCATAAGCAGGTAAAACTGGATTGGATGAGCAAGTTCAATTACAGTTAATTATTTAAAGTTCTGTTTATGTTTCTATGTTTCTCCATCCTCACCGAAGCCATGTGAGTGCACCTTGAACTTCAAACAGCATGACTAACATCCATTACACATGGTACTTTCTCTCTCATCCTCCTGTCCTGATCCCCCCTTGCCACCTCTCCCCACACACAGAGGAGGAAAATTGTGCAATGTAGTGTTTTCTTTCAGTGGGATTTTGATTTAGGGGGTTATTCTTTTAGTTTCTATTCTTCTAAACTGATACTTGACTTAAAAGGGGGCAAGGTATCACACTCGTGTTGGAGGAAAAGCCAAAATGTAGCACTTTCATTCTGAACATGTAATTTTTGCACGATGCCACCTTGAGTTATTTTCTTCTTGTTCTTTCAGTAAATACCATAAAGGGAATAAAAACATCTGAGGCCAAACAAAAGGGCTCCAGACTAACACGTAACAACCCGCTTTTTTAGTAGAGTTGGGTGAGCCCTTGAAAAAATCCAGTAGTCACTTGACTTAATGCTGGAATCCACTAGATCGCTTTTTTTGATCTGCTTGTGCATGTTTCCAAGCAGGAAGGTGTAAATACAAGCACAAGCACAAGCAAGCACTTGCAGGCATCATTTGATGGCACTGTGAATCCTGTTCTAGTGCCTCTTGTATGGGACACAAGGTACTGACCCAGTTCAGGTTCTCGCTGGTGGCCCAAATCTGCTCAGACCATGTCATGGCAGGTTTTATGCCAGGTCAACTCCTTTTTCTTGGCCAACATAAGCCCTGTGTCATGAGATCTGGATAATTCAACAGAGGTGAAACAACAGGCCAGCATCTGATCTGAATCAAATGCACATGACTGGGTTAACCAGAAGTTCCCAGATCCTGAAACTACAGCTCCCAAAACCAAACTCTCATGAGCCTTTACCCCTTGCACTTTGCTGAACTTCCAAAAGGTAAAGAGAATAAATGACACATGACCTAATCAGCCCATCTGAACTAAATTATCTGTGTACACATCAGATGTATTGAGCATTTTTAAAAGATTCCTCAGAGCAGACCCAGCTTGATCACTCATGTCTCCCGTTTCAAAGGCCAACAAAGCTATAGCAAGTCATCCTGGGTGCAGCTGAACTTACAAAGCAGCATAGGCACACCACCCCTGGCACTGCATCCAGATACTTTGGTTTCCTCTCTCTACAGGGAAGCAGCCATGTGGCCAGCAGACAGCAACCTATTTTTTTTTCATTAAAACGAATTGATTCTAAGCAGGAAGCACTTTTTAATTTCCTTTAGCATTAGAAATAATGTTAGCCGCCATAAATGAAATGAAAGACACCTCCCAAAATGCATTTTCAAATGTTCCCTAAATAGCAAATGACATTCAAATCGGATGCAGTCAGAATTGTAACTGGAAGCTGCAGAGAGCCCTCTTTCAGGATTCATAATAATTGCCATTTCATTGAAAAGGTTCACATAATAAAAGCTTTGCAAATAAGGGCCAGCTTCTCCAAAACATGCAGCTAATTCTGGTCACTCCAGCCACACAAAGTGCCCCAAAACTCTCTTTAGCAGCAAGATAAATGACATGGATAGTGTCACTGCATAGCTACAGCGGTGCAAAGCAGAAAGAATACAGCAAGGAAAGGTTCACAGAAGGACAACAAGTATGATATAAGGTCTGAAACATCTTCTTCATAAATAAACCAGCCCAATGGGTTGGGATGCTTCAGCCTAGAAAAGAGGCAGGTGAGGGGATTTAACAGAGGCCTACAAAATCTTGAGTCCACTGGAGTGGTGGGTGGGGATGACTCGTTAAACCATCCTGTCCAACCCAAAAACTAGCAGTATCAGAGCAAAGTAATCAAACATGTCCACAGCAAACAAAATGAGACAGTTTGTCATGTAACAGGCAGATGCTTGTAAGAAGATGAGGGTGTGGAACATTTACAGGGGTTCAAGGCAAGGCTGGGCAAGTACTTAGAAGGGAGATCCAGCAAGGGTTATTGGACAGATGAGTCTTATCAGACATAGAAACTATCCTGAGCTGAAAATAATTAGAGCCCAAGAAGAGTACTCAAGGAAAGTATTGTAACTGCTTGCCTCTTCTTACTGTTCTCTAGGAAAGAAAGGTTTCCTAGAGGAAAGTAGGTTTCTGCAGGGTTTTTTTAGCAACTGCCTTTACTGGGTCCTCCCTGCAGTGCCAGGTATCAATCTGACCAACTAACCCTCAATGACCTCCTGGAGAATGGGGTAGCTATGCAGAAAGAAAAAAATGCAGAGAAACCAACTGATGTCAGGGGATGAGAAATTTAAAAAAAGGGAGGTAGAGTGAGACAAACACATATATATGGTTGTCTAGGTTGCTCTTACAACTTAATCCAGGTCTTACTGACTTCAGGTGAGAGGGAGGAGACTATCAGGAGGAGAGGGCTGAGCTTCTGTAGTTGGGCTGTTGTAGCTGTGATGGTGTTAGCAGAAGAGGAAGGTGAACTTTACAAAGGAAGGTAACATCTTCAAGTAAGGCACCTGCTCAGGTGGGGAAAGCTATCAGCCTTCTGGATATGCAAACACCCTATATCAAACCTGTGAAGAAATCTCAAGTGGCCCTTGTGCATCCTAAAACCTCACCTATTTCACTCTCACCCAACTACATCACACTTGAACTAATAAAAGATGCTACCTCTCCTTCCAAATCTTGACTCCCTGGGTCTCAGTAAGACAGATGATACCCAAATAAGAATCAATAACCAGGTTGTGAATAAGGAAAGATGTACCATGTAGCAAATGGATACTGAAAAGGGCAAGTTCTAGGGAGGACTAATAATTGAAAGGGGGAGTTTGTAGTGGAGCAGAGGAACCCACACTGCTCAGCTCTTCATGCCTTCAGGAAGGGAACATTTTGGAGGGAGAGCTATGTCCAGAGGACCCAAGGCGGTTAGGAATCCAGATGCCAGTGAAAATGCACTGGCACTACCAGAATCCTCCTGTCTCAGTGTTATGGGGTTTAGTAGCAGGAGGGACAAATCCAGGAACCACGGAAGGAGATGACAAGTTATAGAAACACGGACGTTTCACACAGTTAGGGGCTTATGCTAGTGACAGACAGCTCAAGAAATTATTGGAAAAAACGCAAATCCACTCGTCTTAAAGTCCCTGTCTATCTCTCCTATAACATCAGACTCTTATTTTCTTCAATTATCATCTCCTTCCAGCCCACAACCCTGTGCCCAGCCAGGCTGCCATCACACTAAGAAACCCATTCCTTCGGTCTTGTGTCTCTATCAGGATGTGGGGGGAGACAATAAATACCTTTTCCAACAGCAGCTGCACAGCTTGCACTAAACACAGGGTGCCTGGAGTAATGTTACCTCTGAGGAAATTATTAAAAGGATCAGGCTAATTTTGTAATTCACACCTGGGTTGCAAATGTGAAAGAGTCTGCAATAATCTCTAATGAAATATTACATTGTTTAAAGAGTTCCCAGTGAAATTCGCCCTTAATTGATTTTTGATCTGTGAAAAAACACTACAGAGAGAGAGAGAAGATATTAGTCATACTCCTGTTTTATGACTCCTGCGAGTGTTTTCCTTCCTTTGTTTCCTTTGTCCCCAGAGAATCAACACGACATTGAAGAAAGCAGTCTGGAAGATACTACAAAACTAATAAATAACACTCGAACGGGAATCCTGAACAGCTCATCCTCCTAAATCATCCTGCAAAAGGTGAAGTAGTCTCCTAGGACAACTCAGAAATTACAGAACATGGGTTTGTAGCTAACACTGTCCCAGGCAAACCCCGTGGGCTGAGGTCTTCTCCACCCCCCAGGAACCTCCCCGACAGCACCTAGACCAATCGCTTGTGCGGATGCATGTTTTGTCTCACACTCAGAATATCACAGGGGAGCTTACGCCAGACATGAATGACATACAGCAACCGCCTTTTGGCGGTCAATTTTTATATTGACTGCAAAATGCTGACAGAAAATTCATTACAGCATTAGCGTCCAGATCAGGATGTGCCAGGGCATGAGCAGCTGCTGAAACCAAGGAAACAGGTCAGTATTAACTCCCAAGTTAATTCACTGAAAAGCTCTTCCAAAAACCAGCAACAAACTGTCATAAAGCAAATGACCAAACAGTAAAATATAGCTATAAGAGACAAGAGGAAATGCATCTATAAACATCACAGGAGACCAAAAAAAAACTGCTGAAAGAGATGACTGTAAAACACTAGCCACTGGATAAGATTTTAACTAACATTTACAGCAGCCAGAGACTCATTTTGGATAAACCAAAGTTAATGACAGGGGAAAAAAAAAAAAAAAGAAAATTATGTGCAAAGGTTTTCTTAAGAGCTGCTGTATGGAGCCATACTGAAGACTTGCCAACCAAACAAGCACAGTAACACATTCCACGGCAAGAAGTTGTGATGGGTGTGATAGCAGGTTGAAATCTGGGAGGCTGTTGAGTGAAGTAGAAGTCCCTGGACACACTGAACGTCTTCAATAATAAAGCCTTTGGTAAAAAACAGAATATTTATTAAAGAGTGAAGGGAAGATGAGTCCTCCAGAATTATGGAAAAACCAAGCAGTGACAAGTTAGTGAAAGAGAGACAACCCAACTGACTGTGGTAGAGGGTGAGGTAGTTTTTCCCCCTCTAAGCATGGACAGCTGGGAATCTACACAGTCTCAAGCAGATTCAAAACACCTTCAAAAATAAAGTTGTCTTGAAAACATGACTCATTAATAACATTCAGCAAGTAGCAAATGTGAGATCCATTACAGAGACCAACAATGTAAAAGCATCTCCTAACCAGGCAGCTGGCAAAACATGACCAGGAGCCTGAGTGCAACTCTACTGCACAGAGCACCATGAGCTGGAATGGTCACAAAGAGATCAAAGTTGTGGGACAATTCACGAGCTATTTTTCCCATCCGCCATCACAGCTGTTTCCCAGACTGGCACCCATTTCTTCTCTAAGTACTCTATTCAGCACCCAAGGGAACTGGTATCTTTATAATCTTTCCCAGTCTCTACCTGGCGTAACACATTCTGGCATCAAACAAAACCAGACTCTCCTGCCCTGGCACTGTGAGGTCTGTGTACCTCCACTAAGATGCTGAGCACCTTGGATTTCCACTGGTATCTCATCGCTTTAGATTTAGAGGTTTTCATCTCTTTAGATTAGCTCTAAAGCTCTTTCTCCCCATGCACCTAAACCCCAAGCATGTTTGCTCTGAGTCACCACCGCACGTTGTTCCTGTGATTACCTGCTACCTTTCAGCCCACTGACTTCATTCACGTCTGTCAGAGATCAACAAAGCAAGGTGAAAGCTTGGTGAAGTCGCAAAATAACAAGGGAAAAGACCATTTAGGAAGTTACTCATTAGGATGAAATTCACTCCATCCATACCCAGCTCAAATATTTAGCTTGGGTGAACTGGACCAGAACAGCAGCTGAAAGCTGTAGGGAAGTCAGATGACCCTTGGCTTCTTTTAGACTCAGCAGAAAAGGCTCCTGCAGATCTTGCTTAACCTCTGACATGGTTTGTAGTGCTCCCCACTTACTGTCAGGGAGGTACCAGGCCAGGCAGGATGGCTCAAGAGTCTGATCTGAACCACAGCTTCTGAGATGGGAAGGGAGGCCCCAGCAAGCTTTCCCACTGCTTTTTGCACAGCAGCCTGTGCAAGGCTAGAGCTGTAGCCTAGCCAGAGTTGAGCCCCAGCACAGGCAGCCAGATCCCTCGGAGAGGCGCGGCTGCAGAGCCTGCTGGTGCACCCAAGACCCCAACACAAACGGCCTTCCAATCAGCATTGTAAGTAAATGTATCTGGACAGGATAAAGTTGAGATTCCCTCAACCCTGTCACACCCTAGCTTTTAATGTTGGTGTTCACTAATTTAATTAATATTTTTTATTGATTTAATTAATTATATTTAATTTTAGGGGTTTTAATGTGTGATTAAAAAAGTACCCAAGCTCCCATTTTGATGGGGATGGTGCAAGAAATTAAATACTTACAGCAAATTTTGTGTATATTTATACTAGTCAATCTTGGATCCAGTCGAACTCCAATATAAGAGGATGTTTCACCTAGATAACAAGTTACTACGTGCCAGCTGCCATAGGGTAACCATCCACATGCTTACTCTCAGCCTATGATAAATGTGACACAAGTTTTTTAAAAGGATATACCCCACAATTGCCATGCTCATGTCAGTTGCTACTAACTTCTTTATGTGTCTAGACCTGGGAAAAGAGATAATGCATTTCCTTCAATTTTTTATCACTAACATGAGAATTATAATATGGTTCTTATGGGAATGATCAGATCAATTTCACCTTCTGTAAAGCATGTGTTGGCTTATACTCCCAGCAAGAGGTTGTGCATCTCAGCTACCACTGGAGGACTTTCCCTTATCATTCATTTAATATCTGTCTGTGAGAACTAGTGACATTTCAAGCTCAGATGTGGGGCTGGGGGAATCAGCTGGACAGGATTTGAACAGAGTGGTTCACCTGTGACCATGAGTTTGATCCTTAGGAAGGACAAAGCTGGGATCAGTCTCTTCATGAGTGTAAAGGTAGAAGCACCAAAGGAAAGCTCTTCCTGGAAGCTGTCCATCCGAAGGGCTTTTCTTGTCCATAACAATTGGAGAAACATCCTTCTGCATCTGTCCCTCGGCTACCTTGTCTAGACTATCATGCTGAGCATCTGGGGCATTTCATAATCATCTCAAGAAGCGCGACCTTAAATTCTGAGTTACGGAGAGGCCCGCAAGATCGTCCAAGAAAAATATGGGCTTGATTTTAAAAATACACAAATTCCTTCAGCTCAGATTTTCCTAGGCAGGTCCAAAACCATGCAATGTTTTCTCACAACTGCAAAGAGCCACTATATGTGAAATATAGTTCTTTGGCCTCAGTTTCTTGGATATAATCATGCACTGTTATTTTTTAAAAAGTCAACATCAGCAAAACCATTCCACAGCCTGTATAGTCCTTTGACTTCCGGAAAAAAATATAAGCAAAGAACTATCGCCATATAATAGACATTAGCAATATCCCTGGAAGATGACAGGTGCCAAGACAGTCCATACAGAAAAGATGTTCACCTAGCTCTTTTGGAGCTAGTCACATCTGCAGATCTTAAAAAACACCTTTTATGTCAGGTGCCTGCCCTATCTCACAGGCACAGAAACTAATGCACAAGGACGTACAGTGATCTGAGCAAGGTCATGAAGCCCAGTGGCAAGGACAGAACTGGAAGCCAAGTCTCCTGGGTCCCAAGCTGCTGCTCTATCTACTCTGCCTGGAGGTGGAGGCACTTGTTTTGTCATTTAAGGTACAATTTAGTGTATTTCTTACCTGATTCCTTTGAATATAATGGTCTATGCTCTCAATTTGATTTTTCTGCCTTGAAAGTCTGCTCCTTGCTGATTCACATTCATCTGTCTAGTTTTCCTTGTTCCTTGTACACTGTCATTTTTCTAACTGCAACGTATTCAACTACATCATCCCAGGCATTTTATTTGTGTGGTTCTGCTCTAACGGCTAGCTTAGCTGTTTCAAATTGTGCCTTGCTTTCAGTTTTGCTTGAGTGTAAAAACGTCATGTAAAAACGAACTATCCTCTGATGAAGGCTTTCAGACTTTCCATTTGAGGAACAGCATGCAGCTTTTTTTGGGAGCAATGAGAGAAGGATCAATCCAGCTTTTGTTTTACAGATTACTACAATAGATAGCTTCCCCGTAGGGAGTGTTACAGTACTATATTATGCTTATATAAAGGGTAATAACTAGGAACTTGGAGAACTCTACCCTTAGGAAGTGCCTGACGAGCGAGAACAGCAGGTGTGGAGGAAGAATAAAGCCTAAATGTCTTTGTGTCCTGACTTTCTCTTCTTTTATGTTTGGAGACTGAACTCAGTGTCAGAAGCAAGTCGACTCCTGCAGGTACATGAAAGCGGAAATGTATGAATATGGCAAGAAAGAAAGCCCAAACAAACAGGGGAAACTGCTAGTAGAGCAGTAGCCCCAAACCCTGTCCCTGACCAGGTGGCCTTGAGAGGGGTTGTGTTCAGCAACAGGACACTCTTTATCTCACTATGGAAAAACTAGGAAATTACAAGAGGGGCTGGATAAAGAAGAAAACAAAGCAATAGCAAGCACACTGCTAAGGTGCAGTGGGGAAAGGCTGCTTTGTGTTGTGAGAGCCTCTGGTCACGTCAGCAGCAAGCTGAGAAAAAAACACATAAAACCCTGGATAGGCTCCACAAAGACATTTTTGACCCACATAAACCACAAATGCAAAAGGTCTTATCTCTGCCTTTGTAGACCTGATGCTAAATGTGCCTTCATGCTGCTAAACAGCATAACGAGCTCACCACAGGAAAAAACCCCAAAAGAGGTACCCTTTGCTTTGTGCACAGGAGGCACAAAAGACGCAAAAACCCGAAGGGGAGACCCAGAAAATGCCACCAAGATGCATGAACAGCTGGAGTCTTAACTGCATGGACTTGCAGTAGAAAAGCTGGCTCAGACAACAGCTCAGGGAAAGCACATAAGGGTCTTGTGCGAAAGCAAAGGCACAACCCAAGTGCAGAGGGAGAAACAAGACACAGGCTGCTGCTCCAAGCCATGCAATGAACAGCTCTCTGGGGCTGAATGAGAAGTTGCTATTTGCCTGGTTTGCCCCTGATGAAAACACTGCCTGGATCTAGAAGGATGAATCTCCCTCCTGTTGTCCAGAGCCTTCAGTCATCTCAAAGGCTTGTAAGAGTTGTAACAGGGGCTTTCCCAATTTTGGGGGTCACACCTGTGCGGATCACGTCTGTTCCCTACCCTGGTGTGTGTTCAGCTCCATGATGTCCATCTTTAGGTGGCCTTTGAGAGCAACTGAAATAAATACAATTAAGTAAAAAGCAGCAGGAAATTCCCTGAATGGAGACTTGTATGAAATAACTGAGGAACAAGAAAACGCCTATGCATTACACTAAACACTGTAAGCATTACAAAAAGCAACCTAATAAGGGGCAAGAAGCTGCTCAGACAACGCAGTATTGCACATTTGCTATGAACATGGACTGGAACAGCCCAAGGATGTGGTTTGCTTCCATTTCCAAGCTGTTTTATGAAACCAGCAATTCACAAACAAGCAGGGAAAGAGATGATGAAGCATAACTTTGGTGAACATGCTGGACAGGAAAGACCTCCCTGATGCTCTGTGACGAAGGAAAAGATGTACCAAAATACAGCCAAAATAAAATTACTCTACCAGTCACAATACCATGAAGACAATACGAGTCATAAGCTGAATGCCAAGGGAAACTACAGACTGAGATACTCAGTGGTACAGTCAGTGCAGAAGCTGCTACATGAACCTAAAATACAACTTCATCCATGAAGCTGTGATGTAAAAGCTGCAGGAAATGAATATACAAGAGACACACACACAACGAGAAACTGAAAGAGGGAGTGACCTCCACAGTTTCCACATCATCTCTGCAAGAGAAAACATCAAATGGTATTTGAAAGAGTGGAATGGCTCTCAAGCACACTACGACCACAACTGGGTGAGAAGAGAGCAATATACTACAATAGCAATATATAGTGGGAAAGCCCTGTGTTAAAAGAAAGCCATTATGAGAGCAATAGACACTTCTGGTACTGAAATGTCACGATCACAGGATAAACTGTAAGGTAAAGGAGCCTTGCAAAAAAAATCAAAACATTTGCATGCCACTGAGCAAATTCACCACTGGTCGGAGAGCTCGTATCCAAATACAAGTGACTGAGGAAATACTAATTCCTTTGGCAAAAGCAAAAGGATTCAGCAAACTCTAGCTCTAGAAGCAGAACACACACAAAACATGCACTTTGCAGCCAGGGAAGCTGCAGCCTTACCATCATCTTGACACTGGCAGTTGGAGGTCCGGAGATAGGAATGCTCCCTGGGATCCAGTCTGCAGGGGAAGATCTCCAGTACCACCAGCAAGTTGCACAAACAGTGCTCCAAGCAGTTAGGATCCTCTCTGATGCTGATATGCTATATGTTTGAACTCCTCGTACATGGTTTAAGATCTAGCATACGAGGACTAACTCCTCTCTGACTGCTGGAAACAACCAGGAGGGGAGAGCTAAAACTGAGATGAAGCAGATAGATAGAGGATCATACACAAGTGATTTCCCATCTTCAGGTTACAGCCCTATCCCACAAAGCAAAAGCAGCACAGCTGACATCCAAAGATATTAGAGAGACTCAGAGATTATTAGGACTTGTGAATGATCTAATAAAACATCTTCCTAGTCCTGCTGTCCCCCAAAGGCAATGCCTGGACAAACACACATTACGGCTGCATTAAGACAATACGGCTGCTATATAAAACAAGCAGCTTTTTCAGAAATGCCATGATGTGAATGAAGGTGAAATCAAACAGCATGATGGCAGGGAACGGCGGCCTAAGTCATCCCTTATACAAAAGGAACAGCTAATACCTGCAGTCATAATAATCCCTGGAACAAGTCTGTCTTGCTGTAGAGCCTGCATACAAAAAGAGATGCAATATATATTCAAAGTCAGTAAGGCTTCAGGAAGGAAACCTCAAACCACTGCTGAGTGTTTTTTTAAAGCCACAGTTAGCAGTCCAAAATATCTCCCGTGCCTCCCACTGAATCTGAAATATCGGTGCTTTGCCATGCGCTGCAGAAAGGAGGGTTGTCTTCACAGATGCTTCCCTCCCAGAGCATTCTCCCAGCATCAATGTGGGGTGCTGAGATCTTTACCCCAAAATAAATTCAGAAAACTGCTCAAGGACATGAAAAGCATCAAAATAAACTAGCCACTATGCCAACTTCAAAGCCAGTCTTGGCTAGCCTCCAGGACCTATACAAGACAAAGCTTTCCTCTGCAGGAGCTCCCATCCATCATCCCGCTAGGATGGACAGACAGCGGAGCCAGTGCCATGCTGCCTCCTCTGCTTCTAGGCTCTGGAGAAAGGTTGAGCATGGAGCTTGGTGCTGGCAATGCAGGCAGAGCACTGGGGCAGTGATGCAGAGGCACTGTCCAGATTAGGTCAGGGCCTTTCTAGAGTAGCTGGAAAGCCAGAGAGAGGTGCCATAAAGTTACGGCAGATAGTGTCGGAGGCCACTGATCTTCCTCCTGCCCCTGACTCTACCTGCAGTGTTCCTGAGAACTCCTTTTCTGCAGGTTAAATTGAACAGGATTAGGGATGTCAGAGGTCTAGCAAGTGTCAAATACATGTAGAAACGCTGATCAGAAAGAAGAAAGAGACATACACTAAATACATGCCGTCTGTGAGAGACCTTACAGCAAAGCAGGAAGGAGCCTGGCATCGAGAACAACACCTTATCATTAACCTCTCCTCTTCAGCCTTCCAGAGAACCATCCAATAGGACTGCAGGAGGCACTACAGAAAATGCAGTGAAGTCCTTTGGCAGCAGGTTAATCCCAACACGCTTGTTCAGACAGCAGGCTCCAGTTTACTCTCTGTGCTTTTGTACCATTTACCTGGGAAAGAAAACAGAGCCAGATCATTAGCACCAGGCCACAGTAACAGCAAGAGCAGTGTCAGCAATTCAAATGGCTATGAATTAGCTAAAGAAAAGCTGCAGAAAAAGAACAGGAAGCAAGTCACTGCCAGACAGAGAAGTGCTCTTGCTTGGGCAATGCTATATGTTTACGTCCAGCATCTCTCACTCCTGTGTGACTCCAGCATTACTGGAATAAGCAACCTAAGAGTCTCAGAATTACAGGCTGCCTGATCCTGGGAAAAACAACCCCTTTACTCGGGACCAGCCACCTGTGGGAAGCAAGCTTAGATTGAGGACACAAATCCCCACACATGAAATACCCCCAAACTACTAGTACATTCCCCTCCACAAACCCAAGACAAAAGCACCAAGTAGAGGAAGCTGAAACACAGGCGGTAAGAGTCAAGCAGCGGGAAGGAAGGAAGGAGAACAGGTTGACAAGTCTCCCACAGATGCTGGCAGAGGCTCTCACCCTCATCACAGCAGACAGGTCTTGTGTGCGGCAATTTCCTGCCACCATGGGGAAGAGGCTTCTGCCCCAGCTTTGCACCACCTGCAAGAGAGATACTCTCGCTGCATTTTCAGGCAAATGCCACAGATGACAAGACACATGCTGTGGAGCACAACCAGAGCACCTTGCACAGATGGAGCGCATGGGATTCAGACTGCTGCCTGCCATGCCACAGGAAAGCAACTGTGCTGTGACAGATGGCAGAGGGCACTGGGATAAACTGGGACAGCAGGGGCACCAGGAGACTGCCAAGTCTCCGTATTTGAGGGTCTTGAGAACAAGATGAGACCTGTCTGTCAGGGACAATTAAGCAGTGTTGCTCTGGTTGGGGTGGGAGACCACCAAACACCCCAGCCTGCATGGCCAAGCCTCACTTGAGATGATGTGACCTCCATTAGAGCTGCAAAGGCAGCAGAGCTGTGACACCCTGGCGTAAGATGCACCTACCTCCCCTGCGAGACCTTCTCACCCATGCAGAAGAGCAAGTCGTGATGATGTGGGGATTTCTGCCAGTGGTCCCCCTGCCATGAGCCCGGCTGCTTGCAGGGAGCAGCAGCAGCAGGAACCAGGAGAAGTCTCCATGCAGGGAGCTGCAGGTACACACAGGGAGGAAGAAAACCCATGACCGCATTCCCATAACCCAGCTATGTCTCAACACAGATGTACCTGTTTAGCAACATAATTCAATGTTTCAGACCCTGTGTTTCCACCGCTGGGACTGGGACAGTGACATGGATGATTATTCCCATTTGGCGAGCACTGACAGCATGCTTGCTGAAGCCAGAGCCACAAGAAGTCAATGAGAGAGGGGCTGCCAGCATGGGCTGGAGTGTTTATTGATTTGTTATGTGACCTTGGCTAAGTCACTTAACCTCAGTTTCCTCGTCTGTATATTGGGAATTATGGGACTTGCAGAGTGCCACAAATTCATCAGAGGGAACTACTTAAGAGCCCTATTATGATTTAATGGGATTTCCCACTTCAAAATTACTCCTATGAGGATTGAAGCAGCTGGACTGGGATATTCATAACTCTGGCTCCTACTGTAAGTGCAGAGCTTTTTTTTTTTTTTTTCCAAATGGTTTTCCCCCCTAAAAACCTCTGTGTAAATCTCCTAGCTCAGGAGCACACAGTCTAAGTGTGCCCAGGTTCAAAGCCCTTTACAAAAACTTATTTAAATAACTTTGGCCTCGTCAGTCATCCATGCTAACAAGCTCTTCTCCTTGCCTGATTCATACCATTTCAAACATACAGAGTTTCACACCATGAGCTATTGTGGTAAGATGCTCAGCTGGGTTCTCATGGTGTGAAGTCTGCTCAAATTAAGCTGTAAACTGTCACTTAATGGCTCCCTGGAAGAAGCGAAAATCCAGAGGATCATCTTAAAAGCTAAAGTCAGTAACAATGCTCTGATTCTCTCAGGAAGGCCAGGTCCAAGGTCCAGCTTCACCTGTGGTGCAAGTAAGTGCAATCGCACCATCCACAGCAAGGTTTAAAACACTTCATACCCACTGCAGAACCAAGCCTGCCTCCAAGCTGCATTATGCGCAGCTGCCTGACATAAAACAGGCATTGAACTTTCCTAAGAACAACCAGTGCATCGATTTGCAAAGCAATTCAGGACACCTTGAGGATGAAGCAGGCTATCTGGCAAGAAGCTGGAAACAAAAAGCTTCTCTATGGTGGATGCTTTCACAAGGAAGCTAAGATAAAAATCTACAGTGTTTGCATCTTAGTACAACTAGTGCTCTATAAGCATGCTCACAGACCAATACACACAGCCACATCACTTCAAGACCACAGGACTAAAGAGCTTTCCTATGCTAACCTGCTCCTCCACGGGGAACTTAAACAATTCCGAGACTGAGGAATACCTACTTCTGTCCCGTCACACTCTTTTGCTCCTTCCTCACCCTTCCCCTCGTCACCCACACAGTCACTTGGTATTTATTCTCTTCTATTTTATTTGGATTCCCTCTAAGCAGAGCCATTAATCTTCCCCACAGATGCACTGCTCTGACAGCTAGGGTCTTGACACCTCCAGTGCCAGTGAAGGACATTCTCATACTCTTCTCTTTTTTTTTTTTTCTCCCTTTCTCTTTTTAAGAAACCCTTCATACCTCACCAGCCACAGGGTTTTGATTAGAAGGTCATGTGAACTGGAGACAAGGGGGCTGTGGGGGAGGAAGGCAAGGGAAGAGGATGCAACTCCCACAAGGAACTCCCAAAGTCCCACTGAAAAGGTCAGCATGCTTTTGAGTCATCTGCACTGCTCCCCTACACAAAAAAATATACTCAGCCCAGTGCAGAGATACTTGATAAAGAGTCTAATGAAGTGGAAAGAGTGTTGTAGGAAAAGAATAGTCCTCTCTCATCCTGACAGCCCATGAAGCTCCATCTAGTTGCTATGGAGATTTAAAAAGAGAAGGGGGTTTTGTTGTCTTGAAGGGCCTTCTCCCTTCCCAGTAACCTTGACCTTTTCCAGGTTTGTGTGTTTGTGTGTGTATGTATATATATTTATAAAAAAGAGATAAGGAATTCCATTTCTTCTTATCTGGTCATGGCTCACTGGCTGACACTGATGCATGTGGGGGGCCGTCAGCTTGTCTCAGTGTATAGATCTGGAGAGGATAAGAGTAAGAAAATACAGAGGGGAGCAGTTAATTAAGGCTGATATTGCAAAGGACATTGTTTGCTGAATAATGAATTCCATATGCTTCAGAAACACAAGTGCAATTAAAGGTGTGAGAGATGAAGGGCAGGAGAGGAGCGATGGGTCATATATTATCATATAAAATGGCCCCACTGGCACTGCAAAGCTAGGGGTTCAAATAAAAAAAACCCACTGAGTATTACAACCAGAGATTATTTCTCATTAACAGGCAGAGGTGTTGCTGCTGGTTGCCACAGGTGAAGAAGGCTTACCAGTAGTTGACAGCTATTAGAGAGTGATGCAAGAGTCATTTAGACAGGTTGAAAGTAGTTTGCTTTATGTGATATCCAAAACAAGACGAATATGGAGTTAAGCAGACAGGTTAATGCAGAATAATGCTGCATACAAGAAGTTCATGTTCATTCCCTCCCCATTATCTGAGGAAGCTACCTGCTTTCCATTTTCAGCCAGCCCTACAGTCAAACTAACAGATGCTCAGAGATGGCAGTCACCGACCTGCTCCTCCTCCTGAATGCTCACAAGTCTGTGGGGCCAGATGGGATCCACCCGAGGATACTGAGGGAGCTGGCAGAGGAGCTTGCCAAGCCATTCTCCATCATTTATCAGCAGTCCTGGTCAACCAGGGAGGTCCCAGATGATTGGAAGTTAGCAAATGTGACGCCCCTCTACAAGAAGGGTCGGAAGGAGGATCTGGGGAACTACAGGCCTGTCAGCCTGACCTCAGTGCCGGGAAAGGTCATGGAGCAGATCACCTTGAGTGCCATTATGCGGCACATGCGGGACAACCAGGGGATCAGGCTCAGCCAGCATGGGTTTATGAAAGGGAGGTCCTGCTTCACTAACCTGGTCTCCTTCTATGACAAGGTGACCCGCTTAGTGGACAAGGGGAAGGCTGTGGATGTTGTCTACTTGGACTTTAGTAAGGCCTTTGACACTGTCTCCCACAGCATTCTCCTGGAGAAGCTGGCTGCTCATGGCTTGGATAAGTGCACTCTGCGCTGGGTTAAAAACTGGCTGGACGGCCGAGCCCAGAGAGTGGTGGTGAATGGAGTCAAATGCAGTTGGCGGCCGGTCACAAGTGGTGTTCCCCAGGGCTCAGTACTGGGGCCGGTCCTGTTCAATATCTTTATTGATGATCTGGATGAGGGGATCGAGTGCACCCTCAGTAAGTTTGCAGATGACACCAAGTTGGGTGGAAGTGTCGATGTGCTGGAGGGTAGGAAGGCCCCACAGAGGGACCTGGACAGGCTGGATTGATGGGCCGAGGCCAACTGTATGAGATTCAATAAGGCTAAGTAAGTGCTGGGTCCTGCCCTTGGGTCACAACAACCCCATGCAACGCTACAGGCTTGGGGAGGAGTGGCTGGAGAGCTGCCTGGCAGAAAAGGACCTGGGGGTGTTGGTTGACAGCCGCCTGAACATGAGCCAGCAGTGTGCTCAGGTGGCCAAGAGGGCCAATGGCATCCTGGCTTGTGTCAGCAAGAGTGTGGCCAGCAGGACCAGGGAGGTGATAGTGCCCCTGCACTCGACACTGGTGAGGCCGCACCTTGAGTACTGTGTGCAGTTTTGGGCTTCTCACTACAAGAAGGACATGGAGGTGCTGGAGCGTGTCCAGAGAAGGGCAACAAAGCTGGTGAAGGGTCTAGAGCACAAGTCTTATGAGGAGCGGCTGAGGGAGCTGGGGTTGTTTAGTCTGGAGAAGAGGAGGCTGAGAGGAGACCTTAATGCTCTCTACAACTACCCGAAAGGAGGTTGTAGCAAGGTGGGAGTCGGTCTCTTCTCCCTAGTAACAAGTGATAGGACGAGAGGAAACGGCTTCAAGCTGCGCCAGGGGAAGTTTAGGTTGGATATTAGGAAAAACTTCTTCACCGAAAGGGTAGTCAGGCATTGGAACAGGCTGCCCAGGGAAGTGGTTGAGTCTCCATCCCTGGAGGTATTTAAAAGACAGGTAGACATGATGCTTAGGGACATGATTTAGTGATGGACTTGGCAGTGCCAGGTGAACGGTTGGACTCAATGATCTTAAGGGTCTTTTCCAACCTTAACGATTCTATGATTCTATGAGACAGGGTTGTCACTAGGAGCCCACCATTTGCATCCTCCATTGTCCCTCACAATACCTGGCCCCCATCTATGTCCCACAGAGACACCCTCCACTGTCCCCATCTCCTCCCCAAGGGAGAGGGGGAAACCTGGTACTGGAGTTTGTGCCTTCAGCTTGGGTCCTCTCCTGGCTCAGAGGCCACTACAGATCCTGCTGCTTGCTCTCCATTTGGGGGCATAAGCTCCTGTGTCCCATTGTGTCATGGGACAGACAAGCAAGTGAGGAAAGATGATAGAAAAACATATTATCTTGTGGGATAAAATCCACAAAACTTGGCTTAGAAAACCTTGATATCAAGAGTGGAATGAAGATATGAACTGTTCCCTGCCATAACCTCTGCAACAGAAAACCAGCCAATGGACTTTATGCAAGAACACAACCTCCTCCAGGAGTAAGACCTAGATTTGGATGGAGTGTTCCGCAACCCCATCTTTAACAAATGATAAGATTAGATAAGATGATCAGAATTTGACACCAGTTTGCACCTGGTTTGCTCAAGCTGTAAGCTAGTGAGAATCTGACATCTAGGATGTCTTTGAACTCCTCTCAGTTACCAGCAATAGAAGCATCCCAGGGTCAGATTTTTAAGTCCTTTAGAGATTTAGCCTCTCTGTCCCTAAGGAGATTTTGGATAAAGTTTATGGTCACCACTAACCCTGTGTCTGTGCACCCCCTGAATTAATGCAACACTGACCCAAGCTAGGTAAGAAATTAATCTAAATTAACTCCCTGATAAGTAACCTTGGCAGTTTTCTGTTCTCCACCCTCCAAGCCTAGGTAAGCTTTCTCAGGTTCTTACTGACTTGAAGCAACTCTACTCCACTTGCCGGTCCTGATAGCATGCCACATCACCACTTCAAGTGAGAAGAGAGTAGAGAAAAAACAATCATAAAAAAAATTACTGGAAAATATTTCTCTTTTAGCTGAGAGTGCTGTTGATATGATCGCCTTTCCATTTTCTGCAAGACTATACGTGCGTGCGTGTGTGTCTCTCCCCCCAACCCATCTCTCAAGCTTATGATCTGAACAGTTGCCCGGGCTTGTTTGTCCATTCCCAGCCTGCCAAACCATTTTCAATAATAAGATCCATCTCCTCCTGCTCAAGGCTGCATTGTCTTCATATCCTTGGAGATCAGATGTCTGTTCTCCCTTTTATCACTTGAGCTGCACGTGTTTTGATTGTAAACACCCTGATAACACTCTTGTTAGCCCCTTACAAGTGAAATAATAAAGGATAGATAACATTTCTAGCCGTGATACTTATACTGTCATCCTACACTGAGATAACAAGGAACAGACAGCCTGTGAGTCTGTCTTACTCCGATAAGGATCTTGTCACCATAGATACAAAAGAGATAAACTTTCTAAAATAATATCCTTGTTCATGTCACTTTGCTCAAGTTGGTTAATAGATAGAGCAATTCCTCTCCCTCCCCCCCACCAAGTGTATTTACGGTTCCTACCGTTCCCATCACCAGTGAAACAATCCCTCGACATGTTACAAGACAGGAATTTACATTTCTCACCCAGGTGAGAGCAGCTGACAGATATCATCTCACAGGATCACATTTTAGGCGCATCCAGGGAGAAAATGGCTGTGATCCCCAGCATGTTGCCTGGCAGACCAGAGAACACACCTAACACTTCCTGTAGAAGAGTGCTACCCATTGCAGCCCAGACAAACACAAGTTGTCTGTACGTGCAGACCTGCTGCAGCATCTCCCTGTTCCCAAAAACCCACCCAGCATCAGTGTGGTCCATCACAGCAGCAAAAGCAGGATGCCACTCACTGAAGGGAGCACTGCTGCAGGTGCCAACGTTCAGAGCCTGTCTTTATCCATGGTAACTACAAGAGATGCTTGACATTTCTGTGTTGAAGCATTTCTTAAATGAAAAATGGCTTTGCAATCAAAATGAATACGTGTACAGAAAAATCTCCAATTGGGTTTAAAGTTGCCAGGCTTAGAAATCGGGAGCTAAGTGTTTCTCTAATAAAGTAAAATAAAACACAATAAAATTATAACAGTTATTCAAGAAACACACCTAGCAATTTAAAACTGCTGTAACCCTTGGTAGTTGCTTTTTTTGTTTGGTTGGGTTTTAGGAAAGTACTTTTAAATACTTAATAAAGTATTTTGAAGAACAAAAACATCCAAAGGAAATGTTTCTAAATTGACATTTTCTCTAAAAAAACAAGGTGAAATGTGAGTTGGTAGTCTACCATATTTAACTGTCTCACTGCAAATGGCAACAGCGAACGCCAAAGCAGCTGACATTTTACCGGTGACTGGTCTGTATGGTCTCCCCATCACAGAAAATATAAGAATTTATTCTCCTCATGATAAGTATTGACCTTGGCTTGGCTTCACTGAATATTTACCTCTTGGGTCAATAAATCATCATGTTCATCTCAACAGAAGTCAGTATCTGCTTATTATTATATTAACCTTTACAAGGCAGATAACAGTTGTTTTTCCCCTATAATAAGATATTGCACAAATTGGATAACTAAGAAAGATTTCTTTGTGATAGTATTTTTTCTTCACTACCAACATTTTTGCTCAATTTGAGGCATGTGAAACAGCATGCATTTAATACACCACATGGAACTGCCTTTCTCCTACAACCGGCTTTCAGAGAGCACATTAAGAGCCCTAGGACAAGTCCTGGGACATCTGGAACATAAACATGCATGGTGCCTGTGTTCTGGTGAACGCGATAAAATTGCTGCATCGTTTGGTTCTCACAGGCAGCTGCACGTGGTCAAGCTTTCATCCTGGCCAGGTGTGAGCAGGAGGTTTTACAAAAGCACACATCACAGAAGACACGGAGACCCAGCCAAAATTTGGGAAGAAAACAGATATGTGAATTTGTGAGGAAGGATGGCTAGGCAGAAGGACAGATGGAAAGCATTAAGATGAAGGCAGAAGGAAAGAAGCCTGCCATGCAGGAAAAAAGTGAATCTTCATTATGGAGAGAAAGGGCCACGTGCTGAAGTTGAGCCCAGCCTCCGTTCACCAATACGCAGGAACAGTGGGGAAAAAGAAGCAGAAGATACCTGGCGAGGCAGCACTTGCTCCCCTCCTGTCACCAGCCTTTGTAGATTAAAGACAGCATGGCACTTCTTCAAAAGTGCAGAAGACAGTCTTGACATCCTGGCAAATTCATCCCTTCAATAAAAATAAATGACTTCCAAGGCTGCATGTGAGATATGGCTACACATATGGCTGGCACATTTTCCTACATATTGCCTGAACTGCCAGTATCTACCTCACTGCTTTGTAAAGCAATTTGAGATACAGCTCCTTAGCTATTAAAGTTACGATATAAAATATAATTCCCCTTTATATCTTAAGCTCAAAAGCTCCTTTAAATATGATATATACACTACTTCACTGAAATATAGATTTTAACTGTGCTTCCTTCAGATGAAAGTGCTGCCCACAAATGCCATCCAGACTGCCTATATAGAGGAAATTAAATACTGCCCATATATTTATCATGTGTTTCATTAGAATAGAATAGAATACATTTCATTAACCTGGTACTCTGAGCATATCTGCCCAGTGAGGGCTGGTTGGCCTTGGATAGCTGCTGGGAGTGAGACAGGAAAGAGCTGAAGGGGAAAGTTTGAGCATTATGAAGAAGACTGAATGAGAAGGATGTTGGGACAGAGGGCAGAGCAGAGAAGAAACAGTACAAAGTCATTCCCATAATCAGTATAAAACACCACTGGAGTCTGCTGATTGACTATAGATCCAAATGCAGTCACAAGCATCCCTCTGTTTATAAAAACTCACTTCCAAAAGTTTCTGAGCTGCTGAACAAAAAGAACCTCCAGCCATGATATGTGATAAATAAGCCAGAGTAAACACTGCAGTGGGAACGAAGCCTGGGATAGCAAATACAGAGCCCAAAGGGACAGATACCACAGAAAACACGAGGAAAGCACACTCTCCTGCGTGGTATGAACACCCATGGCCAAGCAAAGGAGGAAGAGCTCCACCAGGTTTTCCAACAGTGAGGAGAACCAAGATGAGTTTTCAGCAATACAAGAACTCCCTTGAAAGACTCCAAAGGGCCTTGTCACCTTCAAAATACAACAGAACTGCAATGACCGGCACTTGGGATAAATGGCTGGTGCCCACCATAAAATCTAGGTTAATCCAGGCAGATGCTGAAGCCCCATCAGCAACTGGCAGCTCCAGAGAAAAGCCAGACAAGAAGTAACTGTTCCTTCTCTCCCATGCTAGGAAAAAGCCTGCCTTTGGAGTAATCCCACTTCATCCAAGGTAGTCAACTTCTCCAGCTGGAAAAACTCTTCCAGAGCAAAATGTGTCTAGTTCCCTTTGCCAGGGAAAGGAAGGGCTACAGCCAGCTCAGCTAACCTGGGAATAACTTGTGCATCACCCACAGAGTAGTGCTCTGAAATCCCAGGCTGAACAACTCAGAGGATGAAGAACACCCATGCTCAAAGGCATGTTTCATTCTGATGGTGCTCCACTGCAGAGACAAGGATGAGGATCCCAAGCCCGCACCCCAGGGACAGGATGTTTTCTTCTGTAATGGGAAGGCAGCACATGCTCTGCGGCACAAACACCGCATGGGATGATGGGCTTACATCCATTCCAAAAACTTTTGGCTTTTTTTGTCTTGTTTTTCATGTCATGGAATTGAAGGTTTTCCTGCTGTGCTCTGAAAAGGCCAGAAACAATAACCTTTGCAATTAGCACTTGGCAGAGCAAGCCAACCGTCCACAATAAATTAACAGAACCAATTAGGGAGGAGGAAAAAATAATCAGATGCCATAAGGTAAATCCCGGCTCGGCCAGCATATGAGCAGAGGCCATTCTGGAGCACAGTCACTCTGGGACATCCTGCTGGGTCTGAGGTGGGACAGGCAAAGGCTTCCTCCCAGTGCCCAAGCCTTGTCATGGTCAAGGGAGGGCAGGAAAGTCAAAGCACACTTCTTTTTGAAGCCTGTCATATGAAATTTATTGCCTTGCTCTCACTTCATTCATGGCAACCACACCTCAACAGGGCCTGTCAAGCCACAGCGTGGTCACAGATCAGTTCCCTCAAGAAACAAAGCTTTCAGCTGGGATATGATGGGTGGGTAGCACTGTGTTATAACCATTTCCTTTAGCCCTGTTTGTTCAAAGGCCTTAAATTGCTCCACATCACATCTCACGTCTGCAGGGTCCCCACCTACCACTGCACCCAGACAGCCCGTTTCTTGCGATTGGGACATGACAGAGCAGTGCTGTGTACCCCATCAAACCTCATCTGCTGCTTATGGCCAGGGAGGACCAGGCTTACCTGATCAAGACACAGAGCTGTAGCCAGTGCCACTTAGCGAGACTAAAGAGACCACCAGGATGGGGACACGTGCCATAAAAGCTTCCCAAGGTTGAGCTGTCCTCAGCAGGTTATGCAAGGGCAAAGATGGCCTGAAATAATAGGAACACTGATTTTTCAGCCCCTACCTAGTCAACATCCTTTGGCCTTCCATCCAACTGAAGCAGAAAACTGTATTTCAGCTTTAGAAAGATATTTGATCCAGCATCCCATGAAAGATCACTCTGATGCTCCATTCAAATTGACTTGGACATGAGAGATGTCGTGTGCTTCAGAAAGTGAGTGAGGGACCATAAACCAGGCAAAATGATAAACAGCAACTTGTCAAGATGGGGACATGCGCTGGTGGGGTTCAGCAGAGATCACTGTTAGACCCGACTTTCGTCACCTCTTCGTTAACGAGCTGGAAAAAGAAGTAAAGAGCAAATAATAGTATTGGCAGACCACGCTATATTAGGAGGTGTTGCCGTCACCAGGGAAGGACAGGAACATAAAACAAATTAGGAGACAGGTTAGAAATCAGGGTAGAAAATAAAGAACAGCAGAGAAAAATGTCTGTCCAGACAGATTTACAGAGAGGATCAAAACCATTCGAGCAACCAGAAATTCTGCTCTGCAAAGGGTTTTGGTATTTCAGATTTGTAGGCACTGTTAAAACAAAACCCAAAGCTGTCCCCAGAAGAGAGTGACTGCCCATGGTTCCATGTGTCAGCCAATTATTAACTATTTGCTGGGGTTTTTTTCTGCCTGAAAAGGAAACTCTCAAAAAGTCAGAAGTTCACGAACGTTGTAGGCAATGGAGACCTGAAGATCTTCCCCCATGGACATCCCCACAGTCACACCTAGATGAGTAACCCCGTGGGAGTCCAGTCCCATTGCTCAGTATCCAAAAAGCCTGGGAATGGGCTGTTAGTCTGATTTCATGGCCTCAGAGTACATCTGACTTTCACCCCCAGGCTTTTTTTTTTCCTTCAGCAGCCCTTTTTCCTTTAATGCAAGTTATCTAAACACTCAATTCCCAGAACTAGTGCTGTAAGAAAATATTAATTCTCATAAGAGCCCCTAGCATCCCTCTCCAGCACAGAAAGCTCAAAGGAGCCAATAATGTATCCGTGCACCCAGAAAAATTCTCAAAAATTCTGAAGCAGACTCTGTAACTGCATGCAAAAAAAGCACTGCAGGAGCAGGTCAATGAGCAGCTGATTGGAAGTGTTGTTTTTAAAGCCACACTTAAGCCGTAACACCGTGAGGTGCATTGGTAGTTCACTCGGGTATCTCCTGCAATTCATCTGGATGTGGACACAATAGAAAGAAGAAGGTTTAAACAAGGCAGATGCACACAAACAGCCAATAGGAGTAGGAGGGCTGAAGAAATATACAGCTCTGGTATTTTAGTGTGTGTGTATATATATATATGTTTATTTTCTTTTGAGTATACATACGATATTAGATGGATACGGAGATGCTCAGAAATCTTTGAAGACGACATGATGAGCTCTCATTGTGAAAGATCACTCTACACAGAAATTTTTCCCATTCTTCCTTGCTTTCTTCTAGTGGATTAGAGAGACAGCACACTGGACTACAAATGAATACCCAGCCAGCGCTGGCCTTCTCCCAAGCCTTAAATTGTTTATAGCCCATTCGATCTCCACTTACAGCCTTGGATCTGCTAATCGAATTGCATCTTCTTTCAATAGCTGGACATCTTTTTCCTTTTAAACACCATCTTATCTAATCTGCACCATTTGCATTTTGTGAAGTCTGTATGTGGTACAGGAACCCAGTAAATCAGATTTAATACAGCAAAGAGCTCTTATCTAAAGCTCAGCATTTTTTTATTTAAGTGTGTTTATGTGTGCTCAAAGTAGGGATTTAGGAAAATTGTTTTGGATCATGTTTCATTCTCAAGATTTAGGGGAAAACGTGGTGCTAAATTGTGGCTGAGGTGGAGTTTCTGTGTTTCTGCCACCATGTCTTTTCCACTTCCCAACCCACAGAGCAGAGATGCTGCTGCGACCATTTTCCTCACTGAGTTAGCAGACTGCCTGGGATAGGCATGGTTTGTGTGATGACACATGGTCAGCTCTGAGCAGGAAGAGAGACCATTGCTCAGTCAGGATCTCTAGAATAGGCTTATAAGACAGAACAGTGTCACAGGGAGAAACCCAGAAGAGCTCTGCACATCCCCCAGGAAATGCAGTGTGATGGGTATGGTACCAGAGCAATAGCAAGTGGCATGATGGACCACTTAGGAGTACTTCGCTGCTCCTCACTTCTCAGCTGGCTTCTGCTGCACTCAGCCACTTTGATTTCCCAAGCGGCCAAAGACTGATGCCCTGTCCTGTAGGTCACTGGAAAGGAGGGAGCTTTGCAGGCTGCTGCAACTTGCTGTTTCCTGATTTACATTCTCCTTCTAACGCTTATTCATGCATCAGAGAACATCCCTTTTCCCCTCTGTGCAATTACTGAGCACAAGCCTTGGCTTTTAATTAATTTTTAATTAAAAAAAGAAATTCTTAGAGACTTATTAACCAAAGGTTTTAGGAGGGGACCGTGATCCTACTTGCAAAGACCTACCACACAGACCCTTTTAACTTGGCGTATCAAACTGGACACACATTTGCTCTCATTCTCCAGAAAATGAGGAATTCTTCCTCCATACCTGTAATTTCTGTTTGAATTTGATCTCTAGTTTTCCTAGATCGTAGCCACTGGTACAGAGATATAGGTGAAGTCTGCACGGTGTTCTCCAGCCCACCTCTGAGCGCTGGTGGAAAGGAAGCATGGTACCTCAGCTTCTTCTGCTAGCCCACTTCCCAGATGTGGTAGATATCAACTATGAGATAGAGGATTCAGAGGTCTTTTCTCCAGTACCCACACAGCATCCTTTCAAAGAATCACCCAAAATTGTATCAAAAAGCAGATTTCTGCTGTTTAGTCCTGGCATGACTAGACTGGGGCCATCTTTTGTCCTAGACCTCATCCTGCAGGGTTTGAATTAGCAGTAGTGGCCCCAGAGCTTTTTCCTCTTGGACCTACCCTGAACCCAGCCACCCCCTGCTTTGCATCTCTGAGTGGTTAGCAAATTAGTGTCAGGATGAGGCCAAAATACAGATCTGGATCTGCTCAGTGTTATTTTACCCAAATCAACAAACACCAAAAGGGGAAAAACCCCACACATATGACTTACCCACAGACTCATTCACTCCTCCCCTACCACTGCTAAAATAATGACATCCCAAAGACACCACAACCCTCCGCTGCTAGACTAGCTGAGTCCCACGATGGTAATGGACAGGTGTCCTCCTTCTCCTGGGAGACCTGATTCTGAACTTCAATTAAAGCAGATTTCAATAGACTTGAAGCCAACAGGCTTCACAGTTACTCCCTTTTTCTTTCTGTGTGCATTTGGTCACCAAGCCTTGTTTCTCTCTGCAGGGGAGCCTGCTCACTAAACCTGCTTGCTTATTTAAAACTCAGCAGCCTCAGCCCACTCCCATTTTGCCACCTGAGACTAAAAACCTGGAGTCCCCGAGTCATTAAAAGCAAGATGTAATTATCACCAACACTGACTGCTCGCTCCCTCCTATTCTGTGCCCATGTCTGAAGCTCCTTCCTTTGTGAGCTCTAATGCATGTTTAATGTGCAACTTAATTATTTGATTACAATGGCGTAATTATGTAATTGTAATGTATTGTGCAAGTTGGCTGGAAGGAGACGGGAGACATTTGCTGAGTGACGTGGGATAAACAGAATAACAACAACATCAAGGAAACAGAATAAATCTAATGAGATGATGATTTGGAGGAATAGTTAAGAAAATGGGCACTTTGGAAAATGAAAACTAGCTGGACTTTTTTTTATCTTTTTAATTAATTTATTCTTCCCTCCTGCCCCTTTGTGATCAGCGAGAAATTTCCTTCCCGTTGCCAAAGCACGAGCAAGTGTGGCTGTGCTGGAAGAGCTGAGCCTAGCAGGCTGTCCTGTCCCTGCCGCACTCTTCCGACTGTTGCTGCTCCTAGCAGGACAACTGAAACACACACCCAGATTTTTCCGAGCTGTCCAGAACCATGTGCAAGCCAACAAAGCTGAATAACCTCCCACTTGCCATGGAAATATGAGTGGATGCAGAGTGGTTCATGGCAATCTATTGCAGAGCAGTAACCCAAGTACCTGAATTCGCCCTCTGGGTCATGTCAGGGTGACGGACTTGTCCTTGACATCTGAACTTTGGATCAGAATGTTCATGCCCATGGTCTGAACCCAAAAATGAGGGGAAAAATATGCTCAAGGTAAGCAACAGACACAAGGGTGCTCATTGCAAGAATTGCAAACCACATCTTGGAGACAGATTTTGAGTCTAGCTTTGCAAGCTCTCTGGTTTCTCCTGCTCTCCTTCAAAAGACTTTAACAACTCCCTTTCTCCCAGCAGCAAGCACATTCTCAAGGAGACCACATCAATAAATAAGAGTATCAGGAGCCTAGACAACCAGTTCAGCCTACTCACCCAACTTCTGGTGAGACACAGTCCACCTCCAACATCCCAGGTTTCTGTGGGAGACACAAGCCCATGGTAAGTATTTTAGGGAGACCTCTGAACCTGTTTCTCATCACTAACTGATAGCTGGCAAAAGGCTTGTACCAGTAAAGCTTTCCATAGCAAGAGTTTCTCCAGTCAGAGCTCCTGCTCTACTGGCAGGTAGACACAAGCCAACACCAGAGAAGAGAGATGTCTACCCATGACTCTTGGCAATTGCACACAGCACACACACTGTCAGACTATTTTACAGGTGACACATTTATATACAACTGGGGTTACATTCACGGCTATTTCAGCCAAGTTTTTCTTTTGCAAAGCAGCCTTCCCAAGCCAAACTTTGGTAAATGTGGGATTCTGACCTGTTTCAACATCAAGCTGCAGTCTGATCTTGTCAAAACACAAACTCCAGAGTAAGTAATACTGAAACTGTTCTGATATTAGTAAAGCAAACAGAGGCAACTGCCTATCTATCTGCCAGCTATCCAAATAAGATTAGCCAAGGAGCAAACTCCGTGATATGGAAGTGGTCCCTCAGTCAGCCAACTCTAGTAAAAGCAAGCTCTTGTAATGATGCCAGACAGGGGGAGATGGTGAAAGTAACCAAATAACCGTAGATATATGCAGACTCAATTTGCCAAAAGTTGTATCACTAACTCCTACGTAAGACCTGATTTCAGTCCAAGGGGTCTATTTCTCCCTGGGGTCTTCTAGGTATATTTACATCAGGCTTAACTGCATGCTATATACAATTACAGTATAGTAAAGCTTCGCTCCCCAGTTTGCCCATGGAAAGTGCTACAGGAGCTACTAGGAGAAAAAAAATTCCCCCAGGTTCCATCCCTTCCTAGAAACACACATTTTGGAAGAAGCCTCCTTTCCGAATCAGACACCACAATCCTGAAAAATTCTGCCATCTCCTAACTTGCAGTGAGACAACAAAATATTTTTCACTGAAAAAAGAAGTCAGCACTCTGAGACAATACTTCTGGATAAAAATGTTCGTTTGGTGGAGTTAACTTTTTAAAGAGAAAATGTCATCTGAAGCCAAGGTAAAAACATTTATGTTTTAACATTCAAAAATATAACAAAAATCTGAATGCACTCCCAGCTTCCAAAAAAGAAAAAAAAAAAAAAAAGAAAAAAAAGACCATTTAATGGAATCCTAACAAAGCAGATTTGGCATACCCTACACATTCCATTACATTACTTTAGAATAAAAATGACAAGAAAACTTCTGTGCTGAAGATTTCTTGCTGTTTGGCTGACTACAAGGTAAAAGAGACTGCAAACTGGCTTGCACCATCAAGGATTCCGAGAGCATCTCTCTCAAAAGTGATCAGGGCCATCGGTTTTAAAACCTGCCACTGATTCCTCTGCCATTCCAGAAGAATGCATTAACATTTTGCTCCTGGGCAAAAAAAGAGAGGTCTTCTGCAGATCTGGGCAGCTGCTGGGCCCCCCAGCAGCATCCATCACCCAGCATGTGAGGTCTAAAATTTCTCTCATTGCACCAGAGTATTCGTATGAATTTCTAAGTGTTTGAGAATTATTATGTTGTGTAAAGGCTTGTCTAACTCTTCAGGGAGGTCGCACAGACGTGTTATATATTCAACAGACGTGCAATAAACACAATTTAGCACCATCCACCCACCTCCAAATACTCTGGTTCTTGCTCGCCGGAAAGCAAAACAAAACAAAATGTTAATAATGCATCAGCAATGGTTTTGATTGTTATTAGATTTGCAGATTCGCTTGGGGTGGTGTGACATTCACTGCACATATATACACCCCAAGCAAGCCGCCATCCTGATAGTGATGGACAGATTGATGCAGAAAAGGAGAGCACAGCACTCAATGGGGAACAAGACTGAGTGTGACCTCCCTGCATGGATGATGCCAGACTGAGGGCTGGAAGGCTGCCTGCAGCCTCGCTGCTTAACCCCAGCCCGTCCCTAGTCTCCCATCACAGATGCCACCCATGCTGGCCGATACAAAGGCAAATCTTGGGATGCATGGAGATTTAGAGACTTGTTTTTTCAAAGGAGCAAGCATCATGCTCATACACTGGCATGATCACTTACAGTTTCCTTGTAGTGAGGGCTGTAGCCCTCTGTCAGGGAAGAAAATCTGGATTAATGCTGCTAATTAAAAGGGGCAGAGAACACGGTGGTTAGGATCAAATGTCTTCTCTTTAGTGGAGAAAATGCATACAGCATGTCCCAGTGATCTAATTAAGGTCATATAACACAATATGAACTATGGTCTAAGAACTTGTATGTGAACACTTGGCATAGCTCTATATCTCCATCACATGTCTTCACATCCTTCACACTTGCCCAAAAAACACTAAAGTTGGCACAGGACCTGTCACAGGTTTTGGACCAGGCCTTTATCATACACCATGAGCACTGTCAGAGGATCTGCAAGGCAAAGGGACTGAGATTCAAGGCGTTAGTTTTAGCTGAAGCATTAACGGACCTCAAGGCCAGGAAAGACCACTGAGGTTATGGACTCTGATGCCCTGAGAACACAAGATAGGTAGTCTTTCCTATAAGGTTGATTGGACTGGAGCAGATCTTTCAGAAAAACATCCAATATTGCAGAGGCTCCACTGCCTCTCTTGGGAAATGGTCCAAAACTTTACAGACAAAGCCCATAAAGAAAGTTGCTCCAGGACAATTGCACACAAAGGTACCATCTCTGGCTGAGGAGGACTCCCTGACATCGATGTCGGAGCTAGAACAGGACACTAGGAGAAGCACCACTGTGCTTTTACCATGTTTCCTGTAACTTTTCACTAAGTATTTGCTACTGTGCACTGCTTCCTAGTGTCAGAGAGGATATTAGACGGATGACTCCCTGCTCTCATACCACCCTCTGATAGAATTGGTCTCTTGTTTCTGGGTTGGATTTTCTATTGGTTCTTTGCAGCTTAGACTAATGAGGCCTCTGTTCTCAGAGAAAAACAAACAAACAAACAAAAAAACCCAAACCAAAACCCAACTCTCTCCTGCTTATAGACCCCAATCCAGCTCTCCTAGCCCATGCATTGCTATGAAACATTGATCTTTTTCCATTTCTCTAGTAATGAAGAGGTGGTTTTCTGGTCCTGACCAGTTGCATCCCATCCTTTTCTCCCTCCTTCCCCACTGCTAGGTGAGCCACTTGGCCTCTCCTCTACCCAACCCACAGGTGAATAATTGAAAAAAAAACCCAAAATAACCAAACCACTGTTTCTTAAAGACAACCAGCTTTCCGTGTAAGTATTAAATAACAATTATATGAGAAGCCATGCAGTGCTTTAATTATAGTCATGAAAAATCATCCCATTAATCAAGTTTCTAATCAGCTAGTTTCTTGTAATAAGGTGGCAACTGTTATTTTATCGATTAACTCTTAACAAGCCACCTAGATAAATCAATTCTACATTTTTTTGCATATATCCTGTTTTACAACAGGAAAAATTTTCCCTTTATCAGGGACTTGCCTGAGTGCAAAATAAGCTCCTTGCTGCTTCTTTTTGGCAATGCTGCTGCTTCCCTCTGGGGCTTGTTCATCGTGGCCGGAAAGCGGGCTCCTTGCCCTTGCACCCACCATCCCAGCCCAGGCTCCATGGAAAGGGCCCTGTCATCTTTCAAAGCTGTGATTCAGGAGGTTGAGTCCACTTCAGATCAAAAAGAGCTGCAAAAGTAAAGGGTGATAGAAGAAACAGAGAGCTTTTGAGAGGAGATGAAAAGAGCTCAGCTCACTTAGTCTAGCAAACAAAAGCCAAGAAGGGACATGGCTGTGGTCTAGAAATACATGGAGAACTGGAGACGGAAAAAAGGGAGGGAGTAAACAAGGGTGAAAAAGAGCCATTTCAGTCAAAGAACAAATAAGAAAAAAGCAGCTGTGAATTAATATAAACTGGAGTTTAGAAATACATGCTAAGAGGCTCAGAGCAGAAAGACTTTCTAACAGGCTTCCCTTGGGAGTCACTGGGCAAAACCTAAACAAGGTTTTCATGTAACTTGAGCTGCGCATGGGGGAGGCATTATTGCAAAGAGTTTGCAAGGGTTAGGCGTGAACACAGGGCTCCAAGGAGCCTGTCTTGTCTTCAGAGAGGGTTTTCTGGGATCCACATCCAGGCTAGAGATGAAGCCACTTGATTAATTATTGCCTCTGCTGACTTCTCCCACCTACTGCTCAGTTCAACACCAATTATTCAGGATCAGCTCATAATAACCTATTGAAGAGGTACAGCTTTTGATTTGCATAAGCAGTTTCAGCCAACACAGTCTGCTGAGACAGAAAATATACACTGAATATTTAGCAAGTCTGACGGCATTTTAAAAGCACGTGATAGCACACAATTGATGACATCATGCATTTCTCATGTTTCCTGAAGATGAAAACTAATGTGGCACAGAACTTAACCCAAAATTGATTGGAGTAGTGTTTAAAAAAAAAAAAAAAAGATGCAGAGTGTTTCTAGATTTACATGCAACTCCCAGAGAACCTCATCTAGTGATATCAAAGTTTATACAGAACTGCAAAACTATATCCAAAACCCTTGAGCAGAAATAGAGATTAGAGACAAGTGTCTTGCTCCTCCTCCTTGGAAAGGTGCAACAAGCTAGTATGTTAAGGTCCAAATTTGGTTTGACCCACAACCCACTGTTGGATCAAGCCACATATAATCCACAGCCTGCTGTTCCAGCCTGGCAGGTGGCTGTGTTATAGCTTTAGGAGCTTGCCCAGATTTCAGCGAGACCTGTTCATTGCTGGGGTTGGCTACTGAGTACCCATGAATAGAGAGGTTTGAGGACCTATGCATTTTTTGCTGTTGTGACCTCTCCTCCCACAAAATGCTAAATATCCCTGCAGCTGAGGTGAACCAATACTGGTGGAGGCAAAAGTCCCCACGTGCCCCTTCCTCTGTCCCAGTGCTCTTTTCTTGTCTCTTATTCCACACATCCTACAACCGCTTGTGCAATCACGAGCCCATTAAAGGATGCTACGCTGGGGCCTCACTGGCCCCTAGGAAGGAAGGCCAGCACCACATATCTGGTTCAGTGTGATGTGGCATAACACAATCCCTTTTCAGCTTTCAAATCTCCCAACCCTATTTATTTCTTCCATACATTTGGTGCTACAGTAATACTACTTATTACCCCAGCATTAGCAGTAACCCCCTAGACCAAAAGGGAAGCTGCAGTTGCACAAATACCCATTTGCCTGTGCTACCTTTCTAGCAGGCATGGTCATCCCTATCTCCCACTCTTACTCCCACCCAACAGCTACGGCAAAAGCATTTACAGCACAAGCAACAAATGGCAACATGGCATGAACTAATGCAGAAGAGACCAGAGCTAGCACAGAAGCCCAGTGTTGCTGTGCAAACAGACAGGAGGCCAGCGGAAAGGGTATGGGATGCAAACAGCCTCTGCTGCCTGAGGGACACCCCTCACACCCATCCTGACTGCCTTGAGACTGATGTGTCAGACGTCTGACAAATCACATGTATGAAGGAGAGGCACCTGCACTGAACAGTTGTGTCCAATGGGCCTTGGGAAAATCCAGCCGGCAACAGATTTAACACCGGCACTGACCCTGCTGGCAGCCTGCTTGGTATTTTCTCAGGGCGGTGCATGCTGGGGATGCCGGGCACTGAAGAGCTCTGCTTGGAGCAAAACCTAGATCAACAGCAGGCTGAAAAATACAACAAATCCCTGCCTGAGTCTCCAGTGTCCCAAGTCTGTTCCTGACATCCTCAGATCCATCCTCTTGTCTCTGTGTAGGTGCAGTCAGGTCAGGAAAAAGTTTTGCTCCTTGCTGTTTGGACCAATGTTGTCAGAAGGCACGTTTACATTGAAAAAAGCATCTCCATACTAGTACAACAGCCCTGGCCTCTAATTTTATTTTTTACTGCTATAAAATAGGAAATCTTTCCCTGCAAATACCTGTTAGATTAGAGGGAACAAGAACAGTAAATCTACATCTGCTTTTGCTGAAGTCCTGCCACATGCTACAGAGCTTCCCCAGGCACACACACTCCCACCTTGTGCACCCATTTTTCAATATACTTACGCGCACTGGAAGGAAAACCACAAAACCATTCACCCAAACACTGCAAGCACCTGAGTCTGTAAAGGATTATAAATGGCTCCCCTGTGCCATTTCCACTACTCACCCTCCCTCGGGAAATCTTGTTCAGCCTCGGAAATGCTTTCATGTTTTGCGGCCTGGGACAGCATCACCCAGCAGGGAATTAAACTGGGGGGGCAGGCACCAGGGAGGACAATAGCGAGCAGGAGGGAAGAGGGCTGCGAAAGCTGCAAACTTTGCCAGGCATCGCTCAGAGCTGGATAAAGGGGGAGTAATGAGCTGGCTGAAAGCGTCAGCGCAGCAAGAGCCATTTGATTTATTCTCCGCCACGGCAATTATTTATTCATAAATAAAACAAAAAAAGGAACAAGACCGGACGCCTGCTCAGAGGTGGCATTTGTGGGAGGAAGGAAGGTACAAGGACCCCACCCAGGGAGGGCCGTCTGACACCTCTCCTTCCCCCACCCGCAAATCATAACCTCTGATTTAATTATCTTAATGGGAATGGGGGAAAAAAAAAAAAAAGAGAAAGCAGCAGGCACTGTTTTCTCAGTTGAAGGCTTCTCCCAATGCCCAGCAGCAGTCTCAGGCTCCCCAGCTCACTGTACCTGCTGCCCTGGACATCCCCCAGCTCCCCATCCTTTGGGAAAAAGCCCCATCCCGACGGTCCCGCTATTCTCCACCTGCCAGCAGAAAGCCTAGCACATGCAACACTGCTCAGCCCCATGGCTGCCCACAGGGCTGATGGAGGATGCTTCCCTCCGCATCCCCTTCACGGAGATGCTCCCCAGCTCCATCCAGCCATGCCAGCAAGGGGGACCCCACCGATGGAGATACTCTTGGTAAAGCTAGACGAGCAAGGACAGGCTTGCATGTCAAAGAATGAATGAAAATGCCCTAGGAAACAAAGAGAGAACAATTAAATGAAACAGCTCACTACCACCAAGATCAATGCCATTGAATAATACATTTTCAGGCCAAGCCTTGTGGGTCTTGGAGACAGCCTGAACAAGCCAGGGAGAATTTGGGCAGATGCTCAGTACCAATGAACCCAAGCACGGCCTCCCGAACTGTCAGGTTTTGCTCTGGGATCTGAAGACAGCACACTTTGGGGAGCAGGTATTTGCCTGCTGGCTCTTTCACGTTCAGGAATCTCATTTTCCAGGACGTCAACAAGGCCAGGAGGGCTAGAAATGTACATTTGCTTTTTAGTGACAGCTGAACTACATGAAACCTGGCTCTGGTACTCTAGGAAAACACAGTAAATACCTTTAAGACTTGCAATAGAACTACTCCACTTGGCAACAGAAGGCTTTTCTTACCCACTGCGCCTCTGGGCTCCTTCACCTTCTCTCACTCATGCCCAGCAGCTTCATCTTTGCTACCAGGAGCTAGTGTTTGGAGCCCAGCTGTTGTTCCCAGCATCACATATGTGAGTACGTCAGCCTTCTGCCCTGGGAGAAGGACAGGACAAGGTTCAACACAGCCCCAGCAGCCCAACCAGCGGCTTCCACGCACGGCACGGGGCAGAGAAGCCCATTGCTGCATGGTCTCCCCAGCCTTTTGGCATCACACAGCCAGGAAGATGCTTCATCCCAAACCCGGATGATCCCCACTACACATCAGCCTGGCTCCATGCTGCTATACAAATGGGTCTGTCAACCATAAGTGGATTTTGCCTTTTCAGAAGGGGAAAATGAAGAGGTGGGAGAGACCTCCTCGATCAGTAATTACAGGTCCTTGCTGCAGCAAGTGACACCTTGTGCAAGCCCACATGGATGCTAACTAAACGCTACCCCAGACTGTTGCACCAGCCACTCAGCACCTTCCTAGTTCCAGCTGGAACAGCCATCAGGACAGACTCTTGCATATCCCAGTGGCAAGGAAGAGGTTAACCCATCCCAGCAGCAACAGAACAGTTAATCCCATTCCCCATCACGCTCTCCCACACCCTCTGGCCATGCTTGTGTTTTATCAATGCTGCCTCTGGCTCACCAGCTTTCCTAGCTCTGGCCATTACAACACATGTGATTTAAAGACTGAGCAAGTTTAAATATTAAATTGGGGAAGTAAATAATAAATCGAGTGAAAAATATTATTTATCCCTAAATGGGGACATCACTCGCAAAAACAAAAGAGGCAAGGGGAGCCTGTCCCCAGGGCTGTAAAACACCACAGCAAGCAAGGTACCAGCCTCACCTCCACTCTGTTGCCACAGAGTCCTCCACAGAACTTGTCAGCAGTTAAACCAAGAAACACAGCATGCAATGAGAGAAGGGTTTTCTCTCCAAAACCATGGAGGTGTGCAAAACCCTGACTCCTGAGCCCAGCAACTCCTCTCACCTCACTCCCAAACATTAGTCAGTCTCCCACACACACACAGTGAAACACAGTTTTCAGTCCATTTTGAAGCACAGTAGAGAGATGGGAGTGTGCAGATCCTCTGTACCTAGAAGGATATCTCTCAAAAGCTCCTGCAAATGGCTCCACAAACTTTAGTGACAGCATAATTGCACATTATCTCCTACAACTTCACTTTGACAATTTAGGGGACAATACAAAGAGCAAAGAGACTGTAATATTCATATTGACATTTCCCCAAAATGCCTCCTTTCCTGATAAAGCCGTTGTCTTATGAATATGGAAAGCTTGCCTGAAGGCTCTGCTTAAATGCAGTGTGTTAGTATTTAATCAGAAGAGGTGGAGCGGTAGCGACCCCTATGCAACAATGGCACGATGCTTTTTTAGGATGTGCAAGACATTTTCCATTTTCATGGACAATTCTGTTTACAATCCCTCCTCTAAAAGGGCTTATAAAAGATTCACTCTGCCTCAGTATTTGAAACAAGAGTTAGTCAGAAAACAGGATTTCGTCTCCTATTCCTTCCCCATGGGAATTTTTAATGAAAATCATTTTTTGTCTAAACTTTTCCATAAGAAACAAAAAGAAAGATTTTTTTTCTTCTTCTTCCTTGGTAAGAAAAGAGAAGTGATAACTAAAATACCTCAGCCACAGCCCAACATTTCATGAATTGAAATGACTGCCAGAGTGCCTAAGGAGAACTGCAATGGAAGAACCAGAGCAGGGAAGCATGGTGTTTCATGGACCAAGTCTTGGGCTACCAAAAATGATGCAAAGTGTTGGTTGAGAAACCAGTTTCTGTGGATTTCTGCAAGGTCAAGAATTTCAAAAGCTGTCCATGCCTTTGGATGCACATGTCCTTGGAGGAAAGAGGCTGGATTTTCTGAAGGTATGTACTCGGCATCTTCTGAAAAGCAAAATTGCTGACAACCAACAACTTAAGCTGCAGGATGAGCAAATGCTTGGGTCAAACTTTGAGAAAACGAACATGCCTTTTTTTTCCCTTCTTTTTTCCCCCCAAGTGTGAAATCCATGGAAGCCTGTGGGATTTTTGCCCCAGTCTTCAGCAGAGCCAGGACTTCACCCATGTGGTTTCTCTTTGCAGTTCATTGATCAGTCTCCACGTCCATGATGGACACCTGGCACCATGACTGCCAGCTCCGACGGCGACAGCCATGAGGAGGGTATTCCCCCTGGCTCCCTCGCTCAACTCTTCAGACACAAATACCGGCAATCAATTGGTTTCCTTTAATGCCGCTGCAGAGAAGAGTCCGATTTTGACAGATTTATATTTAGACTCGTTTTCTTTTATTTTTTTTTAAGGATTTCTCTTTACCTTCTGGACAGAGCGCCAAGTTCACCCACAGAGGCAACCATCGAACCTATGAAAACAACAAAAAGTAAACGATGTGCTAAAAAAAAAAATCCATAGTATCTGTAATACCTCAATTAAGGGAGCATAACTATTGAAGCCTGAAGTATCTTGAGAATCTAAGCCATCAATTCTGACAGCAGAAGGTGCCACTACTAGAGCTGAGGAAAAAATCTTTGCCTTTCAGCTGACAAGCAGGGAATATCTCTCTCCCTAAAAAGACAAAAAAAAAATTATCCAAAAGAACAACATTATTTTAAGTTCTGTTGAAATCCACAGTTTTGATTTTATATTCTACCTTTCAGGTTTCTACTGGCAAAGCTGCTTTTTCCCAATCCCATACATATTTTGATTTTCTAATACAGCTGGAAAGGTTTAAAAGAAAAGTTTGTTCCGCTTTCACAAGCTGGCTGGTTGACAGATATTCAAGCATCTTGAGTATAAAAGGGATAAGCAAACTTCTGGTCATGGTCCAAATTTCAGGGAGTAGGGCAAGTAAATCTGTTCATGGATGACACCAGTGAACTAGAAAACACCTTCAAAGATGGTCAAAGACTTACTCAAAAAGGCTGGGAATGGGAATTATGTGAAATAGCTGCAGTTCAGGGAGCGTTTTGCTGTCAGGTGCTCTTTCACTCCAGTTTCTCCCTCTGAGAAGAAGCAGAACAGACAACATTGGTATTTGGAAAGCTTTTTGTTCCTCCACCCACGAGTTCCCTGGACAAGCACCCTCCAGAAGGTAAATCTTTCCATTTGATGTCCTTCCAGGTCACTGGCCAATCTGTCACATCCCTAGTGTGACCTGGCTTTTTAAGAAGCCAGGAAGCGATGGGGAAGTGCTGCTTTAATGCGTGCAAATGGCAATAGAGCAAACCGCGATCCTCAAGGATCACTGCAAAGCAGCAACTGAAAGGCACAGCTGCTTTCTCGGCCACCGGAGATTTTTGTCCCTGTGATTTCATGCAAGAGGATGGGTTTTCTTTTTCCCAGGCATGAGAAGCAGTTCAGCAGGATGCAGTGGGCAGCTTGCTCACCAGCTCCAAAGACAGGACAAAAACAGATCCTTCTGAGAAAGGGCAACACATGTCACTGAGATCACAGAAATGCTATCAGCCTCCCAGCATCACAAGCGCTTGGCAAGATCACCCAAAACCTGGCTCAGCCCTGCCAGGTTCCCCGCAGTTCACACCTCCTGCTCTGGGCCACGGCTTCAGCACAGACGAGGGCCTCTCTTGTCCTACGGTGATGCTGGACCTGGAGGGACCTTTCCCCAAATCATGCTGTACTACTGCTTTTGCTGAGGGAAAGTGAGGTCTTCACAGCAGGCCCTGTAGTGGGGAGATTTTGCCTCTTCCCATGCTGGGCTGGGTATTGGGACCATCCACCCAAGCACAAGGCACAAGCTGGACCTACCCAAGGCCCATATGTCAGAAACAGGAAGGACAGGCCAAACAACTCAGCATGGAAATTGTTATGATCTGCCTCCCAGACACTAATCACATACTCATCCGGTACGAGCCCCAGGGCTCCTTGCAGACAACATCTGCCAGCCAAGGACACAGGCTCCATTACTTCATTGCAGAGACTTTCTAAGTGAACAGAAAGGTTGCAACCAAATAACCAGCAGGAATTTACATCAGCAGATGTTTCTGCTACGATCCAGTCTTGATGCAATGATGGGCACTCTGTCCTCTCTCACAGGGAGCAGTAACAGTAACTGACCCCTTGGAATCCCCCAAGGGACTTCACCTGGGCCACCAGCACTGCTAAGTCCCCGGCAAAGGGGATTGAATCCCTCATCCCATTGACACAGCCTCACACTGGGGTGGTCAGCACTTCCAGAGCAATGCTGAGACCCCTCAGCACCAGCCAGGTGCTCCATCCAGCCCAGCTTCTCAGCAGCAGCAGGTGTTTGCCCAGCGAGGCTGCCTCTGGCTGAGCACATCACATAGCACCTGGCCTCCAGCCACATGGGTTAGTGCTCTGTGATGGAGGATGAACTCACGAGCCCAAAGCATGGCTTCATTTTATTGCAATAAAGAAGAATCAAGTAATGACAAGCCAAGGGGTGAGCGATCGGGTAATGGGCAAACTGCCATAGAGCAAAGTGAAAGGAGACCCTCTCCTCCTGCTCTTTGCCTTCCTCTGCTCCCCAGCCAATTGCGATTGCCTGTGGAAGTGCCAGAGAATGCCAAGAAAGCTGTCGGACGAAGCTGTCACTGAAGGACTAATTCATAGGCACTTCATAATTTATGCTTGGCCTTTCAGCCTGGTTGCTTCCTCCGGCTGAGGCAATTAAGGACAACCACCCCCCTGCACACCCCAGCTCTGCCTTTCTACCTGGTCAGCCAGAAAGCACCACTCCTTTGAACTCCTCACATTATCAATACTGCATTAACAGCAGACACTTCTTTAATGTTGGTATAATCACCACTAAGGAATATTGGCAAGTATGGTGCATTTGCTTTTATGACAAGGAAAAAAATGGTCCTGCCTGCACAGACACATCCCCTCTGGACCTTTAGCACAGCTCTACTCCAAGGGGAGGCTTGCAACGGGACAGGCAAAACCCTGAGGTTTGCTGGCAGGATGAAGTGGTCTCCTGAGGCAGCTGCAGCCTCGGGAAGGCATTTGCAGCCATCTTGCTCAGACTCTTAGCTAAAAACAATTCACACCTGGCCGCCTGGTGCTCTGCAGTGGGTGACCCATCGATTTAAACAAAGCAGTATTGGCAGTTCAGGAGGGCACAGCTTCTTTTGAGCACTCTGTTAAATTAACTATTAACAGCAAAGCTGACTTGGTTTTATGGTTCCTTGGCCAAGCTGATTTTCATCGTACTGCAGGCTTGGCCCTATCAACATCCCAGGCAAGCTCAGTTGACCAGTTACCCTAAATCAGAGCCACCTCCTGCCCCTGTCAAAAGCAAGGCCCTTTAGCAGAGCTAAGAGCATCCCAATATGTCACAAAGTAGTACATGCACAAACACAGGAGCACCAGCAGACTTCAGGGTAAACATACAGTTCCACCCCTCTCAGATTGGTTTAGCTGGGATGCTTCTTGAACTGGAAACTACCGAAGTAATTTGTCAGTGAGAAACCCAGACCTTCAGGTGCATTCCAGGTATCCATCCTAATTCAATTTTCCCAAAGAAGCAGAGTGTACCAGGACAATCAGAAAAGCAATATGTAGTTTTCATTGGATGCCTCACAGCAGACCTAACTGCAGAACCACAAATGAGATATCCTCCCCCAAATCAAAATGAGCTTTCAGCAAAGCCCACCTCAATACCACAGATTAATAAATATGCAGCTGGTTCATGCCAAAATCCCCAGATCCAAATTCCCTTAGACATGGGGAAGAATGGGATGAGAAACCCACTTTGTAACTGCTGTGACTCACACCAGTCTCTACAAATAGACAAGCCAAGTGCACCAGACTTCAAAGGGCTTGAAATAGGGTTTGACCCTGCCTCTTCCCTATCATTTGTGTGTGTTTCTGATTTCACTCATGCTGTGGCATCCAGGGCGCCCAGCTGGATGAACAGGAAGCTGACGAGTTCAGACTATCACTAATTTACTGTGATAATCACAGTAGGCATGGCCTACCAAAGAGAGGAAACACAGAGAAACCAGCATCATCTGCCACAGATGCTTTGAACAACTGTGATGCAGGACTCTCCTCTCACCTCGAGTGTTCCTCTCTAGACAGGGGATAACAGCACTGTTTGACTTCCATGGACCCTGGGAAGAAGGGGAAACACACTCAAGTCAGGGAGGTGCTCAGGCACTGGATAATAGGAGCCAGGCAGACATACAAGAGCGAGAGGACTTTCACCCGAGAAGCGCGTTAAATATAAAAGAGAAGTCACCATGGATGTTAATATATAGCATCAGGATTTATTCCCCCCTCCTGTCCTCGGTATCATGTGACAACATTAATTAAATGTGTTTCTGACCCTGCTGGGCTTCTTTAAATATTTGCCATTCTCCACAAGCACTGTTTGGTTAATGAAATGAAATTAATGAGCTCATTAGATTGTGCCGTAATCTTTCAGATGCGAGCCTGGCACTCAGAATCACTGTTCCCTTTCTCTGCTCTCACAGTTTAACTCAACGCATTCAGCTCCAGAAGCAACAGCTGAACAGTGGAGTAATCAATTAACAGGGCAGCCAGGCACAAGAAGGGGAAGGAGGAAAGACCAAGGCCAACAAGACGCAGTTCACTAACTTTCCCACGGGAGCTGATCCTGCAGAGCCCGTGACTCTGGGCAGGCACTGGCACATAGCTTTGTTTGGCGGATGCTTCACCAAGATGAAGATCAGCTAGAGGAGTCTGATGTGGCAGGACCCGATTCCATGGCTACATCCACTCTGATTTGTATGTGAAAGCCAAGAGACCTTGGAAAAGAAGACCTCAGGTTTAAAACTTCCAGACATGCCTCTTAATAGCAGCCCCTGGGTCCAGCTGAAATAGAAGGGGTCTCACTCAAAACTAGCGGAGACCACGGGGTTGTCCTCCCACCATTCAGACCCATGTGATCTCTAAACCCCTTCCTCGAGCATCCTAGCAAGGAAAGCGCATGTGGCCCACATCCCTCCACCCAGGCGATTTGATAATCAATTCCCCCCGACGACAATATGAACAACCCTCAGGCAACCAGTCTTTCCCACATATTCCCCCTGCCCAGAATAGTACTCACAGCTTGGTGTCCACCAGTGAAACAACATCATGAGAGATGCAAGCAATGCTCTTTGCCTTCGGGCTGCACTACCTTGCCAAGAAAGCACAATTTCCATGTTTTTTGAGCGGGAAGGATTCTCCCCAGAGCAGTGATCAGTTTTTCTATTGTCTTGTGAAGCTTCATCAAAGAATTAACTCGGATCAAAGAGTCTCTACAGCAGCACAAAATCCTCTGATGGGGAGGAAGGGGGGGGTGGGGGTGGACAATAACATGAAAAGCTCTTCAGTAAATCTCTTTCCAAGAAAGCAAATAGGTGTACTTCTGCATACATATAAGCCCCACAGTTCAGAGACTGTTAGCTATGGTGACTCCTAATAGCACCGGAGGAATTCAGGGTAGGAAATGTATGCAAATCGAATTCTCTCTGCGGTTGTATTCGCCAACAGATTGGATCACAAAACTTTATCAAATTCTTGGTCGCTGGGCTTTTGTAATTTACCTTTTAGCCCAGAAGTCACACAACGGTGAACTGGGTCTGCTGGGAAAAAACAAGGGGATGATGAGCACAAGCAGAGGGGGAGTGAGAGGAAGGCATTCACACAGTGAGATACTGAAAAATCTTAACATTAAAAAAAGAAAAGAAAAAAAAAAAAAAAAAAGGATACCCCAATTCTCCACAAAAGCCTCAGGGAAAGCAATGCCACAGTCACTATTATACAGCACATGAAGGAAAAAAACAAACAAACAAACAAACATCATTCCACTTGCAGGTGGCAGAACCAAAGCTGGAAAACCCATGCTAGCTGTATTCCCACACTCATCCGTTGCACCACCCCGCTGCACGCAAAAGATGATCTCAGAGGACTCCTGAACCATGCCCCCTCCACATCTTAAAGGATTATCCCGTTAGCTCAAAAAAAGCCAGCATCACCTCTGTCCTCTTCCCCCAACTCTGAAAGCTGGTATCACAACAATCAAAATGCCAGGCTCTGAACTAAAATATCTTCAGGTTAGCCAGGTCTTTTACAACCCTGCCACGTCTGCAGTTCAGATGCCTAACAACCCATTCGGTGAGGTTTGATTTTCCTCTCGTTTAAAGGATTCGAACGTCACTGCCTTTGGTGACTGATGATTAAAGCAGAGGGGAAAAACATGGCTATCATTTATCCGTGACCTTGGGGGGGCTGCAAATAATACTGGCTCATTGACGGCAAGGTCCCTGGCCAGAAAGTGGAGGAGCAGATATCAAGGGTAGCCGGGAGAATAAGTAAGGAGGCCAGGCTGATCACTTGCCATCCACTCTGTCTGCAGAGGGCAGCTGTAGGCATCTAAGCAGGTAGGACTGCAGAGGAAGAGATCACTTTAGGCAGCCACATAGGAGAAGATGCACAGAGGAGGATGAGTGAACACCTGACAATGGCAGGGATGGAGCATTACCACAACTCTTGGACAACTCTTAAAATAGCAAGAGTATGCTGGATCTCCCATAGGATTTCCACCAACAGTTGCTGCAAACTCAGCAGCAAAGATATGGCAGACTCAACAGGCAGCACATGGACATCTGTTAGTTTAGCTGAGCAACGTCAGTGAGCTGGTATTTGCTGGGAAGGAGTTACTTCAAAAGGGAAAGCAAGTTGGCCATTCCATACTCAGGACACTGCAAATGGCATTAGTCACCATGTTCATAAATATAACCCTGTGTTTAACAACTGAATCCTGCCTTCCATCTTCCTCCAGAGACAGTCACAGTGCTACCTGCAAAAATTAGGTACCCACATGCTCACAGAGCAAACTTTGCTCCTTGCAAGCTGTGCAGCATACAATGACACGTGAGGCAGAGCGTGGCAAAGGATCCCTGCAAGCTGGTTTATGCAAATAAAAGGGTTCAATGACACTCACCATTCTCCATAAGCCAGCACCTGCCCTTACACTTACCCCACATGCGAGCTTGGGGTCCCTGCACCATGCACACAGAGCAGCTGTGACCCATGTCTTCATTCTGGCTTAGCCCAGACCCCAGCTCATGTAAGCAATGCTGCTTCCACAGTGTTGGTTTATTTAGAGTGGGTGAACAATCTTCAATTCTGTTTTAAAATCAAATCAAAATTCAAATTTTGCCTCAAATAATGCAGCCTGTTTATGCTCCAGTCAGAAATACAACATCAGACACACACATATTCAGGGTAACTTCACCTTGACTTGGGTTCCAGTTGGTGTGCAACTGTGGAAGCAAAGGCTTCAACACAGGCTCCGCAAACCTGCCTCGCACAGCCCTGGCCCTCCCGAGAGCAGCCAGCCCCTGGCACAGCACCCCTGTATCTTCAAGACATGCACGCTGTGTGCCATCAGATGCTTATTGCAGCATCCAGCTACTCCCAGCAGCAGACATTTACTTGGGTGGGGATGGACTTCACACCGCTTTAACCTGCACAAGACCAGCTGCTACAGCAAGAGCAAATAAATGCCCATGTCCTTAGGAGTTTCTCTTGGCAGATGATTTTGCCCTCATGCCTTGTCCTTAGTTTGCTCCTATGGGCATGTGCACATAGACAGGGACCTGCAGGGACGCATGGCAGCCCATGCAGAAGATGCCTTTGTGGCAACTGCAAACAGAGCCGAAAGCCACAGGGCTGAATTGGTATACATTCTTACAAATGCAACTGCATTTCCGAAGTGTATTTATATCTTATCTATGCTGTTTACCCATATGTTCAGTAAATCATTATTCATTATCTGATAAGGTGCTTGCACTGAATTTCTAAGCCAGGCTTACAGTTAGCACAGAACAGGACATGCTGGGAATACAAATCGAAAAATAAATAGAGCAGCTGTCTCCAGCGAGGCTGCTTCGCTACCAGGGGACTCTGGTGACATCGCCAGCCTTGAGACCAAAGCCTGGGTCACTAGGCCTGCTGAGCTGGATACAACAGGCTTGTGTTATGCAGAACAGCCTCCTTTTTAGTTAATGACACATCTGAGATCCCTTCCGATGATAGAAGTGACATTACAAAGCAAGCCATGTTTCCTCTTTTCTGCACTGCATTCATCTCTGCCCTGCCTGGACACTTGCAACAGCCAAGCAGAAACAGCCTCTGCTCTTCGGCATCCACAGGGACACCACAAAACCCTCAGCCTGGGAGCAAGGAAGAAAAGGAGGGAGCTTAGGTCTGAGACCTGCATCTTGAATAGACAGGAAAGCTCTTACTTATGCTGTCCGTGGCCCAGGCGTAAAACCAGAGGAACAAGAGTAATGCAAATCCAAAGCCCTCCCTGACCCTGTCCTCTCCTTTTGCCCATTCCAGCATGAAACAAAGAGATAGGGAACACCTAGAGATGATGCTCCATGGTGCATCCCAACTGCTCCACTCTCCCCTTTGATGCTCCCTCCAACACCAGGAACCAAAACTGGCTCCCTTTAGGCCAGGCAGAGTTTTACCATGGCTTCCAACAGGGCCATGGTCTCTCTCACATCTCAGCTCCTGATCCAAGGATTAGCTATATTAGATGGATATTTCCATGGGGAATAGAAGGAAGAAGGTGGAGGGAGAGGGTAGGGAGTCAGGTTCATGTCATGTGAAAACTGGCTACAGCACATCTTAAAAACAGGCTACAAGGAAGTGTGACATCCAATTTCTTGGGAAGAGAAGGCAGAAGAGTAATTAAATTTTCTGATCTTGTTAACCAATTTCTCCAATCACTGCCCCTGAACTGGAGAAGGGGAAGGGAGAGGGGAGACGCTTGCGTCAGCGATGCTTGTGAGGGAAATTAGGTTTTCACGGATTATTGGGTTAGTTCCACTTCTCCCATTTTTTAATTTATTTGTCTGTATGTGCTGCTGAGCTGAAAGGCCGAGAATTTTTCCCTCTTTTTTTTTAATTAAAATCTGTAGTTTTGGAAGATGAAAACTTAGGAAGGGGGTGAAGACTGCAACAATACAACCATGTCAGCCAAAATCTGCTTCCCTCCCACACTTCTTTGTTAATCCCTCTTCAAAACAAGAGCCTAATAAGATCTCTCATTAGAACTTCAAATAGCCTTTGGATACTTTTACAGAAGAAAAAATATCAATTACCTTTGTTCTATATTAAAAAAAGAACAGAGTTTACTTACTGCTACTTGCTGGTTGGGTGGGGTTTTCTTAATTTTCCCTTAATGTCACAAAAGAAATTTAAGAATTGCTGCCTGTGTAACCCTCTGCCTCTATTATTTCTCGAAAGATAGTAACACTGCCCCTCTTTCTAATTTCTTTTTAAATAGAAAGAGAAGACTAAAATGTGCATATCGGCAGCATTTAAGTAAATTATCTGTATGATTATTTCCAACTGCCTGGTGAGTGGTTTCTTAGGAGCAATACCAAGGGGCTATTTTGTTTAAGCTTTCTGAATTTTGGATAAAAGAGAAACTGAGTGTAGTTCACATAGTGCCTGGACTTCTCCTTTCGTGACAGCTTTAGGAAGTACGTATGGCCACAAAGATCACCATTAGCTGGAGGATGCTTGCCAACAAAGACTGGAAACAATAGCTCATGGAAAACAGAAGGCAGCATAGCTGCAGAATTAAAGAGTGGGGGAAAGCGCCGGTCGCTCCATTTGACAGCATCCTGCAATAAACCAAGAGTGGTGTATCAGTAGCCTGGGGATCAGGAGACTGCATGATCAATTCACACACCGGGGCAGTGACACTAATGGCCAAGCTCTCTGACCTGACCCATCTTGTAGACGGATGCTCTCCAAATTATAGATATGTCTTCCACCTCCTGGAAGACTTTAAGTCTAGACCAGAATAGCCTTCTTGAAGATCTGCCCTGGTGCTCTCCAGAACTATTGGGACTGATGGCAGGAATCACTGCTGCTAGCACAGTTGCCCAGGTCAGCCAGATGGGATTTACTAACATATGCTGGCCTGCTGTCTGTTAAGCCTATGGAGGCTCCATACAGGAAGACCCAAGACTTGTCACTGAGTGCTACATGTAAGAGGCACCCATTCTTCAGACTTACCTATGTTTCTGCAGCTTCCAGCTTTCCTGTAGACCCAAGAGATGTAATGAGCTTCATGGCACTGGACCATTTGCTCCTGTACTGAACACAGGTAAAGGATGAACCCACAAGAGAACAATGCGGTGAACAAAGGGACAGAGGCAGAGTTCAACTTGGCTGGAGCTTTGCAATCATTCAGCAATCCTGTGCACTTCTCAGCCAGTTTTTGATCTATAGCTAGCAGTAGCTTACTGCTCATCCTTATCCTGTCACCTTAAATGCCCCTCTGGGGAGGGACCTTGCCAAAGACATTTGGAAAGCAGAGCTGGGTTATTTCATTCCCCTTCACCCACTCAAAGAGCACTGTGCATCATGTCCCTTCATCACACTGCCCATGTGGGATACCAACACCCATCTCACATTGACTGCTTTACAGGCAAATCACATTCATACCTGTGACCTTTTATAGGGAGGTACACATGGACAAGAGTCCTCAGCTAGGATAAAAAAGAGACCAGGCCAAGATCATGCAAGCCTTCTGACCAGCTAAGCACAAAGACCCAGACTTATCCCACCTAAGCTCAACTATATACACAGGGAGCCTGGTCCATTTTCAATGGAGATGACCCACCTCAAGGCAGTGGCAGAGCATTCGACCTGTAGAGCTGGCCAAAGGTACTTTCTTGAAAGTCTTTAAACAAAGGAAAACACACACAAAAAAAGCACCCCACTCTTCCTTCCCAATCAGGGCAAGCACACTGGCTGGAGCCCTGATTAAGATCCTCATCATGGACAAGCTCTGAGCTGACCCACCCTCATCAGGCTTTGCAGTTCAGAAAAAGCTAATTCTGATAGCAGCGAAGAGGAGAGGAATTTACTCTGATCTGCCATGACCCAGACTTCACAGCCATTCAAAAGGAACAGCAACAGCCATTATAAACTTCACTTTATACACTGAAGAGGCTCATAAAGAGAGTGTGAATTCACGGAGCAGTGGTTCAGAAAGCCTATTCCCTGGGTGTCCCACAGATTGCTATTGTCTGAAATATGGAATAAAAGGGAGGTTCATATTTTACTTCAGACTTATTTCACTCTTCCCTTGGTTTCTCTGTGGGCTGACTAAAGAGGAAGTGATTTATAAGGGGAAAAGAAGGGGACATGGTTCTAATTAATTGGCCATAACCGTTACAGCTGTACTGGCATCCAGCAAAACATAGGGCAATAGTGCTTAGGCAAAGATGCAATACCACTGGAAGTTTCCCCAGTAATCGCACTTCAAGCCAGAATAAAATGAACTTTTTGCCCTCACAGTGCTGGTAGAGACCGCTTGTACAAGGGTCCCAGCACCTGACCTGCCCTTTTACACCCAGAGTCAGCAGGAGCAGGGAACTGAAGGGGTCTCCCAGCTTGAACCTCTGCTCGCAGGCCCTCCATTCCGTCTCCAGAGAGGGCTCAGAGTTCATTTTCACATCAGCTAAAGTTCAGGGTATAGGGAGTGAGTCTAGCTTAGGAAATCTCAACTTCAGGCCCAGGAGTGAGAAGTTTGAACTCACTAAAGGCTAAGGCTCGTTGCTTCCATCAGACCCTGCCGTGTCACAGCTGGGAGGAGAACATGGGGCTCCTGTTGCACTGCAGAGCCAGAGGAAAAGAGAGAAGCTCTTTCGTGTCCAGAAATAAATGTGTTTGTTCTGCTTTCAGCAATGCTATAGCCAGAAGAACAGGCCCTCTGGGGAACAATAGATCACACATTGCAGGTGCCTGGTTTTAGGCGGGGGAAATTCTCCAGTTTTCCTAAGTGCACGTGCCAGAAGTTCTGTAACTGAAGTTCATCTTGACCTCAGAGGGCTGGCCCACTCTATGGGAGGAAACAGAAAGCCCGGGCATAATCAGAACAAGCTCATAATTAAAAGCGCTTTAGCATTTACAAGTTCCCAGATCACATAGCTGCAGTGAGAGAAGTTGTTTTCATTTTACCTCATTACATATAGAGCAGTGCAATGGTAATGAATAGCCTGGCATTTGCCAGAGCCTGCCGCTTGCAGAAAGAGGGCAGCCGACACCAGAACAGATGCAAATACAGCACGCTGCACCCTGGTGTAATTCCTGGCACGAGGTTACCCCTCTGTGAGTCTTTGCAGGGGGATTTTTATGGGTAGAAGGTGTGGGGAGCAACTAATCAGGACAGCCTTTAATACTGGAGTCAAATAAGAGGGGGCAAAAAAAACAAGTGCAAAATGCAAATAAGAACAGGCTTTTCCACTTACCCCTCTGAAGCATCCTGTCCCGAGACCTATAGAAGTGCTCCAGGAAGAAAGCCAGGCTTCTGCCAGCTCTCCCACAGGAGCAGACACTGTATCTTACTGAGTGTGATAAGCTCCAGCTTCTGCAACAAGTAAAAAAAAAAGACACTAATATTTGCCCAGCACTTAGCTAGTGTTGAGCACTATTATTCTGTGCCATACAAGATTAACACAAACAGACTGCTTTGTGGACTCACTACTTACTGACGTCCCAAGGCAGATACTCCTCTGCATGTTTTGAAAAAGGTCTCAGGACGTGAACTTGCATTTAGCAGGCAGCCCAAGCTGCTCTGCGAGGCCCCTATTTCCTCTCCACCTGGGATCCAGGCAAGCCACAACCTTTCCCAGGGAGCCTGTCTCACATCTGCTCTATTTGGGACCATGATAACATCAGGGCTTCGTGTTTCAAACTCCCAGTGCAGCCTGACGTCTTCGGAAGGCGGTGGACACTTCTGCAAGCCACCTACCCCATTTTCAGCCAAGAGACTCTAGCAAGGCAGGGGGTTATTTATTTGCAGCTACAGAAAGCAATTTCTGTGCCTTCTTGGCAGTTTCTGCTATGCCAGTCAGAAAAGCAATAGCCACCCAAAAGAAAGAAGGCCACTGTACCTGACGGGTGGGGTGGGACATTTGTGCAGGGAGGCAGGTGCAGCAGGATCCGTGGGGAAGAGAGGAGCTTCCTCCAAATGGAAGAACCAGGCAACTGCTGAGGACACTAGCACAACTACCAAAGCCTTCATCATGCCACCTTGAGAAAGGAGATTTCAAAACAGCTAGGAAAAACAAAGGGGGAAAAAAAAAAAAAAAAGGAGAAAAAGGAATAATCATTGTTACCCTTCGGGGACAGCCCATGGCAGCCTGTGCCCTGCAGACAGCTCAGTGAGAATGACTCCTGAGACATCACCATGGCACACAGGGGTGTGGGACAAGGGGGTGCTTAGGGGGAGACCTGAGGAATGATCAGGGAAGTGGCAGGATTGGGCTCTGTGCTGCTGTTAGGAAAATGGTGATTTATTTGAGAGCTTGAAGGAGACCAAGAACAACATAAAATAAGCTGAAAGACAAGCACTCCTCTCTCCTGCTAGACTGAAGCAGCTCCATATGGCCAGCTCAGAAGCAACAGGATAGAGACCTTGTCTAGGCAAGACCAGCAGTGCATGCCATTAAGCAATCATTAGACAAAACCCACAGCTTTTGGATGTGGCAAATGGGCCATGTTACGGACAGGTGCAGATAGAAAAGTATTTAATCCTGTTTTCTGCAGAAAACTCAAATACGGTGCCCCTGTTGACCACTCTGGAGAACAGTAGCTGGCCTATTACCAAACCCAAAGTATCCAAATTGTACATCAGGTCCTCTAATGCTATATGGAGGGACGAGGGCTGAACAGAAGTCAAGAATAGCACGTCTGGCTGCTCCTCTGCTCCTGCAGCAGGATAGGTCAGCAACTGCTTCTGGGAGGGACAGTCCCACTGGCTGTCCACCCCTGGCCAGAAGCAGAGACCATATCACCAATCTGAAGACTTGGGGTCAAACCTGGCACCGCCTCAGGGACTCACAGAGACAGAGATGGAGGGGATGTGCTGGGGAGGAGGACTGCCGAGGAACGTGCTAATGGCTGTGCCACACTCCTGTTTGTACAGCTGGTCCCAACGTGCTGCTAAACCACTGCCACGGGGGAAGGCAAGACATTTTTGCATGGGATGTTCATTCCTCATCTGTCGAGCTCCAAGCAGAGGTTTCAAACACTCAAGTGTACACTTGAGACAGCACCTGGGGAGGCCTCATCCCGTGCGTGGGGGAGGGAAGACAAATGCTGCCAAGATCTAGCTCTTGCTCCTCATAAAGAACAATGCAATCAAGTCACATATTGTAATGACTGCTTGTAAAGAAGGATGAGTGAGCCATGGCCAGCAGCAGAGCCAAGCACAATTAAACTATACTCTCCCAGGCTGTGAGTAGGCTTTGAACCCACAACCTTCACTAGGCAATGGTGACCTTCACCCAGAAAGTTCCCACCACTTAGGACCCCCACATGCTAGCCCTTGTAAGGCCTGAATTTCAAACAAACAAGTCTCAAACCCAGTGCACAGGTCCCTTACGCAGAGGGCAGGAAGAGTTTCGGTTCAAGAGTCCCATCAAGAGATGGGAATGCAGACCAGTGTCTTGTGTCCCATCCCGCTCTGCGGCTCAGCATGCAGGTCCCAGGACACACAACCCATCCACACAAGGGTCCTCTGGCACAGGGAAGCCCCCATCTCTTTCCAAAGAAAGCAGTTTTGGAGAGGACATGAAGACTGCTCTCATGCTAGAAAAAAACATTGAGCTGTGTGGTGGTGGTATGAGGACATTTCAAGATGTGAAGGCTCCTGTTCCAAAGGCACTAGAGACAAGGACAGACCATGGTCCATTTGAACATCCATGTGCTTACACCAGGTTGCTCTCAGAGCATCTCAGGAAGCAAGATGGGGTCAGCCACAGGTGCACACGCTCCTGAGGAGCAACTGGAAGTTATGCAAGGCTCTACTAGGCCAAAACTGAGCCTTTGTGCCTCAGACTCCCATCAAAAAAAGGCTCAAGCATCAGAAGTACCCTAGGCAGCTAAGCCCTTGACCTGCACACCCTTCACTCCAGCAGAGCCTCTGCTAAACAGTATTATGACTGCCATCATTGCTTACATGGTGCAAGTACCCATGAGAAACCATGCTCATGGCGATCAAGGGTCTGGCCCACATGATATAAGCAAGAAAAAAGTGATCCCAAGCTCAAGAAGCACAAGAACAGGCAGCAAATAGGTGTCAGACCTCCAGGAGCTTGCATTGAAAGGAATCATCCTTTGCAACTCTTCATCAGCTCCTGCTGACTGCCCCCGCTGATTGAGCTGATCAGAGGACCCTGAAAGAGTTGCACAATCAAATCTCACCAACATCACTTATTTTTCAAAAGGGTTTGGACATTTAATCAAATTTTTGATCCCCCACTTTTCAAGCATTTTCCCAAATTCCTGGAGGCTTTCACTTCACACTAACTACCCCAGCAAAAGGGTAAATTTTCACCTTTCACAAACCAAGCACAGACCTGAGCAGTCCTTCATACAAGATTTAGTAAGTAGCAAGTGGGGGGCGGGGGGGAATCTCCCAGTCTGGTGCACATTTAAAACTTTTAAAAACATTTTTTCAAGACCTGCTTATATCAACTCAACTGTGGTTATCAAAATACACAAGCCACAGGGCAAAACCAAGGAGAAATACAACTAACTTTAATCAGCAAGGCAGCCAGTGAGTGCTAACAACAGACTCGCGTGACGCAGCTTGTCTGGGGAATCGGTTATTATAGTCCACGGAGATTAGATACTCAAAACATGAATCCCAGAACCAGCTTATTCCCAACCTATAAAGAGCAAATAGGATCCCACCCTGTGCTCAATTTTCTGTTACATGCGGTACCACCAGTGCTGATAATACCTGCTAGTAGCGTTATCCTCCAGCCTAACGCTGTTCCTTATCAGACTTCTTGGTATGCGACCATTGAGATCAGGCTAAGCACAGTTCAGTTAGAAGGAACCTGCAATGATCATCTAGTCCAACCTGACCACTTCAGGGCTGACCGAAAGTTAAAATGTGTTAAGGGCATTGTCCAAATGCCTCAAACACCAACAGGCTTGGGGCATCGACCACCTCTGTAGGAAGCTTGTTTCAGCGTTTGACCACCCACATTCAAGTACCTGAACATCCTTTTTAAATGGTGGGGCCCAGAACCGCACACAGCACTCAAGGTGAGGCCGCTCCAATGCCAAATACAGTGGGATAGTCACCATTTTTGACTAGCTGGTTATGCTGTGTTTGATGCACCCCAGGATGCGGTTTGCCCTCTTGGCTGCCAGGGCACACTGCTGGTTGCTATTGAGCCTGCTGTTGACCAGCACCCCGAGATCCCTTTCTGCAGGGCTGCTCTCCAGCCATTCCTTTCCCAATTTATACTTAGAATTGCAAGTTCTCTTGTCCCTCAAGACAGTCAACAGCACCTCCCAGTTCAGTATCATCAGCAAACTTACCAATGGTGTATTCATCTCTTGCATCCAGATCATTGATAAAAATATTGAACAGAACTGGACAAGACTTTCCCTTTGGGAACCCATGTTGACTACGCCTGATGACTGCATCGTCCTTTAAATGCCTTTCAACAGTGCCCAGTATGATTTTCTCCATTTTTTTTTCCAGGCACCGAGGTTAGACTAACAGGTCCGTAGTTTCCTGGGTCTTCCCTCATGCCCTTCTGGACATTGGAATAATGTTGGCTAGCTTCCAGTCAGCTGTGACCTCCCCAAGACCTTTGGTAGATGATTGAGAAGGGTCCTGCTGTAATATCCACTAGCTCCCTCAGTACTCTGGGATGAATCCCATCCAGCCCTGTGGACTTATGGACATTCAACTGACCATAACTGGCTGTTGTTTCTTGTCGGTGTTGGTCTTAATGCAGTTCTTGATGTGAGGGGTTGGTTGATCTGACCTTGGTGAGAGTATTTGCACAGATTCCTCCTCTTCTATCTCATCATGTCCTTTGCCTACCATTCCCAGAGCATCATACCTGTTCTATAAAGGTAGCTGAGAGCGCAAGGAGGGGTTCCTCTTACAGCTCCATGCAGTAACTTGCTTCCACCGCTCCTTGTCCCTCATAACACTGTCTTCATCCTGGCACAAAACAGGTACTGTACCTACCTCAGCAGTGGCCGTGCTCAGTTGGCCTCCTCCTCAGATTTTCAGATGCCCCTCACTCTGCCTACCTGCTCCAGGCAGAGCAGCTCATCTACCTGTGCAGACAGGGGAAAGAGGATGGGCTCACAGCACATGGAGTTACCACATTTTGCATGCTCACTGTTCAGTCTCAGTGGCAGCACACATCTCCCCATCCCACACTACGACATACAAAAGAAACACTGATCCATGTTGCAATTGTTTCCCATAAAAGCTGGAAAACTTTCCTACGCTGACATCAATTAGGCAGCAGAACAGTGTCCCTAATAAAGTGGTTCAGAGCACCATCAATAGACCTGTTTTTAAAAAATGTGAAATACAGTAGGGAAGCTCATCCCTGGGGAAGCTCCATGGACTACAGTGGTCCCAGCAAGATGTGGCCATAGGAAGAGCAAAGCCCTGATTCTGCAAGGTGTCCTTGGAGCCCTATTATCTGTGATTAATAAGGCATGATGCAAACACTTAGTTAAATCTGATTAGATCAATAGTACACCATGAATCACTTCTATAGGTTTCCTATAATATTTATATATACTGCAGTTATCAGCAAGACTCTACTGTAAAATTGTCTGCCTTGAAATTTATTTGAAAAAGTACTTTTTATACTCTATTAAAAAAAGCAAACCGACTTTTTTATTCTCTCTTAGAGCTGAACTTATCGGGCAAAAGCTCGGGGAACAGCATGTGGTTTTGCAAACCAAACATTTGGAGACTGTGCTGCCTGTTTTATCATCTCTTGGAATGGGAATACTACCTCCATCCCTGTTTGCCCCCAGCCTCCCAACCACACACACTGCAAAAAAATGCTTCTGCTATCTGTGGCTTACTTTTGGTAGGATGTAAGCAGAAAGCAGAAGTGCAACAAAGATAGCCAGAGGTGGGGAAGCCAGCACGCTTACACACTGGTTTGGCGATGACAAAAAAATACAGTGGCAAAGATTTGCACTGGGTTTCGGAACTCCTTCTGCACTAAATCAAGGCAGAGAATTTACAGCAAATTAATGAAACTAATCTTCTGACTGGAATCATCATCTGTGAATTATCATGTCTTTACTCGTTATATAAATTATCTGTGTCTTCCAAGACATTAAGAATGCATCATAAATTACAACCCTTCATAAATAACTTGTTTTTGCCTGGGTTTAAATATAGAGGGAGAATAAAGCGAGAGGAAGAAAAGAATACAAGAGATGAGGGAAGCAAAGAGGCAAAAAAGAAAGCACAAAGAGAAGGGAAGAGAGTGAAATGGAGAATGAAATGAGCAAAGAAAGGGGGGCGGGGGGAATGTAAAACTTGAGACATACGATATGGCCAGCTCAGAAGGGAATGAGGAAGAAAAAAGGAAGCAAGGGGACGAAGGAGGACAGACAGGACAAGTAGCACCATGCAATCTTTCAGGTTCATGTTAATTGCAGCTTGGTCTATGTGGCAGGAAGTGAACCACTAATATCCAAATCCTCTCGTGACTTTTATAAATTATTTCATTCCAGTTGGGCTTGTTTCATGTCAATGATTACAAGCAGTCTGTCCAACAGATATCTGAAAAGGGATGCCAACAAGGGAAGCATGCTTTGTCATGGAGTAGTGACAGTATTTGCTGAAAGGGGCCCCAGAATTTGTAAATGACAACAGAAAGGTAATGGCAAGGACTGAGGGTCAGGGAGACACAGCTCCCCCATGGCTTACCTGTCAAAAGGAGGCAAACCAACCCGACTCAGACTTCTGCTGTGAGATCCCTGCTGCAGACTGCGCCAAAGTAGGCACAGTGGTCTTTTGATCAGATCCTTGCTCTGTGTCGAACCTGGTACAGCTCAAGCACATGTTGCGGAGAAATGCAAAGGGCACATTGCAGAGAAATGCAGCATATCTGCACAGATGAAGCCTCCTTAAGATGAGGAGGTGACACACCAGTGCAGACCATGTTCCATCATCCAGCAGGACTTCTGGCTAGATACCACCCAGGATACCAGTACTAAGCACTTAGCAACAACTTAATGCTAACACCTTGCTAAGGACAAGTACAACTTTTAAGACATATTAGAGAGAGTCTGCTGCTCCAGGCAGAGGCTGCAAAAGCACTAGTTGAACTGATGTCCATAGACTGGCCGGAGCAGCTCCTTTCTCAGTCAGGCCCTTGCCAGCTTCTGGAAGATGGATTCCCACCTTAGTTCTAGTGCCAATAGGACAGACACGTGTCAGCATCATCAGTTGCATTGCAGGCTTCCTGCCACAGTGCAAGAAATGAACCATATTCTCTGAGGAAGACGGGTTTGTGCCTGTTTGCCTGTACACAGTAAGAGCTGCTCTGCATGGAGAGTTGGACTAGGTGATCGTTGTTAGTTGGACTAGGTGATCGTTGTTAGTTGGACTAGATGATCATTGTAGGTCCCTTCTAACTGAAATAGTCTATTCTATTCTGTTAAGCTGGCACATTGGCAAGGAAAATGAGAACCTTCCCACTGAGCAAGACCCTTGTCCTGAAAAGTAAGTATGAGTTCTCATTTAGGGAGATTTCTGATGAGAAGTGCTGAGTTGGACGAAGTTTAGCAGCCATGAGGGTGATGAAGAGCAAGTCTCTTGGCCTTTCCCATGGGACACAGCACAGCCACATGACTTTTTACTGGCAGATGTGAGCTTACTTTGAGATGGCCAAAAGTCATGCAGTCAAATTAGAGTGGCACCAAGCCCAAGCCAAGTATTTTGCCTCTCAGTGAAACTCATTAGCTCAGCACCACAGAAGTGCAGCCGCAATGACTTTTTTCTGGCCAGCTCAGAGCACAGGCACACATCTGTCTTCAAAATCTTACGTGGCCATTCCCTTGCTAAGTCTCTCAAGCCAGCTGTGGTTTACGCCCTTGCTTGGTAACCCTGAGTTTCTTGTTCTCCATCCCAGGATTTGGCTGTGTCAGCACCCGCAGCCAGGCTCAGGGACAGGGCAGGGTCGCAGCAGCTGGCCCACCTGTAGCCTCCCGGCTTGCAGAAGGGTGTTTCTGCAGGAAGCTGGAGGGTGGCCAGTTCTAGGAGCTCTTGGAGAATGAACGCAATGGCAGCTGTTTCCTATTTGGAAGTGGAAGGGCTCTGATCTCAGCCCATGCAAGCCACTAGTCAGGACGAAAGGAATGTTTTCCCTCTTTGTCTTCCAATTCAAAACCTGACCTAGGGTATATGCAGGCTCAGAAAGCCTGCTCTACTAGCACCAAAACCACTGCTTGACAGGGAGCAGCAATACAAGAGCAACAACAAATGTGAAGCCACAGCAGGGTAGGTCCCAGATAATAAAACATCAGTCCAAGCAAACGTCTCTGTGAGAAACCCCTGGCTAGGTGATAGCACACATGACCTTATCATGGGACTTGTGTTTACCAGATGCATCTGAAGGTTTTTATTTTGAGAGTCCATCATTCGTATTTGAAGGGCAGCTCCGTAAAGACAGACTGTGGGTTTTGGTGCAAAAGGACCTCCTTGCTGTGAACATAGGAGCCAATGCACAACAGTTGTACAACTTTCATGGCACTAGCAAACTGCCTGCTGACTCAAACATGCTTTTGCACTAACCTGCAGGCACTGAATTCTGTGTGTAATATACAGGATGTTCCCTAAACTTGAACCACTTTGGCATGGTTGTTCCTGCTCCTCAGATTTACCCAATTCAAGGCTGAGAAAAGTTTCCCCAGCTAATTTCATCATAAGCACAGCAGCCTGCCAAGGCTCAAACAGCAGCGTCAGGGGCTGGTGCCAGGTTTGCTGCCTCAAGTCCCTACTCAGGGACCCTGAACACTGAATCAAGCCATTTGGGTGTTCAACAAGTTCCTGAGCAATGCATCCAGCAAAAAGGAGGCAGGAGAGGAGGGAAAGAAGAACAACAGAAACATCCTCTAGCAGGAAAAGGGAAAGAACTCAGCTTCATCTCTTTTTGGGGAGAGATTAACTGGGTGACTGACTTCCACCTGCTTCTCACAGCGCCCTGTCCCCCCCATGCCTGCTCACACTGCTGAGCAGAGGGGCTTCTGCAGAGCAAAACTCACCTGCAGCACCTGTCTCTTCCCTGGTCTCCAGCCAGCCTTGCCCAGCAGAGCAGTGGTCATACAGCACCATATAGGCTCTTCTTGGAAAAAAACCCTTTCCTTTCTCTGTCCAGAACATCTGCGCCCGAGACTGCCGCAACTGCTCACCACAGCATGGAGTCACATCACGCAGGCTTTTCACCCCTCTTTGAAACTGCACAGTTTCCTCCCGCTTCCAAATTGGCTGCTTCTAAAAGAAATAACCCCAAATACCAAACAAGCTGCAATGTAACCCCAGCCTGCCCTTTCCATCCTTTCCACCCCAACACCAGCTGATCTTCCCATAGGTGTCCAGCCCAAACTTCATACCCTCCTTCCCCACACTGCCCTGACGAGCCTGCTCTTAACCAGCCCTCAAGGGAGGTAATATTTCACTGACTCCAATAACTCAGGATGGAGGCTGACTGGTAATGGAAAAGCCTTTCCCAGAATGGTCTCCAGCTGATTTTAGAAAGGGTCAGAGCAGCCAGCCTGCATCCTGCACCTCCATGCAGCCAGCATCATCCCTGGGAATATTTACCTCCCTCTTCCTTGGGTAAATCACTCCGTTCTGCTTTCTGTACACTGCCCAATGACTCTGTAGGTGCCTCTTTTTCCACCACAGCTCAGATGGTTTTGAAACCCAGTTCAAAAAAGGGTTTTTTTCATCAGTTCCTGAAGTAACAAGTGAGTCCAGCCAAGCATGAAGCAGGTCACCCTCCTCCTTCTCAGCTTTTCACGCCATGTGTTTTGTGTCAAGGCCGTGACAAGAGCTGGCCTCGGGGGACGTTTGGAGGAGCCAGCTGCTGCAGCCTTTGTTTGCCTGCAGCCTCGCCGCGCACGCCTCTGTGCCGTCCCCAGGTCCCTTCCCTCGGTCTCGAGCCAGCGCACATCTGCCCCACAGCAGGCGCGTCGTTCCTTCCTCCCCAATCCATGAGGATGGAGAGCCAGAGATTTATGTACTCCACAATTTTTATGTGCTCTCAAGAAGGCTGTGGAGGGAAAACTTCGCCACTCACAAAAGCCTCCATCTGTGAGTTTATTTATCCATGCTGGGAAGGCTGTTTATTCTGTTTCTGGGTGGAAACTACACTGGGATCATGGCTTAATTGTACTGTTTGTTGAATTAATTGCTCTGTTTGATCGGCCTTTCTCCCATAATGCTTGGGAATGAGACACTTTTGCTGCAATGTGGAAACAGAGAGGGCTGATGTTTCTCCCTGGCGGATGAACAGAGTCTGGCATGCAGTTTGCAACAGGGGCTATTTTGGGGAGAGCACGCAAGTTTTTTGATGCAAATACTGCTGCAGAAGAAGGTGTTCAGCGAGGTTAGGCACCCTGGGGAAAGGGTACGGGCCAAAGGCAGAGAAGCATATGGATATGTAGGATACTGGGTTGGTCTTCTGTTTCTTTTTCCAGCTGACACCTGCTGAGCCAGCACTCCCGGGATCTGTGTGCCCAAGAGAACACCTGCTGCTGAGGCTCACCCCCTTACCCACTGGTGGTCTGGGTTAACCTGTAACCTCATCACCAGCAATGAGAATGAACATAGTGGATTTTCCAGGTCACCTGGTGAATCATGGGTTGCAGAGCAGACAAGAGCTCAACATTATTTTCATATTGGAACATTTTTCCCCTTCATTTTCATTCCCAGCATTTTTTTTCTTTTCTTTTCCTTTTTACATTTTGCCAGCAAACACCCAGTTCAAATGAACTCCTGCTCATTTCACACTCACTTTTTTCCACTTTCACAATCACACCACTCAGCTTTTTAGGTTTCGTTCCTGCCTCTCCCACTTCCCACACACACTTTCCTCTGCCCACCGGCCTTTGAATGAAACACAATAACCAGTGGCCATGTCTGACGTGGCATTTCCCACACACACACTTTTTTATTTCCCCTCTTCCTCTCTGCAAAATGAAACCAGCATCAGGACTCCTAACACACTGGGGTCATTGCTCTTCCACCAACCCTTACCCGAGGCAGGACATCTCCCTACGAGCCATAACCATCTGTAGAGCCTTCTCTACCCAACACAAGAACCAGGCACTGAAGGTGACGATGTGGTCAACCAGATGACCGTCCTCCCACCACATCGGCAAAATCCCAAGACAGACAGCAGCCTGATTTCTCCCACTAACTAGACATCCCAATAAAGTTCAGGGAGCATCTCAGGCCAGGAAGGCAAGATCCCTGGAGGACTGACTCTGCAGACCTGATCCTGCCCCTTCCCCTCCCCTCCGCAGGCTCTGGGAATCTCCCTTCCATGGCAGAGAGTGAGCTGCTGAAGACAGCAAGATGTTTCAATCAGCAGATCTCTTGTGTCTGAGTCAGACCCATTCATTTCTGATAAGGAATGAATACTGTCTGTGTCTGTCCGGGTGCGTGTCTCTCTCTCTCTATTTCTCTTTTCTCCTTCATAAAGCTGTCAGACCAAAAATAACATATTAGTGGAAGAAAGGAATGTCAGGTGTAATATAATAACATGATCAGGAGGCTGGGGGAGTGTGCGTGCCTGTCTGGCTGCCATGCTGGAGTATCTCTGCAACAGTGATAAATGGCTACGACTCAGGAATGCCTTTCACTCCTTCTTCACACCCTTTTCTGCCACTGCCCCCCCCATCAGACATGGAAAACAGGATAAACAGGAGAGAGTGCTTACTCAGCACCTTTCTGCTCCCAAAAGCTACCTATGTTTGACACTGCAGGGAGATCACATATCCCAGGCCAGAGATTGAAGAATATGACAGGAATGGCCAGATCGCATCAGGCTGCAGGCTGGGCTACCCTGTGCCCCATTTCCACACTAGACAAACAAAGACAAGACATACTAAACAAGGCAAGTACAAGCAGCATCTCCCATGGCCTCCATCAGGCTGTGTTTTAGGGACTTGCAAGGACAGAAAGAGTACCATGCGCCTCCTTATATTTAATTAACAACCTTCCATGGGCTAGTCTAACCCCCTTTTGAACCCAAAGCCAAAGGCTGGCATTCAGCCCCAGTTCTGTTTCAGCAACAGTGTGGTGCTGCACTGGGGAGCAAGGAACCCCAGGACAGACAGTGTCCGCCACAGCTAGCTCAGGGCTCGAGGGAAGGAAGAGGCCTTTTGGGACCATTGTCCCAGAAGCATGTCCTGCACTGCTCCCTTCTAACACAGCACACCCATCAGTACCAATTGGTGCTGTCGCAGGGTCCTTGGAGGCTCTCCGCAAACTCTCAGACGGGCAAAGACCGATCCTAGTCTGGTGCATCCCACAGCTCTCTGCACAGTCCCCAAACCACCTCCAGAAGAGTGGACCCACTAGTGAAGTTTTCCCCACTGGGAAGGCATGAAATGGCAACAGCTTCACCCACAACCACAACTCATCCCCAATGCTCATGTTTGGCCAGCTGTGCTGTACAACATAGGTCCTGTCAACCAGTGCCACCATCTTTATTCTGACCTGTTTCAAAGTGTTTTGCAGGGGTCCACAAAGCTGTGTCCTTCAAGCCAGGCAATGGCACAAGGCTGTACCACCATTCTGGTTCCCTCATCCATCAGGCAAAGTCCTCAGATACCTGCTTGGACATACATAGGAAGATGTGATGGGTTAGTGCGCTGCAAGAAAAACCTTCCTTCCTTCAACAGTTTTACAAAACATTTTCTATTACCATTTTATTCCCTAGTCCAAAAGAACACCTCCTATGTTGTAAACCCTTTGCACCAGAGTTGACTGAAAAAGTGGTTGGGACAAAGCACAACCAACTTTTTAAGGACAACTTGGCATAGCATGGCCACAAGACCCATCCACCAACACAGGAGCAGAGCTATGCATAAGGGACTTGAAAATGCAGTCACAAGTGTTGATTCGAACAGGGTCTGGGACAAAACATGTGGTGGGGGTCACACTGCTGAGGCCAGCTCTAGATTTTAAGGCCAGGAGGGCCTGATGTTGCTCTCTGGCCTGTTTAACTCATGCCTGGCAAAATATCCTCTATGGAAACCAATGACTTCTGGTGGAGCATATCTTTTACATAGGTATCCAAAGCTGCCTGAATGATTTCCAGTGAGGGAGAACTGATTGCATCTATTTGTTATCTGTTCCAGCTTCTAGATACTTTTTCTGAAAAGAAAAAGAGGAAATACATAAAGAAGAAAACATGTCTTGCTCCCACACAAGTCTCTTATCTTGAACTTGAATGGGTGGGTCCCACTCTGGCACCACCTGGGAAGGAGCCCTCAGGTATCAGGTTCTTCTCACACACCTTCTACACTTCAGGAAATGGCACTGCATATTTCAGCACTTTCCAAAGAACCACCCCAGGGCACAACACTATCACATTTCACGGTAATGCAGATTTTCCATCCCCCAGCTCTGCCTTGAACGATGACGTTAATTGAAATGGGTGCAGAAGTGCCAGGGCTGAGATCCAGCTCCATGACCTGCTCTGAGTACAGGCTCCCACGCGGCTGGTGCAGACACGCTGGCTCTCAGCCTGCTGCAGAGATGTTCTTATTTGCTATTAAATATTCTCCTTCCTGCCCATTCCTTTCCATTTCCTCCATCCCATCACCACAAATCCAAGACCAGGGGAACTGACAGGCAGGAGCAGGCCCATGGCCATCTTGTCCGGTGTCCAACTTGGGGACGCGCCAGGCTGAAGTATAAGATTCCTACCGACAGCACATATGCAAATCAGGTCTCCTTCTGCAGTCTCTAATAGCCCAAAACTGATTTAACTCTTCAAACACAAAGAGCAAAATCCCTTTCAAAATGTGTGCTACTGTTCCAAAAATTCTGGCTACTTTTGATATGCAAATACCAACCCAGCCTCCTTACAAAACTTGCCAAGTCCTTGATTTCATTTTCTTAATTTCATCCAGTAGCACTGTGTTGCACAGCCTGCATTGAAAGATGTGAAACGTTTCTGTTAGCAGTTACTAATTAATTCAACAACTGGCCCCTTCCGCTCTTTGTTTTCTATACTGCTCTTTTTCAACCTGGTCAGTTGTTGGAGGCATCTAAGGTATCCATGAAAAGTAACAAGGCAATAAAGTCACTGTGATGATTCTTCAATTAGCTGTACAAGGATCTGCACCATCACAGAAAAATGTTTCTTCTGCTAATTAGAACTAACGATCCTGTACCTGGGGGATTCTGCGCTCTGATCAAAAGAGTCCAATCAAAACCTCTGCAAATTTCTGATTAAACCAGACAAAGGAGGAGAGGAAGGCACCAAGTCAGATGCTGAATAGGTAATAAAATTCACTTCTACTTTTCCTTCCCAGAAAATGGTAAATCTAATAGGCATGACTAAGCAGCTGTGAGGGAAGACATGAACAAATTTGTAAAGCAAAGGGGAGTTTAAAGTTCATCTCATTTTCCCCTTCTGCAACATCGTCTGCAGTCATATTATGATTTAAAGGCCACCTGTCCCCCAGTGGGAAGTGGGTGAGAAGGGTGTGATTCAATTTTGGATACCAAATACAATGGGAGAAGGAGAAAGTCACAAGCCGAACAGCCACATCCCTTTGGCACTGTTAAATGTGTGTTGCTTTTTCCAGTTCTTCGGGGTACAGGAAAAAAAAAAAATAATGGCATGGTGGCCTTTTCTGTCTAAGTTTATACACAGAAGGACTGCACCTTTCACTGCTGGGAACAAAGCCTGGACAAATCCTGATTCAACCAACACCAACCTCATGAGACCCTGGTCTGCCTTGAGAAACTCCCTGGAAACCAAATGACAATCCTGCCCTTTTCCAGAAGCTGTCACCATTCCCTGCTGCATTTCCAGCTCACCAGAAAATGGTTGTGCTGCAATTGGCTTACCCTTCTCTCTTACCAGCAGGATAAACCTCATCTCCATGTTACAGCATTCAGGGATGGCAGCTAGGCTGTACTGATTTGAGGGAATAGGAATTATCCCAGAGTCTGTAGAGGAATGAAGCAAAGCAGCATGGTCTGCCTGCCCCTCCTGGCCCCTGATTCCTTGGCAGATAACTTTTTTCCAGACATTGTCCAATTCCAAAGAAGATTTCATGTGTCCTGGTTTCAGCTGGGATAGTTAATTTTCTTCCTAGTAGCTGGTATAGTGCTGTGTTTTGGATTTAGGGTGAGAATAATGTGGATAACACACTGATGTTTTTGTTGTTGCTAAGTAGTGCTTACACCAGTCAAGGACTTTTTAGCTTCCCATGCTCTGCCAGGTGCACAAGAAGCTGGGAGGGGGCACAGCCAGGACAGCTGACCCAGACTGGCCAGAGGGATATTCCATACCATAGGACATCATGCTCAGTATATAAACTGGGGTTGGCCAAGGGGGCAGCAATTGCTGCTCGGGGACAAGATAAGCATCGGTCAGCAGGTGATGAGCAATTGTGTAGTGTATCACTTGCTTTGTATATTATTGTATTATTATTATTACTACTACTACTACTATTACTACTGTTTATTTTATTTTACTTCAATTATTAAACTGTTCTTATCTCAACCTACAAGTTTTCTCACTTTTACCCTTCCAGTTCTCTCCACCATCCCACTGCAGGGGGGGCAAGTGAGCGAGCAGCTGTGTGGTGCTCTAGATGCTGGCTGGGGTTAAACCACCACATCATGTCAGTGAACGGCCACAGTGGGACCGAACTACAAGAAGGGAGGCATAAACAGAGGAATGGAGTTGCTCGCAGCAGGGAAAAGGCTTAGAGAACTGTCACCAGCCAGATATAGTAATGAAAGCGCCAGTGAAAGGGATTCAAGAGCCAGCTGGCCTGTTTAAGAACGGTGCAGATCTGGATGCCAGGAGATCTGGACACTGGTCCCTCTTCTGCCACTGACCTCCTGCAAGTCCACAGGCAAGTCACTTTGCTTGGCTTCACTTATCCCTCCCTTCCTGTGGTGGGTTTGTCTTACTAGCAGCATGGCCCAATGCAAGGGATCTCCCATCAGGCCCAAGCACCACCTGGGTTGTGCAGTGGTGTAACAGTCAGAGTCCCCAGTGCCCACCATCCTGCTGGGCTTTCCTCCAAGGGATGCTCTGAGAAGTCACCACTGCCCCACCAAGAGGACAACACCAGCAGCCAAACATGGGAGAGAGCAGCTCACATTCCCTGGCTCCACATACCTGTATCCCCCAGTTCAATAAAATGTCATAAAATGTCATAAAAGCAGAGAAATTTCACGATAAACACAAATAGATCAATAGCATTAGAGCTACTCGTACTAGCTGCCTCAGGCTTTTCATACTACACCTTCAAAAATGTCCAGTAGTGAGTAATTAATGACCGAACCAAGTAATTACTTTCTTGATTTTTCTCAAAACTAAAATTCACTGAAAGAACTTTGAGCTTTATTGGTGCTACATAGCAAATTAATTCAGTAAGTGCTGATATTACAAGTCTGGGCTGCCTGTTAAAAAACAGCAGTGCTGTAGAGTCTGTCTTTTCTTGCTGTCTGATGTAACCCTTTACATGCTTCTCCAGCTGCCTGTGAGAAAGCAACTCAACCCTCTATTGCTCTGCACATCAGCCTTCACAGATTTTGCTACAGTGCTCTTAGGCCAGGTAGTAGGGAGGTAGCTTGTCTTAGAAGAGAAGCCAGGACCTCAGCATTCCTATGCCAGCAGCTCACAAATAGGGATTAAGGCAAATCTTCACCTTATGCCTTTACCATTGCAAAGAAAAAGTAGGAGTGGAAACAGGAGCATGGGGGCTTCTCTGAAGCCACACAAAAGCTGAGAGTGGGACCGCAAAGACTGCCCAACACCTTTGAACGGCTTTCACCACATTCGTTTCCAGCGAGCAGGGCAGGACACTTCCCATGCAAGTGGTAATTCCAGCCTAATCCGGGGACTTTTAACCCTTGAGGAGGGGTAAGAGAGAAACCAAAGAGGATGACCAACTACCAGTGGATGTGGAGTGCAAGGGAAACAGCAAGAAAAAGGAAGAGATCAGGGATCCTGTCTGTGAAGCCAAGGACCTCTGTCTCTCCAGCACGCTGCTCTCCTGGAGTAAGAGGATGGATGTATATCCAGTTTCTTGCCACCTCTTCTATTCCCTACACTTGATTTCTGCTAAGAGTGACATCTCTGAAAACAGCCCAAGGTGCCACTTCAAGACTATCCATGGCTTGTCATCTGTGCCTACTGACCCACTCAAGAAAATCAGAACACAGACTTCTAGCAACTGTGGCACACTCTGTACACAGCTGAAAGTAACCTTCACAAGATACTTCTAACACATCTGTTTTTACTTTCTCATGTATTTACATGGCTTCAGCCACCACAGCCACCAACTGACCCAACACCATGGGAGGAATTGCATATAGAGCTCTTATCCACAGACAGCAAACAGTGGCACAGAAACTCAGCCCTACATTCAGACTGCCTGCTTGGGATCCTCACACAACCTTGAGTACCCACTGCAGTATCTAAGAGGAAGAGGATGATGAGCAATCCAGGCCACATATTACCCATGGCTGCCAGACATACTCCAGAGAGAAACACACACAAAAATACAGGACCTCAGGGGGGAGGAGGGATGCGAGTCCAGGTCTTCCAAGACCTCTGGCCTTCCTTGCTTGGCCCATCCTTGTCACTGCAAGGCATCTTGGACACTGTATCCGAGGGCAAACTATCTAAATGATCCTAGATTTTCAATCATTTGCAGCATGAGATCCTAATAAAATGCGTGTTGCAATTGGTGTGCTTGTGCATATGCATGTATGTGCCCGCATGAGAAAGAATACAAGTCAATAAGCAAATTACCAAAGTAATCTTCCATCCCCACCAGTAATGAATTGTTGTTTCCCTGCTCCCAAGAGCACGGTTGTAGCTTGGGAGCTTAACAGTCCATCTGGCACGGACCTCCAGTATGCACTTTTAATCCTTCTAAGCACAGTGACAGCTAACAAAAAAACCCTCAAGCAGAGGAAGCGCTGCATTTCTTTCCCATCTTTCCATTACCATATTTTTAAGTGTCTGGGAATATCCTTTGCTTTTGTCAAAACAAATTCTGAAAAATCACCACTTCAGATTTTGAACAGAGGAGCCAGGAACCATGAGAGAGAAGTCAAGAAAATCCCCCTGCAAATGAAGATTTCTGCCAGTGGAGGCACGGCATGGAGGAGTGGGACCAGTCTCAGCTCATCCCCTGTTTACATTGCTGACCATACAAGCAGTCCCCAGCACTGCAACCGCTTCCAAGGCTTTAATGCAGGACAGATGATGAAGAGGTGCCAATGCAGATGGATCTGCTGACTTGGTCAGAGGAAACTTGACAAAGGAACAGAAATAATTATGGTAAGAAGGGTATTAAAAGAAAATACGTCGACAAGAGTCCATCTAGAAGTTCAGAGGCCAACAGCTGAGTGAGACAGAGCTTGGAGTATGATGAACAAATAGCCAGTCCTATGGAGAAATAAATTTTAAGAACATTAGAAGCAGAAGGCCCTGGAAAGGAGGCCCTGTTAGAGAGAACATGGCGAGAGGAGGAGGAAGAGGAGAAGGAAGCAAAGGGAAATATTGTACAAATTATGCTCATGCATGAAAGCACCTGGCATGAGTTAGATGCTTTTCTCCTTGTTTCTTCTCTCCCCTCTCCCAAAGGAAAATGGGGTTTTGACATAGCCTAAACTTTATGAAAATGGTTCAACTTCTCTGTTGCTTGCTTTCTGTTTTAAAGAAAAAGCTTTCCTTTTTGACCATGAGAAAAAGGCTAACCTCTTTCTTCCCAAGTAAAACATCTTTCAGAAGGATAGGATTGAAAACAAACAAAGCTGCAGCTGCTGGAGAGGGGTGGGTGGCAGGCTTCTACCCAGTGCCATCTTCCCTATGTCCTGAATATCTCAGGCTGACGGCTCAGCACGTCCAACAGAAAGTGCAAATACAGCCCTGAGCAATCTCTTTTCATCCACCTTCACAGCTGAGGTCAATAAGGAAAAATATACTCGCTCTTCCAGGCAGGGAAGCTGGGGCAGGGGAAGAAGTTGTTTAAATACTTTCCAAGCTATAAGCACACAGTGAATCCCACTGCAGTCAGTGAGACAAGCGACATGTGGAAACCTCTCCCATGCCTAAGCATCCTGCTGAGTGCTTGCCCTTGGGATGGGAGGAAGGAGGAGATGCACTCAGTCTAAACAGGCTCATTGCATTTTGGGAAGAGCCAAGACACGAAGGTCAGAGCTCCCCATGTTCACCCCAGGATGGACGGACAGCATTGGGCCATGTCTTGGTTTGGCTTCCATCCTCAACGCATCAACCAAAGCAGAGTCAATCGGGGGGGGGGGGGGGGGGGATATATTTTTTCTCAACAAATGTACTGTCCCCAGGGACAAGGGGGGGAAGTTACAGCCCCTAATTTGTTGCCTGCTCTGCTAGAGACTCCCTGGTGCAGCAGAGTCTGTTAGATCAGGTCACAGCCACTGCTGGGAGAGGGCTAATCCAGGAAAGCAAATCCTGACTTCATTCACGCAGTTAAGTGAGGGGAAATCACACATAGAAGGAACCTGACAACGTAAGTGGAAGGATTATCATCAAGCACAGGTTTCCAGAATCTTCAGTGTATATCAGCTTTAAATCCAGAGAGGGCTGGCTTTGGTGTGTTGGAGAGGCCTTTTTTGTTCTTGCTTTGTTTAGTGTAAAATGAGGTCTAAATAAATCAGCAATGTACAGGATACGTTCGAATCAAGCAACAGAGCCTGTTCCACAAAGGCGCTGAATGGCTCTGTCTCCTCAGGGATATGGCAAACAAGCTGCTTCACCAGCCTGCTCAATCAAGTTAATCTCTCTGCCCTTTTATTACGATGGGCAGCGCCTACGCTCATTTGCAATATCATACAACAAGGGTTATACAAAATAATCTGGGCTTGGAGAATATTCAGTATCCCTACCCTGGAACTAGGCAGCCTTATGCAGCAATATGGGAAAGACCTCAGGATACACCCGGCAGTAAAGCAGAGTCCCCACTCCATGAGTCATACCCACAGTCTAGCATCAGCGGTGCACCAAAATATTCGCGAGAGAGCTATAAAATATGGAGATAATTCTCCTAATGTCTCCAGCATTTAAAGGCTGATTACTGTTGCTTCTAGTACAGCTGGGCCAGGGACTAAAGTGGCACAAGACATCTGGCCCAGAATTTAAGTGCAAGTGTCAAAGGAGATGCTGCTAGCACAGAGGCAAGGTTCCATCCTCCTTCCGCTTCTCTTGGCTTTGACCCCAAGCCATCGGTAGACCCAGGAGCAGTACGTACATCAGAGGCTTGAATCCTGCCCCTGACCTCCTCCCATGCTTGACACACAAAGTTCTGCTAAGACTATTTTGTATGAGGGCAAGTTGTATGGCCAGAAGTTTGAGCAGCTCCTACGAAGCTGTGCAGGTGAGACCCTCTGTTGCCCTTGTATGTGGAGGGCAGCCACACAACAAAAGATGCAGCACTGCCAACCTGACTGTGTGGCATGTGTTAGGGTAAGTCACTCCTTGCACGTGCCTGCTTGGGAACCAGTGAGTCTTTCCAAGCACCACATCTATGCCCCTGGATGCACGCAATGGCCACAGTTACAGAGGGGCTTGGGTTTTTTTCCCTTCAGATAAGCCTAGAAAACTAGCAAGACAGCAAAACATGCAGGGAAAGAAGCACAACCAAGCTTATTCATGGAAACGGCCGCAGAACCACAGAGCACACCTCCACCAACTGCAACATAGAGAAGTAACAAAACTTCCCAGCATAGCACAGATGATACTTGCCATCAACTGACATATCACCCAGACAAGTTTCTTATCCAGGTTGCAAGCCCCAGAATGAAAACAGGTAAGCCAGTATGTTACTGGACAGAAAAAGGCCAGATCTGCCTCTTTCCAGAGTTCCCTGGAATAAGGACATGACTTCAGCAGCAGCTGCATTACAAAGTGGCCAGCATTTGCCCTGCAGCAAAAAAACTTAATACCCCCTCTTCGGAACTGCAGACTTATCTTTGGAGGGTCTCTCTATCCTGGAAATGCATGCGGTTGAGGCTGGCAGCCATCCCACACCACACCTGCCCAAACATACATCTGCTCTGCATCAGAGCAGCACAGAGCTCCAACAGGTGGATTTGGTTTGGATCTCAGTGGCTGACTGGGGAGGATTTCCCCTTAAGGAGCCCCCTCCTACCTCCCATAGAAAGCCAAGGCCATGGACTGATGGAGCTGGGGTGGATGCACCTCTTGGGGTACCATTCATGGAACAACAGAACATGAGCTTGGAGGACAAGAAGCCCATGTTCAAGGTTTCTGGTCAAGATTTTTTTTGACCAAACCCAAGGCTCAGCTGCTAATGCCAAGAGTTCAAGTTCTTGGAAATTTAATCCCTCGGCTGAAGCTGAACACGGAGGAAAAGCAACCAGACCCACTAACCTGAATTTTCAGAATAGGGGAAGCAAATCATTCCCACACCCCTAATTGGCCATATCCTGATCCCACAGAACTGGTGACCACAGCCCACCCTGCTTTGGCCACCACCAACAAGGAGCCAGTCTGCCTACCTACGCAGAGGAAAGTCATTCTCAACCATCCCCACCACTGTCCCCATCCTCTGCCATGGCCAAACCTTAAGCAACCAGGAGATAGACTCATGTAGGCACCCTGCTGCATTCAAGCACTTCCCACTCCAGTGGGATCCTTCTGTTCATCTCATCATTACCTGACAATGCTAATGCAAGCCACTCTCCAGCACAAATGCCCAGCCTGTGTTTGCATAAAGCAGGTTTGGTTTTTTGGGGGTTTTTTTTGTGTTTTGTTTTTGGTTTTTTTTTTTTTTTTTTTTTGGAGATGCCAATGAAAGCTCTATTAAGGGTACAGCCAAACTTCTCTGCCACTCAGGAAGGCAGATTACAGAGGTCAGGGAAGCAGAGGGGTTAAAACTAGAATTCAGACATTGCCCACAATCAAAGCTATCATTTCCCCAGGCTTTTCTCCCTGGTATCCAGTGATAGAACACATGGGAATGGTTCAAAGCTGCACCAGGGGAGGTTTAGACTGAACATCAGGAAGCATTTCTTTACCAAGAGGGTGGTCAAACACTGGAACAGGCTTTCTGGAGAGGTGGTTAATGCCCCAGGCCTGTCAGTGTTTAAGAGGCACCTGGACAATGACCTCAATAACATGCTTTAACTTTTGGTCAGCCCTGAACTGGCCAGGCAGTTGGACTAGATGATCATTGTAGGTCCCTTCCACCTGAAATATCCTGTTCTATTCTATGCAGCCACCACTGCTCCAGGGTAATGAGCATTGCCAGGGGTTTTAGTATGAGCCCAGAAAAGGAACAGTCAGCGAGGTCAGGCAAGCAGAAACCAAGACATTCCAGGTCTGATTTAGTCTGAGTAAGTACCCGAGATCTTAGTACCCGCCTGGACCTTGAAAGGGAGTGTGCAGACAGAAGAGATGGTCCTTGGCACTCCATGTACACTGGGAGCTGGGGGTTTTGAATGATACCTGGGTTTTGAATGGTACCAGTTTGGCAAAGCTGCAACAAGTCTGAAAACAAAGCTAAAAGCATGGGCCACTGATCAAGTCCAGCAGATAGGTCATGAAGAGAAACACCCAGAGATACCATGCCATGGTATCCCATGGACTCCCATGGTGTTCACTACCACGTAAGGTGAACATACCCCAATTCATCAAGGTACAACCCAGTGAAAGCCACCCACCAAAAGACCCAAGGAACAAACACAGAGGGAAGACCTGCATTTTCTAACCCACAAGTTTTCACTTTGGATTTTATCTAACTGTATTAGATACTTCTATACCTTGCTCATTTCTACTATGAAAGGTTTCTACTGAGAGGCTTTAGGCATGAATTTTTCTTGCCCTGGAAGCCACTAGGTTGACAGTCCTAGAGAGAAATTCTCTGTGCACAAGAAGAGCAAAGGAATCCCACTGCCAGCCTAACACACATCAATTTAGCCCCACTGATCCAGGTCTCAGAGGAAAAAGATTGGTACGTAGGCCTCAGGATGTCAGCTGAGACCCTTACAGAGTAAACATGACAAATGTTGCACACCAAATCTCATACCCTACCTGCTCTGCTGCATCCACTACAGCTGAGCTCTGTTCTCTCTCGGTCACATGTTCTTCCATCACTCTTCCATCTCCTTTTTTCAAGCCTAAGCTACAACTTCAGTTTTCTGCCTTCTGCAGCTCAAAGCTTTGGCTTCTGACCCTACATCTTGCATCTCCAAACTACAGTCACCTCCTGTCTTGATCTCAGCTTCCTAAGCCATTTAGGAACTAGTCTGTGCTCTGATGACAGCAATCTTGCATCATTTGCTTTCTTGAATCTATCTTTGAGCTATTTCCTTGGATTTGCTCTTCTGGGAATCAAATTCCTTCCTCTTTTCCTTCTCTCAACAACTATTCCAGGTTTTTTTAGAGACTGTGTCCACCCCTTCTGCTCTGCAGTCACAACATCCTCAAATCCCAGCAATTAACCCTGAGGAGCCCCTTTTCTGCTATCCAAGCCTGACACACTGTGAAGCCAGCACAGCTATAAAATTGACTTCTACACTCCCTACCCGCAAAATGAAGTGAGTCACATTTACCCATCCTGCTTTAAGTACCTAACCAAAGGCTTCCTATATATAACCGATGAATATGGGCAGCACCTGCCCACAACTCAGCCCCTTCAGACTTAAATCACCATGGCTATGAGGCCCTGGAGCAATTAACTCCTCATTTCAGGTACTGCAAGGAAGCCAGGAGATTGAGTTTGTATAAACCACCAGGAAGCAGTACCCTACATGTCCCAGTCTGTGCTCAAGTCCCAAAGGACCTGACCTGCTGTTTCTCCATGAAGCCAATGCTTCCTTCCTGGCTGTAGCAGTTTCTACTTTCAGCTCAAGGTTCAATTCACACCATGATGAGCAAGGTGGCAGCTGCCACCACCATGTTGCAGCCAGCTAAAATGAAATAAACCTAGTAAATTGCTAATATGGATACAGGGCTAGAATTCATAATTCTGTAGACTGAGACAGGCTCCCTTCCTTCCCCAAACTGCTGAATGCTAAATCTTCCCCTATCATCTGCCACGTCCATCATGCAGACTGTGGGCTTCAGTGGCTAGAGATCTGTTTCCTATAAATTTTCTGCACAGAGCCTACAACACTTGTAGTCTCTCTAAAATAATGATTGGAGGGTGGATAGAGGAGAACAAACAGTTCAGATGAACAGTTTATCTGATGAATTTAGCCTCTTCTCCTGTTCCTGCAATATCAGGTAGACAAATCCAATTTACTCAAATGCATTTGTTGTTTGAGTTTATTTGACAAATACTTCCCCAAACAATTGCCTCTACATTCACTTAGCAAATATTTAAAATATGAGCTGTTTAGTGAATCCCCTGGCATTGCACTAGTCCCTAGTGGAGTGGAAAAGTTAGTTTTCCCCCCAATATTAGTTATTTCTGCATTTCAAATTAAATTTTTGCCAGTTCTCATTCTTTTGCTGATAACACCAGATGATTTGGTGGTGCTTATTAGGAAAGGAGCTGGTCAGTTGTCTTCTGATGAAATCAAATTTTGCTGGAAAGCAATAACCCATTGAAGCAGCCACATTTCATCAGAAACACCCCACAGTCAAATGACTTGCAGCAGCTGAAGCAAGGATGCCTGTGCAAATTCAGCTCTCAGAAATCTCTGCTGGTTGTTTTCCCAGGCTATGGCCATGCATTTGTCTCAGTCACCTGTCAGCTCCATATCTACAGCTGAAAGCTGGGAAATTTTGGCCTGGTTGACCTTTTCTGAGCTGGGGAAGTCCTGTGACAGGCATGGGTCAAAAGAACATAAGGCGTCCAGAATAATGGTGTCCTAGGTATTTTTTGCTCCATAAGAAGGCCAAGGGAGCTGGGCTTAGGGGCCTCTAACAGCAGCTTTCCAGTACCTATGTGTGAGTTATCAAGAAGTTGGAGCCAGGGGTTTACCAGGAAGATGGAGATGGGAGACAACAGGCATAAACTGAAACAACCAGATATAAACAACTGGATATAATAACAGTCCCCATGAGGACATTCAAACGGCAGTACAGGTTGCCCGGAGAGGCTGTGCAGTCTCCATCCTTGGAGGATTTCAAACCTCGGTCTGATCTCAAAACTAACCCTGCTTTGAGCAAGATGTTGGACTAAAGACTTCCTGAGTACCTTCTCCCCTGAATTATTCCAGTCTATGACCCTAGGAAATCCTTTACCAGTACAGATGAAGCTAGCAAAAATGCTGGTTACACAGAGTGGCAGCAGAGTTTGAGGGATATAACATCATACCTTTGATAAATTTTGTTTCTAGAATTGCCTGTTCATAGCAAAATTTGGAAAAAAATAATCCATTTTGGGTCCAAACTGGACCAAAACCAACATTTGAAGAAATGCTGAGGGACCAACATCTGCATTTCAGCAAACTCGGCTACAAAGATACATCATTTCAGACCTAGGGAAAATCAATTTCTAGGTCCCATGATTACAAAGAAAAATGCAAGAGCCTTAAGAGTTCAACCAGAACCAGAAGGCAAATAAAAAGCAATCATAATTCATTATTCATCAAAATCTTCTCCAATCTGTTTTAAGACCATGTCAGGATATTTTAACGCTGCAGGTATCAATAGTGATAAAAAAAAACCTGCAAATGTGACTTTGAAATTCACTTTTCATGATTTTATTTTTTTTTCTGCCAGTAAAAATCTCATTGCTTGAACGTTCTTGGAAAGGTACCAGGGAAAGGTTGGGAATATCGCCCAAGCAAATTCACTTAAGAATTCAAACAAACACATCAGGACACAATTTTGCTTTTGTCACCCAGCTCTGGAGAAAAGCTGAGCAGTTAGGAAGAGGGCAGTAAAAGAACAAATGTTTCATTAAACCTGTTTTTGGGCAGAAGAACAACAGGCAACCTATTGCTGGAAACAGCCTTTCCCTCTCTTTAGTCAACCAAGGGGCTTTGAATGCAACATTGAGTTGGACAGCAACTCTTCATATCCCCATTATTTATTTTGCAACTCAGAGGGACTGAGCCAGGACAACCCATCCTTCTAAGCTGTGTACCAATGCGGGAGAGGGAGAAATTTCACATTCCCACTCCACAAACTCCCACCCGCTGCCAAGATCAGCAAATGACACACCAGCATACCAGGCAGGCAGGCAGACAAAAAGAATAAAACAGGCTTTCTGAGACACAGTGAATTCCTTCCCTGGTCACCAGAACAATTTTTTTATTTAAAAAAAAAAAAAAAAAAAAAAAAGAAGGAAAAAGAAAAAGCACCAGGTGGTGGCATTGGCAAGGAATTTTTGGGGTTTGTGTTGGTTTTTTTTAACCTTCAGCCCAACTGTGTCAGGCATTCACAGGACTGGGTAAGGAGAGACATGATGATTGGGGTTTTAACTCATAGCTCCATGGCCAGGGCTCACTTTTGAATGCAGGTCCAAATCCTTCCCTTGCCTCGAGGGGAGGAAAAACACCAGCAACCATGCTTCAAGAACCACAGAGTTTTTCTAGGTTGGGCTGTCTGGAAGCTTTCCTACAGAAAGCTAGTTGTCAGCCAGGCATGGACCAGCACCATGCCTCCAGCAAGCACCCAGATCTTTATCTGAGGGCTCCTCACCTCCAGGGAAATGTTCATTTGAAAACACCTCCCACCAGCCCATCTTTGGGTCTCACCAAGTTAAAAGAAATGGGACCTATAGCTCTGAGAAGAGATTTTTCCAATTCTCTGTCCCTGTTAGATGCCTTGAAGAAGCCATGCTTTGTTCAAAGGGGCTGCAATTGCTCCTGGATGTCCTCTAATCCCTGGCCCATCTCTGACTCAGTCTGCTCTACAGAATACTCCTTAATGGACTGGCTCACTCCAGCTACATGCTTTATATCTCTTTAGCTCCATTAGCAGATGGAGTCGAGGGACAGCAGGATTTATATTTCTTGCTTGAGTTGCAGCTTGGCTAGGTGGAAATAAAAAACGAGAAAGAACAAAGAAATGGCATCGTAACAGCATTTACCTCATGGGCTTTGGAGCCTCTATATTCTACCTGGGTAGCGTTTGCAGTTGTCAGTATTAATCCCATGCCTTCCTCCCCAGCTGAAGAGGAGGAGGCCCAGAGGGACAGTTCTCCTCTCTAGATCATCTGATGGATGGAAGGGAGCTTCCAGAAGCGTGGTGAAATACTCAGCTGGCGAAGTCTGTACATCAGTGCCGATTTATACTGGCAGATAATCTGGCCCAGACCATTTCCTTCAGGGCATGCAAAGGAAAACCAGGAAATGCTTCTGACCTCTGAGAGCTTTAAAGGGAGAGAAAAGGAGGCAGAGGCATGAAAGCAAGCAGGGAGATTGACAAGAGCTAGGGAAAGAGCAGCACAATAGGCTCCTAAACTCTTTACCTTTCTCTGCATTTCATGCAATCAGAGTGGAAAAGGAGAAGCAGGAGAGGGAGGGAATTATAATGAACACGAAAGCTTCCCGATTAATTAATTACCGCTTTTATTTTGTGAAAAGGAGGCTAGAAATATCCACGTCTGCTCCACTTGGAAGGCAACCCTAGCGCTTACTCGAAACGTCCCCCCCTCGCCCCACTGGCGCGGGGATAATTAATCCATTACGGGATGGAACATGCCACGCTGCCGTAAAAAGGAGAGATCTATTTCTCCTTTGCTTTTCCCCTCCTCCCTGAAGAGACATCTGAAACATATCATGTAATAAGTGTTTCTTGGATGGAAGGAGAGGTATTGTTCTCTTGCCGTGGAAACAATCCTGCTGGTGGGGCCAGCCATGAGGGAGCAGGGCCGGATACTTCACTCAGCAGCTCTTCACGATATCCTGTATGGCAGGGCAGCCTCCAAAGGACACATTTCATGATATTCCCTCTGAAAAGCAGCACTCAGAAAAGGGAAGGGTGAACTGGCTCTAACTGAAGGAGGTGATCTGAGGCTGCTCCCTGGGATGTCTCAAGGGTCGGAGGTGGGATCCCCTTGCAAAGGAATCCATGGTGCTGCCAGACAGGCAATGGGACACCTCTGGGACCAAGGAGGTGGACAAGAGTGCATCGCAACACACCTGAGAGAACATCTCCAACCAAGCCTCTCCAACCCCAAATCCGGGCCAGTGCAGACAGCACAGCCCTCTCCATCACACCCTGCCGGTGTGTGGCTGGGGTTGGGAGTGACTGCTTTGCACAACTCGGGGCAAAGATCAGCCTTTCTACAGGCACCTCTCCTTCAGTTCAACACCTGCTTCTGATCCAAAGGACCTAGAAATGAGCTGCAGTGGACTCACAGTTTCCAACTGTAATAGACTTGATCACCCTCCAGCAAGTATCATGGTTTTTTTCTATTCCTAGGCAGCGACAATCACTATCTAGGGTGAGATATTTCGCCCTTACACACCTTTTTCACCCCCCCTGCCTGTCTGCTACACTGCCACACACTCAGAAGGGCAGGAGCTCTCCTCTGTTGTGCTCAAATCACACACACCACAAAGCCTGCTTCATCAGGGTATGGATTTTCACATCTCCCTAATTAAGAAAGCCTGCCTGTCGTGCTCTTCATGCCCCTTTGTTGGTATTTATGTGGAGCACAACAAGCTATTGCAGCAAAGGTTTCTCGAGGAGGATGGGGTAGATAGTCCGCTGCCCGCCCAAGACCCTTTGCTCTGCAGTGGTTTGGTACCCTCAAAGCATGGAAATTGCATGAGATCAGAGCTACCCAGCACTGATCTCACCCTTGATCCCAGCATCCCATTTGCATCAGTTTATCAAAAACATTTCTTCTTTCTGCTGACATCCAAATATTCTTGGCATGAAGGAGCTGCTGACATTTATTCCTGAGTTGCCACATTGCAGGAGTTTTGGCTAAGATTAGTGTTACATAGGAAGAGTGAAGGGACCTTGTTACTTGGTGAAGATATGTCTTCTACAGTCTATCAGTCTAGATTAGACTTGGGTCACTTCCTCTATTCATTTCCCCAGCTGATTTTTTTTTTTTTTTTTTTAAGGCTCTTTCAAAGAAACACTTGAGCTCAGTACAATGTTCTTGATTGCAACCAGAACTGGTTGAAAAATGCTGAACTAATTGAAAGAAATTTTCTTTTTTCATTCCTTCCTCAAAACATTTCCAGGGTTTTGGTCAGTACTTGGAACTGTGAAAACCCGCCCTGGGCTACAGTGTACAACAGCAAAAGCTTTTTCCACAGTGTCAGCAGCATTTTGAAAGCCTACAAGTTGATCTTATGACTGCAAAATGACTTCTCTGTCTATCAATCAAAGACAGAGGGATGTCACAATGCCTCTTTATGTTTTCACCAAGACATCTCTCACACCAGCATCCAGGTTGTGGAGAACAGTTCCCCTTACCTCTCCATCAGCATGTGCTCTGAGCAGATCCCAAAGCAATCTAGGAGCCATTAGCATCATTAATCCTATCTGCCACATGAGGAAGCTGAGGCACAGGGTGGCAGTGGCTCCCATAGCAGTGGAGACTTGCCACCTCCCAAGTCCCCATTCGAAGCTCCACACACTAAACCATGGCTGGGTGTGCTACCACCTGCTACACACAAACCTCCACATCTACCTTTCAACACGTACCAGCCAGCCAGCTTCCTCACCAGCATCTGTCTCTGTGGCTCCCAGGAAGATGGCATATTTATAATCTCAAACAAGCAGCAAAACAAACAACCACTCACCCAAGATGCCCAGTCTCTCTGGCATAGGGGAGAGGTTTCTGCATTGCTCATTTTCTTCCTTGTTGAATTAACGCAAGCTAAACAAATCTCCTTTCTTCCCCATGCATTTCTCCTCCAGGCAGCTCCCCCCTTTCTTTCTTTTCCATTTCAACTGCCTCAAGCAGAAGGCCCTTCAAGGCACTAGCAACTTCAAAGACACTAGGTCCAATGTGCAGCGAGTGATAAAAACCTACACAGCATGTGTTGGGCAAATTAATATCCCCTCCAGAGCCACCGGCTCCTCAGTCCCAGCAGCACTATAATGAGATGTTATACGGAAGGGGAGGGGGAACACGATGCAGAAGGGGAGATGTATTTAATGTATGCAAATTGACTAGCATGCAAATTGCCACTAAGTTAAAAATAACACATTGCATGAGGAGTCCGTCTTCTAAAACATTTGTTTATTCATTAGGGTAATATCTAGTATCAGCCTCCTCGTTTCCTTCCACATCAAGTGCTCACTTTTAGGGAAGCTTGTGTTTTGCAGATCTGGGGGGCAACTGCGATTTCCCACTGATCTTGGCCACCGCACAGCAACACTAGTTCCTTCCCCTTCCCTTTCTTTCCTTCCTGCTCATAGGCTGCAGGGATTAAAGTCACCTTTCCTCATAGGGGAAATACTCAAAGAAAAGTGATGAACTTCAAGGACAAAAGCCGTGCCAGCCACCCAGACCTTCCTCGGGGCTAGAGCAGAGCTGCGCAGCATCTGTCCAGGCTGGGCTCGGCTCAGGGTAGCCAAATTGGATTGAAGGCACAATGCCAGCCTCGGCTTCTGAGAAATCACGGTGTAAACTCCTGCTCCCAGCCTGAGCTCTGCACAGCAGCCTTTCCTCCTGAAGGCTCAGCACAATTAATTAATGTGAGAGTCCTACCAGCAATGTTAAGCACTGGGATAGTTACTGACAGAGGCCGGTGCATCAGACTGATCCTGGCTGACTGATCTCATGGCAAATCCACTGCTGATCATGTCTGGCATTGCAGAGGAAAAATGGGGTCATCAAATGATAAGCGTAGTAAGGATGGTAGCTTGCCATTTCAAGACGGTGGTTGCAGATTAAGTCCTACTGCCTGGGGAGGCATTTGGACACTAAAAGCACTTGCTTTGTCCAGCATTTTGATACTGAGGTTTTCTGTTTGCTGCAGGTTTAGGAAGGATCCCAAGTGGGCAGTATTCGTCTCCTGCACACGTCTAGAGTAGTTCTTCATCCAGCCTTGCTGGAGTATGTTAACACCTTGCAGTCTTTAGACATAAAATGCCTTGGGAGATAGAGGTGGGGGGTATATCCCTTCGACTCAGGCACAAAGACAGAGGGAGCTCTGGCGAGCTGCAAAGGTCTTACACACAGTTGATGGTGCAGAAGAGGACCAGCAACTAGGGAGAAGCTCCAGCCATCCCCAAACAAGAGAACAATACAGGCAAAACTCTGCTTTAGCTGTAACAAATGGGCCTGGGTCAGAGCTGCCATGGCTGGACTGTGTCCAGGTCCCAGAAGAGCATGTTCTGGGGTTCCATTTTTGATCATTTATTATTACTCAGCCAAAGATTGACAAAGTTACAGTGCTAGTACAACCCTTCAACATCTGTCAATAAGCAGGAGATTTATTGCTTCACTAGTTAACTCTGCCCCTCTTGGGAACCTTGTTCTTCTGTCCTGTGCATGGTAAGAGCTGTAAAAATCATATAGAGACTAAAAGGAGTCTAACTACAGCAATTAGCATTACTCATTTTATTTCAGCTAGAATCCTAAATCAGCATACAAACAGATATTCACACTGCCAAGAACCAGGCTTAACATTCAAGCAGCAGCTGGGCAAAGAGGGAGGCTGTGCTGAGATGCTGGAGCAGCAGGGCCGGGCTCCCTTCTCCTCTGCCCCACCAAGGGACAGACCTGTGCAGGGACGGTGATGGAAATCCATCCTCTAGCAGCCAGGGTAGATTTAAAGTGATTGGGTTAAACTGCATTAACCTCTGTGTGGACATGTTCACTCCAGATTCAAGTGGCCATTGCTCAGTTTAATGCAAGCCACTTCAATTTGACCTAATTCACTACCTGAGTAAATAAGCCAAACCAAATAAAGGTTAATGACTGTGAATGAGTGCCTCCCCAGAGGAGCATGATACACTCAGAGTTTACCTATCAAGTCAACACAGATTAACAACAGCCCACTGACAGACAGACACCATCTCTCATCCTTCTGCTTGAAGCTCCGGCTTGGAAGAACTATGGATTCAGAGGAGCTCACTGAGTCCTGGGTGGGAGCAAGACACCGAGAGTCAGGGGGTGACCCTTAATTAAGGCAGGAGCAAAGATCACAAATCAGATCAGCAAGAACACTTACCCTGCTACACAACATCTTACTTCCAGGAGCTCTTACCTAAGCCAAGAAGTTTAAGTATGCCAAGAGATGGGATGGAGCAGGACAGAGAGAAGTTGTTCATACAGCCGCTTCCCACACACAGCGGCATGGCAGAGCACCACACAGAGCAGCTCCGTCCACCTGCCAGGCTATGGCAAAACTAGCTTCAGCTGAAGACAGTTGAAGTTCAAGACTTGTCATGAAGATGCAGGTGACGTTGCAATGCTAGCAACCACCCTGCATCACCCAGTCTCCTTCACCGGGGATGGCTGGCAGAGACAGGCTCTTCAACCCTTGTACAGAAGTAATTCTACAACAGTGAGGAGTACAACAACAAACTCAGCTGGAATGTGGGTGATGGTAAATCAGCATCAAAACATAGGGCCACCAGGCAGGAAAATGGGATTAAACAGATTCATGGATGGTAGATAAAAAAAACCAAAAAACCAAAACCAAAAACCAAAAAACAGAGACTACAGGGACAAGGCAGAGAGATACCTTCAATACCCCTCTTCTTATGACTGTGGATGCTGGGCACAAGGGGATGGCAAGAGGGGCCAGACCCGCGTGTTCTCTCCACAAGGCACCTGATGATGACGATGACGGAGGCAGGGAGCTGAGCTAGATGAACCACTGGTCTGGCTCAGTGAGGCATTTCTGTCCCAAATGGCCTAGCTTGCAGGCTGCTCTTCCCCACACCACTCCATCTCCAAGCCTTCTGGCCCCCAGGCAGTGCATCCCCACTGCTGTGGCATGCCGGAGTCTCTCACCTGCCTATCCAGAAGAGGATGCAGAATGGTACTTAAGCAACAGCAGCTGCTCTTTCAACTTTCCCTGAGCTGATTCAAGTTGGGTGTTTCTTTCGTGCATTCCCTGGGCAATCCCCCTCTCCCTACCCCGTACTCCTTCCCTCCCCTGCCCTCAGTTTGTCATTTCCAGCGACATGCTCCCAGTGGTTGACTGAGAGCTGGTGGCTATCTCTTTCTGTCACTGAGGGTCGAGATGACTGCTCCTGTCAGGTGGTGCATTTTTCAGAAGATGAATAGCGACTGAGCAGACCATGGCCCTGAATCCCAATGAGCTGCCACCCTACCGCAAGGGTTCACTAATGTTTTCCCAGTGTCAATCACACATAAATAGATTATCCTTCCCAGCCTGAAGCATGTGGGCCGCCTCTCTTTCCCATTCATGAAGCCCCAGCAGCTGCTGGTGAGAAAATGCAGAATAAGGAACACACTTGGATGTTGCATGCTGCTACACCTGCTCCCCTCACTGCACACTCAGGCTGGAGGTACCTTCCACAGTGTAGGAGTTTCTCCAGGAGCTCCAGGGCACAGCGTAATCCCATCACAGAGCTCATCTAATCCCAAAGGCCATTTAATGCAGTTTGCTGTCTGGTATGCCAAACTAGTTTGTTTAGCCAACAGCTACCAGCAAGAGCTGCTGTTGACCTGTTATGTGAAGACCACTCAGAGTTGCTAAGCAATTTGTTTCCCCATGAACTCAGTGTCCTCTCTCAGCTAAGTCCTGCTCTGATTCCTTGACCTAACACACAGTCAGTCAGCTATCCCAGGCCAAGGACAGACCAACCTCTCTGCTCTTAGATGAATATTCTTTTTTTTCCATTCACTAGTGCCAATGATTGCAGTAGGGGCTGCAGTCTTGAGACTTAAAGGTTATAGTATGTAGGCTGGTGAATTTGAGCTCATCCCAAATTAGGTAGCAGTATCAGGAATTCCTACTTTCTCTGCGAGGTCTGTTCTCTGCTGGCATGCCTGGATACGTTCCCCACCAAACGGCACAAACTGGAAAGCTTCCTAATTAACTGCGCAGGAGAAGATAAAAATTCCCTGCTCTCCCCAATGCTGCAAAAGTCAGAGATGCAAAGAAAGCCGCCGCGCAAGCCTGACATCAGAGCAGGGGAGACAGAGCAGCCGTGATGAAACATGTACTCACCAGCGCAACAGTTTCAGCTTAATCATCCAGGGCACTTTAGGTGGCCATTTTCATAAGGCAGAGCACGCCCACAGGACCAAATAGCAGGGCCTGAAAATTAGGAGCGTCACAGCTCGAAGCACAGGGATATGCTCTGCGAAACTCTAATTGTACGATGCTGCGGCAGCAGGCAGGATGGTCAAACAGCTGGCAGAGCAAACCCGGTCACCTCCAGGCCTGCTGTTACCTGATCCGAGCACTTCAACCACAGCATCTTTTTCCAGATCCATTAATTCTTGCCAAAACATGGTGACTCTGAAGAACAGCAGAGTGGGAACAATGCAGCTTGCTAATGTCCATCACATCCTAAAGCCTGCACCGAGCTCTCCATCGGCCGCACACCTAATTCTCAGCTGCTAGATTCAGAGAGGATCTTATTTTTTAAAGGATCTGCTGCAGCCCGTGACCTTTCACACAGGATCAGGAAGGTCACAGCTAAAGGAAACTCCAGGCTCCTTGCGGCTATCTTTTTTCCAGCTCCTTGCTGAAACCGTTTCATCACAGCTGCTCTGGTTGCAGGAGTCATTGCTCAGTTCAGCTCCCAGCTTTCCTTCCTGCTGTCCAACTGCAGCACGCCCACTATGATAGGGAAATCAAGGTACCACAGCAGTAATGAATTATTGCTCACAAAAAGTGAATCATGCCCCGAAGATCCAGGGTGAAGTGACCTCCATGAATATCTTCACACATGCTTCCTTTGAGGATGCGGTGTCTAAGCACCAAGGCTGCACAGTAAACCAGAGATTAATGCAGAACAGAACAGCGTATTCCTAGGCAAGAACACAAAGCAGAACAAAGACTACCTTGTCATGTCTTCAGCTTCTTTCATATGTTTTTATTTTATTTATATATTTTAGGGAAAAATTCCTATGCCCAACTCCCAGCTTTCAACTCTGACACTGCAAAATGCAAGAATGCTATAGTAACCTCCCTTCTTAGCAGGAAAGAAAAGCTTCAGAATACCCAAGTCCCCTTCAAACTCTCTAGGCAGCCAACACACCTTCCCTCACACCATTTCCAGAGGGTCTAGCCAGGCAGAGTCACTCAGGAAAACTCATACTTAAGATCTGGCAATGGAGAGAAAGATACTGTGAGCTCCTGTTCTCTGCAGGCAGAAATACATGAAGTCCCTGCTGCAGGACAGACCTAGCTCCCAGAATTTTTCTTTCCCTGGAACTAGAAACCCTTGTATCAGTCACACAGAATTCCTTTCACTGTGCTGGTTTTCCTCAAAACCTCTGGGCTTCGCTCTGGTGTCAACCACACCAGAAAATCTCCAACTATATAGACCCATGTTGGGGCTGAAAACTACACCTCAATGCCAGTCATCTGCACCCAGGGAGCTGCACCAAGGTTTACAGAGCCCTGGCACTGGTCATTCAGCAAACCCCATTAACTACTTCAACCCTTAGCAGGAGCCAGGGAAGGCATTTTGGGATCACTCTTCCACCCAGCTTCAAAATGCAGCCAGAGAAGCAGAGCCAAGAGCAAGTGAGAAAGCAGAGCCATGTGGTAGGGTTTCACATTGCATCTTAGCAGAAGGCGATTTATGCAAGTCCTTTTTGGCACACTGTCCTCTGTGCCTTACTCTGCTTATAAAACACTCTGAAGGCCAGTCAGAAACAGTTGCTATAGAATATTGCTTTTCTTTCACAACAACATTTTCAAGGTCTTCCCCTTGCATTCACACAGCGCAGAATTATCTCCCAGTAGTTGCTAGTAGACCTTCACATCCACTGCAGTGACCCATGGCAGAGCTACCACCGCACTTTGGGGGCCAAGCAAAGAACTGAGACTAACAAGGGTAGGTTAATCAGTTAGTAAATATGTGCTGCCCAACAACTTTATTTTATTGAACTTCTCTTATACGTGTTTCACAATCAAGCAAATTGCAGAGTATCCATGGCAAAGGTGTTTAAGATAATACAGATTTCGAAGTTTTTTATTTTTAATGGACAATAAATGAGGTACTACTTGCACCGGGCAGGTTGTGGAAGGTGGAGCGTCTCTGGTCCATGTGAGGAGGCACCAGGGTGAACACAGGAGGACTTGCAACTGCAAGGCACGCTTTGGGACAGCAGCTGGCTGCAGCACAGGTTAAGCACTGGCGAGATGATACGCAAAGAGGAACACAGAAACACAAACACACTTGTATCTATTTTTTAAGTTACAGCAAAGGGTAGAGAGCATTCTCATGAATTTCAATGTTGGAGGTGCTTGCATGCCAATACAATGGGTGGTTCTGACCTATTGACATTTCTGCAGGTCTGCAATTTGTTTGTGGGGGCTGTCACTTTAAATTTGAATTGCCTGCTTTTTCTATCACAACAGCCTGATATTTTTTGCTCATGAAGAATAAATATTTACAAACCTTAACTCTCGCCAACAAAGGCATTCTGTTCCAGAATTTTCTTGGGTTTTTGTTCTGTCTTTAAACAATTTTAGAAATCATTGCCCAAAACTTTAATTTCTGCTATTAAAACAAGCAACACGGTAAAAAGATATACAAATGAGGGGACAGACCACAGAAGCTCACTGTTAACGTTCAAAGGTTTTCAGCAATGCATTGGAAAATGGCTGAGAGCGTTTGCAGGAAACGCAAAGGAAAATAGCACAGTAACTCCACACAAGGACAGGTCACCAATCCATATGAAATACGTTTTCTTGGTAAACTAATGGCAGTCCAACAATTTTGTGCAAGCAAATGTGAGATTGTAAACAGACAAAAAAAAAAAAAAGATTCAAGACAAACACCCACTCAATGCAGCAGCACCTCTCCTCCAGCCAGAGAAGATGACTCCACGCTGCTCAAACATCTAGAGAGCTGCAAACAAAGACCGAGCCCAGGAAAGAAGCAACCGTTTGTCATCCCTACGTACTTGAAAACCCACATGCACACAACATCATCTCCAAATGCAATGCACTTCACTGGGATGTAGAGGAGGGTTTAGCAAGCCCCGTTTGGGGTAATGAGCAAAGGTCAGGGTAGACATCTGACTAAACACAAGCTTCCAGTATCAAGCTGAGGCTATCCACACTTTCTCTGCCCAGTGGATTATAAAGGGAGCTGTATTTCACATTGCTACCTGGTGCTGGCAAGAACATTGTGTCCAGTTTTTGTATTCACACTTCCAAAAAAAAAGTGTCAGAAATGGAGAGTTCGAATAATAACTGCAATAATAATTTAGGGTGTGAAAAAAAACACCTTAAGGTGAGAATCTTAAGGAGTTCAGTCAATTTAGTTTCCTAAGAAGAAGGTTAAAAGGCAGCTTAACTCTGGTCCATGCATTCCTACACAAAACAGTTTCTGATATTAGTGCCTCTTTAATCTTGCTAGTCACAATCCAACAGCTGGATGCTGAAGCTTGAAACATCCAAAAACGGACCTTAGGTGAAAATTGTTGCCATATGGGTCCCTGAGATTTAGATGTCTTTCCAGAAGAGATGTCCCCACTCAATTAGAAGTGGTTGGCCATGCGACCAAAATTCAGGGGTCACATCCTCCTGCCTGATTTATGCTGAAGCCAAAGCAGCTCTCCGTGATTTCCCCAAAGCCCCATTCCTCACCTATCCCAGCTCCAGAGGTGAAGGTGGAGGTAAGACCAGTTCAGAACCTACACAGGTTGCCCAAAGCAGGGTGAGAAGGTCATGCAGACCACACAACTACAGGAGTCTCTGCTTTCTGGATGTTTGTTGCAGGAAGACAAGTGGGCAAGCAAGGACATGGTCATGGGTGAGCTGCTGCGGGACAGCAAAGGGAAACCCAGAAAGGGAGGAGATCTCCAGCACATTTGCATTACAGTCACTGCAAGAAGGGAGCGGGAGCAGCCAGAATGGGCAACCTGGCAGCTCCTGTGGACAGAGAGATGGAAAGACCAGGCTGGGAGCAATGAGATAGATACTGGAGATAGATGATGCATTGTGTACCCCCCACACAATATATAGCTGCTTGAGTCTATTAGGTAGATGGATGGCAGGGAATTTAAGAAGAGAAATAGATTTTTTTTACTAAGTTAATTAGCTAAAAAGGCTTGTCTGGAAACACGGGCCCCATTGTGTCTGAAGTCTGCTGACACACGGCTCAGAGCAACATTTTTCTTCCCTGTTATTACTCTGCCTCCCAGAGCATCCCTCACAGGCATGTAGAGGGGGATGGTAATCCCTGCAGCAAACCAGTGGCACCCAAGCCACCCAACAAGATACTTAAGTGACACAGTAAATACACATATGTATGTGTGTGTATACATATACAGATGCACACACTTGCATGGATATGCATGCATCTACATATACACAGAAACATGCATTACTTATAAATACATTATATACATGCATATATTTTTATATATTAAAAAAAAAGGATTCAAGAGCAAAGTTGGCAATCAAAACCAGTTTGCTGCTTCACATTACCCTGCCCCTTAATTTAAAAGCAAAACAGGGGGTACTTGATGAAAGAGAAAGGCTGTAGATTTGAGAGAAATAAAAGAAAAATATGACCTGACCCAGCACAGTCACTTCTGGAATCCACTACCCCCGGAAGTCACGGAGACGTGCACCAGTGGAACAGACATTTTAAGGGACTGGATAATTTTATGAGCATTAATAACATTTGCAGCTATGCAAGCTAATAAAATGTTACAAGGGTAATCAAACTTCATGCTTCAATGTGTAAGTTGATCACCTGTGAGCACTGGGAAGGAATTTCCTCTCTGGTGCTGTTGCACTGAGCAAGTAGCCAGCTGTGCTACAGGGGTGCTTTTTTTTAAAAAACAAAAAAAATATCAGCGTCACTGCTGCGGCCGCTATGTCTTTGATTTGGTTTTCTCCTTCTGCAGTAGCTGGCACCCACCAAAGAGACTAAGCTCACAACATCAGTGAGAATTTTGCTGCCAACTTCTTAAGGTTTCCCGGTGCAGTTTTGGGACAATGTATCTGCCGCAATCTGAAAATATCACTTCACTCTTGGAGGGTTGTTCCTATATGCTGGCAGTAGGTTTACACCAAGCTTAACCTGTCGTTCCAGGACCACAGATCCCACGTTTACTCTTTAGTGCTTCCATACTGCATGAGTTGCGTTGGCCAACAAAGCACTGCATCTTCCATTAGCATTGCTTGAGCCCCATCACAGAAGAACGCCAGGTATTACCAGGGAATCTTGGCAGCTTTTGAGCTATCTCTACCAATTCAGAACCACCCAATATGTTATTTATAACATCTGAGGAGCAACCTTGGTATTTCCAGTGTTTGCTAGTCTCAGAAGTTAATGCCCTCGTAATTAATGAACTGACAGAAAACGCTGCAATCTGCTGCCACAGGTTTTGCAAAAAAAATTATGGACTTTGCTCTTGTGCCTACCCTTCTGTTAGAAGGAATCCACAGTTCAGCCAGCTGGGGAGGAGGCTGAAGGGGGGATGGGACATAGCAGAATTGTCAAAATAGTCCTTCCACTTAAAGATAACCAGCACACAGGTTTACAGACAGAAGTCCAAAGGGCTGAACAGGACTATGTGCTGTCAGGCATTTGGTGGGAAAACACAAAAGGCATGGTGATGCTAGCAAGAGACCTGTTCCCGGAGCCATCCCTCTCCAAAACAAAAGTGCTGGAGATTATTGGCAAAACATCTGCTCTGGGCTCTCCACCGGCTTGCTGTGGTCAGACCACAGCAGAGTCTGGTGTGCTTTCCTGTGAAGTATGGTCCTTGGGAACGCAGGATTACAGCCCCCTGCCTTAGCCCCCTCCATCCATCCATCCATCCACCCATCCACGTTAGAAACCACACTTATCGCCATGGTAACTGATTACCAACCTGAATCGTTCACTAAATCCGAGCAGCCTATGCCCAGGCCTGGCTTCACTGCTTGTGTTTCACCTGCCCTTGGGAGCACCTTTTCTTAGATCCAAGATCCAGGGGTCTTCCCTTTCTTCAGCCTTTGTTGGAAGAGGCAAGACACACTTCCCTAGGACAGGAGGAAAAAACATATTACTAGAATTAAGAAGTACATCACTTCTCACCTGGGGTCTTTTTAATTCACGGATTCATCATTTGAGCAGAAGGTATGTTCCAACGAGAACCATGAAGATCCACCAACCAACCTGGCCATGCATGAGTCTTGGCCCGTATTTCATCTCCTTCCTATTTGTCCTTAGAGAACATCAGTTCAATATTCCTTTGGGAGAGAGAAGGCAGAGGACCCAGGGATTACATGCATCAGTCACCCTTTCATCTCCTAACAATCAATCATTCTCACCCTGGCAGTGACCTCCAGACCACAAAACCCATATTTTTCTGAACACACAGCATCTGAGAACTATACTCACTGCCCTCCAAAGACCTTTCCAAATTACAGTCGCTCCTCAGCAGTGGCAGCAGTTGGCCCAGAACACAATACGCCCAGAGAAAGCAGTAACTTCCCCCATTAGGGCAGGAAAGTGCTTTAAATTACAATTAGAAGAGCACTGAGCACAGAGACCAGAGCTGATACCACATGTGATGTCATGCACATGAACCCCAGCACAGTGACAACAACCATGGGCCCAGATAGATTTTAAAATTATAGGCAATAAAGTATGACATCATGATGACATCATGGAAGGAGAAATTTAATTCACAGCTCAGAGGCTATCAGTTACTGTTTTATTCTACAACCTGTCGCTATCTGCCTGAGCAATGAGCAGAATCAATCATTTCCATGGGTCTTTGTGGTCACCATAAATTTTGAACACTTATGTCTCAGCCACCTTCTCATATATATATGAGCCCATCTGTTGGCTCCCACCATGCTCCCTCAACGTCCCGGCGCTACAAAACCCACAAGCACATTTCAGGCATAATCACAGCAAATAAAAGAAATTCACAGCCTGTATGAGATCACACACATTTGGCTTTGGGGTGTTCAGATACCTGTCAGCTCTGCACGTGGTTTTCTTCACCACCACACTGACACAGATGGGTACACTGTAGACTAACCCTCTGACACTTGCATGACCTTTAGAAGTCATTTTAAAATCTGTTTTGACAAACACTCTAAGACAGATGCTTCAATAAGATTGCCTGTTGCAGGCTGCCCATCTCCACCACCCTTCTGCCAAGGCATATAGCAATATATGTTAATAAAGTATTATTTTCACATATATATAAAGCATGCAGCACAGCAGGTTACATCAGAGGCATAGATGAACATGCTCTGCCAGTGAAGTTGAGGCAGGTGGAATATTTTGGGATGTTTTTGTGAGTAGATGATACCAATCTTGCTGCTCTCACAAATACGATACGGTTCATATGGTCTTACAGACAGTTAACTTGGTCCTCATAAGATCTCCAGCAGTGACAAGGGATGGATTTTCATAAGATTCTTGATATAGAAGAGGTGCCCCTTGTCTCTGCCTCCTTTTTTTTTTTTTATTTTACCCATTTCTGCAAAAAACAAAGCAGTGACACAACCCGATAGATACCTCCTGGAGTATCAAAGTATATCAGAGGCCTCTTGACTGTGTTATTTCCAGTCATAAGCTAGGAAACTTCTCCATCACAGTGAACTGCCATTTCCAATTTCCTGACCTTCATAGTATTAGATTAGGCCAAACAGTCTGATCTTTCTTTACCAGATACCTTGGAAATACAGAAATATCTTTCTATTTGCTCCTAGCCAGTTGCAAGATACCATTCCCCATACATACTAAAATAGCAGGACTGACTCATTTTCATCAATTGCAACTGCACTTGTCCTGCTCACTGCTTACAGATCCCATGCAGAAAACTCATCACATACAAAAGTGATCCCCCTATGTTATCGGTGTGATGGCGAAATGATTGCCAGCCATTTGGGACCTTCTAGATATCCTTGACTCATTCTCAAAATCCCTGGCCAGAATGCTTAATGGTGGTGCCTTTAAGGGAGTTCAGTTTATAGGTATCAAACACACTATCAAGTTTTGACACATATTTAACTGTTTGTTGATGTATGCAACAACCTTGTTGATGCATAATCCCTGAAAAAAAAAAAAATCACAGTGATAGCTGGGCACAAAATATTCAACTTCTGCTAAGGGAAACCTCAGTAGCAGTATCAGCTGGATCACAACTCAGTGCAGAGTTCACTTCATTTTCAAGATATCTCATAAGATACTCCTTACACAATCTCAATTCATTACTTCTGCAGAAAGATCAAGGATAACACTGGGTTTTGGAGATGAAAGAACTTTGCAAGTCACCTTCTCTTTTCTCACAGGCAATGAATAACCCCAAGAACAAAGCAATCTCATTTAAGAAGGGCTGTTGGACAAGTCACTTTTGAGGGAATTTGGAGGAGGCTGTTGGTATTCAGGAAGGGCAGAGAGCTGCTAAAATTCCTCACGTAACAGCCCACTTCAATTCTCAGGTCTTGCAGTCACAAAAATCACTGTATCATTTCAGATCTGCACCTCTGATTACTTGTAGGCTTTCTGGAAGTGTGACTTCGCACTAATATCCAGCATTGAAAGTGATTTTTAAAAGCCGTTTTTTCTTAACCCAATTTCCACGATCCTCATCAGTAACACAAAATTAACAGATAATTTGAGACAGCTTCTGGGACAGCAACCTGCATGCAACACTCACCATGCTCAACATGGCTAATACACTGTACAGCTACACCTATGCCAACCAGAAGATATAAAAATGAGCAAAGGATTGACTATATTACCTAAAAGTTGCTGTATAAATGTAGCTCAGAGTTAAACATTCAGAGCTTATGTGACCATAGGACTAGCAATTACTGAATTTGTTACTGCTTCAACTATCATGACAGGCATTGAAATAAATCTCATTTGTATGACACACAGTCATATAAAAATGCATTTCTTTTTAGAAATTCTTCTAGGATGTCAATGTGCTACACATGGCTCCATTTTGAGACCTCTCCAGACTGGAGATCAGGCAAGATATACAAGCCTTTCAGCCTGCCAAGTTTCATACTTGTTAAGATTAAGCCTGCATTCTGAACATTTTCTATACGGTGCCTCCATGAATGAGATTAAGGAGGACCTCTTGCCATTAAATGTTGGCTGAGTGCATGCAACACACACCTGCTCGATTGCTGCTGCAACCTTTTGAAGCAGGGTGAGCAGTTCCCTGCCTGCTGCAGTAACCAAGCGAGCAGAATACGTGCAGCGGGCAGGTAAGACAAATTCAATTTCCTTCCCTAGCTGCAGGGATTCAAAACCACCCCTCATCATCCCGCAGGGTTCCCTAAAGGCTGGGTTCATCACTGCTGTGCTCCATGCACTAATTTTGTATTTGACTCTGTAGCTTAGGTTCAGGATCTTTCTTTGGAGCCTGAACCAGAGCCCAGACATTTCCCCTCGCTCTTCTTCTGCCAATGTCCCAGTCGTAACAGAGACAGGCATCCCCACCCACCTACTGGTACCCTGCATCCCTGCCCTTTTAGGACACTGACACAGCCACACCAGCCAGAAGACAGGGTGGGCTGAGGAGTCTCTTAGTTGTCTTAGTACAGGGATGACAGACCTCCAAGATGCAATGTCTGAATAATACGTTACTGATGTCAAAACCCACCAGCATCTCCTACAAGAGGTCCTGCCTCCGAGTTCAGGGTGGTTGCATTCCTGAAGGACATGGTCCTAAGGCAACGGCTTCACCATATCACTCTTTCCTTAAATTGTTAGGAAGGGGACATTATGGTAGATGCTGTAACTGGGACTCATCACATCTACCCACTGAACAGCAAAGATGACCACCTGTTATGCTCCTACATTTAAGTATCACAGTACCACAAATTACAGCTCAATTAGTCTCTCTTGGAATCCATCACACATCTCAGTAAGAACGTGGTCCCAGCTACTGCACTATCCAGGCAAGTTGAGGCAGTAAATAGAAAAGCCTAATTGGGGAAAGGGGGAGATGTTATTTCCTGATGTTAAAAATATCTGACACTTCCAGGAAATAATGGTATAAATAGAAAATGAAACCATTCCTCCTCCAAAAATATTTCATAATTACATGTCATAAAAATAATTAGGTTATGGTGAATTAGTACAAATGTTTACAACAAAATTGCCATGCAAAACATTATGGGTAATAACATGCTAATTGCTGTAGAAGCAAAAGCTGATTACGTTTCAGCAATATTAAAAGTTGCCAACTCGGCGCTTGTATCCAAGCTTCAATATCTCTCGGCAGTATCTAGGGACACAAGGAAAACTGGTGATGAGCAAAGGACATGGCAGGTAGGCAGGCCCACGCCCTGCTCTGCCAAACACTTTCCTCCTTGAGTGTCAATTCCTAGAAAGCTCACACCAGATAATACTCAAGGCAGCACGAGCGGAAGATGCCTGCACCAGCCCTCGCTCCCTGGGTACAACTTAGTGAACACGGAAAAACTGGAGCACCCGTTGTAGGTTGCAGCACCATCACCTCTCCATCTGCTGCGAGGCAATTACTCAGGCTGGGGGCTGCCCAAGCAGGTCAGAAGCAGCTGAGCTAGCTCCTGCAGAGCCAGCTCCGATCCAGAGCAGCACAGTCATTCCTGCGGTTGTTAGCTTTGAGCTGGTTCCATGCAGACACCATCTGAGCATCTGCTCTGCTCCATGCAGACAGCTCTGCCCAAAGGCAAGCAGCCAGCCTGTGGCCAGCACAGCAGTAGAGCCAGCTTCCTAAGACCCAGTAAGCCTGGGCAACGCCACACTGCAGAACGGTGCTGAGGCTGAGCTGACATGGCCTGCTGGTCCTGAGGTCCCTGCAGGGTGGATTACTCAGCCGCTACACCACCTTCTCCAGCACATCACACTCCACTGAGTACCTGCTCAATTGCTTGATGCATCCCAGCTCTCGCCATTGCTTCAGGTGTGGGGCACATTCCTCCTGCTCCAGCTGAAAGCTGCCACACCACCTGCCCAGGAGGGACCAGACCCCTTCCACAGTATGCACCAAAGGACGCTCCTAGCCCCAGGCCAATCCCAGGGCAACACACCCTCTGCTCTGTCTGCTCCTGTTTCTGCTGCCTGGCACTATGAGGCCTGGGAGGGTACTAGTGTTCCTATTTTGAGGCAATCCTACAATCGAGTAAGAGCAGAGGAGCATGCAGAGATCTGCATAATGAGCAACATTTTGCACAGAGGTGCCCGCTGCTCAATGGATCATGCTGGCTGTTTGCAAGACGTGCCAGGTGCATGTCTGGAGCCTTTGGCCGTGACAACAAGCCCACAGCACCCTGCCTACAACCTGGAGTGTTCTCCCCGCTGCTTTTGGGAAGTGAAGGGGTTTCCACAGGCTTGGTCCCAACAGCCACCACATGCCAAGGTTAACCACTCCTTCTCTCAGATGCTCCTGTGCTGGCCACATCAGAGCAACCCTCTTGGTCACCAACAGGCAGCCAGAGGGTGGCCTCTGCCCATCAAGGGGTCAGGAGCTGTTTTTTCAACTCACCATGCATTTCCTCCAAACTCCCACTCCACTGAGCTCCTGCCCTACAGGATCACAGGTCTCCAAGGGATGAGCTACATGTATTAGCAGGCTGTGACATGGTTTGCAGTAGCAGCAGCCACTGCCTGAAGACGTGTTTCTGCACTGCGTAGATGTCCTCCTGACTGGGAGGACATGTGAGCTGAACTGTCTGGAGCCGACATCTCCAACCTCCTGCTCAGCTAACTCATGTGCCCAACACTTTTTGACATGGATGCCCTTGATCCAAGATGTCTCAGAAGAATTGAGGTCTACGTGTTTCCAGAGTTTGGGCAGAGGTCTTTCACACATCCAAATAAACCTGTCAGGTTCCTTATGGGTCACATTTGCTCGTCGCCAGATGTGGCTAACTGCTATCTAACACAGAGCACTAGGTAAAGTTTGGACATATTAGTTGAGGGTGTGAATTTAAAGTGGATTATTTCAAAGGTAGTAAATCCTTACGGGATGCCCTCATTCAGAATTGAAGTGGCATTAATTGGGTTTACCAAACTCATTTCCAAAGCAAATTACAATAAACCGGATTACATTTGAATGACAGCGTTCACATAGAAATTTAACACACTTTAACTAATCCTCTTTAAGAGCAAATTTGGCTTAAGCTCTTTAAGTGCCCCATATTCCAGTTTCTCCTGCAGGAGAGGTGCTGAATTTTACCTTTGAAGACTTCATCATCTTTGTCCCTTTTTTTTTTTTTCAAGGTTGGAAACGAGGTGCTTTCCAAAAGGCAGAAATTTCTCATCACCCTTTTACCAGTGCCCAGAGCCAAGGCAATTCTCAGACCATTACAGGAGATGACCCGAGTGAATGGTCCAACAGCAGGCAAAGCCCATCTCCTACAAGGGGCTGTGGACCAGCCTGACACCTGCCCCAAACCCCGCACAGACATCAGAGATGCCCCTTGTATTGTCGCCACTAAAGCGTCTCTGCATCCCAGCCTCCCAAGTTTGCAAATACTGAATGAAAGCGGCCATGGAAATGAATTTTTTTTTTTTTTTTTTAAACAAAGCGTCGCTTCAGACGTTAATTCCAGCGCCAGCTAATGAGAGGCTTTGCTGTGAATAGACTCCGCAAGCAGTTCAAAGCCTGGTCTCTCCCTCCCGCTCAGCTTCGCAGTCTTAAAAGTGGCATTTCGTGGTGCTGGAGCACTACCATCTGCTGTGCCCTGTTCATTATGCACCAATTCACGCCAGGCAGCTCCCGGCAGAAAGCGAAGATGGAGGTAAACTAGTATTTGAAAACAAAGGAGGGCTCTCTCCATCCTAATTAGTGGCAGGTTGCAGAGTGCAGCGGCGGAAGGCGAAGGTCACTTCCCACAAGGCTCTGCTCAGGATGCCAAAACACCCACTTAATTCAAGCGGCTCAGCGGGCAGAGTCAGACCAGAGCAATTACTCTCCCTGGATTTCCCTAAGGAAGGTTTTAACAATGCAACTCTTAGAAAAAACCATGACTGCAGGAGCTCTTTATTCTGCCACCTTGGAGCAGGAGGAAGCGCAGTCTACCCTGCTACTGACTCCAGGAACGGCACTCTCTTTGTACACTGGGAGGCAAGCTTCAAGTTTTTTCGTTTGTTTTTTTTTTTTTCCCTAAAGAAATGAATAAGAGCAAATTTTAACATTTAAAAAACAAAGATTAAAAAACCCACAAACATGAAGACCCTTTGTAGTGGGTCAAATTCCCTCTGAGCACTCCAGGTTTCCTTCCAGATGCTGCCAGTGAGAATTAACCTTTAAAGGAACTATCTAAGCATGAACTCTGGGAGCTTTCCTGGGAGATGCAGCTCCTCTACTGGGATACTCTCTGCCTGGCTCAGCCCAAGAATTCAGCTGTTCTGTTAAATGATTCACTGCACTCCGGCCACCTCAGCTTCCAAAAGGTCAAAGCATCGTTCTTAACCTCAGCGGACATATCCTCCTTGCATACACCCTGGGTGATGTGTGTCCACATCTGCCCTCCTACTCGTACCTCTCACAGCCCCATGACATAGCAACTCTCCCTTCAAAAGGATCTGCCCGGCCATTGACATCTTCTGCCGATGGCAGGAGCATTTTCCAGGGGTGCTGAATAGGAACCCAACTTCCTTCATCCCTTCCAAAGGCTCCAGAAAGGGGAATTCGTGGTGATTTTCAGTGGGAAAGGAAGACTGAGATTTTTTTTTTATTATTACTTATTTATTTATTTTTACACCAATAAACAAGAGATGCAGACACCATCTGGGTCCCTCCTCAAAGGCTTCAGATACAAAATGTTGTCCAGCCTCCTCTTCACTAATCCAGCTAACAAGTGGCTACCATCACATACTATACAGGATCCACCCCAATCTGTTCTTGGATGGGGAACTACTTCAGACAGCAGCTCTGCAGGAGGCAGAGTAGCCATACATTTAGTGTGGTTTTCTTTAAATCGTTTGTAAAATACTTTTCAGAAGACAACCTGCAGCTCTTTCCCTCTGACACACTACATGCTGTTCAGCAATCATCTCCCAGCACCAAGGAGTCTATCATCAGACCTATTGCTTTCCAAGCCTGAGTCACAGCTGACTAGTGCTGCATAAAGCCACCCTCTGTGTTGTATCAGCAACCCCAACAACCCAGGCAAAATCCTTTAGAGATGCTGTTCCCCCTTATTTCCTCTCCCAGCTACATCAACAGTAACTAATACTCAACACTGGCATTACAGAGGTTTCCAACTGTTTATAAGCAGCCCATAAAATAGCCAGCAGTGCTTGATAAGGCTCCAGTTTCTGCACCATAGCTTTCCCCACTGTTTCCAGCAAACAGAGCTGTTGCGTATTTGCCCGGGCACAGAGCTAGGTGCACCAGACCATTGGGCACGTAGCATGGCTCCCAACTGCATACCACCCCTGTTCGGTCACAGGCTGTAAAACCTTCATCTGTCCTGGCACATCTCTTGGCGTCAGATTGAATTTGCAAATCTAGGTGGCTAGAGCTGAAAAGTGGTTTTCTTCTGGCTGAGGAGATGTTTGCCAGATCCCTTCTGGGAGTGCTAACAGATAGTTTTAAGTGCAGGTTCATCCAGGCCTGCCAGAAAATAAGAGTGATTCTCCAGGGTACATGGGGTGGTTTTGGTTTTTTTTTTGCCACCAGGGATGCACGGTTCTCCACTAAGCTGGTAACACCATCAGACCTCCATCATCCATACTAAAATACTGAAGCATCCCATTTGCTCTCTGGCTGCACTCCCAGTCACCCCTGGCCACCACGCTGGCTACTGCTCCGCTGATGGATCTCGTTGAGATGTCAGTTCCTGCCTCTTTTTCTGTTGCTCAGGTTTGCTCTTCAAACACTTACTGAGCAATACAACCTATAGTCACATGAAATAAACCTATAGTCACATGAAAGCAGCACAGGGCATTGGCAGCACTGCCGTACCACCCCAGCACACAGGGCAAACACTCCTTTACCTCCCAGGTCTCTATCAGTCTGGGTGGCAGTTAGCCATGGTCAAGCAATCAACACTCACAGCCACCAAAACTGCTGCAAGGGCACCCACATGCGGGGCTGTTTGCCTCTTCTCTGTGTTAAATGCAAACTCATAAAAGCACTAAGTACCTTACAACCAGCAATTCAACAAAGTTAGCTCTCTCCAGCCTTCTCTCTCCTGACACTCACTGTTTGCAGAGCCAGAGTAAAGAGCTGTTTACCTCTCCTCTACTCCTCCTCCACATCTCCAGGGCCTCTGTTTCAATGAAGTTTTAGCTGCTCCCTTTTTCTGTGCACAGTGGTTCTACGCCCGTTTTGTTCCCGGTCCCACACATTCTTGGGAGATTACTCAAGAGACAAGAAGCTGATCTGCTCACCAAACCTCCTCTCAGCATGTGGCAGGGCATCTGCCAAGCACAACATCCAGTCCCAAGACAACTCATGCAGTTGCTTTTAAGTACACCCCTTGCACCTATTGGGCTTAAGGAGAGGGTAGAAATGGAGCCGTGCAGTCCCACTCCCTCCGTTCCCACACTGCCAGAGCCGGGGAAGCTCCCTGGTGAACTTCATCCAAGGACAGAGAGTGCTGGCAGGACAGGAGCACCAGCAAGGAGAAACAAGTACCGGAGCATCCCCGCGTGGCACGGCTGCGGCACTAAACCAGCATGACCGCTCCCAGGGATGCCTCCTGTGCTCCTGCTCCATGGGCACTGGAAACAAGCTGGGACTGCGACCTGCGCTCCCTATGGAAAACACTCTGCCTGCGGTCTCCAGACCCACAAGTTTGGAGATCCCTGTCTTCAGTGCTCTGCTGACCAAGGCAACCCTCCACCCTGATGGACCTTCAGAAACACCCCTTCCCCTCCACCTGCACACCCCTCCCCCCCCCCCCCCCCCCCCCCCCCCCGCAATTAAACCTTTGCTGCCTTGGCTGGGCAAGATAAATGGTGTTTATTGGGATTGCTTTCCTGCATGCCAAACATAAAGCAAAATGCCAATCGATACTGCTGCCTCACCTGATGGTTTTATTTCTCTTATCCCCCCACCCCCACTTTTAATTTTGCTGTGCACCAGAGCTCTCAGTGGGGCTTGCATTGTGGTGATAAACGAACAGATCCCCATTAACCCACGGCCTGTGGGCAAGAGCAAGAATTCACCTTTTCTCTCTTTCCCTTTCCCCTTTTTTTTTTTTTTTAAACTCTCCCTCTATCAATATTTGATGAGGGCAATTTCAAAGACTTGTTTAGTATGATCTCCACATAAGGAGTCCTTCGGAGTGTTTATCACGTTTGAGGTATAATTACATTCAAATCCTGAGACACAGTTGCCAGGGTTACAGCTGCTGGTGGTTCCTCCAGCTTTTGTGTATCTGGAAGTTCTCACCGCCCCCCGCGCACACCCCATGCTCTCTGCTCCTTTTGCTGCTGGGGTAGGAGAGGAGGATGATGGGCAGGTTATGGACCAGCAGTGGCCAGGGCAGGTCACATCAGGTATCTCCCAGCCTGAAGGAGAAGTCAGCATCACCCCGCAGGGCATATGGAGCACAGGACTTTGATGATGCCCTGGGTGGGTCGGGGATGGGGCAGAGGGAGAGCTGAGCAGAGGGTTGAACACTGCTGGCAAAAAATAAGAAACTCAATGGCTGTGGAACCTCTATGGAAGGAGAGACAGCAACATCTCTCCTTTATCCCTTGAATCCCAAGTCAAAATGAAATCTAAAGAGCAAAGACATGAGTTACCAGGCATAGAGGGCTGCATAATCCCAAGGGAGAGGTCCGAGAGAGGCCAGCACTGCTGCTGCGCCAGTCTGGAACCTCCTTGCACTCCCAGCTCCGCCTGCCGCGAGGGACAGGATGACCACACAGCCCTGCCACAAGCTCCTCTGGTCTAACCACGTGAGGAGAAGCCTCCTGAGAGGCACCCGATGCCCAGGGACACTGGGTCTGCATGCACAAACTCCATCCAACACATTCTTGCAAGCATTCCTGGCATTAGCCTGGCTTAAAGCATACATATACGCCATGGCTATCCGCTAGAGACCTGGGCTCATGTTACTGGCCATGCAGAAAAGGGAAGGGGCTGCCAGCTCCCTGCCTTCAGCTTAGCAGAAGCCCAGCTACAGCAGGGTCATGTGCATGAAGCCAGCTGCAACCACCGGAGCTGGGAGCAGCCCTGGCCCCACTCTTAGCTGATGGTGTGGACCTATTGAAATGCCCCCAAAACCTTAATGTACTGGAAATTTTTAGCAAGCTGGAAAGAGACATTAAAACCTGAGCATTTCAGCTACAATACCATGTCCCTTTCCTGCTGCACCAACTACTTTGAGATCTATACGTCAAGAGCAGTGCTTAACAGGGTATTAATAACAACCATCATGAAATGGGCAACCCAAGGAAAAGCCATTCTTCCCTCTTGCCCAAGCTCTGACGCTGAACGGAGGCTGCCCAGCCATATTTAACTCCCTTCACTGGCCTCTAGACAGGCAGAAACTCAGCTCGTACCTTGCGTTTCCTGGACAGTGTCAGTAAATGCTATTTTACCCGTACAGTGAGGAACTGGAATTGAATTGCCTTTGTTCTAGTTCCAATTTTAAATAATATGAACTTTCGTACAATAGGCAGTGTTATCACTAATCCCCACAGTTGAGCCTGAAATAAGCTTACAAACCATGCAGCAGTCACTGTGGGAAGAACAATTATTCTAACAAAGGATGGAGAGGGGGGGAAACAACCATGAGCTCCTTGGGTTATATGGAGGGTGAACACAATTGTTGTCAATTCACAATAAATAAATAATAAAAAAACCCCAAAACTGCAGTGTGAAGGCCTGGTAAAATATTTACAAATATTTCAATAATAGAAAAAGCTACCTACTACAGTCAATAGGTTGTAAAACAAATTCAGATGGAAGCTATTGTTTACCCCTAAATCAGCTCTAATGCACTAGCAAATGTGATTATCAGCATTCTGTGGGGAACAGCAGCATCAGCATTCATTACAGGTGTGCTCAGTAGAGGCTCTTTTGGCCACAGGTTCATTTGTAATTATTAAAATGCATCTTGTTAGCCTGCACTGAGCATGCAGCAAGTTCCAAATTTCTGGGCACTGGCATGCAGTATTTGCTTTAATTTATTATGTGTATTTTATGTGTTATTTTACTGTGTCAGTGCCACAGTGCAAATGAGAAACCCCGTCTCAAAGGCACCAAATGGAATATAGCTTAGCATTTTATGTCACCCATGCACTTGGAGCTGGCACGTTCTTTGTTCCTAGGGGAAAGCATTTACATCAAGGACAAGCAACCAGAAAGCTGGCAGCCATGGTGGCTATTCTCACTGCCAGGCGCGGAAAAGGGACTAGCACATCACCTTGGTGTACACCAAGGGGAAAGCAATAATATAGGAAGGGGAAAGCCTTGTCATCTCCCTAAGGGCACAAACCAGACCACTGCTGGGCTACCCTGAGCAACGTTGTTATCCAAAATAACAGCAAATACAGAGAACTGATAGAAAAACAGGAAGGGAGAGAAGCCACAAGATAGTTTGCAGCATGAGATGTAAGAGATGGATGCAGCATGCCTCATCTCACTTACTTACCCAAGAGAAAGTGAGGGCAAAACTAAGTGAGAAATCCTAGGGCAACAGTGCCTAAGCTGGAGCCTGGAGCTGTTGAGGAGAGGAGCTCTCACTTGTACACAGCTGCAAGGGAAGGCTTGGGTCTGATGATTAAAGGGACCAGCACAGGGAGATACCAGAGTCACCAGGATCTGAACACCTCACCCAAAGTGCACATCGCCATTGCTAAAGCAGAGGGCCAGGCAGAGAGCTGATCCTAATTATTTTCAAATGTTAAGGAGGGAGGATGAAGTCACTGGGATGAAGGTCCAGAGCGGCATAAAAAGCACTGCTCCGTGGTCTCACCTCAAAATGCAGTGGTACAAGAGACGCTGCTTATCAGAGGAAGGAAATGGGAATGAGATGACCACCGAGCATGTCTGAGCATTCAGATTACAAGCAGGGCTTGTAAGGGACAGGATCTGACATTTAATGCCTCTGTTTGTAAAATGCTTGACATTCACGATAACAAGAGCGGTGCAGATAGGCAGCAAGGCCTTCTGTCTTTCTGCAAAAATGTGCACTGCTAAAAACAGCCTGGCTTTCCCTGTTTGCTAGCTGGGTCCCTGGGAGATGCAAACGCAGGGAGCTGCGTGTGTTACATGAGCACCTGCAGCATCCCTGGGACGGACTGCTTTCAGACTCCTGGAAAAGTCACCTTATCCCCTTGTGCCTTAGCTTTCCTTCCCAGAAGATGGATCATCTCTTCTGCTTGCAGGCTCCGCAGGACACGTACTACACTTGTGGAGCACACAGCCCAGAAGAGACAGGTTTTGATCTTATTTGGGGCTCTGAGGAGCCATTATATGAAAAATAAAGTTCAGTGCTTGTTCCTCTCTTGGAAAGCTGTGCATTGCAGCAGACTGGATGCAAATAATTTATTTTAAAAGGTGCCTCACCTGACAGCAGCTCAGAAATTGAAGTGGCAGAGGGGGAAGGAAACAATTAGAGGGGGAAGGAAACAATTAGTGGTTAGTGTCTCAGGAAAGCCCATGCTCGGCAGAAGCTAGAGCCCTGGAACTAGATTTAACGCAGGGCTCAGCTTAGAGCAACATAGTTGCCACCACTGGCGTGGGCACTCTGGTCCCCAGCAAGGAGTCCCAAGTCCTGGGAGGTGCCCAGCCTGTCTGCTCCCCAAGGGGATCTCAGTTTGAAAGACAAGATGAACCTGATGAGCAAAATGAACACATAGTGGGAAGAAAGAAGACGGAGTAACAGAGACCATCTATCAAGTAGGTTGAGCATCACTAGTTGTCTCAGCTTCCCATCCTGCCTGATGTTGTTTATGTACTGCAAAGTGTTCCTAGGGGATTTCCACCCCTGGCAGACACTGCCCTGCAAGCTGGCTTGTCCTTCCCCATTCCCTTTCCCCAGTACAACTCTCAATCCCACATTGGCCTCCAGAGGCTCTGCTGACAGGTGGCTGGAGAGCAGGCTACAGCAGCAGACAATTCTCAGGGGTGGTTCCCCAATGGTCCCAGGCTTTACAGGGCAGGTCCTGGCAAAGCTGGGCTCAGGAAGGCTGATGACAAGACTAGTTAGTATTGCCATATAATAGTATTGGCACCACGTGTGAATAAAAACATATTACTACCACAGTGTTAACATCTTGCCCAGCAAGGCACAGGTGGTGACAGAGAAGAGAGCAGACCCCAAGGTCTCTGGACCAAAGCAGAGTTCCCTGCTGTTTAGCCCATCCATCCAGCTGTATCTTCTCTTAATTACATTAAAATAACACTCTCCCACCTCATTTTTTATTATTAGAAATGAACAGATTTAAAGCTTTTCCCCTCAAATTATCGTTCACCTGAGTAGATAATTAAAAGACTATAAAGGAGATACATTTTTATGTGTAATTACGCCTACTTCTGCTGCTGTATCGGGGCTTCAAAAATATTTGCAAAACAACTCAAAACTTTTATTTTGTCAGTGTAATAATTGCTGCTTGTCATGGCTATCCGTACAGGTGTCTCTGCTCTAATGAGAGCAGCGTCTCGCAGGCAGCTTTGCTGAGAGAGGGAGGGCGGGTGCTGGAGCTACAAAGCATCACGAGCGTGCTGCTGGCAGAACAGCTGTGCATGGTGTGACACCGAGACAGCACGGCCGCGGGCTGGCCCAGAGCTCACCCAAACCCCAGGCTCCAGTGGATACAGCTTCAGAAAGGAGAAGGATGTTTGTTCGCATTTTATGGGGAGGTGGGGGGGATGGAGGGGAGGATGCTCAGGCTCTTTCCCTGAACAGTGCAAGGTCTGTTCCCCATCCATTGTGTGAGTGGGCACACAGATGGCTGGATCTCCTCTACACACTGCTGGATGCATCTGGTTTTGTTTGGCACACTGAAGGCTTGGTATAGAATCAGAATCATAGAATGGTTTGGGATGGAAGGAACCTTTAAAGGTCATCTAATTCAATCTCCCTGCAATAAAGCAGGGACATCAACTAGATCAGGTTGCTCAGAACCCTGTCCAGCCTGACCTTGAATGTTTCCAGGGATGAGGCATCTACCACCTCTCTGGGCAACCTGGTCCAGTATGTCACTGCCCTCATTGTAAAAAATTTCTTCCTTATATCTAGTCTGAATATACCTTCTTTTAGTTTGAAACCATTACCCCTTGTCCTATTGCTACAGGCCCTGCTAAAATGCTCAGTAATACTGGTGTGGGACCCAGCTGCCACCTCCCTGGGCAGGCTCATAGCCCAGGCACATGGAGAAGAGGGGTAAGTCACCCGCCATGTGCAGGAGGCTCCTGAAGAGGAGCTGAATCTGTCCCTGTGCCTGGTGGTAGCACCCACACCTACATGTAGCAGCCCAGGTGCATTCATGTTCCTGACAAGAACAGGCTGGAAATGGGTGTTTGCTGCTCCTCGGGAGGCTTCCTCGGGTTCAGGGGATGCAGCACTGGCCACCTTTTGCAGCAGAGAAGGGTCTTGGCTGCTGACACGTCAGTCTGGCTTGACCCCGTGGAAGCCACAGCTCCCTCCCGGCACCACCCAGCACCCTGCAGGCTTAGTCCCCTGCAGCACAGTCCAGCAGTGCTAATTAGTTCAGGCTCAGAGGCAACCTTGCCTGTCACTTAGGCTTATTAGTGCAGCTCAGCACTGCGTGAGCAGGGTTCGGTGCTCTCAGCCCCAAGCTGGTTCCCAGCTATCGCACACATCACTCAGTTCATAAATCCTCTTTGAGGTAAAAACAGCGCTGACCTGACACCTCCTGCCCTGGTACGCACTGCTTCTCTCCACACCCCTGGTCAAGTCAGTTGGGGCTTAGCAGGAGGGAAAATCTAAAAGAAAAGGGTCCAGCAGAGAGCAGAGCACTGGGACATGCACAAGGAAGTAAACAAGAACTGAGCACTGTAAAAAGATGCTGACTCAGCACAGTGCAAGGCCACCTGAAAAGCAAGGGAACGTGGACAGTTGGGCAAGGCAAGGAGCCTGGGGGCACGAGGAGCGCTGGAGGGCACAGCATCCAGAAAAGAGGTCCGACAGACTGGCAAATAGCGTCTGCGGACCCTGGTGCAATTCAGAAAGTGGAGAAGAGGGGAGGGAAGCTTATCAAGCAATGTCTGCAGCAGCAAATGGGAACAGGGACCAGGTGAGGATGGGATTCTCCTGCACCCCAGGTGGCTCCCAGTGTGCCCATGAGTGAGCCCAGGGCCATGGTTACAGCTGCAGACAGACCTGAGCTTTGTGCCTGTATCAGGGTGTTGGAGACAGCAGGTCCCTCTCCCTGACTTGTCCTGGGGAAAAAAATCCCACGGTGGTGGATGAAGCTGCTGAGGTGGTTTTGTGCTTCATCTGGTGACACTTGTTTTAAGAAATTGTGTGTGTGCGCTGTCTGGTGACCCTCACCGATCAGCACAGGAGCTGCTTTAAGAACAGGCTTGGCCATCTCCCACCAGAAACCAAGTGTTAATGCTCTGTAGTTGGACATGCATTTGGGGAGCTATTACAGACCTGGTCGGCGTGCAAAGCTGCACCCTCTTCTGCAGCATTAAGGCAGATGGCCTGCCCCAAGTGCACAGGCAGCCGTCCCATACTGGAGTCACTACACCTGATATTGCACCCATATGTTTGCAGAGCCAAGCTAAATACAGGAGGGAAGGTGGGTCTCCTGGGAGGAAGGTGCCACTGAGATGAAGGCTGAGCGGGGACCACCAGCATGTGGGCCAGTGCTGGGGTGAGTGTCATCCGCCCTCCTGCTGGGACACCTAGAGCCAGCTGAGTGCTCACAGCCACTGCAGGGTGCACTGAACACGCCAGGTGCCAAACACAACCGGTCCATGGCAAAACAACACTCCTGGCCTCCTGGGGTGCCTATGTGGCTTTGAAGTCCCCGAATCCATGCTCGAACTCACTGTGTATAAAGAAGATATAATACCCCATCTCCCTTATAAGGGCATCAGGAAATAAATTCATTAGTGTTTATAAAGAACTAAGAAACTCTGATTAGAGAGCCATGGAAAAAGCCCACGAGGGAAATGAATAATTCGGTGTGCAGCGTAGTGCTGGGAAGGCGCGTGGTAAATAATGTATGGGCTGCGCGTGGCGCCAGGAGATAAAAGGCTTGGGAGTAGCTCCAGCGCCACGTGCCGAGTGTGGCAGAGGTCCAAGGAGGGCAAAACGTCCTCTTGGCTGGGGTAATAAATGACTACCTCGTAACACTGAGATGCGAGGAATATATTGGGGTTTTGGGGAGCCTAGCTTTGCACTTTCCATGTTCCTTTGGTGCCAGCTGGCTGAGGATTGGGCAGCAGCCTGTGCCAGGCAGGGTGTAGCAGCACAACAGGCCCCTCACTGAGCCCCAAGTCCCCTGCCTTTATCCCTCCTGCTTGTGCATAACCAGAAATAAGGGCTTGCCCGTGCTGCTCCTCCATGAGCCAGGTTGAAGCTAACCCCCTCCCCAACCCCACCCGCAGTGCTGCTTTGCCGTCAAGCTGGGCAGAGGCGGGCTACCAAGGAGGCACCAGCATCCGCAGCAGGTCCACAAGCAGCAGGGACAATCCCCAAGGCTGGGGTGACAGCAGAGACAATTTCCCCCCCAGGTTAACACCAGCACCCTGGTGCACCTCATAGCAGAAAGCATTACCCACTCTTCCAGGACCAGACAGGTGCGAGAGGTGCTGCTGAAGGACTGGTCCTCCAGGGAAGCATCCTGCATCCTATCCATCGCTGATGGTGGGGCAGAGGAGCCCAGCTCACAGCAGAGAGGCAGCTCAAAGCTGTCTTCCCTCCTGCCCAAATCACAGGAGGTGCACCCTTTGCCCAGTTAGCTTGGTGAGAGTGCGTTACTGGGAGCTTCATGCAAAATACTGAGACATCCTCTGCAAAGGAGAGGTGTTGCAAGTCGAAGCTGCTGCTATCGATTTGCTCATTCCCTTGCTCATCACGCCCAGGGGCACCAGCACAGATGATGCCATGGGACAATCCCTTTGCAGAAATGCACAGATGTCCTCATGCCACACCATGAGCAGAAGCAATCGCATCAAGGGGTTGCCCAACTGGCTCTGAAACAGGGCTGGGGGTTTCAATTCCCAGTGCTGGTGGTGGCTCTGGGGGCAGAGAGGGGGATGGCCATGCAGGTTTAATCAAGATGGTAACTGGAAACCAGGTAAAAGCAGTTGAGTGGAGTAAATCCTGCCCTGTCCTGAGCACCTTGGGGTGCAGGGAGGATGCAAGCTGTGCATGTGCATGGCTGTGCATGCACACACACGTTTGTGCATGCATGTGCATGTTTTTCAGGAGGTGTATGCTGTGTGACCTGATAAAAGGAAACAAGTAATTTGACTGGGGACAGGAGGTGGCTTTCTTGAGAGCACTCCCCAAAACCTCTCCCACAGGGCCTGGAGGAAATTTCGACACAGTGGCAGCCTCAGCCCTGCTCCATCTGAGCCCTCCTGGCTCCAGCACAGGCTCCCCAGCACCGCTGCAGCCTGCCTGGCTTGTCCTCCAGGAACAACCCAGCACTTTTAATAGGCGATGAGGCATCTCCACTAATTCCAGCAGATGCTGCCATTTAATGCGGGTTGGCACATAACTTTATAATCGGACCATATTGCTCCAATTACAATTCAGCCTATAGTCCTCTTGGGCTTGTCTTTTATTTGTCTTTCATTGCCAAGCATGGGAGGGAGGGGAGGCGGAAGAGGACTGGGGATGCGTGTGCCTCCAACCTCCCCCTCCTTCACTGCCACGTCTCTTTGCACAGCCAGTATCTGCCAGGTTCCTCTCTTCCTCTAGGCCAGGGCTGTCCTCAGGCCAGAGCTGTGCCCCATGCCTTGTTTTGCAGGGAGGAGCTCGTCCCAGAGCCCTCAGCAACAGCAAACAAAAAAATCACAGGCTGTCACAATGGAGTGTTTTACAAACCCCTAAAAAAAGCAGTTTTTCTCCCCTTGGCAGGGTGCAGGACGGGGAAAGCCTGGTCAAGCATCAGTGGGGTCATCTATGTCCCTGGAAGGACAGACAGCCTAGACCATGCAAAATCAGGCAGTCCCTTTCCAAAAGCTTGCTGGGCAGGTGGTCCCCAACTGGTCCCCACTGCTTTGGCTTCTGAAAAGCCTTTCCTTAACAGAAACTGCCTGCTGCAAGGCAGCGTCAAAGGAGGCAAAGCAGTGCCAGCCCCGGCACCAACCAAGCACAAGTGTCTCCCACCAGATCCCAGGGGTGAACCCCACTGGGGGCAGCCCCCCATTGCACCCCACAGAGCATTGTGCCTCCTGGGGAGCCAGCCCAGCAGCGCTCGTCTTCGCCGCCCCGTGTCAAGAGCAGTCCTTGCTCAATTTTCTGCTTGCAGTGGGGTAAATCAGGAGTTACTCGACGGCAATTGAGTTAGGTTGGCATCAAGCTAGTGTGCCAGAGTATCAAGTATATTGAAATTTCTGGGAGCTGCTGCAGAGTAATTGGAGCCAACATGCTGCTTCCATTTTTCAAACCTGAGAGCCATGAAGGAAAGATTTTTCATTTTGAGAGTTAGTCTCTTTTCTGGCTGTGACAGCTGCCTGTATCTATATTCAAAGCTCAGGAAAACTTTTTGGACTCTGTGTGGCCTTGGTAAATGACATCTCGTTCAAGCTGGGATGCCGGCAAAGCTGGTGACTGTTTACCCCCCAGGGAAAAAGAAAAAATGCAGGGGCCAGAGCCTGCAGCTGTATAAAACCCTACCAGTGAGGTGAGGCTCCACTGGCGACTGCCCCAGGACAGGCAGCTGCCTGGTGAGGGCAGGACTGGCCCAAGCCCTGCCCCAGCTCTGCTCTGCTAAGCAGCTCTCGGCTCTGCTAGCAACCCCACACAGCTGCCCAGGCTCCCCGGCCGTCCTTCAGAATCCTGTTAAGCCATCAAACTGTCAGCAGGACTCCTCCAGACCCTATTAAAAGGCTGTTCCCAGGCAAGCTACTTTGGGAACGATAAGCACTGGCTGTAAATGTCTTTTGGTTACTTAAGGGGAAAACCTGTGTAAGGGATATACCCTCTCTGCGCCCCAAATCCCAGAGGATTCAAGAAACATGAACATTCTTTTAAACCACACCGGTAGCCCCTTAAATCAAGTATCTACTCAATTAAGGATGCACAAACAACTTCAGCTCTGCCCTCTGTCAGCCGCTCTCCATTTGCATCTTGCATGTCCAAAGACCTGCCAGGAGGCTGGATTTTATGGCACAGGTGCTCTGGTTTCACTTGTCAGGGTGGGCTTGGCACACCCCCATCCCCCCAAAATCCCCAAAACCTGTTACTCTGGGCCTGCAATCCTCCCCCTGTGTACAAAGTGTGAGGCAAACGTCCCTGCACGTATGCAAGCCTGGGGCAGCAGAGTCCTGCCTGCAGGGACCTGGAGCCGTCACTATGACCATGTGAAACTCACTTGCTCAAAAAAAAACTATAGCAAAAAACATCAGCTCTTAACGACCCCAGAGATGCAGCAAGAACTCAGGAAGATCTCTCGATAGCAGCCGTGAGAAAGCCCCACATCAGCAATACCACTGATGTGAGAATTACAGGGCAGCAGAGACCTCAGGGACGTGCCAGCCCCACCTACAGCTGACCCAGCAGATGCCTCCCTCCCTGTAAGCTCACCCCAAAACCACGGGGCATGGGAAGCCCGTACCCCCCACCTTGAAAGCTCTCCCAGTAGCAGCTCCTCTTTCTGAACCCCAAATACCTGGGTGGTGGTTGCGTATTTCTAAATCTATCCATTTACAAAACTTTCCCATTTTATCCCTCACAGCTGGCTGGAGGACGTTCCCTGTGGTCAACCAATGCTGGCAGGGTCAGCTACCCTCAAGTAGCATCACCCGGATGGGCTGAGCGGTCCCAGCTGGATAAAATGCCCGAGCATAGCCAATGCAAAAGGAAGAATCCACTTTCCTGCAATCATTTACAGTAATCCTTAAGGCAAGCAGGTTCAAGCTGAGCATCAGCCTTTTAATCGACAGGCTCCAGCAAGACTCGGGAAGCAAGGAGCTGCCATGGTCCCTCAGTGCGGATGGCACTTTCATCCCAGTCAGCACTTCCAGCATGGCTTCCCTGAGCGATTGCACATGAGGGCTTTGAAACGTACTTCGCGGAAAAACCCATGCCAAGAAAATTCCTCCTCCTGGCTTTTTTGCAGCAAGCAACCTCCGATAGGGATCGCTGAGAATAAAGTAACTTCATTTACAAACCAGAGAGCCAAATCTGATAGACATCAAAATTCAAGGTAACTCAAGGAGCAATGGAGCGCTGCCAGTTCCCCAAATGAATATTCATGGCAAATATTCACCCAGCTCCAAGCTGAAGAGAAACCGGCAGCAGAAAGGCCGCCCCTGAGAAGGGGAAGGAGAGGGATCAAGCTTATTTCATCATTTTTATTGAGTGCAATTTTCTCTTTAGTACAATATTCTCTGAAAGTTACTGTTACAAACTCCGACAATTTCAACACAATCAACAAATGGGGGGGGGGGGGGGGAAGAAGGGAAAAAAAAATTACAAGGGGTGAAATCTTTTACAGACATCTCACTGGTTATGTACAGGACAGGGTACGGCCAGCTGGCACAGGGCACGCCGTGGCTTGGGGGGGACGGGGCTCCCGAGGCACTGTGGAGACCTCCCAGATCATCATCTTGTGGGTGGCGGGGGGGAGCAGTCCCTGGGGAGCGGTGTCAATCCCCTCTCTGTCGCTGCTGCCCGGCTGCAATGCTGGACTCACGCCCCTGCAAGGCAAGAGGGAGGGAAATGAGAAGAGGGTGAGAATTAAGTACGTCCCATGCTCGGAGTTGCAGCACCTCCCCAAAAATGCAGGCTGCTCCTTTGCAGCCGAGCCCCCCCACAACCTCCCACCCTGCAGCCGGTGGGGACTGCACCCCACAAAACCCAAAGACTTCTTACAGCAGTTACAGCCTCTCAAAAAAAAAAAAAAAAAACCCACACACAAAAAGCAGTGATTAATTAATATGCTGTCAGAAAAGTGACGATTTCACTGAAAGCTCTCAATTTTTCCTTGGGGGAAAAAAAAAGGAATGGAAGAGATGCATTTCTTTGTGAAGCCGAGATGCTTCAGAGAGCAAAGGCTGAGATTTGATTTTGGGGGCGGGAGGGTTACTGTGTCCCCCAGCAGTGAAGATGCTTTTTTCCCCCTTTCCACTGCAATATGAGCAGCCCCAGGTCTAAAGCAGGAGCAAACCACTAAGCACCAAATCACTCTTTCCAAAACAGCAAAATCCACCCATTTTGTCTGCTGTCAGGGGGAAACTAGAAGGTCTCCGAATGAAAAGAGCAGCCCCAGGAGAACCTCCTTCTCACCCTGCAACCAAGAAGTGCCACACAGCAGCAAAACCCCATCATTTAGACGCTTCAGAGAGGCAAAGATGCTTTTAATATACTATTGCACCTTGGAAACATAAAGGAGCCACATTAAATAACAAAGCAATTGACCGCTGCGTCCCTTTGCTGGGCCACCGATAACTGGGGCTCACTGGCATAATTATTGCCAGGCGTCTCTGTGCCTCTCCGAACATACCTATGCTTTCAAAAAAACCTCCAGCTGTGTCTGACATTTTGCTCCTATTAAAATTCATCATTCTGCTGAATGAAAATAATTTTTTGAGCAAACCCAAGTAGTAATGAAACTTTTATTTAGTAATTTAGTGTTTGGCAGAAAAAGGGGCATGGGAGAAAGGGTAAGAGAAATTGAGATTATCTTAAAAAAAAAAAAAAAAGAGCTTCGGCTGAGAGAAAAGATATCGCTATGTATTTGTTATGCACCAGAGTCCATTTTCGGTGCCACGCTTGGAGGTTCGGTCTCATGGCTCCCATTAACATTAATGGGAGCAGAACAGCTAAACGGCTGGAAAAAAGCAACAACAGAAATACAAATAATGTTTTACAAGAGGCAGCAGACGCAGGGCACAGCAGACGATGCTGAACACGCTGCTGAGCCGGGCGGGTCCCCAGGGACCAGTGTAAATCAGGATGGTTGCACCCAAGTCAGTGGGGTGACAGCGATTTATATTGGCTGCGGATTTGGCCACATTAAAGCTGAAGCTGAGAAACGGCTCCAGCCCCTGGTTCCGCCACCGCCTTCCCCCCACGGCCTTTCCCAGCTCATTAGTCGCAACCACCCAACCTGCCTGGCAGCAGCACAGCCAGGGGAGGCTTTGGGGGTTTATATTCCCCTGGGGAGCCTGCGCCTTCCCTGGGGTGGCAGCTGCTGGCTTGGGTCTCCCACGCAAAAATGATCCAGGAGCAGCTACAGATGATTTGGGCTGATCCCAAAGGACCAGAGGGACAGGTCATGAGCAGCTGGGGGAGAACAGGGAGGGAGCAGCGCAGTCGAGCATCCCCCAGGTATGCAGCCACCGAATCACGCCACTGTCACACATCATCCTCCCCGTGCTCTGGCATGGGAGTCCCTGTAAAGCGACACGGCGCAAAGGGCTTTGATCTCAGCCTGTAAGTGTTGGTGTGACACAAATAGCAATAAAAAGGCCACATTTGTGAGATGAGAAGGCATCCTGTAAGAGAAGGTGTTATCGGCATCAGCATGGCCATAGGGGAGTGAACGGCATGGTTGGGATGCAGACAGCATGCCGGCCCCGGGGCACTCTCCCTTTCCGTGCTCATGGGAATGGGGCTGCCGGGGCAGAATTACAAATACCTAAAACGATCAAAGGATGGATGGCACTGCAAGCCCAGCTGCTATTACTGAGCACAGCTGCAGAAAAGGGGAGCATCAGGTGGGAGCGGAGAAGGGGTGGAGGCATGCGTGGAGCTGCCCCCAGCTCTGGGAGCGCCCCAAAGCCATCGCCGTATCACTAACCACTCCTGCGAGCCCTCCCCAGGCACCAGCCCAGCTACTGCCCTCACCCAGCCCTTTTGCAAAGAGGAGCCGCACCTCGCTGCCGTTCCCCTGGGACATTGGGGCAGGAGCCTCCCAGCGCCCCTCCCCAGCCGGGGTCAGGACACAGTGCTGCTGCCCAGGTGCTAACCCCAGCCAAAAGACTGGAGCCTGAGTGCCAGACCACCGGCAGCCTCTGGCTGTGGACACCTCCCCAAAATATTTATACTGGGGAATCTGAAAATAGTTCAGCCAAAGCATGGTAGGGAAAAATAAACAAACTGATGTGCGCATGTTTCACAGTCGCCTGCCCATGGAAGCCCCCACAAGGCTCCAGTCCATGTTTCCAACACGAGGCTCACCTTGCTCCTTAGACAACACTTGGCATGGTCTGCACCTCCCGTCGTCAGTCCCGCTAGATGCTAATTAGCATTGATAATTTCACTGATGGTGACCATAATTTTCCTGCCCTCTCTCCCCACCTTCGTGCAAGGGTTCAATTGCCTAATGAGACCCCTGAGGATAACCATCGAGAGAGGAGCAGGTTCACCCCCACCACGATGTCAGCTCCTGAGCAATGTGCAGGGATGGGAGAGCAGAGAAAGGAAAGCCACAGCCCAGGCTGGCAGACAGGGAAAGCTGCTGAGCCTTGTTTACTTGGGGACACAGAGAAAAGTTCACTCCAATTAATTTTTTTAAGTGGATAGGCATTAATCCCCCTAACACTTATCTAAAATTAACACAGTCTTAAGTAGATTTTTGCCTAATCCACTTCCACACCACCCTGAAAGGGCACGTCTGTTTTGGGAATGAGCGGAGTTCAGCTAATCCACTTAAAATTCATGCGGCTGGTTTGTTCACATTAACCTCCTCCAGCGTTTCATTCCAGAGATGGGCCAGGAGACCGCAATGCCATCCCGCCTCTGCCACCGGTGGGGCCACCCATCCACGGGCATCTCACCTAGCAATGGCACTGGTTTCTCCTTCACTTGCTGTCTGTGTGTTAGGAAGTGCTTGGACCCAGTGATGTCTCTAAAACAGCCACTACAGCAGAGCCACGCAGTGGGGGACAGACAGCCAGGGGCTCCATGGTGTTTTTAAATACTGATGGACAGAGAGGAGAAGGAAAGCAGAAGCATTGGAGATGCTCAAACATAGACAGGGAGGGAGCAGGCAGTTCTACCCAGGCTGGAGTGATGCTCACAATGCTGCTCCAGAGGACAACCAGCCAAAGCCCAGTGGCACAGGTGGCCCTAGGACTCCATCCCCAGAGTGCCAGCAGCTCTGACAACCCGGAAAGACCAAGAGACCAGATTTAACGCCATGGATGCTCACAGTCCCCAGTGACACGTGCCTGGTTCTCATCTCGCATCTCCTCCCACCACACGCAGCAGAGGAGGTCCTCTCCTGACCGGAGCAGCTGTGTCTGCTCCTCTTTCCATGCCAAGCCCTGGGATGGCAACGCAGCCCATCAGGGTCCAATGACAGACAGACATGAGCCAGCACACCTCTCCTGAGATGCAGATGCAGAGCCAAATCCCAAGGGCAACAAAAATGGGAGAGCGCAACACAACAGCAGCTCTCACACCTCCCAGAGGCAGGTTTTGGAGGAGGCTAAGCTCAGCTGGGACAGGCGCAGCCAGTCCCCCATGGCAGGAGGGCTGGACCTCGCTGGATCTTTAAAGGTCCCTTCCAACCCAAACCAATTTTATGAAAAACGTAAGTTGAAACGGGAGCAGTGGGGAAACTGCTGATGGGGTAAAACACCTCACCACGGGAGTCCCGTCAGTGTGGACTTCACCTCTCCTCCGTCATCACTTGGGAAGTTTCTGGCTCTTCCAAAATCAAGAGGAACCTCGCTGGGAAGAACTGGAGAAGGTCTCCTTTAGGGTCTTTGAAAACAATCTGGATGGCACCCAAGTTGTAATTAGACCAGCATCCATCCTGGCAGGATCTTTCATGCAAGAGGCACCAAAGCAGATGATGACACGGGCGTTAAATAACCCTGGGGATGTTATGGGAGCAGGAGACACGCAGCACCTGGATGAGTGCACGAGCTGAATGTGAAACCCTGGTCCCAACTGCCCGCCTTTCCATCTGCAGTTTGACGAGGACAGGGGACCTTGGAGCTACAGTACGTTTCTGAGACCTTGAAAATCTGCCACAGGGTCTGTAAATCCATTCCTCATCTTAGAAACCCATTGATCCTTTTTTTTTTTAAAGTCAAGTTCAATGTTTAAGAGTAATGATTTCCAAGTGAACAAGAATGGCTCAAATATATCAGCAGCTTTTATGGATCAGAGGCAAAAGCCTTAATTCAGACCCTAACGAACGCAAACATGTCTGTCCCCATCGCAAAACAACAGCGTTTGTGGCAGTGTAAAAAAAACCTTCATCGGTGATGCCCAATAATTTATCTCAGGCCATGGGCCAGCTGTGATGCTCCCCTGGCTCCCACAGGGATGTCCTCAGCTGGCTGGCAGGCAGGGATGCAGACAGCTTTACTGATAAGACCTCTGTGAACCAACCCTGAAACAACCCTTCCCGCCCTCCGAATCAAACACCCTGGAGCAGCATCCTCCGCACCAGCTCATTGGGAAGATGCCATCGCCCTGCAGAGGAGTGGAAAGCAGAAGAGAAGGTCCTGCGGGGCTCAGGCCGGCGTGTGGGGAGCTCCTGGAGCAGAGATGGAGAAGAGAAGGCGGACTGGGGGAACGACAGCCCTGTTTTCTCCTAGGGAAAGGAGCATTACAAGCACCAGAAGCTGACAGGCTCAGAAATAATGGTCTGAGCTCGCTCTTATTTAAAAACCGGCTGCCTGCTGTTTTCATCGCAAGCCCAGCTCTGACTTGCAGCAACATTTAAAATTAAATATACATAAGTGCTTTCAAAGAACTGTTAATTTGAAGGTCATTAAATGGCATAAAATACATTCCTTTTTTTTCTAGAAAGAGGCACATAATAATGGTATTAATACATACTCCTCTTCCACGTTCAAAAGCTCGCTCTCTCCCTGGATGTGCGAGTGGCTGAGTTCACCTTCTCCTGCAGCGGCACGACATCTCATTTTAATTACTGCTATTGAGAAAGCTGCTGTCTCCTTCATTGCATGCAGCACAGCCCGCCAGGGATGGAGTTGTATAAAAGACACGGCAAAGCCCGGGGGAAACAATGCAGCTGAATTGCCAATGGGGATTTTGGGGGGGGTGGGGGGATGAGGGAGCAGCACAGCGGGGCTGGCACCGGAGGACGCAGAAGGAAGGGGGCAACGAGAAAGTCAGTTGGCAACACTCAGTCCAGACGTGACCATCTTGCCCACCAATTCTCACACCGAGACCTTGGGGCAAGCTCAGAGCAGGGTTTTTGATGTAATGCTACATGCAAAAAAGACAAAGCCAACACAGACACACACAAAAAAAAAAACTAAAAAAGACACAAAAGGGCTGAGGTTTTTGCAGTTGCCATAGAAATGTAGAGAAGGAGCTGACAACTGCAAAGCAATTCCGTGAAAGGACGGGATCAGAGGCGAGCGTGAGGTGGTCTCACTCAAAGGTGACCCGGGTGAGTGGCTGCATCTGTGTGCCGCTGCTCAGCACAGGGGCGGGATGCAGCCAGAGGAGTAAGGCGCCACAGCCAAGCCTCAGCTACAAGCTGTGGCTGGGGGCCAGGATCCACTCCAGTGGGGTCCACCAGCAAAGGGCACCTCCCAGCACCAGCACCTGGTGGATGAAGCCAACAGGACTTTGTGCGATGGATGAACCCCAGCCTGGAGGAAAGGTCTGTGGAGTTGGTTCACTTCGGTCAGAAACACCTTTTTCTTCCTTTTATTTCTGTGCAAACCAAAAGTTTGTGGGGAAAAAAAATTTTTTTGAGCCATCCCTTCCCCTTTGGGATCAAAGAAAGGAACTCCAACACTGACCACAGCATGGATCAGAAAAAGGCGTGAAATGGGAACTTCCATGTTTAGACCACACTTAGTGGTTTCATTTTTCTTCTTTTTTTTCACTAGTTCTTTCCCCATATTTGGCAGAGCCCCTCCACATTGGCAAAGCATCCAACGGACCCAAATCTGCATCAATTCTGGTCCACAAAAAAAAAGCAGCAGTAGCTGCAAGGCAGAGCTTCCTGCCCCAGGTCCCACTGCTGCCTGCGGCTCCTGTCCCATCTCCACACAAGGTGAGCCCAGAGCATCCCAACAGCTTCTGCATCACATCACCCATGGAAGAGACTTGAATGACTTGGACAGTGCAGCCACATGGTTATGGTCAAGTGCCCAGGAGTCTCCTGTTGATGCAGAAAAGTGAATGTTGGCAGCAAGCCTTGACTTAAGAGGCACCTCTTTGATGGTGCCCTGCACCTCCTACCCTAGTGAGAGCCTCCTCCTTGGCGTCTGACAAAGGAAAAGAGGGGCCAGTCCAAGGACACACAACCCTGCTGTCATGGCCAGGCAGGGATAATGCTGTCACTCCTGGACAGAAAAGTTTTGCGGTTTGGAAAACTTATTTTCCTTGAAAGAATAAAGCAAAACGGTCTGACAGAAGTCTTCTGAATTTTTTTACGTTGTTTTTTCAATAAAAAGCAAAAATCAAACATGGCTATTTTGCACTTTCCTCTTGTTTTCCATTATCAGATCACAAAACTGACAGCTTTTAGTGAAATCTTCCATTTTGGATGAAAAGCCTTTTATTGAAAGGCAGGAAAGCAGCTGGCCTGTGGTGGCCCTCCCTCAGGTATCACCTTGACAGCAACCCCCTTGGCCAACTACGCCTCATCACCGAAGGGATTTGTTTGCACCACCTTCAGTCTCCTTGCTCAGCCTTGAGCATCATCAGTCTGCTGCTGGGCTCTCGCCTGACCCTGGAGGGGATGTCTCCAGGCCCCGGAGCCACCACTGGTAGACTCATCCCACTGACCCAGCATGAGTCAGAGGTGCCACCCTCGTGGCAAGGGCTGGTTAGAACAGGTGGGACATGGGAATTGCCTGCCACGACACAGCCCAGGAGACATCAGATGTTGGCTCGTTGGGAAAAAGCAGCAGGGTGGTGAGAGCAACAGCCTCCGCATTGCCAATGGGCACTGCTGTGGCCATGTGTCATGGATGAGCTTAGGATGGTACATGAAGCTTCTCTGGGGCTGAGACTGGTCTGGAAGACATCTCCTCCTCACCCAGCCCGTGGAGCACCAGGAAGGCTGCATGAGCCCAGCCCCAACACAGCCCTTGACTAGGAGCACAGTTCCATTTTCCTTGCTTTCCAGCCAAAAAGAAGAGTGGGCGAGCACTGGGATGAGTTAGCCATCAGCAGGGTGTAACAAGGGTTTGGAAAGCATCTTGCAAATTTTAAGAGGTCAGGATGTACCCTGCTGTTCCTTGCACTGTGCAAATGCTGCGCCACTCTCAGCCGAAAGCCTCTCCCCCCTCCATTAGCCACAGTCCTGGGGCCCAGACATGTTTCCTTCCCATGTTGGTGACCACAGCACAAGTTTCTCCCTGGCAAGAAACCTGCCTGCAGCCACCCTCCCATGTGCAGAGAGAGCAGTGGTACTTTCTCCATGAATGTTTTGCAGCATGGGTGAGTCGAGGGCTGGGGAAGGCAATGAGCATTGTCCACTCCGGGAAATCAAACCAAGATGTAAAGCAGGACTCCGCATCTCCAAGAGCATCCAAGCTCCTGGATAGCCAGTTCATCCACTCATGGGCACCCAGTTTGCTGGGCTGGATGGGTAGGACTGAATGATTTATACTAAAGGTTTTCTATTAAAAGAGGGCTGTGGTGCCATCGCATCATCCCACCAGCCCCAGGCGCAGAGCGAGGAGGATGCTGAGCAGGGCTGCAGGACCAGCTGCCTTGCAGGTGCTTGCACGGCCAGGCAACATGCAGCAGGGGAGTCATAAAGGTGGAGTTTTGATATTTAGCCTGTGTCGCTGTCATTCGTTTCTTTAAATGCCTTTAGCTTCCTTCTAATAAAAGAGAAATCATAAAAAAAAAAACCCACAAAGGATCCTTCACCACCAGCGAATATCAATGTGGTGAGGCGGAGTATTAGTATGCACAGCGCCTGCTCCATCTGCATGTTGTATTCGGTGTGACAACATCCTGGAATACAGATTTGGGCCATGAGTAACCCGAGAGGTATTAGTGATCATCTATCAGACAGGACAAGGAGCAGTCGCTGCTGTTGTAAACAAGGGGTGTTTTTCTCTGCCTTTCTCTGGGGAGAGTTCAGTGATTTGAAACAAGCTCATTCTTACATCTTGTTAGTTCCTGTTCTTCAGCAGAGCGGTGGGTCGTCTTCCTTAGACAATTAAAGAAATAAAATTGGAGGTGTAAAGAGCACCCTATCACCTGGGTCCTTCATCTGCTGGTGGTGTCAGCCGCCATCCTCCCGAACCAAGCACGTGCTCCCCACAGGACACATGGAGATCCCTCCAGCCAGAGAGCACCCCAATAGCCCCAGCACGGGGGACAAAACTCACACCCAGGACATGTGGACAGGCACTGGCAGCAGGCAGAGGAAGGGCTCAGTCCCTTCTGTTCAATGGCAGCAAGCAAATCTGGTGAGGCATCTCCGTGGTGTGGATGGACATGGGGCAATCCCATGGTGCAGACAGAGATGGAGCAATCCCATGGTGTGGATAGATATGGGGCATCCCCAAGGCAGGGACAGGCAAAGGGCAAACCCACAGCGCAGATGGACACGAAGCAACCCCATGGCACAAAGAGACACAAGGCATCCCCACGGCACAGCTGGATGGGGGGCATCCCTGTGGCACAGGAGGATGTGGGACACCCCCACAACATGGATGGATGCAGGGCATCCCCACGGCAGGGATGGATATGTGAGTAGCATGGAGGGTTTCTCGTACACATATGAGCCACCGCACCACCAAATTATGGCAGGGACCAGCAGCCCTCGAGGCACAGCTGGGCAGCCTGCCTGTGCCGCCGCTCCCCCTGTCACATGGGTGCTGCTTGCTGCCAGTGTGGTGCCTGCAAGAGCGTGGTGATGGATCATTACAACTCGCACACAACCATCTAAGTAAAAGCCTTATTAAGAGTTCATTCATTTTATAAACTCTCAGCGCGATCCACAGAGGGAAGTTAGATTGCCCAGTCTTACAATATTCTGTGTAAACACTGACATGCGTCTAGTAATTTTAACTAGATCAATTTGCAAAGGAGACCAATGATAGAACAAAAAAAAAATCAAATTAAACACAGGGAAACATTCACTGGGAGAGGCTTATAAGGAAGCGAGCTGAAAAATACAGAGGAGGAGGACAGAGGGATGGACAGAGAGGTACACGAGACAAATGGACCTACCTCTGAAGCCATGAAACCTAAGTCTGTAATTCAATATCAAAATCCTTAGGTCCACAAGATGGGGAAAAAAAAGTCCTCCATAGCCATCTTCTGTGCATCGCTGAGGCTCTGGAGGCCTTAGCAGTCTGTTTCCCAGAGCATCTCTCCTCCTTCTCCAGCAGTCACCAACCCAGTCACAACTACGCAGCGGCTCCTCCGGTCCTGTCCTGTCCCCGCCACGCCGGCCCACCCTTTGCGTCCTCCTCGCTTGCAGGATTACTGAGCACTTGCTTCGCTGCTGGGCACTCCCCTGCTACTTCCCACTCCCGGGGGCTGTGGGCACAACCCTGGGCCCCCTGTGCCCCCCAGGCTGGGAACCAGCCGGCTGCTGGCCGCAGGGTTGGCAGTGATCTTCAGTTAGGGACAAGCAGTGAGTCCACGGTAGGTTGACAACGTATACTCGCGCACGAGCGCACACACACACGGGAACACCTCTTTCTGTTTTCCGGGATGGATTTTTTTTTTAATCCTTTTTTTTCCTTTTTGCAAAAAAAATGCAAGCAAAAGAGAAAAAAAAAACCCAAGGTTTTCTATTGAAGGTACATCTCTTCTTCAATATGAAGACATTAACTGGATTGAGTCGGATCTCCCATGCAGTGGTCAGTGAAGTCCTTTGGTAGTTGCCGGAGTGGCACCCAGCTAGGACGGCAGGGAGCTGCGGACACGTCTGAGGACACTTCCACCCGGTCCACGAGCAGAGAGGGAAGCAGAGTGAGCAGAAAAGGCTGGGGCAGGGAGGGAGGGTGAAAGAAGAAAAGAAAAGGAAGGTGGTCTCTCTGGATGGGATGCTCCATCTCATGCCTCTCCCTTCCCCAACAGCCCCTTTCTCCTTCTCAGTTTCAACCACTGCTCACTGGTGGTGGGATTGGAGTCTGGTCTCTAGGGTTTGGGTTTGCTTCCCCAACGCATATTGGTTTGTCTTCATTGTTTTTCATCTTTGTTTTTTTTGTTTTGTTTTTTAAATATATGATTTGTACATATTTATATGTATTTATACACTGTTCCCCATGACATTGGTAAGTGTGCTTCTTTTGGTGAGGAACAGAAGTCACCAGTTAGAGATGAGTCCCAGGAACATCCTTCGTCTGCAGTCACAGTCCCCCGGCAGTGGCGGCACCTCTCCAAATGCTGCCCCGTGGCGCCCGTCAGTTCCTCCCCGCCCACCTCTGCCCGTTGCTGCATGCCCTCCCCATCCCCTCCCTGTCAAACGAGGGACATCATGCCATCGAGGTCGGAGACTGACTCATCTGTACTCGCATGGATTGGACGCTGTTCAGGATCTTCTTCTGGTGCCCAGCCAAAGTCACCCCTATTCTCAGGAGGTCTCTGGAAGACAGACAGACAGACAGAGGAATATGAATGGGCACCTGAGCGTTGGTGTATCTGTTTTGCCATCTCTGAGACGAGGGATGTAAGCTCAGCTGGTCCATGTCTCTCAGCAGAAAAACAAACACAGACCCCAAGCGCAGCCCTGTGAGCACCACTGGGGCGAGGAGAGACCAAGAGCGGGGAGAATCCTCCATGCTGACCCCCAGATGGTGACTGCAGCCACCTCGACTCAGGGTGCTTCTGCTGACCAGTGTGATGGCTGCCCACACCCTTCCTCTGCAGGCGCCTTGCACCGACCTTCCCACCTCCCTGCAACCCCAACCCACCCCAGGCAGCACCCAGCTTTCAGCCAGCCCTGGTGCGGCACCCAACTCACTCGGATGTCATCTGGGCGACAAGCTGCAGGGAGGTGAAGCCAGCGGTCAGGAAGCTGTCCCTGTACTGGCTCATCTTCACGGCGCTCAGCCAGTCGTCTACTGAGGTAAAGGCAGTGAAGTCGGGGATGGAGCGGTCGAGGAGGGGCTGAGAAGGCCTGCAACAGGACACACCGCTGGGGACAAGCCCTGCCAGCACCGAGGGGCTGCTGCGCACAAGCCCGTCCAGTGCACGGCAGTGTTCCCCAATCCACCCCCCTGTGCCCTCCTGCTCCCCCTGGCACCGCCCTGCTCCTTGCACACGCCTGAGACAAGGAAGGCCACAAGGAAGGCCTGTCCCATGGGAATACCGCCCTGCAAGCAGCGCTTTGCAACCCCGCAGGCACCGGCAGAGGAGACACCGTGCCCATACGGTCACACGCCATAAAGAATCAATAGCAAAGAATTATTGCTGTTGCTCGACTGAAAACTACATGTTCTTTGTCTGACTGTCAGGCAGAGCAAAGACAGAAACCCCCTGCGCCTAGCAAACGATTTATGAATTCCTGTCCTTCCCCCTGGCAGCACGAGCCGCTTGGGGAGCCTTTTGCTGCAGCTTGGGATGTTGACACAAGAGCATCCCCTGTGCACTAGAAGACTCACACAGCGGTGATGGTAGCCACAGTTTTGAGGCTTGCCGGGTTGCGGATCATTTTATCAAGGGTGTTGACTATCTCGGTGAAGCGCGGGCGAGTGTTGCGGTCCTTCTGCCAGCAGTCCAGCATCAGCTGGTGCAGGGCGGCAGGACAGTCCATGGGCGGCGGGAGCCGGTAATCCTGCTCGATTGCATTGATGACCTGCAGGGCAGCAGGGGAGAAAGCAGCACGTGAGGACGAGGGACTCAGAGGTCTCATGCAGGGAAAACCGCAACCACAGCGGGTGGTGAGCCACTCTTGCCACTCCTCTCCCTGAGCGGAGCTGCCTGTGCGAGCAGAGGTGTTACAGGCAGTGCTGCTGCAAGGCCAGGAAGGCAGCTGCCAGCCCATTTGATCATCAGCAAAGGGAGCAGGAGGAGACGCTCCCAGCTCTGACGGAGCCAGGGCTCTCGGAGGTTAATCTCCGCTCTGATGCTCCATGCGCCACAGTTCCTCCCGGCGGAGAGCTGCCACTCATTATCTCGGCAGATCGCATCGGAGTACAGCAGTCCAACTACCAAAGCTCTTTCCCCGCTCTGAACATTTTCAAAGGCCCTGCAGCTTCCTGAAGTCCAATTACCAGCCCACTGGCTTTTCTTCCCAATTTCCCTCCTTGCATCCTCTTGCTCACCAGCCTGTTTCATCTCCAAAACCGAGCGCTACCAAGGCTACAGGAAGGTAGCCTGTTCAGGCAGGGCTTTCTTTTGGGGACAAGCCCACCCCCACCCCCCAGAGCTACAGGGATGACCCCCAGTGCTTACATCTTGGTTGGACATGTCCCAGTAGGGCCTCTCCCCAAACGACATCACCTCCCACATGACAATGCCGTAGCTCCAGACATCGCTGGCTGAGGTGAACTTGCGGTAGGCGATGGCCTCTGGCGCTGTCCACCTGACGGGGATCTTCCCCCCCTACAGAAAAAGGGGAGAGCAGCTGAGAAATCGCTCCCTTGGCAGAGGAGCCCAGACACCTGTGAGCCAGGGTTGGAGCCATCCCACACACCCCCAGCTACCAGCCCCCAGGGACCCTGCTGAAGAATGGGCAGGCAGTACCCGATGCGACGAGGAGGCAGGAGCTGAAAACACCTCCATGAATTTATCTTGTACCTGCTCAAAAGGGCTTAGCTAAATAAAATGAAAGGGTTTATCCTACTGAGGTGTCACCCCCAAGTGACACCTCCCCACACCGGCTGCCCTGCAGGACCCAGCACATCAGTGGCTTGTTCCCAGGTCCCTTCCCAGGGAGACATCAGGGGACAAGGGCTATGCAGGACTGCACTAGCACTCAGATAACAAGCCGCAGGTATCCCTGTCCCTCGGTTTTCAATGGAAACAAGGTCTAACCTAAGAGCATCCTCTATGGTATCATCTGGGCTCCCACAGCTGCTGGAAGGTCCTTCCAGCCCCACTTTTGGAGTGGAAGGCAAGAAACAAAACACCTTTAAGCCCCAAATGAGACCTGGAAAGCACTGGAATAGGGAAGTGCCTTTGGCACTTTGGCCCTCATTTCTCTTAAAAGCTCAATATCAGGCTCAGCATCTCAAGCCACCCCATCAAGCCAGGGCAGGTCCTGGGTCCTGGCAGGACAGGAAGGGCTGGAGGCCATGCCAAGGGGCAGAGATGCTGTGGAGGGGCAGCACGTACAGAGGCACTGCTCCCTGGGCAAGCACTGCTTGCACTTTTGCTAACAGCAAAAAAAGCCAAGGAAAACCACAGACATGCATGGTGTTTACTCCGGGCAGAATAGCATTGTAAATCGTTTAGCGCAATTGTTTTCTGTAGCCTTTCTGACGAAGCGTCAGCTGCTCTTGAAGGATGAATGGCAAAAAATTTGATTTGAATAACTACAAATGGAGAAATTAACTGCTAGGTTGTTTTTCCTGCCTTTTCCCCAGAGCTAAAAACCTGCTGTGGGAGGCAGAGTGATGTAATCGCAGGCATAGCATCACTTCCCAGCTGCCGGGGAGATCTATTATGGCCTAAATTAAATAAAAACACAGATGAGATAATCTCTTTTATCTCTAAAGGTGGGGAAAGGCTACTTCATGCCCTCATCCCAGCAGCTACTGCCGGGGGTCTTTGAATGAAAAATAAATGATGGGTGTCTGCTCAAAGGCTGCTGCCTGCAGGACGGGTGTGGGCAGGGAGCGGGGCAGGTCCAGGGAGGGGGGAAACGTCTCACAAGGAGGGGAGGAAGAGCAAGGGGCTGCAGCCGCGCCAAAACACAAAGGCAGCCTCAAAGGCACCTCTGTGGGTTTCCCATTTTGGAGGCTGGAGCCAGCCCTGATGCCTGGGCATAGCTCGGCAGCCCAAGACATTGCTTCTGCAGGAGTCGGTGCAGCCTTGTGCTTGCACCCAACACACGCTCTTCTAATTAATCAATTAGATGAGGTCAACAGGTTGCTCATTCCCTTCTCCTCTGTTCATCATCAACACCAATAAGGGTCTTGCGAGCCCACTGGCAGAAGTATGGCCATGGTGGGGAGCTGGGGGTTCCCCCAGGGCAGCGGGGAGCAAGGGGAGAGCAGGGCTGCCATTACCTACAAATGAGTTAATTAAGGAGAGAAAGGCAGCTGGGGAACGGCGGAGCTCCCGTTAGGCTTGTCTCTTTAATTAATGCCTGGAAGAAGTTTCCAGCAGAGAAAGGCAGACCAAACCTGGAGTGCTGGGGGAAGGGGAGTTAAAACGCCACTGCTGTCCCGTTGGGAGATGGTGTGATCTCCCTGCCTCCCCTTCCCAGTCTCTCCAGGGACTCCTCCATGCACCTTCCCTCCACAGAGGAGAGGGAAGAGGCTTATCTGGAAACTGCTAAGGGCAGAAAGGTGCTTGGGGGAGGAGGGAGGCAGAAAACTCATAAAAGGGAGGAAGAGAAAGAAGGGAAAAGAGGATGATGGGTGGGAACCACAGCCAGGGTCTCTGGGCCATGAGCCTACGTGGTGGGAACCCTCCTGAGATGTTCCCACCCATGGTAGAAGCTCCAGAGTGTGCATCCAGCACCCTTCTTCCAGGTTCAGCTGGCAGTGGGTGCAGGGCAGGCACTGGAGATGCTGAGCAAGACCAAATCTTGTGAGAGGTACGTACCAAGGAGCTGGTGTAGGTGGGGTCGGACGTATCGTCCTGCAGGTAGCGTGAGAGGCCAAAGTCCGACACTTTGCACACTAGGTTGCTGTTGACCAGGATGTTCCTGGCAGCCAGATCTCGGTGCACGTAATTCATCTCTGCAAGGTACTTCATCCCGGCAGCAATTCCTCTGAGCATCCCCACCAGCTGGATCACTGTGAACTGCCCATCATTTTGCTGCGATAGGAAAGAGCAGGCACTAGGGTGAGCATGCAGACCCCACCATGGGACCAGAGCCACTTACCCCCAACCTTGGGAGGATGCTGCACCTCCCAAAAGGGACTGCCCAGCTGCCTTGACCTGCTCGATTAAAGCAGAGGTATGCCAGCACCAAAACACACGTGTTTTCGGGGTGTATGGCACACTGCAACCACCTGCCGAGCTAAGGAAACAGACTAGGATTTACAGGAAGGGATGCCAACACCTTGTTCCTGAATCCCACAGCTGAACAACAGCCCACACGGCCCCAACTCGCCTTACCCGCAGAAACGAGTCCAGGGCCCCGTTCTCCATGAACTCTGTGATGATCATGACCGGTCGGCTTTTGGTCACCACCCCTTCCAGACGAATGATGTTGGGGTGGTCAAACTGCCCCATGATGCTGGCCTCACTCAGGAAATCCCGGCGCTGCTTCTCGGAGTAGCCGGCTTTGAGTGTTTTGATGGCCACGTAGATCTCCCGCTTTCCAGGCAACTTCAGGCGTCCTTTATACACTTCTCCAAACTCCCCTGCAAGTGCAAGAGCATCTGCTACCACCTCTTCCTCCACATAAAACATTTTGAAGAGTAATGGTACCTTGAGCTGCTTGGTCTCCAGACCAACTGGCTGAGAAATGTCAGCCAGTTAACACTTCAGTGATGCTCTCCACTATAAATCTACTCACCTGTCCTCTTTAAAAGGGGCAATGTCTGCTGCTGAGGACGTGTTTGGGCTTGCAACCTTCTCCAAGGTGACAGAGCCCAGCACCAACAGAAGCAGAGGCTGGGGCAAGAAGGGTTTGCAGAGTAAGAGCATCAACATTTAAGGACTACCTCAAACACAAGGTGTCAGCATTGATAATTTTGGTTACCTTTTTGCACATCACTTAACTTGGAATGGAAAATAATTGGGCTGTTTTCATTGCTGCCCTCTGATTTAAAATACAGAGAAAGCATCCTCTCATTTTCAGCGGGACAGCTTTTCTTTCTCCACAGCAAAATTTGCCTGTGGAGGGATTACATTTAAGCCAGGTTTGCAGCCACTTTGCCTTGATGAGCAGCAAAGGGCAGCTGATACATCGCTGAACTTGATCCCGACCAAACCAGCTCATTGCTTCTTTGCAGCTTCCTCCCCCAGCTTCTCACTTTGTCTTCTATGAGTACGACATAGTTATTTAAAAATGGCAATAAAAGCAGCACAGATGACATACAGATATGTGCACACGTGTGTGTATATATACATATGTATGGGAATATGGCACAGACTAGAGAGAGATCTGGCTTTTTCTTGTTATCTCTTGGAAAAGCCAAGCAGGAAATCCCAAAAGGCCTTGTGGTCACCCAGCGAATATGTTCATGGAGCCTTTCCCATCTCAGAGGAACTCTGAGAGCAGAAACCAACCTTGTGTCCACCCTAACCCATCACAAACCCAGGCCTCGAGGCTTCCTTGAGGTTTTCCCAGTGAAGGACCACATGTGCACCCCCAGAAAATTGCTCCAGGTGGGTGTCTGGCCACACAGGAGTGGCAGAGAGGGCAGGGAGGGATGGGCGGCAGGGGACAGCAAGACTCACCTGCTCCAATGACTTCTTCAATCTTCACAAAGGATACATCTATCTCCTTGGCAAACTCTCGGACCGCCTCATTGGGGTCCTCGTAAGTGAAGGGGTCGATGTAGATCTTCATCCCTGGAGACCCTTGTTGCAGGAAATACGGGAGCAATGGCAAAAGGGAGAGAAACCAAGAGCAGTTGTGCCATGGCCAAGAACTGGAGACCCCCATGTCCTCACACCCTCCATGCACCCCTTAAGATGGCTGCTATCACTGTGCTCACCTGCGCCACCTCCATAGACCCTTATCGTCCCCTTGTTCCACCCAATCCTCGCCTGCATCACCTCCTCTCCCTCTCTGCCCTCCACTCCTCTGCCATTGTCCTTCCTCCTCCTCCTCCCCAGCGATGGGGAGCAGTTACAGACCTGAACTACAATTAGTTGGCTTTACAGTGAGGGCTTTATGAGGCTCCATGCGTTAGTGAAGAAATATTTATTTACCCAAAAAGGCCTCTGATAGCTTTGTGGCAGCTACTAAATTGACAGAGTGCAGCAATTATAATCAACAACCTGTATGGAGCCATAAAATACGGCTTGGCCAGCCTCCGTGACAAGTGTGCGGTCCCCTGCACGGGGGCAATGCATGGATCCAGGCACGGATTGGATCCCTGCAGGATCCAGCCACAGTGCAGGGAGATGCAGCAAGTGGGCTCTTGCCCTTTTCAAATGGAGGAAAAACCAAAACAGGCCCCCAGATTCCCCAAATCAGGTTTGCTGACATCGTGTTTGGATGCTCTGGAGCTTGCAGAGCTGCTGGGGGACATGGCCACAGGACAGAGTGTGGCCACCAGCATCCCCAGGGCTCAGCGGGGCACCAGTGTTATACTGCGGTCCCCACAGGGGACCCACAGAGGGCCGAGGTGCCTCTTTGGGGGCTCAGCTTCCCGTGCCATTTCTCACCTAAAAAGGGGACTGGGGATGGCATAGCGATCCCCTCAAGGTCATCTCTGGAGGAGACCAGGAGGGACATTGTTGTTCAGTCCTCTTCCCCAAGGTATCTCGGCGTTGTGGTGATTAACAGCGTTTGATTACACTGTTAAGGAACTCACCAAGGGCCACGATTCTGTTGTGCTGGCACTTCCCAGGGCCTTTCCAGAGCCAACATGCAGACGACTGCATGGACTGCAGCATCACCTCTGCGCGGCTCCACGCTGGGAATCTAAATCGGCTCCCAGCTGCGTTGCAAGTTTGCCAGCAAGTAATTCAGGAGGAGGCATGAAAGCCTTGCAGTGGTGCACTGCTGGTGCAAAACAGCCGCCAAGGAAGAACCGTTTGCAGGGCCCCCAGGACTCAGGAGGGACCAGGCAGGAGCACCCTCGTCCCCAAAAGGGGCGTTTTGGGGCAAAAGCTCTGTGTCTCGGAGGCAGTCAGGGAAGGCTGCAATGAAGCCATCTGTGCATCTCCCAGTTCATAAATCCCTTTACGGCTCTGTCTCGTACACTTTAACTGCCTCATAAATTTTTTTACAAGAGCAGCTGATGCTCCAGCCAGGATTACAAAGGGATTTACAGGATCGTAACCAAGACTGACTCACTGATCAAAATATTGAAGAAATAAAGAAGACAAGTGCCGGTTTTCTGCCCACTGTCAACACAGGCTGGTTTTCAAACACCCTCTGATGTGCCTCAGGTTCTGCCCATGGGCTCAGCTCCCCCATAATCCCCATCCCATCCGAATGAGTGAGATTAGGGCACCTAAACCCAATACTCATATCTGCAAACCTCAGTCACCGGCTCATCATCACCACGCTGGCAAAAGCTGGGTGAAATGCCTGGTACTGGAGCACACCATCAAAGGCAACCCATGCTGAGCCTGCCTGCAAAGAGAGCTTTGTGCTCTTACAATCGCCCTGATACTCCTAGAAACTGGATTAGGCCACTTATCACTACTGCAGACGATGGCAAATTTTCTGCCACTCTTTGAAGTTGAAGCGCTCTGCACCGCAACCCTGACTCCAGCATTAGATTCCTTCCAACATCATTTTTTCTTGGGAATAAATATTGTCGGGACAGAGAAAAACCCTTGCCTGCTGAATCGCTGCCGCTTTAACAGGGTGCTTTCCCTATTTCCCCTATCTCAAAGCTCCTGGTGAAGCAGTGGCAGAGATAAAGCATGAGAAATTACAACCTGAGAGACCCCATCTCACCCCAAAACCCACCTGGGGAAGTCCTTGCCAACAGCAGGCAGCTGGTGATCCCCAGGGGGCTCCCAGAGCTGCGCCAGGGAGGTTGTAATTGCCATGCCACTAAGCACACGGGTGATTTGTTCCGGCGGATGCACTCGTTACTCCATTAGTCGCTCGCCACAAATTTCCCACCTGTTTTGCTCGAGCGTCTGCAATAATCGAGCGCCTGGAGGCTCGCTAACCTTGAAAGGGTTTTGCTGCATGTCCGGAAGCCCCAGCACCCCCAGCTTCCAGGCACTGATCCTCACATCGTCCAGCTTTAAAAACTAAACACAGACACCCACTTCATTGCTTTCCTACCTGGTTTGAACACCCTGGGTTTTGGGGTGCTTGTGGCAAGCTAGGGATGCACGCAGCATGGGGAATGTTTCAAAACAGGGGGAAAACAGGAAAAATAAGTCCACCTGCAGCCCAACACGGGTTTAGCCATCAGGCATCAAATATATCTTCCCCCAGCACCCACGGTGCAGAAACACAAAGAAAAGTGGGAGGAAAAGCACAGATCCATTGTATTTAAATATCATCATTGTATTTAAATATCACCCGGTGATGTTTGGAAAAGAGTTTATCGTTTGCTGGGAGCTTTAAAGCCCCTCACAGCCCCGCCATTGTGTTGGGAGGGTTTGGCATGAAGCTGAGAAGGTCAAAAGAGCACTGTTGCCAGCTTGGCTGGGCTCTCCTGGCTGTCTCCAAACTCTTTCCTTCCCTGTCAGCCCTCCCGTTTTCTCTGCCAGGCTGATCACTCCATTTCCATCCCTCCCCTCTGCTCACCCACCCTGCCCCCCCCTTCCCCTGCTGCTGTCCTTCACCCGTCCCTGCATCCCGCTGCCATCCCTGTTCCCCAAGCAGATGCCCAGGACCCAGGGACAGTTTCTTCCCACAAGGCAGCAAAATGCACTTGGGAGGCATCTCTAGGAGTGTGTAAATAGGATTTGCATCCTGCAGGGATGGGACACGGAGCCTGTGGGCACCGGGCAGCAACTCCTCACCCCCTGGAGCTGCTGCTTTGCTGCTTTATTATCATTTCCAGGGATCACAATGGCTGCTTTACCAGGAGCTGGAGAAGCACCTGAACACACATTATACACAATGGACGCTTCAAATTTATTCTGGTGCACAGCTCCACCAACTGCAAAGGTGTCTTAGGAAAAGGCCTGTCAAACTCAGGCTCTCCTAGTTGTTTGCCAAGGGGATCAGCAGCCCAAAGCCAGTTGAACCTTCCCAGTCACTGGCCAGACATCCTTTCTGGAGCAAGGTGCAGGCCAAGCATTAGCCATGCAGCCAGGACAGCAGCGATGCCAGCCACCAGCCCTCAGTCCCCGGCCATGCTCCCAAAATCCAGAGTCCCATTAGCAGTAAGAGCAGCCCAGCACTGATCCTGGCCCAGGCAGAGCCTGTGGCAGGAGATTAGGAACTCATCCCCACTCTACACGCTGCCTCTCTCCTTCCCTTCCTCCTTTGGAAGTCTTCACAGCATCTTCTCCCCATGCCTTGTCCCCCTACATCCTCCCTGCCCCTTACATCCCTCCATCCCCCTAAATCCATCCCCATTCCCCAAATCCCCCCTGTTGCTCTTCTTTTCCCACCCACAATGCTGCGCCACTGCAAACCCACCCCAGAGACCCTGACACACAGCTGTGGAGATCTCTACTCCCACCCTACAGTCCTCTCCATCTGCCCCATGGGGCTTTCATCCTCCCACCGTGCACATTTGAAGGTGGCGGAGTGTGGCACATGCCGGGTGCAGGTTTAGGAGTGTTTCCCCTGCCCACTTTTCCCCGCTCACCTCGCCCGGTGCTGTAGTGCTGTAATTTATCGCTGTATACCGCCTCCTTGCTGTAAGCGCGCTTCCTGGGAGAAGAGGGGAGAAAACAGCCAGGCTTGAGGGATGAGTGGCTGGCGATGGCCCTGAACCAATCCCCTGCCAGCAACACTCGGCGAGCAGTGGCAGCTCAGCACTCTCTCCAGCTATAGCAGTCCCCCATCCCTCCTCTCCTACTCCAAATCTCTCCCAGCTACGTCTTACCACCTCCACCTTCCAGGGAGGCAGCATCCTGTGGGGACCCACCTGCTGCAGACGATGGAAATGGCCACCAGTGAGACGATGAAGACCACCCCAGCCGCTGCGGACCCCGCGATCAAAGGCAGCTGCTCTCTCAGCTCCGACTTGTAGTCATCTGCATGAGAAGAGGGATGGGGTGAATTCTCCTTTGCACGCTCATGGAGTAAGAGCAGCCTCCTGGGAAGGGATCCCATAACGTCCCCTCTGACTCTGTGGGTGCTGCTCCTATGGGAGGGTGGTGGGACAAGGGGGATCCAAGCGGGAGCATTGGTTGAGGCAGGTGATGAGCCAGTGCTGCGATGCACAAGGAAGGATTGTCACACTGTGCTCACACATACTTTGGGTTAAAAATATGGAAGAGAAGGTCCTGGGAATGAAGTCAAACAAATGTGCGTGGGCCCAGTTTCCCGAAGAGATGAGGTTCACAAGGTGGCTTTGTCTATGCCTCTGGAGTTTCTCTTCCCTCAATAAATTTAAACCTGTTGGCCATTTTGACCAAATTTAACACAGGGTCTCACAGACACAAAGTTCCTACAAGTTGCCGGAAAGGAGGAAGATCCCATTAATAACCAGACCAGTCAGGGAAGACCACGCCAGGAGTTCACCCATATTAGACACCAGAGTCCACCATGCAACAGTTAACCTTGAGAGAGAGGCATAGGAGAACCTGAGCGCCTTCACTGCAGGTCTGCTTGTAGGTTTCTGCATCTCGACAGATGGCATGAGCCAACTCCTTTTGCAGAGCTACGGCAACCACAGCATCCCTGCCACACCAACCATCCCTCAAACCCCCTGTGTCCCCTTGGTCACCCCTGTATCCTTCAGCAGCAGGATTGGGTGAAAGCTGAGGTGGCACAGGAGGACTGGACATGCCTGGAGGAACCTCAAGAAAGCCACTTGCAACCTCCATGTGTCTCCTCCCATTTTCCCCTTGTCCTGCCCTGCCCCATTATTGGTGTGGATACCCACAGTGGGCAGTATCCAGCAGACCCCACACTCCTGCAGGCTTCCGCAACCCTCCAGAAACAGCCCCCTCTCCAACCGTCCCCAGCAAGGTCTGCCAGGCTGTGCCAGCAGCCACAAGCAAGGGTTAAAATAAAATTCACTCCAAAAGAAAGCATTTAGCACCCTTTTATCTATATTTTTCTACACCACAGTTAATTACTAGCAACTAGATTTATCTCTTGCACACTGCTTAAATCCTGAGAAATTCTCATCTAACAATCAATTATTGTTAAATAATCTACACTATCCATTCTTATTAAATTTCAATTAATTGCTTATTTGAGGCAGGATTTTTCTTCTCGCTTCTCTAATCCTGAATATTCGAGGCATTGGGGGAGTTTATTACAATTTCCTGCTCTTCAGTCGCCCTGCGTGATTTTCCTCTTCCTGCCTCGGCTGGCACTCAACATGAATGCAAGCACGGAGCGACTCAGTTTTAGGAAAGAAGAAAAGTTTTAAGACAGCCAAGCAGGGCCAGGACCCATGGGTGTCACCTAAGCGGAGCAGGAACCATGCCAGCAGTGGCAGGGAAGGGGCTCTCTGCAGGGACTTCAGCTGCCCCAGCAGTAGGAGGATCACGAAAGGAGCCTTGCTTCACTCACTGACTCCTGGATTAGTCCTGAAGCTGGGATTAATGAAAAAACATCCCATGAGTTATTAGTCTCCAAAGGGATCTAGTGTTTGTGGGTGCAGGAAAGGGCTGGGGCCAGAAGAATGACAACACAACTTTGGCAAGGAGGCCAGAAGAAGCCATGAACATCATGAGCTGGCCCTTTCCCTTTGACACACCACCTCGGAGTGGGAAATCAGCTTTCAGTGATGGGTCTGACCCTTCCAGCTTTGCCCTGATGGCTCAGATGCAGTTCTGAGCACCCCAGGAGAGCAACCTTGGAGAGCATCCCAGGAGTCCTTCCTCTGGGGGTCTACAACCCCCTGCTCCTCCCCACCCTGCCATGCTGGACTCGCAGCCAGTGGCAGGGCAGCTCTGCCACCACAGTCAGAGGCAGGAAAGACAAAACCGCAGCTAAATAGCAGGGGAGAAAACAGAGCTAAGAGATTTAAAGCAGATTACTCCTCCAGCTGGCGATTAATAAGACATCGCTGTAAATCACCTGGCTTTTGCCACGCTGCCCACTGGGAGAGAGGTTTGCAGAGACAAGTTTGTTTAATCCAATTAGAGCCTGAAGCTATCACTGAAAAGACAACCACCCCCTTTGCCTCCCTGTCCCCCAATCCCGGACTCACCATCCGTCAGTGTCTGGAAGCACATCTTCCCGCTGTACTTGCCATAGCCGGCCACGGTGCGGGCTCGCACCTGCACCACGTACACCATGCCGGGTCGCAGCCCCTCGATCCTGGCTGTGTTGGTCTGGCTGCGGGCCATGGAGGAGTTGTACTCGTTGTGGTCCTGTGGGCATGGCCGAGAGAGACAGTCAGCAGTGGGGACAATGTACCCTGAAGCCCACCCATCCCCGCTGATGGCAGGGATGAGGTTTATCTGCAGGGGGATAAAGCCGGTGGCCTGGGCTCTGCTCCAGGAGGACAAGCGCCAGAGCCTGGGCAAAGTGGCTTGGACCCTCCTGCTTGCCCTCGATCCCTGACATGGAGGATCCCACAGAAGAAGGATCCACAAGCTCTGACTGGCCTCCGGGGAGCTGGGGAGGTCCCCATAGCATGTGCCTCCCCAGCAGGCCCCTGGTCCCACCATAGCGAAGAACATGGAGCAGCGGGGGGAAACAATAAGAGCATCCAGAGCAAAAACACTCATGAGCAGCAAATTCCTCATCTTCAAACCACTGACATTCCTGCACATTTCAGAAATGACATGCAGTTGTGGAAATACCGTAACACGCCATACATGACCCGGCTCGAGTAGGTTCAAGGGCAACTTGCCTCTGCCGAGAGCCCCAGCCCTACAGTTCCCGCTCTGCTGGCACAGGTCGTTGTGCTAAACCTTGGTAGAGACATCATGCATCTCAAATCTCATTTTTTGCAACATTCCTTGGTGACTTGCCATAAAGGGGCCACTAGTGAAATCATCTAATTATTCACATTTAGAGGAATTCATTAAAGCTGGCAAGATGTGGGAAGGATGAAACAGCTTGGGCTCGTCACGGTTCACCACAAGGGTCGAGAGCGTGTCCCCTGCGGGGAAGGATGGCTGCCAGTGTAAGAACCTGGCAGAAGGCAGCGACCCGGCACAGGGACAACCCTGATAACCTTTGCTGGTCCTCGCCATCCCCCTCCTTTCCTCCTGATGCTGTCCCCATGCTCCAGGTCCCTGCTCACCCTAGCAGATACCAGAGCCAAGGCAGCAACAGGCACTGATGTATTGGAGAAAACGCTGCCCACAGGGGAGGAATTAGCATCTGCAGCCACAACATTGCTTCCCTTTCCCTCTGGCTGCATATCACTCCCAGCCTCTGGAGCCACCGTGGGCGACTAGGCACCTGTCCCACCACCCGGACCCTTCCCAGCAAAGAGCCTGATTCAGAGCTTGTAGATATTCCCCCTCTCCCAGCAAGCTCAGGACCTGAGCAGCCTCCCAGCAGTGCAGTATGAAGCTCAACATGCCCCCAGCCCACCCTCAGTTGTGAGGTTTCCACCTGAGCTTACCGCTGCTGGCCTGGAGCCCACGGTGCTGCTCATGTCAGGCGTGCAGATGCGGCTCACCTTCTCATAGTAGCGGATCTCGTAGTCCAGGATGATGCCATTGGGCTGCTCAGGCTGAGGCCAGGAGAGCGTGATGCTCCTCATCGTGGCGCTCACCTGGTGCATGATGGGGACGGTGGAGGGTGCTGCCGAGAAAGCGAGGAGGGATGGAAAATTAATGGAGAGGGGTAGGACCGATGGCCCAGGGGAGGAGAAGGAAAATCTCCTGGGCACATGGAGCATCCCGAATCTCCCATGCCTGCAGTTGTTCGGCCCATGGGACAAGCTCACACATTAACAGTGGGAAAAGTGGCATCTCAGCAGCTTACATGGAGCCAGAGCAGCGAGACGGTGAGGGAATTCTGGTATTTAAACCAATTATTCTTTTTAATTAGGGGCTTAGAAATCCTCGGTGTTGCTTCTCCCTGGGATTGCTTGCTCCAAGGATGTCTCCCACAGAGGGGCAAAGCGAGCAAAGCTCTCCCCAGCAGGGACAAACCAAGGCTCGATGACGGTCCCCAGCTCTGCTTGCCATCCTTTGCCGTAACAGCCTCTCTGGGGGAGCCAGCATTACAGAAGCCTGCACTGTGGCTGTGACCCCACATGCTGTCAGTAACAGGATATAGGAGCAAAAATCTGCCCATGCTGAGGACGATTACAGGAAACCAGGGCAGGGACACCCCAGCCCAGCAAGTGGACTCCAAGGTGCTGGAGCCTGTAGCATGGCTTTGGCTCAGCCCTGGCCTGGAGGAGCTGCTGGATCTGCTCTTAGGGGCTCTCTGGGGATGCTCATCCTCAGCACCCAAATGTGCTTCTCCCGGGAGTTTTATTTCCAAAGCCCAAACACTTGCAGAACAGTCTCAAACCATCCTTCAGCTCCTCACCTGCCCCAGGGCCATGGCGCAAGGGTGCTTGAACAGCAGCACCTCCATCCTTGCAGCCCCCAAGACCTCCCAGGCAGCAAACCACAGGGGTCCCAGGCATCTTGTCGCAGCAACCCCAGAGAAAGCAAGATGCTTGGCACTGGCCAAGCACAAAGTCGGCATCGGGTGCGATCCTGGCATGGTTTGTCTGACCCCCTTCCCTCCCTGCCATGCATTTCTAATCAGTCTTGCCGGCCACGCCACACCCCATATTGCTCTGCAAAGCCGCCCATAGTATTTCAATTCACACAGCAGACTGGGGCTAAGCGAGCAGGTTTCCTAAAATAGCTGCCAGGCACATTGTCCCCACTGCCGCTGCTCCCTGCCCCACTCTCCACATGCACTGGAGCAATCCTGGGGCTGCTCTGCACCTGCTGGGGAGCCAAGCATCCCTGGAGCTGACAGCCCTCGGAGCCAAGCATCCCTGGAGCTGAGCACCCCTGGAGCTGAGCATCCCTGGAGCTCAGCATCCCCAGAGCCAAGCATCCTGGAGCTGAGCATCCCTGGCCCGAGCACCCCCAGAGCGGAGCATCCCCAGCAGCAGCACCACCATCCTTCCACCATCAAGGACACCAAGCTGCTAAATTAGACAGGAGCCACTTTTCCAAAGGTTTTTTGCCTTGCAAGTTATAGTTGAAAGGGCCAGAGCCACCCAATACAGTCCTGATCCTGCACTTAATCCTACCAAGAGCCTCCAAAAAAAGGTACCCAAGTCTTTCCGCACCCAAAACGGCGCTGGCATGACCTGCTCTCAGGGTCAGCTCCCTATCCAGTGCAGGCAGCTCTGGACAGGGAAAATGCGTCCTCCCCATGGATCTGGGGGCAGAGCTGAGCTTGGCACGACTGGCTTGGGGTGCGGGATCGTGCCACGGAGGGAATCTAGGGGCGGCGGGAGCCTTGCTCTGCACAGCCACACTGGGAGATGTTGATAGTCCGGCACCGCCTTTTTTTACTCGGCATATTTAATCCCATATTTTTTTTTTAATCTCTCCACACCTGTTCCAAGAAGATGCTCATGGGCTGAAGTTAAACACTTAACTTGACTGCTGTTTTGTTAAATGCTGCGTTCCCCGTCCTATTAGCATGGATAGTAGCATGCAGGCCGATGGGGCTGGGGGCAGCCCTGCAGGATGAGATGCACTAACCAGCCCAGATCCAGCCCCACGTGGGGAAAGCGGGTGGAAAAACCTGCTGCAAAGCCAAAGGAATTTTAGAGGAACAGCACTGATCCTGCCCTTGACACACCTGATGCATTTCCATCAGGTGACCCCACAGCCCATCCTGCTGCACTGGGAGCATTTCCACATTAATATTCAGCCTTTGCAAGACAAACAGGGAGCTCTGGGGTACGGACAGATGGACACCGGTGCCCTGGCTGTTCCCAGCTCCAGGGCAGCCTGAGAGTGACAGACAAGCAAAGAAACACCCCAAAAATCCCACCCCAGGAGAAAAGGCTTGGAGACCAGAGGCAGATTTGATTGCACACAGTTCAGGAGACAGTGATGCCAGCTAGGCACAAGCGTAGATTTGTATTCCCCAGAGCTGGGAGACTAAAACATTTATGCCAGGCTTCTGTCTCATGCTGTCCCAAGGGAGCAGGTTGGCGAAGGCTGCCTGCGTTACACGCTCTGCACAAAGCAGAAATTTCCATCCCCTTTCTCTGCCCAAAGCAGATGGGTTTCCATCCCCTCGGCTCCTTGTGTTCTTCATTGCAGCCTGGGACTGGGTCCCCCCTTGCCATCTGCACACCCACCCTCTCAGCATCGCCGTTTGGCCCACAGCTGCTTGTCCAGCTCCTGACGACTGATCGGGAAGAGGGTGGTAAAGGGGCAGGGGAGCCTGCAAAAGGCTGGTGCAGGTTTACCGCAGCCATCACACACCACTCACACCCCAGGGGCTTTTTCCTCCAGACTCAGAGCTTGCAGTTCATAGTGTATGGCTTAAAACCCCCAGCACCGTGCTATCCCAGGACTCACCAGCTTGGTTGGTGGTGATGTTGACGGAGACGTGCTGCGGTGGGAAGGGGCTCTTGTTGGAAACCCCATTGACAGCCTGGATCTCGAAGGTGTACGGCGTGTGCGCCCACAGGTTGCTGATGAAGACTCGGGTCTCCGTCAACCCCAGCTGCCGGGGGACAAAGTCCACGTTGTCGTCGCAGCGGGAGCAGGCACGTCGGTCCGACCGGCACTTCTTGCAGACAATGTTGTAGGTGACGTCGTCCCGACCCCCTGTCTCTCGTGGTGGGTGCCACTCCAGGATGATGGACGTCTCATTGACAATGGAGATGACATTGCGGGGGCCAGATGGGACACCTGCGGGGAAGGAGAGCACTTGAGACAGGCCCTTGCCCAAAACGTTACATTCAGCCCTACCGGGGCTCAGCGGGAGCCCCAGGGGCCTCCAGCATGGAGGACACCCCACAGCTCCGTCTGCCGGTCCACCCATCATCTCCTGGCTCAGGACGGATTCGGTCTCTGTGGTTTTGCCTGATTCAGGGTCATGCTCCCCCCATCGGCAACACGGACCACCTGCATTGCTAGCCACAGAGAGGTGTTTCACAGGTGAGGATGGGGACTCCCATGCCACAAACTCACTGTCTCCAAAAAAAGCCCCATGCAGAGCGCACACAGATCCGTCTGCGAAAATGGACCCATTTTAATGATTGGGAGATGCCGAGATAGCTCCAGTGCTCACATGGAGAAGCACCTCAAACAGATTATCACAGTGAGAGAAATGCCACTTAGCCAGCACCATGGAGAAACAGAGGAGCAGCGAGCGAAAAGAGAGTCAAAAATGGAAAGTGGTTATTAACGGTTCGATAGCTCAAGTCGGGAGCCCAGGTATTTAATGGCACAGAAGGCAGCTCTCCTCCACACCCAGCACTGCTCACTGTTTTGTGAGCAGGTTGGATGTTGGCCGAGAGATCAAAATTGCATTGATCGAATCCACTGGGAGCCATCGCAAATGCTTCGGAGGACAGGAATTGAACATGGTTCCGATTGCACACGCTGCCAGAACAGGGCCAGAGTCAATAGGGAGCAATTCAGAAGAGATCCAGGTGGGAGAGCATCAGCACAAACATATGCCAGCCCAGGTCTGGGGAAGGATTTGGGGTTAGCCAGGACGGCTCTGCAGCCAAAACCACAAAATCCGGCTGCTGAGTTATATTAAATATGGAAAGTGATTAATTACTCATGCCGGCAGGGCTCAGCGCTGTGCTTTGGAGGAAGCAAAAGGACTTTGCCACAATGGGGGGAGCAATAAAAATGATGGAGGACTTGACCTGTGAGGAAAGGTTAAGAGAATGAAGGGGAAAACCGTCTTGGGGAAAAACATCCCGGGGGGAACCCTCCATATGTGTGTGCTGGGGAACATCGTTAGTGGCTGCAGATAAATTAGCCCCGTTACTGGACGGGGATGGGCTGGGCAGAGGCGGCTGCATCAGCACAGGGGTGAGGTGGTTAGTGGGATGGAGAGGTCACCCTGTGTGGAGGACCTCCAGCTGACACCCTGCTCCGGCCACCGCTGCCAGCCAGCCCAGCCCAGGGGGGCCGTGAGTGGCCAGCCCTGCCCAGCTCCCTGCCTGCGCTGCCCTCTCCTCCTGCCCCCTTTAATCGCACCCAGGCATGCACTCTGGGAGCCTCTCTGAGCTGTTCCTGCAGATACCGCAGATGAAAGCGTTTTGTTAAAATGCCTAAAAAAATAACAGCCTTTAAAAAAAAAATTGAAATAAAAAAAATTCCATTCCCTTTAATTCTTTTCCGCTTTAGCAGAGTAAATGCATGTGTCGCCGAGCAGTCGCCAGTGCAGCGTCCTCACTGGAAAGGGCTTTCATGGATTCGAGGCACCACAGACGTCCCATCGTGGGGCTCCCCCGAAATCCCATTAGCAGGTAGTGGAGATGTCAAAGGGAGTTTACGGAAAGGGTGGTAGGGGATGCTAGGGGCAGGAGCAGGGGGAAGGACATCAGTTCCCCAGGGGGAACCAGATCGGAGGACTCGCAAAGGCTGGGGAGAAGGATCAATAAATAGCAAGTTAGCCCCAAAAATCTGCAACCTGTCTCGGCAACCTTAATCCAATCCCCCTCTTTGTACCTTAAGCAGACAATATCTTTTCAAGGTTTTTTTCAAGAAAAAGGGAGAAAATCATCTTTCTTCTCTGGCCCAAAAGCAAACCACTGTCTCCCCAGATTCCCCCCTCCCCCCCCCCCCCCCTTTAATTGCAGCCCCTTCCCTCCCCTGCCAGGGGTACAGGGCAGGAACCGCACTTGCAGGCATCACCCTCGGGAAGGGCTCTGGTTCAGGACAGCACCCACAGCTCCACACTGTTATTTACTCCTCTGACACAGAGAAACTGTGTCAGTAAACAGCTGGCATCTCAAATTAGAGCACTGTAAAATTAAGCATTGACGAAAAGAAATAAAAATCAGCAAATGAACTTTTTTATACTGTATTCCTATAGCGCAGCAATACTGTAAATCAGCTATGTAATGAGACATAATAAAGATATACAGATTTATCCTTTGTTGTGCTGCCTGCTGACTCCCTTCACTCTGACAGCTCAAGTTATCCAGCAAAACACACAAATCCTTTCCTTGTTTCCGACGTGCATTTTGGCCACTCCCCAGCACCAAGGGTCGAGAGCATCCTTGTGCTATGAACTCCCTGATGGGCTGATTCAAGGGCCTGGAGCATATTTTGGCAGGGGGAGCTGAGGCTGAGACTCACGTTCCCAGAAGGCTGAAGAGCACAGCAGCTCTGTCTTCTCTCCTGGGCTCTTTTCTCACCAAAAGACATGTCTGAGGCCGCTGCTGCCATCCCAGGCAGTTCAGGCAGACAGCCGAGCAGCGACGCATCGCACACAACACCGCACTGAATACCAATGCTTAACACACCCTTTCTCCCTATAAAAAAATACTCCATCTGCAAGACTATGAGCAAGACAGCAATAGCAGGTAACTTTAAATTCTAATTTATCCTGGGGACTATCTCCCTGCCATCACCACCACTGCCAGGGTGAAGTATAAATTCAAACAGCTGCCAGAGAGACGGGTTGTGGGGCCGTCCCATCGCTTATCATTTGGTGCGTGCCACAGCGGTGTCCCGGGAAAGCAGAGCAAAAGGTGACAAGACATCATCTGCTTATGCCGGCGTGGCGGTGAAGGGATTTGTGGTGGTGCAAGGAGCACTTCTATAGCACGCAGAGGCGGTGCCGTGCCATGTGGAGAGGGATGGGTATTCAATACGGGTACTCCAGCCCTCCGCAAAGCTAAACCTTTGTGGTGGGTTGACCTCGGCTGGCTGCCAGACACCCATCCAGATGCTCTCTCACTCCCCTCTGCAGCAGGACAGGGGGAGAAAATAAGATGAAAAAGCCTGTGGGTTGAGACTTTATCCCTGTCGCTTCCCCAACAGCAGAGGGGAGCGAGACCCTGCAACCCCCCTGTCAACCCTGATCTGTTACTCACTGGTGCAGGCAGCTGCGGGTGGGTCGAAATCTGCCCGGTAGTAGCCATTGCGGCACATGCAGACTGGCGAGGCCTCGGTGGTGGAGCGGCTGTTGGAGGGGCACGGCACGCAGACCCCCGCACCTTGGCTGGCCTTGAATGTCCCCGCTGGGCAGGCTGCAAGAGAAAGGAGAGGAAAGCAGTTGGGTGCCAAACCATCCCGGGGTGGAGGCAAAAGCAGGTCCTGTCCTTGAAATGGGGCAGAAAGAAAAAGAAAAGAAAGGAATAAAAGAAAGAAGACACAGAAAAGCTTCACACCTCTATCAGAGCTAAACAGGGTAGCACCCTTCTCCGAAGCTAGGATGGCCATAGTTTTCCATGCTGGCTATGAATTATTTCTGAAGCCACCAGGAAAACACTGAAATCACACAGCAATGATACAGTAATTAGCCAAGCAGAGCACGGGGTCTGCAGCAGCTGCTTCGCTCCCCACCGCTCGTACGCTGGCAGGGGGATGGTGGTGGGCTGCGGGACCCCCTTCCCCAGCAGCACCCATGGGGACACAGACACGCAGGGGCAGGACAGTGTTCCCCTTCTGCTGATCCGAAACGTCCCTTTCAGCCACCCCAACGGCATGGCTCAGGTCTCACATCTCTTTCCATGCAAAATTTGAATATTTAATTCAAAAGTTGATGTGATGCCTATGATAGTATCTTACAGGGCCATCCTGTTAATTCCCTGCAGCCCACGGCAGGGGCTAATAACCTTCCTGGCCTTCGGCCTCCAAGCTCATTCAAGCAGGAAATGGCAACTAATTCATAAACGAGAAGATGCTCCAGTTACAGTTATGGCGAGGCTTTAATCAGTGACGGGGGGAGGTTTCACTAATCAACCATCTCACTGCTCTGCAGTCAGAGGGTGAAGATGGAGTGACAAAGATGCGGTCCCTCGTCTCTGCCCCACCTCACCAGTCCTCACCAACTAAGGTGCTGATGAATGGATGCTCATCCATCCTTGACATCTAACAAACTCTCAGGTGACCTCTATGAAAGCGAAGGCTGCAGAAGGGAACGTCTGTATTTTGGCACATGTACCCAAGGGACCAGACTTCCATCCAGGTCCACCACCCGGCCGGGGGAAGACCGTTCCTGGCCTCGCACACAGGGTGGTCCCACCTCCGTTTCGCTCCTGGCTCTGCCCCCACGATGCTGTCACCTCCAAAGCATGGCTCTGCGGAGAAAGACCCTAAGTGTCTCATAAAACACGGCGATGATTGAGATAATGGAAAGTGCCTCTTAGCCCCTGTCTGCTGCATCAGGATATGAGGCATCTCCTAGCAGCCATGAGGAGGAAATTAATAGGAGCAAGCAGGAGTAACCACTTTGATGCAATTTCCTTGGGAGATAGTGGACTATCTAATCTTTATTGGAGCCCTTTAACCTGTCATTCAAAACTCATGAAGGCCTCTTGCTCACAGTCTTTCCAGATATTAAAAGATGATAAAAAAGGATAAATCAAAACAATATTTTACAATTTTATTATTCGGGAGAATTTTTCCCCCACCTGAGGTACACAACTGGCTGCAATGAACGATCTCTGTCCAACAGCACTAACAACGGAGTGGGGACATGGCATCCCAGAGGGACCAGCCACCATCTCACACTTCCCTTCCTCCTCCCCACCACGGGAGGACCACCGAGTCCTCCACATCCTACTGCAGCCATCCCACACGTATGGCCTCTTACGGAAATACTTAGGGCCATAATCCACCACCTCGTGCAGATAGGCAGCTAGGTACGTGGGGTCACTGTGCATTGCTGGACATTGGGTGGGCAAACGAGGGCTTGAGGGGGAACTTCAGGATGTCAGAGCAGAAGGCAGCTGGATGCAGACCTTTCCCTGAGCCACACACACAGCCCTACGCCCCATGACAGCACGAGGAAGCACAGAGTTACACCAGACACACAAGGCAGGAGACATGACCACGTATGGACACCAAGACTTCAAGGTGGATCTCCATTTTTTCACCTCTCCCTTCCCACCAGCACCTCCCTGCGATGTCCCAGCGGCATTGCACTCCCACCAGCAAGCATTACCATCCACGAGATGTGCAATGGTTGACTTGTGGGTTCTAGAGCTGGAGGATGTGTTCAGAAACGTACCTGAAACATACTGGGCTCTTTGGAGGAGCAGGAAGGAGAGGGCAGTGGTACCAGGGAATGACCGCCTGTATTTTAATGGAAAGGGACAGGAGAGGGAGGGAGGAAGACGAGAGGGTCGCAGCGCTATGAACACACCTCAGTTTTAAGAGTAGGGGCACATTGGTGAGTCAGTTGAAGGGGTTTGTTAATTTTTAATTACAATTAATCCAAGTGATGCTTTGTCAAAACACCTGAACAAAGTACACTCTGCAACCCAGTGTCCTCAGGTTTCTTTTATCATTTCGCTTATCTGTAAATTCCTGTAATCTGCAGGCACATGGCTCTTAATTGTTATTATTACCAATTAGCTTTTCTCTCCTGTAATTACACTGTGCTTGCCTAAAGTCTCCCGCAGTTTCAGGGGAGGCTGATGCCTTCTCCTTCCTCCCAAAGCTGCTGCGGGCTGTAGTCCTCCGCTCTCGCTGTTGCCCGCGTCTCCCCTCTTTCTGACAGAACCGAACCATGAACCTCACACCGAAGATGAAGCCGAAAGCCCCAAGCCGCTGCAGTACCACAGTGGGATTTCTAAAGACACACACAGTGTGGGATCCATTATCCTTCAGATGGTACAACGCGCAGTCCAAGTGTAAGGCTCAGATAGAGGGCTTGAGCCCAGGAGGGAGCAATAAATCACCCCACTAACAGCAAGCACAATGTTTGCCTTGATTTAAGGGCTGCTTCAAGAAAGTTTCCCAGAGCTGGCAAGGTCTGGATCCGCAATAGCACCTCAGACAAGCACGGGACAAGGCTCTGCCTCAGCTTTCCCTGCAGAAACAGGCTCCTTCTGCCCATGCCCAGGCTGCGGCGCAATCTGCATCTCTTCAGCCCAGAGAAGAATTAATTGATTGTTGATTACGTGGGCTGGATAAGATTAATGATGTGCTTAACTATCCATTTCCTTGCATTTAAGCACTAGGGGTGTGTTTGTAAATGATGAGGCACAAAACCCGGCCGTGCCGCTCAGCGGCCTCAGCACTCGCCGAGGCTGCCTGCTGAGCACTTAAACCCTCCTCCATAACCCAAAGCTGCCTGCAGATCTGTCATCCTGCCTGCACACTGGGGATGTTGCGCATCCCGGGCACCGAGGGCCAGGGGTTTGCCAGCAGGACCCCTTCCCCAGGGCTGACGCAGGCATTTGGGGGTGGGAGGGAGCATCATTGGGGGGTTGCTTAAACCCAGGCTCCTTGCAGTGAGATGTCACCGCTGGAGGTTTGGGGGGAAAAAAGAAAATAGATGCAAGTCACTCTCATGCCCGAGGGGTGATGGTAGGGGTGGCAGCTGATTTTCAGCACCCCACAGAGCTGGATGCAACTGGGGGACTCCTGGCCAGAGCTGCCCCTCTTACCCACCCAAAGGCTTTGGGTGGAGATGTGGCCACGTCCCACACGGGGCAGAACACCCAGCGAAGGCACCACAGACCTGCACCCCCTTCGCTGCCTCCCTCCTCATTCTGCAGCTTGCACGAGGCGGGAGCAATTATTGAAGGAGTAGCAGCACATAGCAGCATCACGAGGCTTTTTGCTGCTGAAAACTCTCCTGCCTTAACAGTGTGTGTCCTGCACCCTTATATTTTGGGTGCCAGGGATCCTAGAAAGAGCCAGAGGTAAGCGGGATCAATCTGCTCATCCACCCCTGCTCCTGCCCAAGGCAAGCCACTGTCAATAGACCAGATGCTTTGCAGAAATGGTGCAAGTGCGGGGGTATCCAAGCATTTCATTCTTCAAACTAAATCCTCTCAGTTAGTACCTGGAACTTGCACTTTTTAATTACTCTCTCAGGGAAGCTTTAGTCAAAAAAAAAAAAAAAAAGAAGAAAGAAAAACAGAAAGAAAGACAGAAAGACAGAAAAGACAGAAAAGACAGAAAGACAGAAAGACAGAAAGACAGAAAGACAGAAAGACAGAAAGAAAGGAAGGAAGGAAGGAAGGAAGGAAGGAAGGAAGGAAGGAAGGAAGGAAGGAAGGAAGGAAGGAGACATCTCCTCTATATTAACTTGCTCTAAAGCTCCCTGGGGATGCAGAGCGGCATTTTTCCTTATCAGGTTTTAAAATAGGAGCTTCTGCAAAGAATTACAGACTTCAGCTCATGATTCCCCACCTCCTCCCCCTGGCTCTCACTGGCACCCTGCGCAGCTCCCTTCACTCGCAGCAAACTGACTCTGTGCTGTCTCGTTGTTCCCATGCCCCTGATGCCCCCGCTGGGGCAGAGCTAACTACATTTGCCAGGTTTTCCCAAATTCATGCTTGTCTTTGGTTCTTTTTTGGGTCCAACACCTTTGCAGGGCAAAAACAGTGCCTTTAAGCATGCCCATGCACATACCCATGGTCACACCAGCCCAGCAGGTGAGGAAAAGATGGGTTAGAAGTAATGGTGCTGCACAAGGCGATGCCTTCAAGCAAGCTGAAGGTGCGGAGAGGACTGTCATATGCAAAGGCACTGGAAAAGCCTGGATGATCCAGCCTGCTTCAAAAAGATGTGTGGCTGGTGCCTACCAGCAGCCCTAGGAGATGGGCAGTGGGGAAGGTGCCCTGTTGGGTTTGAGGACACCATGGGCCATGAACAAAGGAGGAACTGCAACTCATTGCACTTACAGCCCACTGGAAAAGGATTCAAGGCCACTTCCCCCCTTTCTGGAAACGACAATTTTTCATTGAGAAAAAAACCTGGCTCCTAAAACCAACAATTTCTGCACGAGGCTCCCAATTTTGGATGAAACCTAAAAAAGAGAGGAGGCGCTAGAAATCCCTTGTACATTTTGCAGACACCTTTGATGCAAAATGTATTTAAGTGCATCAAAAAAAGAAAAAAAAAAGCCCATCAATTTTTCAGCCTTCCAACGGAGATTTTCTGATTAGCCCCAATTATAGGTATTTTAGCGGCAAGGCAGCTCTCCTCCCCGTCCAGCCGCCTCCACGTGCAGCCTGCACGCAGGCTAGGAAGCCCTCCTAGATGCTTTCAGCTGAAAGACACCATCCAGGCAAATAAACACCCACATGAAATTGCGTGCTATAGAAAAACAACATTTAGAGGATGCTGTAATTACAGGGGCAGGCACTCCAGCAACCGGCACAGCTTTCCAGGGCGGCTGCCGGCTCGGCTCCTGCTCGCCCTCCCGGGCAGGCAGCACCAGGGGTACCAGTGGCACCACGTGCCCCGGAGGGACACACACCAGGCCGCAGAGCCGTAACGCCACCACAGGCTGTAACACAATCAATGTTTTTGGGTTTCGATCCCTTTGATGTGATGATGACACCAGGGATGCGGGCTGCAGTCTGGGGGAAAAAACAGCAGAATCAGGCAAGCTGTCACCCACATGCCACTGCTCCCCGGCAGGGGCTGCCACCTCCCCAGCTTCAAAGGGCTACAAGGGTGCTGCCTTCCCACCCCGCTTTCATCTCCCTTGTTATCCTCCCTGCAAACATCCAAGCAGGGAGCAGGCGCCCGTTGCTGGAGGTTTAATTGCATCTCTGATTTGATGCTCCTCCGTCATCCCTTCCCTCCTGCATCCCTGTTGGGGAGGGAGTTGGGGGGTTGTTTTGTGGTTTTTTTCATTCATTTCTACTTTTTAATGATCCAGTTCCCTTTTATATCAAGCCAAGCACTTCTGAGTGCCTCAGCCCTGGCACAGTGGCAGCGAGCTCGGCAGGCAGCCAGCAGTGCCGGCGGGTGTCCTGCTGTGCCACCCTCCATGAGGCATCCACATATTAATCCGGAGAGGTTTCTGTATTCAGAGCAATGCCATGGTCCGGCGAGGAGGCATGGGAGGATACCCATCACACGCATCCTGCCTGCCTGACCATGCCGAGAAGGGAGATGGGGATCAGACCCAGCCCTGAAACACCCCATCAGCCACCAAATCTCCTTTCCTCCATCCAGTCCTTGGGGTGAGGAGTATGACCCAGATGGGTAAACACCAGAGTCCAAGCATCCCCAGCGCCAAAGCATCCTCAGACAGACGGACGCTTGCTCCTCTGGGGAGGGAACTCAGTACAAGCCCCTGAGCAATGCCAGAAAACCTTGGCACCCTGGGCATAGGACACCCTGACAGAGCCTTGTCCCAGCAAAGGATAAAACCTCATTTTGGTGCAAACTTCACCATTTTTGCAGCCAAACACACAAATTCTCATGATTTTGGATCACCTGGAGTCACTCCTGCCTTGGGGCCAAGCCCTCGCCCAACCTAATTACAAACAGTGCCTGCCTCGTTGCGTCGCATTTCCGTATTTCAGCTCTGTACAGGCAGAAACTCATCAGATGATAAACATGAGCTTCCCAGCATCTGGGTTCACATCCTGCAGGCGACGGGCTGCATCTCTCCCCAACGCATGGAGGAAAGAGGCCCCAGCTTCTCGCAATGCAGCCGGTTAATTAAACCAGCCCTTCACCTCTGGAGGAATGGGTTTAGATCTGCCTTGGGACACATGTAAATTAAAGTCAGCAGCTTCTGAGCCTGGCCCGCCATGGTTTATTCATGGAGGAAAAGTAAAATTCAATGTGTTTTTTCCCTTTTCAGGGTTTCTTTTTTTGGGTCTTCTTCTCACAGATGGGAAATGAATCGAAGGGTGAAGGCACAGGGCAGGATTTCAAAGGTGCTTGTGGGGTAGGGAGCTGCGCGAGGCCAATTAGAGGCAAGAGGCTGTGGGTGCATCAGCGTTCGTCTCTCCCGAAAAACCCATCCCTCATCAACCAAGGATTTGCTCCCCTGGGGCGGACCAAGGTGCTCGCAGACCGAGCCCCATGCCCTTGGCTGCAAGCAAAATGCAGCTGACACTCACCCAGAAGCATTTCTCCTCCAGGAAGGCGGGCTTGGGAAAGTTAAGGGTCTCTGGATGCAGAAGAGCTTTGACACCAACTGTTTAGCTGGTATCATGACCCTAAACAACAAGTTTAAGCCTAGAGCAGGGCATGGAAGCAGCCAGTTTTGGCTCCCATGTGCCCTGCTGCTCACTGCCTGCAGCACCTGTCTTCCCAACAGGTCCACACTTGTCCATTTAATCACTACTCTGGGCTTGACTTTCTCTGTTTTTCATGGTTGGGGAGATTTTGAAGGTCTAAAGATGAAATCTGTCCCAGATCTATTTGTTGGATGAGAAAGGGGAGAGCACACACGCTCTGGGCAGACGGCACCGCGGGGCTGCCAGCTCACCACAGAGCAGGGAAACTCACTTTGCTCTCCAAAACAGTCAATGGGGGGGAAAAAACCCAGTGCTTCTCAAGGTCACTTTTGCAAATCACTTTTCTCACACTCAGGTTTCGCTCTGCTTTAGTTTCCACTTTGCACCGGGCTGAGGCTGCCTGGTCTCACACTGCCGTTCCCCCACCACCGGCGGCTTCCCTTCCTTTCCATAAACCAGCCATTGAAATAACAATGCTCAACCTTCTACTCCAGCACTTTTGCACGTGAAATCAGGGGTGACGTGCAGCTGGCAGGCATGTGGCGCAGCTTGTGGAGACCCCCCAGCCCATTTCCATTTCTCCGCGGTGTTTCAGCTCTTCCCCCTTGGGAATTAAAGCACTGCTATGGAGAAGAGGAGGGAGGAGTTGCAGGGAAGGATGAAGCCAGTGCTGCCTCTCCGAGCACCCACTTTCAGTGACCAAACACTACATAATTTGATCAAACACTAGACAATTCATCCACATATGCAGGGAGGTTTACGGACCAGTGGTCGTGTGCCCACAGCGGCGACTGGCACCGGATGCTCCTCACCATCCTAATGCTGCTCAAGTTTATTATTTTGAGTCAACAAATGAAGTAGGATGAAGTTCTCAGCAATGATTTGAGGCTATTTAATCCTCTTACACTCTTCATATGAAAACATATTCAGCATCTGCAGCCTGACACAGGGTCTTCCCTCTGCCAAGGCTGTCAGCCCTGCAAGCAGGACAGGGCTAGGCTTGTCGTTGCTGCCCCAAACCCTCATGGGCAGCAGGGCCGGGGCGGTTGGGAGCTATCTGAATAGTAGCCGCAAATTAAATGCCACGAGACGGCTGTCCCTGGGGATGTGATATAAGGAAAGGGGAGATTGATTTGCCAGTAAATAGACAGCGATGTCCAACCCCTTACTCCTGGGCTTCCCTGCCCTGAGCGGCGCTATATGAACATTTACATCTCTGCTGTATGTTAAAACCAGAGCTAAGGGGTGGGGAGCAAGCCAAGAAAGCCATCCTGTGCCAGCGATGAAAAACGATTTAAGGAGAGAAAGGGTGAACGGGACAGGCATGCTGCCAGGGAGCCGGACAGCACCAGCAACAGAGTGGCCGGGGAAGCCCTGTGGCTCCAGTGGCAGGGCAGGAAAGCCGAGGTCTGCCCAGGAGTTTCAGAGGCTGCTCCCACCCGACCTCCAGCACCCCCAGCCCCATCGCTTCACCCATTTTTAATAAACAGGGTGGTTTATCACAGCTGGGTACCCTGTCTTAACTACTGGCACAACTGTAACCTGGATTTCAGGAAACCCTTGCAACCTGGGGCACATTTGGTTTTAATGAGAGTGATATAACTAAGGCTGAGCTTAGGGTGGCTGGTGCTGCTAAGGCAAGTGATGCTCATGTGCCACCTTGGCAATGCTGATGTGCATCAGATTACACCAGTTCTGTTCGATCGGGCCAAGCAGAAACCGGAGAGGGGACCACCAGGACCGGTGCCAGTGATCAGATGCAGTGCTGGCGATGCACTGCAACGTCACCTGCAACAAACCTCCTGATGAGTTTGGAGCAAACTGGGGGGAACAAGATTCAGACCAGGACTCATGTCCCAAAAACACAAGCCCCAGAAGATGCTCTACTCCCACCCCAGGCATCGGGCTCGATACAGGAGTCACGGAGTGAGATTATTTTCCCCATGAACTACAGCAACATGAGACTCCAGGAGTCGATGGACACGGACTGGAAGCTGTACAGAAGAGCCAATACTTTCATGTACCACTTAACCCAGTACATTGCGTTCACCCCTCAATGCCTACGTGAGCTATCAAGCCACCTAATGAGCAGGAAAGTGAGCTGCCACAAAAACTCATGGTGGATCTCAGAAAGTAGCTCTTCCCCCAGGTACAGAGGTGCTGGCAAGGGCTGTAGTTAGAAACCCCCTGAAAACGATGCAGAGCCCTCCCAGGGATTTCAGGAACCACCAATGTCACTCCATAACTCCAGCCCCTCTTCCGACTGGGAAATCGGGGTGGCATCGTCCCTGGGTTCTCCAAAGCACAAACCCCTCCTGGCTGGGAAGCAAACATCTCCCGTTCCTAACAGGAACTAATTAAGCACCTTTTCCTCCTTTGCCAGCTCACGCCACGCAGTATCCCCTCAATCTAGAGAACATCAAGTGCTTATTAATTACGTCTGAAGTGGTTCCTCGTTACTGCTGACACCGTGAAGGATGAGTCACTCTGGGATGAGGCTGGGGGAGAGCTTCAGCCGCAGGGCCAGGCTCGCGCTGCCGGCGCAGGAATGCCGGCACGGGCAGGGACACGCAGACACACGGCTTCCTTGTGTCCGTGCCATGGCACTGGAGGACATCGTGCCTTGGGTTGCATTGAGGTGGTGGGATGCCCCACCATGGAGCAGGACCCCCCATCCTGGCAGAGATGAGCCTCGGCGGCTGCAGTTTGATTGACTGCTTGTGGTCCATGCCCAGGGATAGATTCAGCATGGGAGGATGGATTCAGCAAGGGGAGGATGTCCTGACCAAGGCGCAACCGCTCTCCCACATCCCCCATCCACCCCAAGAGCCCCATGCATGGAATTAATTAGAAAAGTAATTAAGAGAACTCCTCCATAAATATTTATAATGGAACAAGCCATAATTACTATTCCTTGGAGGAAAGCCGCTTTCCTACCCAGCCACAGAGAGGAGAGGGCAAATGCAGCACCAACCAGGGGACCAGAGGCGCCAGCTGCTCCTGCCTTCACAGGTACCTGCCCGCACATGGCCCCAGCCCCTGGGAAACAGCCTCCAGCATCCCACATAGGCATGAGCAAAGCACTCCCTTTCCACCCCTGGGGTGGCATTTAGAGCAGCAAGCCATATTTCCTGCAGCCAGGTGCAATTTACTATTATTCCTATATACGAGCATCACTTCTATATATTTTGTACGATTTCTCTCTCTTAATAACACCTCACTTCCCACCCTAAGCAGTTAAATGGTGGCCGCTGCCATTGACTTGCCCTGCTCCTGCCAAACAGCTCTTATCAGCCCTAATCTCCTGGAGCCAGAAAATGTCTTAAAAGCAATTTCTTAAAGTTTTACCCGTCTCCCTTCCACTTATTTATTTTTCCCCATCCACGCTCTCCCTCTCCACTCTATTCTTAAAATTTTCCCTGCCCAAACCACTTACTTCGAAGTACCTTTTCCCAGTAAGCTGCTGGTTGAGTCCGCACCTCACTACCTTCATCCCAGTGCTGCCCGACTTTCCAACACCTCCAGTATAACAGCATGGGAAAGCACAGGGGATCATGGAAGTTTTGACTTTCCTTCCCAATTTCCCTCCCTCTGCATATGGCTGAGCTTAAAAACTCATCCCAACCCTGTTCCATCTGGCAGGAGAGCTGGTCCTGGGAGCATCCCAACCCCCCAGCGGCCAAGCCCAGCTGCCACTGGGCACCACAACGGCAAACAGCATTCGCTACAAAAGAAATATCTTGGAAAAAAATGCTTTCTCATGGCACTTGGGCTCCACTACCAGATAGAAACAGGAGGCAAGAAAAGATGAAAAAGTGAAAATAACAGACAGGCTCCTCAGGCAGTGCATCGCTACAGTGCCAGAGGCAGAGGAGAGGAGACCATGAAGAAGACTGAATAGTTGGATCTCCCTCCGTGTCCTTCACCCTTTGAGGTTCTCCTGCGCCCACCAATGGAAAATTCAGCCAGGGCCAAATTTCCACTCTCTCCTCCCTGCATGAGGCTGGCTTGCAAAAGACGCTCAGCCCCAAGGGCAAAGCCCAGCTTGCGGATCAAGAGCAAAGGGAGGAGGTGGAGAAGACATTCATCCCACAGTGGACATGCTGGTGTTTTGGAGACCCCAGGCACCAGACCCACCTCAGCAGCCTCCAGGGCTTGAGCAGCACAAACCAACTGAGACCCCAGCCTTCAAGTTCAAAGGAGAGTTCAAAGCAGACAACAGGTTACAGTAATTCAGTGCAACGCTGTGTCTACGTAATTACCATCAGGTCATTGTTGGTTGCAAGTGTTGCTGGACAAAGCGAGGAGCAGCTTGAAGCAGTTTCCAGGCTGAAACACGAGGGTGGAAAGCTATGGTAGGTCATGCTACACAGCTCGCTGAGAAGCGAGATGGAGCTGGAGCAGGCAGCATTCAACAGCTCAATGTCCAAGCAGAAACCAGTAGTGAATGGTGTCCCTCAAGGGTCCATACTGGGACCAGTACTATTTAATATCTTCATCAACGATATTGTTGGTGGGATTGAGTGCACCGTCAGCAAGTTTGCAGACGACACCAAGCTGAGTGGAGCAGTTGATTCACTAGAGGGAAGGGATGCCATGCAGAGGGACCTTGACAGGCTTGAGGAATGCGCCCATGTGAACCTCATGAAGTTCAACACAGCCAAGTGCCAGATCCTGCACATGGGTCAGGGCAATCTCCAGTATCAGTACAGACTGAGGGATGGATGGACTGAGAGTAGCCCTGTAGAGAAGGACTTGGTGGACTGGTGGGTAACAAACTGGACATGAGCCGGCAATGTGCGCTTGCAGCCCAGAAAGCCAAGCGTATCCTGGGCTCCATCACAAGAAGCGTGGCCAGCAGGTCAACGGAGGGGATTCTTCCCCAGTACTCTGCTCTGGTGAGACCCCACCTGGAGTCCTGTGTCCAGCTCTGGAGCCATCAGCACAGGAAAGACATGGACCTGTTGGAGCGGGTCCAGAGGAGGGCCACAAAAATGATCAGAGATCACAGAACACCTCTGGTATGGAGAAAGGCTGAGAGAGTTTGGGTTGTTCAGCCTGGAGAAGAGAAGGCTCCAGCGAGACCTTACTGCGGCCTTTCAGTATATAAAGGGGCTTGTAAGAAAGACAGAGAGAGACTTTTTACCAAGGCCTGTAGTGACAGGACAAGAGGAATGGTTTTAAGCTGAAAGAGGGTAGGTTTAAGTTGGGCATAAGGATGAACATTTTTATGATGAGGGTGGTGAGGCAGTGGAACAGGTTGCCCAGAGAAGCTGTGGATGGCCCATCATTGGAAGTGCTCAAGGTCAAGTTGTTCCAGGCTTTGAGCAACCTGACCTAGTGAAAGATGTCCCTGCCCACGGCAGGGGGGTTGGACAGGATGATCTTTGAAGGTCCCTTCCAATCCAAACCATTCCATGATTTTGATTCCTGCACTGGCTCATCCCCGTGCCACAGCAGGGAGTAAGGCAACCTGCTCAAAAGCTCCCAGCCAGGGAAAGGACCTTCTGCAGACAGCACGAACATGCTGGCACTATCTGTGTTGGTGCCACCACCGGGTACAGGAGAGGTGCCCAAGGCTGCAGGGTGGGACAGCACCCACTAATCCCACGTCTAAGCGCAGCCAGCTTCTCCCTGCCAAAATCCCCACCCATGTCCCACATCGGTGGTAGCAACAAGTGGGCAAAAAAAAGTAGTCTCCTCCATCCTCAACACCTGTTACACATAAGTCAAAGCCACCCGAGATTGCGGGGATTTACTGTACGTAGGCAGCTCTGGAAGCTTTTCCTAGCTGTGAAACATAATTTGCACCTTGGGCTCTCTAAGAATAAGTTGTCTTAAATAACAATATGTGATTAAGAGCTCATGAGCAGATTGGATGTGGAGGCAGGAGGTCTGTGATAGCTCCAGGTCTGACCCTGTCAGCCTCATCCCAGCACTGCCATCCTGCTGCAAGCGCCGGCCCCACTCGCCCAGCATGCTGAAACAGATGCCCATGGCAGAACTGGGAGATTTGGGTTTAGCCAGATGACAACAATCCCCGGCCGCACCCAGACAGGCAGAGAACCTTTTTGCCATGCCCAGAACCATTTCAACCTTTCAGACAGGTTCCCCATTTTGCAACAGAGCAAAACCCACAAGCATCAAAGTAATCCTTGCTCCCAAGGAGGGCAACCGGCTCCCTCTGCACCATGGAGGGGTCACACATGCCAGCGTGTATCAACGCATCCCAAAGCTACGTCCAGGACAGGTGTATCAAGCGATTGGTTTTAAGCACCTTGGTGACATCATGCCTGGATGCAGATAGGTACTATAATATAGTAAAAAATAAAAAATAAAAAAAAATCAGATCAAAATATCAAGTCGATATCAAGTCTCACCTCACAGGCAATCTACCCTCCAGGCTGCAGACCCAGCAGAGAAAAGCCGGTCAAGCTAGGGAAGAGATTCTATTCCTAATTCCCCTTGTATATCAGTTCCCAGGACGCCTCTGCTTTTACGGATGAGTTTTAGACAGCAAAGCCCAGAAGCCAGACCTGAAGTCGGAGCCCTCCACCTCTGGTATGGCACACAGCCCTGTACCCCCAGCTTTGCAACTCTTGCCCAAAAAAAGCAAGGAGAGGGGGAAGCTTTGCCCACACCGACCAGAGCATTGTCCCAGAGAGGCCCCAGGAAGCAATGAGACAAAGGCAGTGTTAGCCCAGGCATTGCTCCCTGCTCACGGAGATGCTGCTGCCGGGAGGTCAGTGATGACCATGCAGGATGTGGCCATGCCGAGAACATTGAGGTGCCCAGCTTCTACCCCCAGCGCACAGCTCTCTCCTTCCTAAAAACCATTTTCATACAATAAATATCGTACAAGCAGGTGAGTCTTGAGCTTAGCTTGAAAACTAAGTGATGCAGTTCCACCTCATGCCATTAATTACATTTTCTCAGTTGCTGCTCGCTGGGTGAGGCTCCCCTGGGAGTCCCAGGTGGGGAAACATCAATTCCCTCCTCATGTGGGTTTGCATATCTTAATTTGAGGCACCCACAACTGAATATTTAGTCTGGTTTGATGCTCTGATAGACAAGCCGTGGATCATTTCTTGGCCACGAGTCTGCTGTACCGGCTGAAGATGGATGGATTTTCCCATGGCTCCTTAGGCCTCCTTCGAAGCCCTGCTTAAGTGCGCAAGTGATGCTTTGATTTAATCACCGCACTCCTGCTCTCGACGCATCCTCGGAGATACAAGACACCAGGCGTGACAAATGACCACTTTTAAAACACTCGGAGTTAGCACCCACAGCACTGCTCTGTTTGTCACTGTCTGGGTGCAGAACGTCATGGGTAGCAGATGCAGGGATTTGGAGAGGGTGGAAAATTAAAACCTCAGTAATCTGCGCCGATTAGTTTTCTTTTTCCCTCACCCTGGTGGGCTCCAGCCTTCTTCTGCATGGACCTGCAGTGCCCCAGGTCCCAGCTGGCATGTCCAACCCATGCAAAACTCCTCTGGTGGCCACGGGAAAGCAAGGCAAGGTGCAGCAGTGTGACTCGCTCCACCTAGCCCATGGCTTATTCACAGCTTGTGTTTACACGATGAGTCTTTCACTTATTAAAACATCATTGGTGAAGGCCTGTTTCCCAGAGCAGAGGTTGCAGGAAATTTGCAAAGCCTGACTGCAACCCCAGGGCATGGCTCCCAAGCGATGCCCTGCACAGGGGAGTGCCGATGAATTATCTCATGGCTCGGGGGGTGGGGAAAAGTCCATTTTTTTATTATTACTAGCTAGCTGGGAGAGATGCTGGCTCCCGAAGAGCTTGCTATGGGCTATGCGGTGTGGTGCAGCCCCGAGCATGGGCAACATCCCCATCCCTTGCAAGCAAGCAGCAGCAACACGGTGCCGGCCAAAGCTGTTCCCAAAAGAGCTCTCTCATGACTTAGAAAAGAAAAAAAAAAAAGGAAAAAAAAAAAAGGAAAAGGCTTTAAAAATCCCCAGGCTGAGTCACTGGGTTTGCCAGGTGCTGGTCGTTTGCAAACAAGGGTGGGAACAATGCGAGCACCGGATGCGGGCCGGATCCTGTGCTTCCTCACAGCTCTCCCATTGTCCAGGAGAACAATCCCTGCTCCAGCCGAAGAGCAAAGGGCCTTCGACATGATGGCGGCAGGGTGAGAGCTGGGTCTCCTGGGCTGGTGTGAGCGGATGAGGTTAGGAAAGCCGGGTGGGTTTTGTAGCCCCGCTGCTGCAGGGATGCTCATGGATCCATGCCCACAGCAGACCCTGCAAGCACACACAGAGCTTTGCACCCCAATTTCCCCCAAAAAGATGAGTTTCCCCAAGCACTTCAGCTACCGTAGAAAGTTTCCTAGATGGACCATTAACAAGCCAAGGGTTTGGAAGCAGATTTATACCCCCATTTGTAAACAGGCTCATGAAAAGACTCTTGGGGGGGAACAGGAAATCAAGAGGGAATTTTTCTTCCTCTCTTAAGACTGGAACCAATATCACACTCAAAAGTTCTCATTATGGGCAAGGGAAATACCTAAACGGCCCATGGTATAATTTGAGGAGGAAAAAAAAATGATATGCAGAAAAATAAAGCCATACATCACAGCTCAGGGATCACTGCCTAATCCCTCCAAGGCCACATGCGGCAACGGTCCAGCCCGGCAGCCCAGCCCTGCAATGCTCGCCCGGCCCCCATTCACCCCTTCCCCAGGTCATTTTCCAGGCTTTCTCCTTAATTTCTCCATTGCAGGGGTCTGGATGGCAGGGATGACCCCCTGTACCTCGCAGACCCCACTCGGGATGTGGGGGACAGAACTGGAGACCGGTGGCTGTGGTGCCTGAGCCTCCCTGCCGGCAGCAGCCAGGACACATGGTCCTTCCCCATCCCTGCGCTGGGGGAGAGAAAAGGGCCCGAATCCACTGGAGGAACATTTTGGCTAATAATGTCTAATTAAGATTTCCATTAAAACCCATCACACTCATTAGAAAAAAAATTTAACAAGGTTTTCCTGGACATTTTCCTTGAGAAATTATCATGGGGGTTAATGGATGCCTTCATTAAGGCATAATTTAAGAAAAATCATACTTTTTTCTTTTTCTTTTTTTTTTTTTTTTTTTCTGAGGCGCAGTGATTCAAATGCTTCTCCTCCACAGCGTGCCCGTGGTAAAACTGGGCTGCCTGTTCCACCCAGCGGTGGAAGTAGGGAGATTGCTGCCAGGCGAACGCAAAGCCCCTGCAACAAAGGGAAGCATCCCTCCATCCCTCCAGCATCACCGCCCAGATTTGGGAAGAGCTGGGAGAGCTGCTGCTTCCCAGCACAGCCCAGCTGGGGATAGCACCTTGGGCTGACGCAGGATGGGAGAGAGAGCAGGAAACTTGATATTGGGGGGCCGGAGGGGAAGGAAGAAAAGGCCCATTTTGAGTGGTCAGAGGTTTGTGGCTTGGCTAAACCTGGAATAAAGCACCCTGCGGACGTCCCCGCTGCTGTTTGTTAGGGGTGGAAGGTGCCCCGGCTGTGCGAATGCTCTCACTTCAGTCTAAAAGCAGCTTTTTTGATGGTTAGTGTCTGCCAGGGGTCCAGGCCCCAGGGGAGCAGAGGGGCAGCAATGCACGGGGAGGAGGAGACCCGCCACAGCCCCGGCGTGCCGGCACACTGCCCAGCCACCCCTCTTTGGGAGGCTAAACAGGAGAAAAGCTTGAAATCCTACTTCCAAACCCGCAGAGAAACATTTTCCCCACAAATCCACCTAAAGCATCGTGAGCATCAGCTGCAGCTGCAAGGACTCCCTTGCACCAGAGCTGCCAGGCAGACATCCCACCGGTGCATCAACCGTGTGTTCACGGGTGCAGATGGAGAAGGAAAGGTTTTGAAACAAACTGGTTGACCTCATCCTGGTTGACCTCATCCTGGTCCTCTGGGAAGAGCTTGAGGAAGCACTGATGGTTTCTAAGCCCAACTATTTAAGATCACAGGCAGTGGTCTCCACAGGCACTCCAGCCCTCGATGTGCTTAGCCGGCTTGGGGACGCTGCCAGCCCCACCAGGCACCTTACCCTGGGACAGGGCCAGGTGCCAGTGTGCCATTGTACCCCAGGGGACACTGGAGCATCCCTCTGCCAGCCACCCTCACCACCAGCCAGTACAACACCCGCAGCCACCAAACCAGGGATGGGGAAAGGGATGCACTTCCCAGCGAGCTGAGACACCACGGCTCCGCTAAAACAAATCCAAGGGCAGGCAGAAGGAGAGAGAGGCAGGGAAAGCACTTTCTTTTTACCTCTTTGTTTTTCCCCCTCTTGTTTTAGAGGAGAAAGCGTTCAAAAAGGGATCACTTGTGCGTCAGGCAAGCTGGAATAAGATGCCGGAGAGAAAGCTGCAGGGAGGCGAGAGGCAGCGGGGTCATCACAGAAGCTGGAAAAGAGATGCTTCCCAGCCATGGGGAAGTACATGGACTAGCACTATGGAGAAAAAAAGAAAAATAAAACCACCCTAAAAAGCAAAAAAGGGCCTTTCTGCAGCCCCTGTGATGCTTGGCATGCTCACCCTGACCCAGGCATCAGGGTGGCTGGGCACAGAGATGCAGCACCCTGGGATGGGTGCGCCCCAAGGCATGGGGGAGCAGGGTTCCGTGTCCTTGCGACATGGTGAGGCAGCCCACAGCCTCCCTTGCTGCCATCTGCCCATGGGACAAGACCATTTTCACCATCACCCAAGCAAACCTCTCCTGCATGCCCCAACACGGTATGGGGGCACTAGGACGGATCATGGTGCAGGGAAAAGGCAGGCAAAGGCACAGCCAAAGAGACCAAAAAGACCTAGCTCTCAGCACAAGCAACAATTTGATTGGGAAAATTTGACGTCTCCCTTATTTTAGGTGTTAGCAAATTATTCTACTACTAATTATGAAATATTCACAATTATTAAAAAAAAAAAAAAAAAAAAAAACACACTTTATAAATCCTGCGCTCTGCTATTGTTTCCAGCCTTCTGTGATGGATAAATGGAGAAACTCAATAATTATTGCCAGGACTGCTCAGCAGGAGGGGAGGATAACGGGGGAACCGGCACGGCGCCGGTCGCTCCTCGACATTCAACTAGTGGGACGTGTTCCCCCTGCTACCCCTTTCCCAAATCCAGCCCTCCACACACAACGCAGGAAGAAAGGAGACAAAGAAACCAAAGGGATGAACAAGGCCAAAATAAATCCACAGACAGCTTTGGCAAAGGTTCGGCACAGCCTGGCGCATCGGTCAGCAGCTGAAGAAGGGCTGGGGGACCCAGACGCAGATGGGGTAGGTGACTGGCTGCCTTGTGGAAAGCCAGAGACGCCCGGGAGCAAGGGTGCTCAAGAAGCAGCCTCTGCATCGCGGGCACTGCAGGCCAGCTTTGTTCTTATTTTGTAAGTTTTTTTTTTAATTTTGCCATCCCTGCTAGCTCAGATTTCCAGCTGTTGCAAGCAAGCAAGTCGATTCGTTATCCCGAGCCACAGCAGCTTGGAGGCTCCCGGCCACGCTACGACGGGAATTTGCCAGGAGGCGAAAACAAAAGCAAGACAAGCCCAGTAAGCAGCAGGATCACTGTCTCAACCTGTCTCCCTGGGTTTATAAATACAAAGTAAAAATTCAGCACAAAGCTGATTTAGATCCAGACTTTTTCCATTGCTGGCCTCTCCGTGCAACTGAGTTATATATCGCCTGGTACTGGGGAGGTCAGAGAGAAAGTCAGTGTGATTCCAGCAGACACAAATTCAGTGCCCCATCCTCAGAGTCAAAAGGGATAAAAGCTGAGACACCCACAACTGCTGTCATTCCAGTGAGGGGTTACCTTGCCATCATTAGGTTTCAGAGTGAAACACCAGCAGAGAAAGAGTTTAATAATTTTCCTCGAGGAGAACAAGCAAAATCCACCCACCATGCACATCCAAGGTCTCGAACGATTTCCCCGGCCTCTCAACGATCCCCACTCCTGCTTTTCCTCCCACCTCCTCCTCAGCACGATGATGCATTGCACCTTGACCATGCAACGAAGCCATAAAGCAAGGCTGAGGGATGGGGCAGAGCAAGACAAATGGATTTAATATCAACCCAAACAGAGCGTGGGTTATTGCACCAAATGAATTATTCATTTTGGATTCAATAACAGCCTCCATTTTGCATTGGCCCACAGCTCTCACGGGCACGAGGTGCTAAAGAGGATGGCCTAGGCAGTCCCACTGGGTTTTTGGGTATAGCATGCCATCACCCAGCTGACAGCAGTGCAGCTTCACACCAGCCAGGAGGTCTGTGCCAAACCCCAACCAGCCCGGGATGGAAACACATAATGGGGCAGATCAATAAAGAAAAGCTCCCTCCCACCCATCCCCATCTTAGTGTTGTGGTGGTAATGACCCCCTCTCACTCTGACCCTAAAACACGATGATAATCTCTTTGGGGCTCGAAACATCCCCGATGAAGACTGCGTTGTGCCTGTGCCTTTCGTGAGCAGCTAAGTGCCGATAAAAGCTGGTATTAATGAATCCCTCAGCGGCCCGGAGCTCTGCTGTCAGCACGAAACCGCTCCGGTCTAATAGCCCCATGATAGGCACAGCCTCTATCCCAGGGGGTGGGAGGGATGAGAAACAGCTGGGGGGGCTAAACAATTCAACCCTATTTTTTTCCCACCACTGAGGTATCAAGCCCATTTTCTCAGCCTTAAAATACCAAGGGATTTTTTTTTTTTTCTTTGGTGACAATTCCCCCAGGCTTGTTAAGTGGCTTATCTCAGGTTGATGAAGGCTTTGAGCAGATGTATGTCAAAAGCGTGTGCCTCCCGGGAGCCAAGGTGCAATCCTGGCAACATCCCTGCGAGGAGAACCCAGTGGGTGAACGAGGCAGGGGAATACGACCCCTTCGAGAGCATGAAGACAAATAGAAAACCAACAAATCATTATTTCTAAACCTTGCAATGTGCCTTCTCCTGCTCACCGACCTTTGGGAAGGGATGCAGTGGGCTCAGGTCTTCCCTCGTGGTCTCCAAGGTCCACGGGGATACAAGGAGGAGCTTGATGGCCAAAGGGTGCACACAAGCTACCAAGAAGCCAGAGTCCAATCCAAGGTCAGATTTTTACTCAAATGCAGTTAATTATCCAACAGCTCTAATGTAAGCCCTGGCTCAGGCTTTTAGGACTGGTTTTAATGAACTTCCAGGAGGGGCTGGTGAGTTTATTGGTTTTGAGTTCCTCGCCAGCATTGAGCAGGACCCTCAAACACACAGGTCCCACGTGCAATCCCAGCCTTTCGTTCATCCTCCTGACATGGTAACTGGAAAACATTCTCACGGGACTGGGAGAGAGGAGTCATCAGAGCTCTGCTCAGGAGACAGCATCGTACCAGCACCCAACAGCACCCACGGGATCATCAAAAAAGCATGGTCCCGTCATCACACACGTGCTTGGTGCCATTTAACTGCCTGCTTGGTCTGCACCCACAGCGTATTTTGGTGCCTTTCAGGATCCCAAATGCTTCTGGCTGATCCATAAAGAACATTTCTACCCCCTTAGACCTGCCAGGATGTGGAATTTTCCCCTCAAGGAGCCCAAACGCAAAGTGTGCTCCCTACACAAAGGCAAAATGCTCACCGGGAGCTCTTCAGAGCCCACACTCAGGCGGTGTGAGGGGTTTCTCCTTCAGCATCAGCACTGCCAAGGAGTGGGAGCACAGGTGGAGACAGGCACTGCGGCACAGGAAACTCAGCAAACTCCCAATGCGCAGGGGTCTGCGCAGTGCAGCTTTGATGGCACGAACACATTATGAACATTCTAGGGTTTGCACAAGAAATGGAAACAAAAAAAGCCATGGAGATGGGTCTAATGCCCATCCTGCTGCACAGGTTTCCTCCCATGCCTCTCATGTTCTGCTGTCCTCCATCCTCTGCCCTGCCCCAAACTACAAGCACTGGGTAGGTGCAACATGCTGCTCCTGGGGGGTTAGAAGCATTCAAGACCCTGACTTCCTCCACCACCCCGGCCGGCAGCTGATAGAAAGGTCAACACCACCAAAACCTGCAGCAGTTTTACATTATCATTGTTTTCATAGAATCATAGAATCGTTAAGGTTGGAAAAGACCCTTAAGATCATTGAGTCCAACCGTTCACCTGGCACTGCCAAGTCCATCACTAAATCATGTCCCTAAGCATCATGTCTACCTGTCTTTTAAATACCTCCAGGGATGGAGACTCAACCACTTCCCTGGGCAGCCTGTTCCAATGCCTGACTACCCTTTTGGTGAAGAAGTTTTTCCTAATATCCAACCTAAACTTCCCCTGGCGCAGCTTGAAGCCGTTTCCTCTCGTCCTATCACTTGTTACTAGGGAGAAGAGACCGACTCCCAGCTTGCTACAACCTCCTTTCGGGTAGTTGTAGAGAGCATTAAGGTCTCCTCTCAGCCTCCTCTTCTCCAGACTAAACAACCCCAGCTCCCTCAGCCGCTCCTCATAAGACTTGTGCTCTAGACCCTTCACCAGCTTTGTTGCCCTTCTCTGGACACGCTCCAGCACCTCCATGTCCTTCTTGTAGTGAGAAGCCCAAAACTGCACACAGTACTCAAGGTGCGGCCTCACCAGTGTCGAGTGCAGGGGCACTATCACCTCCCTGGTCCTGCTGGCCACACTCTTGCTGACACAAGCCAGGATGCTATTGGCCCTCTTGGCCACCTGAGCACACTGCTGGCTCATGTTCAGGCGGCTGTCAACCAACACCCCCAGGTCCTTTTCTGCCAGGCAGCTCTCCAGCCACTCCTCCCCCAGCCTGTAGCGTTGCATGGGGTTGTTGTGACCCAAGGGCAGGACCCGGCACTGAGCCTTATTGAATCTCATACAGTTGGCCTCGGCCCATCAATCCAGCCTGTCCAGGTCCCTCTGTGGGGCCTTCCTACCCTCCAGCAGATTGACACTTCCACCCAACTTGGTGTCATCTGCAAACTTACTGAGGGTGCACTCGATCCCCTCATCCAGATCATTGATAAAGATATTGAACAGGACCGGCCCCAATACTGAGCCCTGGGGAACACCACTTGTGACCGGTCGCCAACTGCATTTGACTCCATTCACCACCACTCTCTGGGCTCGGCCGTCCAGCCAGTTTTTAACCCAGCGCAGAGTGCACTTATCCAAGCCATGAGCAGCCAGCTTCTCCAGGAGAATGCTGTGGGAGACAGTGTCAAAGGCCTTACTAAAGTCCAAGTAGACAACATCCACAGCCTTCCCCTTGTCCACTAAGCGGGTCACCTTGTCATAGAAGGAGACCAGGTTAGTGAAGCAGGACCTCCCTTTCATAAACCCATGCTGGCTGAGCCTGATCCCCTGGTTGTCCCGCACGTGCCACGTAATGGCACTCAAGGTAATCTGCTCCATGACCTTTCCCAGCACCGAGGTCAGGCTGACAGGCCTGTAGTTCCCTGGATCCTCCTTCTGACCCTTCTTGTAGAGGGGCATCACATTTGCTAACTTCCAGTCATCTGGGACCTCCCTGGTTGACCAGGACTGCTGATAAATGATGGAGAGTGGCTTGGCAAGCTCCTCTGCCAGCTCCCTCAGTATCCTCGGGTGGATCCCATCTGGCCCCACGGACTTGTGAGCATCCAGGTGGAGGAGCAGGTCGGTGACTGCCACCTCTTCGACAACTGGGGCTTCATTCTGCATCCTATCTCCATCTCCGAGCTCAGGGGCCTGAAAACCCTGAGGATGTTTTCCTACATTTCTGGCAAAATCACGTTATTTCCCAATTCCATGCTTTAGCTAAAATTAGTATTTATTTTTCTATTATGAGAAAATGTCATTTTGCCACAAAACCATGTGCGCTTTCTGTTTGTTCATTCAATAGCAATGCAATGTTTCACCAGAGACGCTCCGGTTTGCAAAGAGCCTTCCCTCCAACGGAGCACTTCAGCTCCTCACGGTTATAGAGCATCTCCTGGTGGGAACAAAATCACGTTCAAGGTCAACCGCGAAGCTCAAAGGAATCCACCAGCAATGCTGCTTGATGTGAAAGCAAGGTGTGAGCACACGGACTCTGGTGGCTTCCCAGTTGTCTGAGCCCTGGCACGGGAAGGCATTGCCATCTCCACCTTGGCCAGGCAGGCATGTGGTTTTTCACACTGAAAACCTACACAAGTTCCCAGGTTTAAAGCAAACGAACAAACAAGTTTCTCCATAGCTGGAATCCCAGCTTTGCCATTTTCATATAGCTGGAGTTACAGGTGGAGAAGAAACACCATGGTGGCTACCCCAAGGAGCATCACAGCCAAGCCTGGTGCTACACATGCTGCCACCTGCACCAAAAGAGGTTCAAGTCAGACCTCTTCCCATCACGCCCCCCAAAACCAGCCCGAAAGTACTTTGACACCTGCCTTTGACCTTCTCCTTCTTCCTAACCCTTTCCTTGACCTGGTGGTGCCCACCTTCTAGAAGCTATTTGGAAAGCGCCAATGAAGTGGGGTTAGTTTCTCATGCAGAAAGCCCTCTCCTCTTCCCTCCTTCCAAGCAGCATACAAAAACAATACCTTAATTTGGGAGAGGAGAAGGAAAGAGCAGCGAGTAAAGCTAACAGAAAAAAAAAAAAATCCTCCAACAGCATTTGGGAAATATTCGTCAGAAAGGCGAAAGGAGATGAAAAGCAGCGAGCACTATTTCCATATTTATAACCCTGTGCTGCAGAAGACTCCAGCAGGCAGCAGCATGCTGGCGGCATGGCTGGGGGAACCCAAAAAAACAGCAAAAAAATTCCAATTAATGCCAAGAATCAGAGCGGCTTCACTGCAGACAGGCCCAACAGCAGCTGCCCGGCTCCCGCAGCTTTGCTGGGGAAATAACAAGGCAGATGAAAGCAGCTCAGCCAGCAAGCGCTGGCCCACGGGGCACTTTGAAGGTGGCAGATCACAGAGGCGGCTTCCAGCGAGCTCGCAGTGGCGGCTGCACCAGCACCTTGCCACACTGCTCGACGAGTTTGGCCACTGACCAGAGCACACCAAGAAGCCACAGGTTGACTACTGCTCCCAAATCCCTGCCTGGTCCCCAGAGCAAAACCACTTCAGGGCAGATAAATGGTGCAGGGCCAATTTCAAAACAAATATTGCCCAAAACAGCTTGTTTGGGGATGAGCATTTTGTTAGCAAAGCTTAAAAACAATAAAAGCACTTTGCTACCCAGGGCCAACCTTACCTTTGCAAGCCACGTTGTTCTCTGGCTCATAACCAGCCTTGCATGTACAGCGGCCGATGGGGACCATCCACTCCCCATCCCCATTGCAATACAGTTTGATTGGCACGTCCACCTCCTCAGCGTTGGGGATGCAGGTGCCGCGGGCAGTCACTAGAGAGGTGCTCTCCGCTCCTGTCATCGTCTCCGGAAAGATAGCGAAGTTCTGCACCACACTGGGGCACTTCTTGAAGAAGACCCTGACGGACAGCAGAGACATACAAGCCCCGTAGTCCTGGAAAGCCAGGTAAAAGCCATTGCGGGTCAGAGGCCCGAAACTTCTCACTTCTGTGTTCACCTTCATCAACCTGCCACCGAAGTCCACCTGGGAGAAGCTCTCGTCAGCAGCAATGGTGTCCACTTTGAGGTAGGGTGCCTCCGTCCAGAAGGCGGACTTCTTGGTGGCAATGACAGAGTCTGTCTCGTAGTAGTAGAGGTTGAAGGTCTCCTTGCAGGAGCCAGGGACGTTGGGGAGGCTGCTGCAGTCCCGCACAGTGAAGCGCATCTCGGTGTAGATGCGGTGAGCTCCACGCCGGTTGATGAATGTGGTGAGGAGCCAGTTGTTCTGGTTGGGCTCGAAGACATTGCACACCTGGTACGTACGGATGGTGTTGAGGTTTTCGTCGTAGCCACTGACTTCTTCCCACTGCAGAAAAGAGAAGAGAGAGAGGCCATGAGAGGGTGGCAGAGGGACCGGCAACGGCCTGTGAGCCACAGAGGTGCCACTCACCCTGCACAGGGCAGGGCTGGGCTGGAAGGAGGATCCCAGAGCCCCAGAGAGGGGCAGGAATATGGTCGTGGACACATGACGTGATGCACGTGCAGAAACACCACCTGGGTCAGCAGCAGAAGAAATCCTCACCCTCTTGCCCCTGCCCAGGCATGCCTGCTCCTCTCCCCATCACTCCCAGCTGATGCTAAAATATCTTTTTCATGTGGGCAATCACCTTAGCTGCCCTGGAGAGGACATAAAAGTGGGAAGAAAGATGGTCCAGGTACCTGGACGCAGGAGGGAAAGCAGCATATGAGACTACAGCTTCATTAAAGCCCGAGCCAGCACGTGGGCTGGAGAGCAAGCCTGACCCCAGGCTCTCGGCATGATGGGATCACTTCCCCCGCAAAGAAAACTAACTAAATAAAACATTACCGCCGTGGAGAGAGAGAATATAGATTTGCAATTCGATTTATAGAAGGGCATTAATATAATCCAGGCTACAATTTCAATTAAGGGACAGCAGCAAACTGTGAATAGTCTATGATGGCACTAGAGTCCTACAGACAGATTTACAACCTCATAATCCATTCATTTTAACTAATCCATGTTTACAGTCTCCTCATAACAGCATTATTCATATGGCAATCTTTAAGCAGCACTCTGAATATCATGCATAATTTCCAGGAGCGATGCTATAGCAGCGCTTGCGCATGTTTGTTCTTACATGGGGGCACAACAGCAGATGGGTGACACCGACCAGCCCCATAGCATTGACTCTTCCTGAAGAGCTGATGCCCCTCAACCAACCCTGCAACCTTACACATTTTGCCCTCTTCCATTTTCCATTAAACAACCACGTTCCTCACCTGCTCCCCAAGCTTCCTCTTTGTAAACCACAGCCCTGATGTAAAAAATTACAGGTTTTTATTTTGTTTTCAAAGCAGGGTCCTCTGCATGTTGCCAACAAGCACAGCAGAACATTTGCTCCCGGGTACACCTACTCAGCTCTGCTAAGCTTAAGCAAAGATCACAGCTCAAGGTTGCACGTTGTTGTTAAGCAATGTTTACCAAACCAGCAATAAAACCTCACACATCCAGCCAAGCGCTCTCCCTTCTCATCCCACGGCACAAACACACTGCAAAAACCCCTCTCCACCTTGGGCAAGACCTGCAGATTCCATGCTCTTTCATTGCCAGACACCTTTTCACACGAGAAAGATGCAAGGTCCTCCCTGACCGAGGGGGTTGGCATTGTTTCCTATTCCCATCTGGGCTTTGCATTACAGCCCTGTCACCCAATTAATGCCACACAAGGAGCTCTCTTCCAGCGCCTGCCTGCCAGCCTAACACCAGCCCCACTGCTCCGCTGTCTTTGCTGCAGGAATCCTCTTCATCTCACCCGCCAGCTGCTGCACCCCGGCCGGGTGCACCGGAGGGGACCTAACCCGCTGTCCTTTTATTCACGGTGCCCATCAGGGAGCCAGCCGTCTCGCCAGCTCCTTCCACTGAGCATCCCCTGCGCTTTACTGCTTTTTTTGGGAGGGTTGCAAACAGAGCCTCAAAACTCAGAGCCAAAACCTGCCAGTGGACCCTGCCATACTTCAGGCGCCCAGCACGCAGGGCTGCCCGCAACTGGGAATGACATGAAATGCCACTTGGAAAACCCTCATGAGGGTTTGGGGCTGGATCCTGATGCTTCCTGGGGCATCCCTTGGGTTGAGCACTCCTGCAGCCAGGCGCTGAAGAGCAGCAGGTCCCCGTGGCTGGAAGGACCCCTGGTGCCAGTGGCTGTGGCCATCGATGCTCTACCAGCAACAAATGCATCATTTTGAGAAGATCCCACTAAATAATTCACAGGGAGCCAGAAATTAAAACAATGTTCTTCTCCACCTCCGCTGAGATTTAAAGCACGTCCAGTGGGGAGAGCAGAAGGAAAGCCCACATGCCGCCGCGGCCAATCCCCGGGGACCACAGCCCCTGCTGCCCAGCTGGCATCCGTGCCCCAGCATTAACGTCAGCAGCCCCCTCCAAGCCCCGGGGCACATCTGTGAGCTGGGGTGAACAGTCACTTTCGGAGATCAGCACGCCACAGGGGAATGCCACCACCCATAGGGACCCAAAGCCTGCACAGAGCCCACGCCAACGACAACCCCAGGGTCAGGAGAGGGGGCTTATCAAATCCCTGCACCTCCAGCCCCAAGAGAGATGAGAGAAGCCTGGGAGAAGGAACTGATGCCCCAGCAGCAGCCAGGAGCCCCTCTCCCATCCCCCCGTCTCCTCCCTCCTGCCCCAAGGAGCAGGAAGGTCCATTTATAGATGGCTGTTGCTCTTCTCCCTCTTGTTTCTTTGCTTCCCCTCTTCTTCGCTTGCTCCTGCAATGCTGTGCCTTGTTGCTAAGCCCCAAAGCAAGGCTGCCAGTGCACTCCCATTTTTTGGATGGAGGAAGGAAGGGCAGAGGGGAAGCTTTTGGTTTCTTACCCCAGCTTTCAGCAATCTGGGCTGAAAAAGAAATAGCACAGCCCTAGGATGGCTGCTTTTGGGAACTGAAGACTGAAAACAAGAAACGACCAACTAAATTTGGGGTCTTCGTTGACTCCAACATAGGCAGAAATCCCCACATGTATCTTAGCATCTCTACACCAGGCTGCTCGGATGGGTCACGGTCTGCAAACCCTCCCTGGCACCTGCACTCTGGACAAGCCTCACCCAAATACTGGCCATTACCACCAGAGAAGCCAAGAAGTGGCACAAATCTGACCTCAAATATTTGTTGTGAACTATTAAACAGGACAGGACAAACCCTAAAACTCAAGTGCTGTAACTGGGCAGCTCGTAAAGACTACTGCATGCCTAGAGCAAGAAGAAGACATTGCTTATTTTCAACTGGCATCCAACCTACTTCAAAACCTGCCTCAGCTAGGACATGATACCTACGGGGGCGTTCACTCCAGGAGTCCAAAATACACCTTAAGATGCTCCGTATCCACCCAGCAAAGTGCCTGATGCTACAAAGAAAAGCCCAGTCCACGAGCAAGGGGACTTCACAGGGGAAGTCATGCTCTCCAACACATGCTACAGACTGACTCTTACGTCTTTTAAATAAAGGACTTGGTATTTTAAAATACTTTGTGGAAGATCTAACATACGCTCCTGTAATGGAGAAGACTCACCAGTAACTCTCAGAGGAGCGAGAGCTGGGTGGATGCAGAGATGTGCATGGAGAGATGCAGGTATGCGGGCTGGGGAGAGGCTTCGCTCTGCTGCTCCGCAGAGGGCGAGACCGCTGTGCCTTACGACGCAAGCTCCCTGCCTGCCTTGCGCGGGCTTTCAGCGATAGCAGCTGCAGGCAGCTATTTATATCCCGTCTCCATCACCTGCATGCAGCCCCCCTGCAGTTTGCCAGCAATTTATCTGGGCCCAGATTTTTTCTAAAGCAATTCAGTGGCAAAACCCTGTGTTTCAAGGGCCTCTGATGTGCCTGGAGAGGATTTCGTGCCCACTGCATGTGTGGTTCAGCTTTGGTGATGGTGTGCAACCTCTTTTTTTTTGAAGATCTGGCCAAGCCAGTCACATCCTAACAAAGACTCAGGCTGGCATCCTTTCCCCTTTGGTGCCATGCCCTGGAGGCCCTGGGGACAGATCCCACTGCTGTACCCATCCCTGCCTGACCGGCTGCCTGTCCCACTGTGATGCCCATCCATCAATTCACATCCCCTCCCACCACTGCTCCTCTCCCCCCCAGCTCCATCTCTCACTTTCTCTGCCAGGGGAATGTGAGTCAGGTTATTTTATGCTTCCATTCCTCAAAGGCTCATATTATATAAAAAAGATGTTTTAAGTGCCTCAGGGTGTTTTGTTCCTCATTACTTCATAAAAGTGACATTAATAGCCAGGGAAGAGCACTGCCGAGTGCAATTATGGATGATGTTCCAGGTATGAAAGCTGTTTTAAGCCTGCTAATGTTTCCTAATTACAAGCCTTTTGGCACAGGGAGAGGGAAGGCACGAGCCGGGGGATGGAGAGCAGTGGAGGGGCCGGACCCTTCACCTGGGAGGAGGGCAGGCAAGGGAGGAAAGAGGGCAGGAATGGAGCTCCATCTTCACCAAGACCCCGGGACCGGTTCAGGGAAGGGATGTGCAGCCCCAGACCAGCCGTGCAGCTCGGCACAGTGATGCCCTGGCTGCCTCACACCAGCCCGATAGTGCACCGCTGCTCCCACTGCCACTTCCCCGGCTCCCCAAAAGCATTTTAAGATGAATAGCGTGAACCCCACAAGATCGCATAAGGATCAGCTGGACAAGCGGCACTTACCCCCGAAGGAGGGTTGGCAGTCCAGCCCAGCTCGGCCGTCGCCGTCCGTGTATCCATCAAAGTTTCTGAGGAAACACAAGAAAAAGGAAAGCAAAGCAGTTACTCCCAAAGCTTCCGATGACATTACGAGCATAGAGCCACAGAAAAACATTGAGTTGCTTTCACGGAGTGTGCATCTGATGCTTGGAGCTGCTCAGAAATAAAGCAGCAGGTGCCCTAATACACCTCATGAACAAAGGACAGCTTCACTCTGGAGCAAACGGTGCAGGACGAGACTCTTTGTGAAGAGTCACAGCCTGAACCCAGCCCACACTGCCACCTCTGACCCTCCCCAGCCTAGAAAAGGAAAATAGCATTACCAACTAAAAAAAACACTAAAAAAATTAAGAAGGATGCTGCATTTTGTGGAGTCATTACATGCACGTACAAAACCCTGTCTAAACCCGAGCAGCAAGTTTGTCTAGAGCTCAGCGACGGTAATGATAAGGTTGAGTGCATATGGGTAAAGATCAGAGGGAAAGCCAATAAGGCAGATATCCTGGTGGGAGTCTGTTATAGACCACCCAACCAGGATGAGGAAACAGATGAAGTATTCTACAAGCGGTTGGCACAATCTCTAGCCCTTGTTCTCGTGGGAGACTTCAACTTTCCAGGTATCTGCTGGAAATACAACACAGCAGAGAGAAAGCAGTCTCGGAGGTTCCTGGAGTGTGTGGGAGATGATAACTGCCTGACGCAGCTGGTGAGGGAGCCGACCAGGGGAGGTGCCCCGCTGGACCTGCTGTTTACGAACAGAGAAGGCCTGGTGGGCAACGTGGTGGTCGGAGGCTGTCTTGGGCTCAGCAACCATGACACAATAGAGTTTTCAATTCTCGGAGAAGTAAGGAGGGGGGTCAGCAAAACTGCTACCTTGAACTTTAGAAAGGCAGACTTTGGATTGTTTAGGAGCCTGGTTAACACAGTCCCTTGGGAGGCAGTCCTGAAGGGCAAAGGAGTCCAGGAAGGCTGGATGTTATTCAAGAAGGAAGTCTCAAAGGCGCAGGAGCAGGCCGTCCCCATGTGCTGCAAGACGAGCAGGCGGGGGAGAAGACCGGCCTGGCTGGACAGAGAGCTTTGGCTGGAACTCAGGAAAAAAAAGGAGAGCTTACCACCTTTGGAAGAAGGGGCAGGTGACTCAGGAGGACTACAAGGATGTTGTGAGGTTATGCAGGCAGAAGATCAGAAAGGCGAAGGCCCAGCTGGAACTTAAACTGGCCACTGCTGTTTAAGATAACAAAGAATGTTTTTACAAATATATCAGCGACAAAAGGAGGGCCAGGGAGAATCTCCCTCCTTTGTTCGATGCGGAGAGAAACGTTGCCACGAAGGATGAGGAGAAGGCTGAGGTACTTAATGCCTTCTTTGCCTCAGTCTTTAATAGTCAGACTGGTCATCCTCAGGGTTTTCAGGCCCCTGAGCTCGGAGATGGAGATAGGATGCAGAATGAAGCCCCAGTTGTTGAAGAGGTGGCAGTCACCGACCTGCTCCTCCACCTGGATGCTCACAAGTCCATGGGGCCAGATGGGATCCACCCGAGGATACTGAGGGAGCTGGCAGAGGAGCTTGCCAAGCCATTCTCCATCATTTATCAGCAGTCCTGGTCAACCAGCGAGGTCCCACCGCAGGCAGAGGCCACCCTCTCACCCAGCACTTCTGTACAGGCTTTTCAGCAGGTCCCATCTGACTCACTTGCAGCTACTTGCTTCGCTTCGCAATGCTAGACATCCCCTTTTATGCACTACATCTGCCTGGTGCCCCGAGTTGCCATTTCACACGGTTATTTGTCAGAGTGATTTCAAATACACAAATAAAAATCACATCATTAGAGCGGTGCTCCTCTGCTGGGGGTTTTTTTGATGGAGGATTTGGTGGGAAACATTTAAAAGCTGTAATACAGCTGACATTTCCCTACTTTTATTCTTCAAAAAAAACCAACAAAACACAACAAGAATAATAGTGAGAGCAACAACATATAGAAACAGATGGGAAAAATCCTCAAGGTTTTATTTATTTGTTTGCAGCAAGCAGACATGCAGATTAATTTCCTCGATTCCTGTGTCTCGACCAAACAGGAGGAGGAGATGCGGCAGCTGGCATAGCTGAGCATTGCCCATCCCTCCCCTTTCCTCCGTGGTCCCAGGTACTCACAGCAGCTTTGCAGCAGCAGGAAAATGGGTGCAACCAAGAGAAATAAAGGTTAGGAAATAAAAATCAGCCCAGGAATATGAACTGCCACCGGAATGCTGCTCCACGCCTGCTCCAGCAATCGCAAGTGGGAAACGAGACTCCTATGAATCTTCCCACCCCTCCCTTTGCCGGCTGCTCCGGGATGGGAAGCCGGAGAAGCATAACCCGGAACTCCCCACCCTGCCACGAGTGATAAATGCTTCCTCTCCTGAAATCCTCGCCAGAGCTGCCAACCCGGCCTGGCTCCCAGAGAGGTGAGCAGGGCCACAGAGGCAGGGAGAGCAAGGCAACCTCCCCAGAGACAGAGCGAAAAGGCACTTGGGGAGCTTGCAAAGCTTCTGCACGCCTAACAGGTCCCAGGATGCTGCTGTGGCACTGCTGGGGGGTGTTCAAAGCCCACAGCTTTGGCCTTCAGATAAGCAGACAGATGTGCCTGTGCATAAATCAATGCAAAGGTGGAAGTGAAAGGCCATGCAAACATCTCCCAGTCCCTCCTCCCGGCGGGGCTACACAGGGGGGGATGCTCTGAGAGCCCCTAAAATGCTTGGTGTTTTTCCACACAGCAAACAGGGTGTCCTTGTGCCGCACAAGGGAAACTGAGGCAGCAAAGCCCAGGGTGACGCAGGGAGCGTGGCCGGGCTGGAACCCGGACAACTCACCCACCCTCTGCAGTAAATAAGGACATGCTCAGTTACAGGAAAGGCACTTCTTGCAAGGGTATATTCAGAAAGGATTTTCATTCCATCATCTCCCTTCCTGTTCCACTCACTTACAGATTCCTTCCCCGGGTGGTTGGTTTTGGGTTTGGTTTTTTGTTGTGGGTTTTTGTTGTTGTTGTTGTTTTGGTTTGTTTGTTTGTTTTTCCCCCAGAGGAATGTACTTTTGATAAGGTACAGCCGCATTGCAGGACAGTAGCACGCGAGGACTGGCTCTGCTCCGAGGTGGCATCCACCAGGATCCCTCCCAAAATCTCACCCCTTCCCTCCTGTTCTGGACTTCCCCAAAGGCTCCACATTTTGGAAAGAAAGTAGGAAGGCACAGCAGCAACGCTGGCGCAGCACACAACAGCTCCCAAAGGAGGAGACTTCAAAATAGCTAAATAAATAGAGAAATAAATGAATAAATTGAAAAGAACCACAAAGCAGCTTTCACTTTGGAGGTTTCCGGAGTCCTAAGGGGACTGCATGGCCTGTGGCCAGGGAGGTTGCACTTGCAAAGTTTCCATCACAGATGCATAACTTGCACTTCAACAGCTCCATGTTTCCAAAGCAATTTGCAAACCAAAGGAAAAAGCCTCCGTGAAAAGCCTGACCTGCTACAGACCATCTCCTGCTCAGATCCTGCCCTGACTCCCAAAGACACTGCATAAACAAGATGATCCATAATCTGGCAAAATAGTTTGGTTGGTTGTTTTTTGTGTTTTTTGGGGGGTTTTTTGTTTGTTTTTTTAATAAAGAAAAATAAATTGGTTAAATCCCCCCTTTCAGCTCAAATTCCAGCTGAGTTCACCCAAATCCCGCGACTGCAGAGGTACTGGCATCAGAAGGACTCAGCTGAGCAACTTCCCATTGACCCCTGCTATTTCCTCTTGGAGGAAATCTTGGATTTTACTTCATTTTCTGGGACGTACGAGTGATGCTGTGACCCCAGGGGAAACCCCACAGGGACGTTTATGGCCAAGCAGCTTGGGGGTAAGGCTCTGCCGAGTACCCTCCTTCAGCAAGGGGGTGGTTTACAGAGGCCAGTGCCCCTTGCCCCAAGATCCCACTGAGAAAGGGAGGGACACCCAGGACTCAAGTCTCCATCTCTTGGCTGCAAAACACTGCTACTGGTGGGGGGACATGGGGATCACCCCCCCAGCCATCCATCACTTGGGAGTGGGCAAAGGAGGGACAGGCAGTAAAATCCTTTTGCTCTGCCTGCTAACAAGGGGATTACCATGGACCACTGCCTGAGCATCATAATCAGTGGAGAAGCCACACGGAGACCTCGCACCTCTCCTCCCGCGCTCCTCCTGCCTGCCTTGTCCTGCTGCAAGGACCAGTCCTCATTATTTGGCACTGGGTATTAATTAACCAGGGCCCTGCCTGGGGCAGGGGGGGTTCTGCTGGGAGAGGTATGCTTGTCCCCCCAGCCTGGGCAGTCCCCCAGGGGTGTTAGCGCAGGGGGACATCATCTCCCCGTGCCTCCTACATCTAGCACAGCATCATTAGCCTTGTCCACCTGCATCAGCCAGTGCTTGCACCTCCACCATACCAGTGGACGAGCTCAGTGCCCAGCAGGCAAGCGTGGGCAAGATGCTGCCCTCCCCTTGCCTGCTCAACGTACTGCTCCTCCAGCAACTCCTTCCACACCTGACCGTCTGCATGTGGGAACAGTGGATGCCCAGGGGATGCTCTGCCCAGGAGGGAGCTCGATACATTCACTTGGAGGAGTCTTCAGGACCTGAGCCTCCACCGAAGGCCATTGACCAGGCTCGAATGGCTGAAGCCCTCGTTAGGGAGAAGACAAGCTCTGCTACGGCAAGCTGAGCTCTCTTAGAGTGAAGAATCTTCAGCTGTATACAGTAGATTTTCTTTAATGGACACATTACTTTAAACTAAGCCTTCGCCATCTGTTCCAGTCCCTAATTATCAATACAAAAACAAACGTCTACTCACAATTACACTCATAACGAGTAAAGATGCCAGCAATTAGAATGCACCAGCATCCTCACTGCCGAGCAGCGCATCCATCTGTGATGGCACTCGTGCAATCCAGGCAGGGAGGACTCACTGCTGTCCGGGGCTCCCCGCACCCTCCCAGGCAAATGGGTGCAAGATGCGGCCGGAGCCAACGCCTGCGGCGGGATAAGCTGCATCTCAGAGAAGCGAAGGGTGGGCTGGCATCATTCAAGCGGCAGGGGGAAAATAAGTTATTTGGAGCAAGAGTAGCCTGGCACGGAGCAGGGCAGTGCAGGATCTGCTGTGGGAACCTTCATTTCACACCAGCTGATGCTGTCTTGCCAAGCACCCTTCCCAACAGGATTTAAGCCTCTTCCAGAAAAACCTTTCTGAACAACCCGAAACAAAGTGGAACTTATTTCCTGAAATCCCCAACCTGAAACCCGTATTTCAGACCTCCCCAGAGTGGAGGGCTCCTGCCGACCACACCATGAGAAGGTGTGACTTCTCCCTGTCAGGGAGCAGGGTCTGGCTATGGGCAGAGAGAGATGGAGGCAAGGAGGCCAAGCCAACTTGATCGCATTTTGACATTCTCACCTGGAAAGAAAGGGATATGACAACACATTTTCTGCTCAGGAGGGCCACGAAGAAACTTCTACGAGTGCTGTACTCCTGAATAGATGCCTCAGGGACATGGTCCCTCTCCCAAGGCAAGAAGCAGCAGCTGTTGCTCCTGCAAGATGATAACGGCAGGAACCAGCCTAAGGCACTCGAAAGCAAATGCTTGGGCATATGCAAACAGACGCAGGCATGTCTAAGACGACCAAGAGGAAAAAGATAGAAATTAAGCAAAATAAGGAGAGAGGAGACTTGATAACAACAGATGGGTAGAGGGAGATTTAGAAAGGATGCCAGCTGCTGGAAATAAGCCCCCCGAGATGCATGGGGAGCGGAGAGGTGCATGTCGATAGCTGAACCTTCAGAGGGAGAGGGGAGACAGGAGAGCAGCCGTCAAGCGAGGAGCAAGGCACGCGTGGCCATGCGGGGCTCAGGCGCAGGGTCCGGAGGGGCAGAGGATGCTCTGCAGGTGGGATCTTTGGAGACTCATCCCGATGTGCCCTCACAGAGCACAAAGCAAGCCTGAGCAAGCACCGATGGGGTCAGTGCACAGTCCAGCCCCAGGACACATCCCCTGGGCAGTCCCAGCCCCATAGCACAACTTTCTGAAGGCAAACAACAGCAAGACTTTTTTCCATAAGCAAAGCACCTTATTTTCCCCTCTATTTCATGCTCATAAATGCCAAGCTTTCTTTCTACCCCCTCTTTCTCTCCTGAGAGCTTCAGCAAAATCAGCCCAAGGCAAATGCACAGCTTGGGAAGCTTCTGTCCAAGTTTGGTGACATTACCAGAGAAAGGGAACAACAGAGAAACAGAGCCAAGACGCTTTATTACAAAGACTAGTGCTAAATAACATTAAATGCTATGACACCGCAAGCTCTGCCCTCCCGCAGTTGTCATGACTTCAAATAGAGCCCAGATTGCATCATGGCTTTCATGACTGCTACCTACACGCTCGTGGTTTGCATCATGCCTCTCAATGTCAATGGAAAGAAAGTCCCACAGGTGCCAGTGGAATAATTTGAGTTTAATTCTCACTATTCCCCATAAACAAAGGGGTTCAAGCATATATCAGGAGGTTGCCTGAGTAATTCCAGGTTGCTCTCCATGACCATGCCTCTGGCCACACGGATGCAGTCCAGGTTCACCCGTGCAAGGTTTCAATATATCCTGAACTTCAGACTAAGCTGGGAAAAAGCAGGAACACAAGATCCGTGCGGCTCTGCCACAGAGACAGAGGCAACGAGCTGCTGGGCGCACATTCCATCCAAAATGTCTCTTCTACGGGAGGACTCCCCATCTGGTTCCTGCTCCTAATTGGGAGGAAGCGTCACTGCTCGCCCCTCATGCCGCGAAGGAGCCGACGGCTGCATGGCGTGAACGCTGTGACATCTCCCAGATGGTTTAATTATGGTGCTGGAGAGGTGGGCAGGGTAGGGGCAGGATCAGCCTCTCCCCTTTGATAAGCGCTGCTCCTCTTAACAGTTTCCTGAGAGCACCAGCTTCCGAAGGAGCCACTTACAGTATCTATACACTTTCAATCAAAAATATTACAGCAACAACTAATTACGTCCCATCATTCCCATGGCTCTCTGCTTTTAAATAGTGCATTTTGCTGCTACAGAATGATGGTGAAACTGCTCTGGAAGTGCATAACGAGCTCTCCCCATCAATCTCCCGCAGATTCGTTATGAAGGATTACCCGCCGAATAACAAACCCAGCCGAGAAGGGAGAGGATGCACTAAACAGCAACAAAACAAGTCAACACAAAACATTTTCTGCCTGTATTTTAAAGGAAACCACTGATGGTTTGGGGTCTGTATGAACCTCCCAGGGGAGAGGAGCAGCTGTGCCTGCTCTGCAAAGACGTCTCAGCCGCGACACCACCATCCACAGCCACCAACCAGCGGGAGAAGATCTGTGGTGACCAAAAAAAACCCACTTTCAGTTGGAAAGGGAAAGAATTTACATGTATCAGCTGAGGACAAGCGTGCTGTGTCAATTTGTGACGGGATGCATTAAGCTGCGGCCACACAGCACAGCCCCGGACCTCCTCCGGGATCTCCCGTCAATGGCATGGATTTCAGTGCACAATGAAGATACATCACAGCAGGGCAGGCAATAACTTAATGAAGCTCAGATTTGGGGGTGTTTGCTCAGCAACTATATAACAACTTTATCAATAAACTGCTGCCTGCTGTGACTGCGGGATGAAATGCTCTAATTACAAGCAGCAAACACTATCCATATCAGGATATAGTAAATTGAAATATGCTGGTTGATGTGCCTAAAAGCGCCCAGTAAAATACCTGCTTAAATTTTTGCAAGCGTACGTGCATACACGTGGCAAACCCAGCATATCAGGCAAGAGAAAAGCACAGACAAAAACCCCTTCACCAAGCCCCATGACTAAAAAAAGTTCAGCAGGCAATGTGCAGTGTGCACCATAAGGACCAAGTCTCATTTACCAACAGTTGCTCCTCCCTGTAGACCACGCAGAGGAGACCCAGCGCCAGCATCTCCCCTCAGTTTTCATGCTTGACCCAGCGTGGGTACATGGTGTTGGATGAGCTCAGTTGGAGTCATACAATCCATTTATCATAATCCTACTGAGGAGAGATACAGTAAATCAAAGAGACAACCTGCCTGTACATAAATTACAGGGAGGAGGGAGAGGGGGGAGGAAAAGAGAGGAAAAGAGGGAGAACTGCAGAGGGAGAGATGAGAGAGGGAAGGAAACAACAGAGAATTACCAAAAAAAAGCATGGGGGGAAAAAAGGCATAGGGGACCAAAGCAAATATAAAGATAAGAGAGAGAAGATAGGGCTTTCTATTCCTTTTGTTTTCCAAATTATAAACCTATTTTGGAAAATTTGGGAACAAGTTTTAATCCACTGAGCTCAAACCAGATATTGGAGGCAATGGGAGAATCTCAGGATGGCATGTTACAGGTAACCCAATGTTTTCCAAATATAAGGAGCTCATTTGCTCCTGTAGTGACAAAGTCATTTGCCAATATCATACTTTTTATAATTGCACACAGGCCATTGATATACAAAATCCACACATACTATACGCATAGATCATAGTCCATATGTAAGTATTTACAGATGGGCACAGATGTGTTTGGCAACTCAAAGTCAAGCAGCACCAAGGGCTGAGAGCGCACTTTAACGAACGCTCTGGCCCACCAAGACAGACCCAGGCATCCCATTGAGCCCAGCTCCTCCACCATGCCACCACCAGAGGAGCGATCCAGGGCTGTAAGATGACAAGGCTATCCTTCAGGAGAACATTTTCCAGAACAATGTCACTATGCATTTAAATCCTCATCTTTGCTTTCTCGAGGCTGGGTTGCCAGCAAACATCACTGAATGCCACAGCCTGCCCTGAAAATCACCATATGTCAAGCTTGGCAGTTACTTGTTTCATCCTCTAGAAGATATGGAACAGGAACTCAGCCACCCTGGCATGGGCAGAGGCTTTGCCAGAAACCCTACCCTCCAAAAGGCTTGTGAGGCTGCCCAGGAGAAGTAGCACCCTCCAACTCGAGGTCCAGCTAAGTGGTGTGAGAAGGTCTGGCTTGAATGAGGGATTGCTTAGGCTGGGGATGGGCAATCGTCCACTCTTCACCATCCAATGCTATCACCACCCAGGAGCACACACCAAAGCAGATGAAGGCTGAAGGTCAGGAGCCTGAGGACACTCTATCCCTTGTCACGCAGTTGGGTTGCTTTGGCACGAGCTAGGCACAGCAGCCTCTCAGCACTGAACTTCTTGGGTGGAGACCAGCTGGCTTGGACAACCATCCCACCAGCCAAGTGAGCGAGGAGGATCCAGTACCCCAAACCCATTGTACATCCCTAGCAGGAGCAAAGCACCTTAAGGGATGGCAAGGATAAACCAAACATCAGGGAGTGATGTCAACAGCTTTATATTTTCTGGTCCTTTTCTGTAGCTCACTTCTTGGTCAAGGTACCAGCATTGGCTGTACATGGTATGCTCCAGCCAGGCTGAATGGAAGCAAGTGACTCACCCAAGAGAAGGACATTCTGCCAGGAGCTCTTCTCTTGGGAAGAGGGGGCTTGATCTTCATCATGCTATGAGAAAGCAAGGAGCCCCAAAAAGAAGGGGGGAGGGAAAGCAGGGTTTGAGATTTCCCAGACAAGGGCTGTGGAAGCCTAATGAGTTCAGTGGAACTGGGCTCCTAATCAACTGGGATTCCCTTGGAAATGATAGCCTCTACATACAGAATTAGTCGACTGAGAAGACAGAGCAGCCATAAACATCAATAGCATCTGCAATCACACATGCTAGGATAAATTAAAAGGACGTGCAGTCTTCACGCCTGGATATGCACAGGACATTCGCCCGTGGGATTGCAGGGGGATCTCCCCAGCAGCGTGCTCACACGTGCCTTATGGCTGCACTGTGCTTGGCTACAAAGCCAACCTTCAAGGCCACCAGCACAGGGGCAATACTGGAGTAGGTACAACAAGTTTTGCTGAACTAATGCACCAGACCTGTTTCCCCTTTTCCCTGCAGCAATCCTTCCCTGCTGGATTCATTTTGCCTTACTCTAGGATAGCACTGCCTATGAGGGCATTGCCTATGACGAAAGCTCTAAAAATCAAAACATTTATCCTGCATTTCCCTACACGCCATCACTTCTTTAGAGATTCAGGATGAGTCTTGGACCACGTTCTCCAGAAAAGCTTCACGCTCGCTACGAAAACATGCATCTCATAAAGGTCTAAATCTAAAATGCCAGCCATGCTGTCAAAGAGCCCTCACAACGATAGATGCACCTGGCATCGTCCAGCTCCTATTTACTAGATCTTATTTTAAAATGTCAAAGGGATTCTGCATGAGCGACGAACATGACAGACTGCTTAGACAGCGAGCAAGTGCCGTCGGGGGACTTGGGGTTAGGGAAGAGCATCCCTTCGCTCATGCACACCTCCTCCCAAATGCAGGCAAGTCCTTGGCATTTCCCCCTGACACCAAAATCCTGGGGAAAAGCCTCCGTTTTCACCCCAACACCCCCCCCGGTTGCTGACAGCCAAAGCCAGACTGCTCAATCGAGCTGGAAACCAAATCCCCCCACCAAAATTAGAGGCTTGCAAAGAAAAACCCCAGCTCTGGACAAGCAAGTGCGGGGCAAGCTTGCCAGCACAGCCCCGGTGCAGAACCACTGCAGCCAGATTGATCCTGTATTTTTTAATGCAGCATCCGACACGTACTAAAGCCTTCAGGGATGACGGCCAATTATTTTCAGGCATAAATAAGAACCGAATAACAGCAACAGCACTGCTGCTCTTAGGATGCATCCTGAAGATCCCCTGCTTGTGCGCTTGGGGTCTCGGGGGGGGGAGGGGGTAGGTAGGGAAGCGAGATCTTAAACGTGCAGGGATGCTCTGGCCGCTGCTGGAGAGGACAAGCTCAGCCCCGGCCGCTGCAGCACAGCTGTCGGGGGGAGGAGGTGGAAATATTGAACCTCAAATGGAAGAAACTGCAAAAGCTCATCGGCAAGCAGCTCCCCGCGCCGCCTCCCCTCCCAGTGCCGGCCGCCGTGCCGAGCATCGTCTCTCTGGTTTTTGCACCATATGGAGTCAGCTCGCGAGTGCAAATGAGGCAAAGAGTGCGAGAGGCAAAGGGAAATAAATCTGTGCTGCCACGGCAGCGCACGGGACTGCCGGCAGCACAGGGAAGCCTCCGTCGGGATGCAGCCGGGATGGGGGAAGGCTCTGCCTACAGCCCCTGGGGATGCCTTGGCAGAGAGCCCCATCGCCTGCCCAGCCCTCCCTATCGTAAGGCTGCAAGCATGGGAAACGGGATGTGGCAAAGCCAATAGGTCCCTCGCAAAGGGCAGAGCACCCCGTGAGCAGACCCCACTGGGTTTTTTTTTTTGCTCTGGCCCCACATCCAAATGCCACTTCCCAAAATGCCCTGCAAACCCATCCCTTGGCTCTCTCAGCTTTGCCCGGGACTTTTCTTCTTTTCTTTTTCCACTTTCAGATTTGGTCAAAACAGCCAATGGCCAGGATCTGTAACTATCCCGCATCCTCTCCCAAAAATTTTACTATGAATCTGAGCCATCTTTAGGTACGTATGCACATGACAGCTGGTCTGTTGAGTAAATAACAAAATGCGTTTGCCAAGATTTCTAAAAGCCCATTCAGGCAAGGTGCCGCACCAGCTCTGATGGGCCAGCGGGGCTGTGTTAAACCCTTGCCCAAATAAGCCGACAGCTACCAGCGACTGCAATCGCCCCTTTGGAAGATGTTCTTCATCAATGGGGTACACAGCAGGGGCTTCAGAACCCCTCTTCGTAAGCTCTTGGTGCATCATCCAAACTGTGCCAGGAGCAGCGGGCAAACTGCTGCCTGCCTCCCCCAGCTCCTGCCTGTGCCGAGGCAGCGCCAGGTCCTCCGTCCCCCCGTAGCCCCCCAAAACCATGAGCCCTGGGATTCGTATTCTGTGAGAAGAGAGGGAAAACAAGCACTGCTTTAAGTCAACCTTAAATCGCAAGATTTTGCTCAAGACCACACTTATACCAAGCTTTTCCTGCAAGCTGCAGTGGCCGGTTGAGCTGCTGAGCGGCCACAGCTCCCACTGGCCCTGGGAAGCAAGGAAGAGAAGGAAGAGGAGGAGGAAGAGGAGGATGCTGGCAGGAGGCGCTGCTTGGCAGCCGGCCTGCCCAGCACACCCCTGCCTCCAGCCCCAGCGCCTGCGCGGGTGCAAGCTGGGAAAAGGCTCTAGCATGAGGACAGCCATCTGTACGCCGGGAGCTGTGCCAAGGCAAGTTCAGGGGATTTTCCCCCCCCCTCGTCACCAGGACCGTCTCCTTCCCGAGTGCACTGGTAGAGCTGACTTAACACAGGGGTGACACCTCACCAAAAAACTTCAGCATGGGGTTGCAGGGAGGTAAGCAAGGAGAACTCCACCAGAGCCACCTCCAGCAGCCTGCCAGCCTGGTCACCAGCCAACCCCCAGAAGGTGCCTACAGTCCACCACGGGCAAGGGATGGTCCCAGCATGACCGGCCCAGCTCCATTTCACGCAACGCCAGCTCTGCTCATTTTTAAAGCAGCGCCAGTTGATGATAAAGTTCCCCCTAAGCTCATCTCCATACCCATCTCTTCTCCTGATGACACTGACCCATCCTCCCTGATTGTGGTTTCCTTACTGAAATAAATCACTTTAAGTGCATGTTGTGTTCTGGGTCTCGTTACTGTTCATCATCTTCTGCACAACGGAGCTGTCACATCCTCACAAACTCTGTCATCTGGGCAACACGGGAGAGATTTGGGAAGGCATGCAGGTGGGGAGAAAGCGCCTGCAGCTTGCCAGGGTACCAGGAGCTCCCCACCCCTCTCCTCCGCAGCTTTTGGATGGTGGGCTCACACCTTCAGCCCCGCGCACCCCTCATGGCACAAAAACTCAGGAGAACAAAAGCAAGAAGGTGCAACACACGCACAAGATGGGATTGTTGCACACAAGCAGCCAGAAGATGGAAAGAACGATGGCAGATGCACCTTGATGGCCAAGAGGGTCTTCCTTCAGCAAGGTATGTCCCTGCAGGGAAACCTCCTCCGGAAGGGGTGGCTGAAGCTCTCTCTCTTCCCCAGATTTAAATACCTAAGAGAGGGAAGGAGGAAGAGCTGGGCACGAGGTCACCAAACCTTCTCCAGCCCGGACCCTAGGCAGCACCGTGTTCAACTCCTCATCACAAACGGGCACTTCCAACTCCACAAGGTTCCTCCAGATTAATCCAGAACAGAAGATCACGGTGGCATTGCACGCAGTAAATTAAAACCTCTGTGCCAAAACCCCACAAGGACAGCTCAGGCAATAGCAACACAAAGGCATCATTTGCCTGTCACATTGCTTTCGAAAGCCAAACACTCAGAAAGCGAGAAAGGGAGCAATTAAGGCTGCCGCTAATCTTGTAGTGTCCACAAAGACGGGTCTGTTGTTTCTTTATCAAGGAGGCAGTGTAAGTGTTACCAGCTTCCAGAAGGCCAGCAGCCCTGTGAGGCACTGGGACCTGCCTGGTATGAAAGGCCAACCCAGCCGGCACGGAAGGAGCTGCTCACCCATCACCATGCAGCTGACACCTGCATCCCTGCACATCAGCACAGCTCCCTAGGAAAATGGGCTGTTTCCCGACACGATATTTGGGAGGGTGCAAAGGTTCGGGTTTCCCACCTAGTACACAACACCTATGTACAACCTTGAGCATGGCCATGGAGAAGACATGCTGCTCTCACGCCTTCCACAAAGTCAACACTTGCGTTTGTCCCTCCATCTCCCCCATCCCATCTCAACTTCATAGGAAAAACACTCCTTGCTGCCCCAGTGACCATGGAAGAAGGAAGAGACCCCCGGAGATGCATGAGAAGACCCCTGGAGATGCACGTGCACCAGGACATCCATCACTACCAGGAAGGAGACCGCAGGTGGTCCCACAGCCTTTGCTCAGCTCTCCCAGCATCCCACCCTTCCCCAAAAACCCAACCAGCCTGCTGCAGCCCAACCTGGAGACCCCACGTCCCCCCACCTTGCCCAGAGTGCTTGCACACATGTTCACACATGCCAGCACAGAGCACGGGGGGAAGCCACGTTGCAGAAATAACACAGGCACACAAACAAAAGAGCACAAGCCATTAATCTGGGTGAACCGGAGGAAATGAAATCATTATGTCTGCAGCTACAACATCCCGAAGAACAAATTTCCTGCCTGGATAATAAATGGATTCTTTTGTTTCAAGTTGGCCCCAACCACGTGACTGTCTTGGCCTATTCCTCATCCAAAACATCTTGCTGTATAAATACCCAGACGGGCTCGAATTTCAGCTGCTAAAAATATGTTTTAATTATAATAATATATAATACCAACAAAAAAAAAAAAACAAACCTAGATCTACAGGCTCCCTTTCCCTCCTAAACAATCTCTGAAGGCTTTCCAGCATGCAGGCAAGCAAACAAAAAGTCCAAAAGTTGCCAATTACAACTGAACAGCACAAATGCAATCTTTGAAAGAAAGACCGAGGCACCCAAACGGCAACCATGTGTTAATGCCCACAATAAATAATGCCTGCCAGAAAGAGAAACGATGGGTGCATGAGCATTTTAAGCATCAATGGCCCAAAAGTACCTTATAAGTATGTCCAGGTGCCAGGATAGGGACCAAAGCCACACAGCACCCTGATGATGGCTCCTGACTTCCAAACCTTGGTGCTGTGTAGGTTTTCTTCTGAGCCAGGTTTTCTTCTAGTGGCTTTCTGATGCCTCACTAGGGCTTGGATTTTATTCATTAGATGGATGGGGAATGCAAGTTCTGGCCTCCCCTGGCTTGGCGAGGGTATTTGTCGGCTGTAGGAACTGCTCTGGGGGTCTCAAAGGATGCAAACCTCGAGGAGAGTTGTGTGAATTATTGGTTTCAACCGCTCCTTTAATCTGCAACTCCACCAGATCACTCTGTTAAAACCATTTTTGCATGTAACTACATATTTTGCTTCCGATTTCAGCTTCTTTTCACTCGCCTTCCCAGCTTTACAAACACATAGCAAACACTGCAACAAGTTTCAAAACAAGACATGGTTTTGAATCCAAACATCAAAGTGCCTAGGTGCAAAAAGTCTAAATTGTTTGGATGTTAAAGAGAGACCTCCATGAACAGAAACGAGCTCAAAAATCCCCCTGAGCTAGTGGGCAACTAGAAGCAGAAGATCCAACCAAGCCCACCACGCTCAAACATCACTCTTACTGACTCAGGGTTGTACTTGTTCTCCATCACCCCGAGCATCCCAGCACCCCAAGGCAAAACTTCTTCTCTTCAAGCAGAGGAGACCCTCATTTTAAAAGCCAGCTTGGTGCATTGCACCAGCAAAACTTCAATTTCATTTTCCTTTGTGAGTCATGTTTAATTTCAATTACATTTTGGATGCTGGGGAAAGTGTCCAAGCATAGCTGCTGCCTCATTTCAATCACTTATCATTGCTGTTTCTTCAAGGGGGGGGGGGGGGGGGGGGAGGAGGAAGTCCTTGGAAACTAAATATTTACACACCCACATACACTAATCCCAGCAGATCCAAGGGTGGGAAGCCTATTTAAAAAACATCCCTAATTACTTTCCCATTTTAAAGGGAATAATCTCGTGATTAGCTAGAACGCTTTACTTAAGTAATCACATATTTTTTGAAGAGGAATAATCTGCCAGTGTGTGCATACACAGGACAAGGGTTTAGCAAACCATTTCTATATGCTTCCCTCACATACAGCTGCCGACAGCCAAACAGCACAGAGGAGCCGGAGGCACAGCAGGCGGTCAGGGGGTCATTAAATGCCACGCTTGGGAAGCCACCCCTAGGATGACATCCACCACGGAGGGGGACACCAAAGCCAGCTTGGCCAGCAATGTGTCGCCAGTCCCTGGATTGCACCCCAAGGAAACCTCCTTGCTGGGAAAATGGCAAGAAAGGCCCAAACGCCTCGAAAGGCCATCGGTCACCTTGCAACGATGCCCCAGCAAGCACCCACGTCCCTACCAGCAGTGCCACAAGTGGGGAAACACAGTGGGTTATTAGTGCAACATGCCGGTTTACCGGGAGCACCTTTCAGTCCCTTTTTGCTGAAGATTTAACAAAGACAAAACTTATTATCTTATCAGACAGTAAAATGGTTTCAGCTGGAAAAAAAAATATCTAAACAATCCAGACCAGGGTATGTATGCAAGGATTCTCAAGGTCCTCCCTGCCACAGCAAAGCAAACAGCAGCTATTTGCTAATTAGCAACAGCCGCTGCATTGCTCAAGGAAAGGGCTGAAGTCTTCAGGATAGGTGAAACTTTGATTATGAGACTCGCATGGCAGATCATTTAGAAAGATAAAAACACGTTCGCTCTGCCGCAGCCAGCTATTAAAAGTGGAGAATGTTATTTCAGGTAATAAAGAGCAAGACCTGAGGACCAGCCTGGGAATTCAAATTTACAACTTGTATCAAATTCATATGCTGTAAAACTTCACCTAGTTTATAAGTTTCTCGCCAACTTCATAAAACATGTTTTATTATTATTGTTTTCTGACTCTCCTGCCTTAATAAAATTCCTCTCCCAGCCTGTGTGGGTGTTGCATTATAAACATTTGCACTTTGATTCATTCAAGACTGAAGAAAGCTTTCAAGGTAATCTATTAGGAATACTTTAAATGTTTCAAAGACATCCCAGTTTTCCCTGAACGTCGCAAAGACTTAAAGAAATAAATAAAAACGTGCCTTGCCACAAACCACCTCCAAAAATCTGCCAGGATGGTGACTTAAGAGATCACATTTGGGAGCAACCGAGTTGCACGCCAGCCCGGTGGGGTCCATGCCTGGCATGTGGTGAGGAAACACAGGGGTTATCGGGGCACAGGGTAAGGCAGGCACCCACCCATCGCTCCCCAAGCCCCCTCAGCAGGCTGTGCCAGGGATGCCACCCAGCAGGTCCCACTGGTCAGAGGCAGCCAGACCATTTCCTCACACGTTAAGGACCAGACCGTGCAAAAGTAGGGGTTTCCCCATCCCCGGTCAGCCCCAGCGAGTGAAGCCCAGTGCCAGCACACAAAGGCAGAGCTGGAGGGAGCTCTAAGCAGCATCATTCTCAAAGCAGCCCATTTTCTCTAGCCTTGGCCAAAGCCCATTGAAGTTAATGAGCATCTTTTTATAGCCTTCAGTAGGCTTTCAAGCAAGCCTTTCAGCGCAGCAGACTCCCGCATGTGCGCAGTGGTGGCAGCCGTTTCAGTAATAACCCACGCACAGTGCAGGGAGGGATAATAAAAGCCAATTTTTAGAAAGTAGAAAGATACCGAACAACTACCTAGTGACCTTACAGCTCTCACCAGCCTACATCCACCTCCTCTTCTCCACAAGGTCAGCTTCAGCATCTGTGGGTTGGGGGGGGAGCATTGCCAGCCGATGGCCAGAGCTCAGGAGGGCCCTACCTGAGATAGGTCCAAAGAAAAAGGCATTGGTGCCTTTAATTCCTGCACAGCTGATGCTTTTCTCCATTTCACTGAGCAAGAGTAAGGTTACCTGGTGCAATGCACGTGGCTCAAGGAGCCACACGTCCCTCTCCAGGAAACAGAGCATAGAGCTGATCCTCCTACATTTTATTAAACCAGAAAATACCGCTTCACAGCTTCGTATCTGGTCCTAATAACATCATTATATGTGACCTCACGGTCCCTCTGTCGAGAGCCTGATGGGCTCAAACGCCTTAGACCCCCACCAGCAATTTCATCTCAAGGGGCAAAGCACAGGCAGCAAAGGCCACGCATCTCCAGGGGGTTCACCCACTTGTGTGAAGCTTATGGACAGCTTCAGCCAAACCCAGGGGCTGGGGAGCAGCTCTGTGCATCTCAGGCTCACTTGCAGCCAGGTCGTGCCCATAATTTCCAGCACTCAATAAAGGATGTAAAGACCCAACATCACTGCTTTAAAAATAACTACGGCAGAAGTGCAGGGATGGAGCAGCCACACAGTGAGGGCATCTCCCTGCTGCTATGCACCACAGGTGAACACCACCTATGGAGCAACCTCATTGGCATCGTGGGTACACTATGCGAGGCAAAGGTCCTGAATTAGTTCAAAAACATCGTAAGAATTTCTGACAACACACCAGTGATCTTGAAAAGCAAATTTTGCACTTTTCAAACACATTTGTTTCAAATGAAAAGCAGAGATGATGCGTCATGGAGCACTTTGAGAGCATGCCAGTCCTGCTCTGTCCCTATGTGTCCATCTCATTCCTTGGGAATTTGGAAATGTGAAGCTACAGGTGTTGGGAGAGAAAAAAAAAAAAAAAAAAAAAAATAAAGTGCCCAGCCACCTACAAAGGCCATCCCCCAGCTATTTCTTCAGGCTACCCTAGCCTGTCCCCAGTACATCAGGCTGCTCCCCTCCCAGCTCCCCCCGGACAGAGGGCAGCAGGCTGCCCAGCAGGACCGGAGCAGACCCCTGCAGCCAGCCCCATTCTCCTCCTGCCTCCTGAGGACAGCGTTTCCTTTTCAACTCTTCTGCTGGGTTCCTGGTTTTCCTGGGGAAGATGTAATTCACACCCCTTCGCCTCTTCTGCGGTGATTTAATGTCTTTTGAGCAACAAGCAATTATCCTCATATCAACAGGACCCTAGCGAGGATGATAATGAGTCAGCTCTGACCCTGAGGCTACGGAAGCAGCTGAAGCAAGTGGAGGCCTCTAGTAATAACGGGCCCATCCCTGGCCTCTGATTGCAAAAAAAGAAATTAAAAAACCTCCATAAAACTTCAATCGTTGCCGTTTCCTGCTCCGTTCCTCCACCCATGACAAGGTTTTAGCACCAGGAGAAAGGGGACCAACACCAGCCCCAGGTCCCTCTTGCTTTGCCACCAAGGTGCATTTTGGGTGCTGCTTGCCGGCTCACCCGCAGTACCCCGTGGCAGGAAGCAGGCACAGGGGGATTGATCTTGTGCTCAAAAGAAGACACTGCAGCCCTGTTTTCCCAGGTTTTGGGGCTCAAGAAGAAGCACCCCCCAACCAGAGTTGAGCCTGGAAGGTGACCTGCCCTGCACTGGGACTGGCATGCAGGGCTGGGAAAAAAAAGGTGTCCCCATGCTTTGCCCTGCAAACAGAAATAAAATAGAAAAAGGGAGGCAAAGATGTGGACATGCAAACAGGTCTTGGGCTTTGCAGGGCTGGAGAGGCTCCCCAGGAGATGGCAGAGCCAGGAGCAGAGAGCATCTACTGCTGCTAAACAGCAGGGCAGTGGGCTGAGCTGCCCTTCCCCTCAAAAAAATAGATATATAGCCAGGCAAAGACACCAAAACCTAGCTGTGTTCAAAGCAATCCAAGGAAGATGCCGGTTGGGTTTGAATAATCCAAAACTTGGCGCCCAGTTGCTGCCAGGTTGCGGCACACAGGGTACCGGCACATCGGAGAGGTGGGCAAGATGTGAGAAGGACTTTTCTGGAGAAAATATCATGAAACAATCCCTTAAAGTCATGATGAAGCACCCATCTGGGATGGGAGGAAACAGCCTAAAAGCGAGGATTTCCACAGCCTCTTACCTATTCCCAGCCACCACTTTTATTTGCTGCATAACAAATTAAAGCTTAATCAGCTTCAAGCACCAGTAACGCTGACTGGATGCCTCCCCAGATATTAAACGTTTTTCTCACTACACTAACAAGCACATACCTGTGGCTTTACTAATCCCTAATTACTTGGCATGGCTATTTCCAAATTAAAAAAAAAAAAAAAAAAACACACCACAAAATAAACTTAATACTGTAAAAAAAAAAAACCAAGATAAACTTAATACTGTATTTTTTTTCTCCCCCCATCTGCAAAGACCTTGAAAGAAGTCCACCTGCTTATTAAGGGGTACAGCTTAGAAGAGAAAACAAGCAAATTACAATAATTATCTAAAACCACTCCTAAACCTCTCCGCTTCCAGGCAACCGCTTGCCATCACCTTCCACCTGCCCCAAAAGCAGACGGCATAGAGATGCCGGCCACAAGGATGCTCTGGGGGCTGCAGGGACTGGCTGCTCTGGGGCTCCTCTCCTCCCCCGGGAGCATCCTGCCCACCAGGTTTAGGTTGGAAGAAGTGAGGCCGAAGGAAAGTCATCTTCCTCAGCCGGGGCTCGGCACAGAGCCCCTTCCCCTTTGAACTGTTGCCTCTGTGATTTTTCACCGCGGGCCTCCCAGCAGGAACTTATTAAAGCCAGACCAAAGCACGTATGCTTTAATAGTAATTAGGTCACCCTGGGTTGTGGGCTTAGCAGGCAAAACTATAATTATTTAGAAACATCAAGTTTAAATGCCAAAGAGTCTTACTGGAGCTGAGCTAATTAACCAATTTCAACTGAGTAACTGATTAGCTTAAAAAAAAAAAAAAAGAAAAAATCAATGATCATAGGCAACAACATTTTCTTTTAACAGGTTGTTTTCTTGCAGCAATTCTCAATTGCACAAAAGGAGACCAACAACCCCCGCTAACCAAATATTATTGTAATTAAATATTCAACAGAAAGCCTCTTCAATTATTCAAAAGACTGATAACACTTGTTTATAATTGGGGTGGTGGGAGAGGTTTCCAGAAGCAGGAATTTTGTACATCATTGGGCTCCAGTCACAGATGCAAACTCACACAGGCAGACGGGTCGCGGCATCAGCACACAGTGCCGACTCCGGCATGGCTCCGGCCACCGCTCCCATCCCTCCTGCACATACTGAACTCGGGGGAGACGGATGCTTTCCAGCCCAGACGTGAGAAAACAGACCATATGGTCCACACACTTTCTGGATTTTTGTTATTAGACCAAAAATTTAGGGGACTAATGGCCAGTTTCCAGGTTTCACACCATTTTCCGATGGTAGCGTTACTCCTCCGGCAGAGAACCAGGAGGAAAAGCAGACCCTGGTGTATCATTATAATTCACTAAGCGGCATTACCATAGGAAATTACAAATTAGCTTTTCAGTAAAGGATACGGGGATATTTAGATTAGCTATAGAGAAACTACAGAACCTTTCAGTCCATTTATCAAAGCTCTCATAGCTCCAACTTCCAGGGAAATGAAACAATAATAAATATTGAGCAGGGAAAGTTAATCTCTGCTGAACGCGCTTTAATAATTCAAAAGTTATGAGAAATAAATAAATAAAGCACAGACCCTTTAGCTCCTACAAACACATGTCCTGTTTTTTTCATCATTTCTCATGATGTGACTTTGTGGAAAATGGATGGTGACCAAAAAAAAAAAAAAAAAAAAAAAATCAGCTGTGGCTGGGAGTAACCACATTTACAGTGCAGAAGGGAGAGCCCATCCACATCTGCCACTTATCTGGAAAGCTGTAGAGCCGAGTTGGGCAAGAGTTTGCTCTCATTGTCCCCAAGGAAAGGGCTGTGTTGCCTCTACCTGCTACTGGGTGGTGTCTGCATCAGCCCTGTGCCAACTCCCGCCCCTGCACGCTCCCAAGCAGCCTCTCAAGCCACTCGCTTTTGGAAAGACTATTTTTAGCCCCTAAAAGCTGGACTGTGCAATAACCAGCTCAGTGTCCCAGGCCACCCAAGGTCCCAGCTCTCTCCTGGCGCTGCTCTGACATCGCTCCATCCCTTTCCGCACGTTTCTGCTCCTGCACCAACCTGCGCCGAGAGGGGAAGTGGGGAGGGATGCCAGGGGCTCAGCTGGCGGAAGCACCCTGCATTCACAGGTGGACCATGATGCATCTGAATGTCTTCTGGATTGATGCTCATTTGCCATCCCCACCACCCAGCACCACTTTGCAAGGTGCTCTCGGTCACCAGTGGACTTAAATTCCCATCGTGTGGGTTATCTGCACCACTTCCATCACACTGGCTCCAGCAACCTCTGTAAGCGATGCACACTCCGGCTTCCTAACATTACAACCAAGGCTATGCCTTCCCAAATTGCTACCCAGCAAATATCCAAGCTTAACGTTTGCCTTGCGCAAGTATTCATGCGTGCAACGCTTGATAGCTCGAATGTTTGCAGAAAGAGAACAAGGTCAAATTGAAATGCACTTTCAAATTCTAATGAATATTTGGGGAAAACATTCCCTCCCCCAACCCCAACTATTTACTCAGCCTCACTGTGCTGTTAAATGACTGCTTATGCCGACTGCGTCTATTTAGAGGGAATGGAGCACTGCAGCACCCTTCGGGCAATATCATACAAGTTTGGGGCTCTTGCATGAAGCCATTTCCATGCCAGAGTACCATGAGCTTGTATCCATAGCTGGAAGAGGTAAAAAAAACCCTCCTCAAGCTGGCTGGATCTTTGGCGGAGTGGTGCAGCACACGCCACAGGCATTACAAGAACAGCACTCCACGAGCCTCAGCCTTGCTCCGAGCATCTCTTTCATCAGCCTCATCCCACAGCACTCCTGCTGCACCAGGGACCAGTGTCTCCAAGACTTTGCTGACCTGATTAGCATCGAGTTACCCACTGCCCAAGGTACTATTTCCCCTTTTTCACCAAATCTGGGTATTTCTTTAGCTTGCAGAACCCACCTCTGCTAGAAACATGTATTATTCGGCATCATGGCCTGGATCCAGAGCCAGATGAACACATTTGGGCTACTTCAGCATCAAACATCAATATTTTCTTCTGACTTTTAAGGCCAGTGGAAGGTTTTTGCTCTGACCTGTTGTGTCAGGAGCTGCACCCGGGATGGGCGAGAGGCCACTTTGCAAATCCCCCTGGCAACTCACGCCACGGCAGACAGGGCCACTAAATACATGGGAGCACAGGGCAGCAACCCAATTTCCTTACAGAGATGGTGAGCAGAAAGAGCAGAAAAATAAATATATTTATCACAGAATCCACCTTCTCCACGCCTGCCTTTCACACAGCTCCTTCAGGGCCCTCATTTGCATTAACTGCTCCAAGACCATCTTCAGCGTCAAATAAATACTAATAACGACAGCCCAACAGGCAGGCTTTCCATTTTCAGTGCTGCTTTTCTGATCTCTCCATCATTGCCAGTGCTCGTTTTCATCTCTTAATAGGCTTCCAGAGCCGTGCCGCCAGAGCACTGTAAGTTATTCAACTTTCAGCTGTGCTACGTTCAGGGAAAGTGAAATTCAAAGCTTTAATTAAGGCAAAAATAAATCAAGACCTTCACCTTAAGGAAGAAGACCAACATGAAATTCAGATGCAGGTGAAGCTGCCTGCGAGATCGGTTTGAGTGGGACCACCCCCGATTCAGGGACAGCCATACCATGGCAATCTCCACCAGGACTTGAGCCACGTTTGCACATCCCAGGGACAAAAGTCCCCCTTCTCAGGTTTTCCAGCACTTTGTCACACTGCATGGCATGAGCCACCGAGGTCACCTGCAGCTTTGGGCCAGCAGGACCTTCGGAGATGTTGCCTTTCCTTCACCTCCATCTCCGAGCCCAAAGCACAAGAGAAACAGGAAGGGAGGAGGAAGACTGAGGCAAGGCATAATGAGTCAGTGATACCAGCAATTAGTCAAAAAAAAGCAACACAGGCATCTGCAGTCTCGGCCCCCTTTTCCATGACTTGACAAAATGCTTTCCCTTCAGGCTGACAAGATCTGGGCTCACTCATCATGCCAAGAATAAGGTTTTTTCCCCAGATAGTTTGTGCAAAAAAATAAAAGTAAAGGGATGGCTGGATACTAGCACTTGCAAATTCCCATGCAGGATGCTAGCACTTGCAAATTCTCTCTTGAAGACTTATTTCTAGCTTCTCCTTGAAAACAGCTCTGCTCCGGGTGAAGCAGCTGGGCCAAAGGTGGAAGCCCACGTGGCGATGGTAGTGGCGGTGATAGGAAGGGTGGCGGAGTGGCCACCAGCTCTCAGCCTGCTCAGCACAGGCACCGCTCCGGCGCCTGGCGGAAGCAGAGGAAGCCAAAAGGATGCCTGCAACAGATGTGTGCGTCCTGAGCCAAAACAGGAGGAGAGAGGACGCCCAGGGCGGGCGGCACGCAAGGAGCAGGAGCCAGGGACGTCACTCTCGAACCAAACCCCCATCCCTTGTCCTCTCCCGGGCTGCGTTTCCAGAGGCCAGGCGGGCAAGCAAGCGGATAAGCACAGAAAGCAAAACTAAGCCATATCCGCAAGCACCGAGCAGGGTTTTCCACCTCCCTCCCAGTGCTTTGCTTATCATGATGCTGCAAGCAGCAATACAGGAGATGGAGAGAAAAACCTCGTTTTTAAAAGAGCAGGCGCAAGGCAGAGAGATGATGGATAGGTAAGCAGGTAGGCAGATTAAATAGTGTATGTGGAGGAGCTGCACCAAAATGGACATCAGCCCCATCTGACCTGCCGACACCTCAAACTCCGACAGCTCCAGAGTTAAAACATATAACATCGGCCCATTATCACCCTCTCTATATGCTACAATTTGATTATATTTGGTTCAGCTAACATGAGAGAGAGCACGCGAGCAGCTCCTGAGTGATTGCATGGTGTGGGAAAGACAGAGTATTTGTTTCTGTCATCTTCTCGCATCCCTCTTCCTCTTCACAAGCCACAAAAAAAAAAAAAAAAAAAAAACCTATAAACATCCAGGTGTCCGGCAGAAAACAGTCAGCTAAGCCACAGGATTTGGTAAAAATCAAGTAACCGTAACAAAACTCGGATAAGCGACTCTACTATCTCCAGGTTTGCGTGCCGCAGGCAATGAGTTAGCAAGGTTTTATGGAGGATAGAGATGTTTGCAGGCAGCCCTGGCCCTGACCCCGGCTGCATCCTCCTCCCCCTCCAACTGGGTCCAGACCCCCAAATGTCTCCCCCCCGCCATCCCAGAAAAAAGACATTTTGTCTCGATGGCTTATTTGGGATGCAGGGAGTCATCCCTCTCTCCGTTGCTTCTGCAGCCCGTGGCAGAGCTGGGCTCCAGCCATGGCTTTGCCGTGCTGCCGGAGAGGGCTGCTGGCAAAACCAGTCTCGTGGCCACTCCAGGGGGAAAGCCAGACCCCGGGGTAGGTCAGGGTCTAGGAGATGCCTCAGCTCGGTTAGAGAAACCCATGTTTTAATCTAGCAAATTCAACCCCCACACCAGGAGGATCCATAAGATTTAAATAAGCTCCATAAAAAGGTGTTTTCTTTATACGACCACACCAGGAGACTGTCACCTTAACTCCAAATCAGATTCAATTGCTCTGCCTCAGAAATTCCCCGTCCAAAATTTTCCCTTAAATCCAAGATCTCTCCCAGGATACTACATTACTATCCAAGTAATTTCCTCAGCAGAGTAGAAATAGCACCAGTCTTCAACAGGTTCGGTCCCAGGCAGGGATGCTGGCTCTGCCAGCCCAGCACGTGCTCCCAGGGGTGGCTCAGGGCAAGCTGGAGAAGACCCTGCATGACACACGGACACAACACCCAGAAGCGCTCTCAGACAGGGACCAAGCCGAGGTCTCCCAGGCAGCCACGATTTCAGCAGTGCCTCAAGCAGCTGACGCTGCAAACACCAGCTAGCAAAGTGCTGCTAACAGGTCTTGCATTTTCACGTGCGGTTTCGCGACCGAGCAAGCACGCGCCTGTTTGCATCTCGCTTAGGCAAGGCATCAGCATTTCCATCTCGAGGTATTTCTACGGAGATGCAACAAGGAAGGAAGCCCGAGAAAGAAGAAAAGCAAATGCCTGGGTCAGCCAAAAGCTGGTGGAAAGCAGACGCCGCAGCAAGTGGGCCTGCCCACCGTGATCCGGCAGGCACGCTTGTGAGTGGAGGGCAACCATGGCCAACACTGTTCCCACTCCATCGGAGACCATCACAGCAGCATTTTGGCTCCTGAATGAGCTCCGTGCTGCCTGGAGCTGAGCCACTAGTCTCCGGCCAGCTCTGGCAGCTTCCAGTTCAGCCGCAACTGTGCTCACATCAGCTAAATCCACCCAAGGAGGGGCCAAGCCCCACACCAGCCAGCAGCTCGGTTCTCCCACAAGACCCTGTGCATCGTCTCTCTGCAACCACGCATTTCTTGCTGCCAACAGGCAAGGGGCCGCACCACATCCCCTTGCTCGCAGCCACTGCTCAAGCGCTGGGCAACCCCTGACACAAGCCCCCGTTGTACCGGGGGAAAAAAGGAGGCAGTGGCAAAATGAAGAAAAAAACACAATAATATAAACAATACTTCAGAAAGCCGTGCTGGCCACAGAGCAGAGATGCACCAGCAAGGCGAGGCTGGGGTGAGCTGGTGGTCCTGCCAGGCCCACCGCCCAGAGGCTGGGTCTCGGCCGCAGGCGCCATCCCGGTGCACAGCGAGTCCCACGACCAGGCGGGTGATGGGGACAGACTAGCCCAGCGGCACCAACCCTGCTGAAGGGACGGCCACACATCTGCCCCACGGCTCCACCAACGGGCCAAGCACCTCCTGGCCCAGTCCATCCCAAGGGACGGAAACCCCCTGCCTGCACCTCCTGCTCTTCCGCAAAGCTCCCCTGAGCTCCCACGGGTGTTGGCGTCACGGGAGGAGGAGGATGGCCGGAGGCAGTCCTCCGCACAGCCACGGCCCCGCGAGGTGTCCCCCACCGCGACCCGGGGCAGAGCCCTGCCGGGGAGGGGATCCAGAGGAGCCGCTCGTCCCACGCAGATCCAGACGGGTTTCCCGGAGCCGTTCCCGGGAGCTGGGAAACCCCCTGCCCCTTCCCGAGGCCACCTGCGACCCGTGGGCGAGCCCCGGGCTGGCAGCACCGCCTGCGGGCCGGCTCCCCCGGGCTGCGGGAGGACAGCCGGCACAACCGGCCGGTGCCAAGGGGAGCTCCGCGCCCGGCAGGCTGCACGGCGGGGGAGCCGGTTCCCCGGTCGGTGCCCGGTTGCAGACGCCGAGGGTGGCGCTCCCAGCCCACGCGTGCCGCGGTGGGCGCAGGGACTCGCGGCTCAGCATCCCACCCCCGTCCCGGTCCCGCCTCACCTTCCACGGCGGCCGCGGCGGCGGCCAGGCAGAGCAGCACCACCAGATCCGCAGCCATCGCCTCCCCGGGCCCCGCGCGTCGTTGCTCCGCAGGCGTCAGCCGCTACCGGCGGGCGGCCGTGAGCGGGCATGGGGGTGCGTCCGCGGGCCGGGACGGGGTAGGGCAGGGTTGGGCGCGACGGGCCGGGCCGGGGCCGCGGGACGGGACGGGACCGCGCCGCCTCCCCGCGCCGCCCGGGTCACATCGCCGCCGCGAGTGGGGCGTGCGGCCACGCCGCCGCCGGCCCCCGCCGCCGCCCGGCCCCGCCCCCGCCCCTCCCCGCCAATCCCCGCGACGCGCCCCGCCCCCGCCCCGCCCCCGCCCGCCAAGCGCTGCCGTCCGAAGGGGGACGGCGCCCCCTGGCGGCCCGCCGCCGCCCCAACCTTTCCCCTCCGCGGGACCCCCGACGGGACCCGGGGAGAGGGCGGGGGGGCGCCGGCTGGCCCCGGCCGCCGCAATCCAGTTCCCCTCTTTTGCCCCCAAAAGGAAGCTGGAGCAAACAGGCATCCCCACACGGAGGCGGGCCCCCCTGGCCCCCCAAAACATGGCTGCTCCCACCTCAGGCTCAGAACGCAGCGCCCACACGAGTCAACGCGGGGGTCTCCTCAGCCTCTTGCCTTCTCCCGGCACCCTCACCGTTTGCAGGGCATCGCGCGGGGCCCCGAGCCGAGATGGGCGCCCCGGAGCAGGGGAGCAGCAGGCTGCCCGCCCCGTGCTCGGGAGACACCAGGGTCCCCAGCCCTCGGCATCCCCCTGCCGCAGCCCGGGCGCCGCCAGCCCACGGCTCCTGCCCCGAGGCCACCCGTACCCAGGGCAACGTCCTAGCGCCCACAAGCCTTTGGCAGCATGGGATGTCACACCTGCGCAGCCGGGAGCGATTTATACCCGCAGCCGCTGAAAGGAGCCCTCCAGAAGAAGACCCGCCCCGTCCCCCTCATCCCATGCACCACACCAAGCCAGCTCTGGTCGCCCTTCCCGGGGCTCATCATCCCCCTTAGCTCCTCTCCCCAACCAGGCAGCCGCTTCAGCCGGTGCAAAGCTGACCCCGTCCCTCCCTCCTGCCAGGTTCGTGCATCCCGGCGCACACGGAGAGGGAAAAAAGTGAGGGCAGGGAAGGCAGCAAGGGCTCATTCGAATCACGGCCGCCTGCCTGCAGCCAGGGCTCGTGTCTGCTACCGCGGTGGGACCAGGAACCCCGCAGAGGTACTGAGCACTGGAAAATCATCAGCTTTTCAGTGAAAGAGCACAAAAAATATTCAGCGGTGCCACAGGAACAAGAGTTTTCTTTTGTGGGTGTGCAAAATATATTTCAAGCAGCTCCTATTCAGCTGAGCAAATAACAGAAAAAAAATCACCAAGAACATTCTGGCTAAGTTTTAAGGAAATTTTCTTTCATCTTGACAACCCTTCTTCATTTCCTTCCCATGAATATCTCAGCAATCCAGTTTACTCACTCAGAGGATCACAGAAAGAAAACTGTGAAGTAAATGTCAGTATTATTTGCATCTTTATCCAGTCTGCCACAAAAGCAACACCATGTTATTTATCTGATCTAGCACAACTCAGTAACAGCTCAAGTATAGAATATTCATGATGTGCAAAGCAAAAAAAATGTTAATCGTTTGAAAATACAAGAGGCGAAGAGCTGAGCCTGTGAGTTATCCAGAGAACTGCCTCAGTTGGGTGGGTTTTTTTCCCCAAATAATTGCTATCAACTGAAAAACTTGCATTCAGAAACTAATGTTTGACCAAAAAAAGCCTGACAATTTTTGTATGGGGAAAAAAATAATACATCAATATTCTTCTGATTTCTTTTCAGCTGGCCAAAGAGTTGGCTGCGCTGGGTAAAAGCCAGCTGTGTTTGTTCAAAAAGCCTTCTATTCTGTCAGCCTTGCTCCGTGTCTCTGAACACCAGCGCTTCACTTCTCCTGTAGGAAGCGGCTCAGAAAAAGCCTCTTCGCCACATCACCATCCGGAGGGCGGGCGCAGGAAGGCAGCAGCATCATGCCACAGGGCCACTGTTTCTTGCTCACCCGATGGGATCGTGGCCACTGGCCACCCCAGAGCCGTGCCCACCATCATGCCTTTGGAGGAAACTCCAAGGACATTGATTCCAGCCTTTTTTTTGGCATGTTTTACTCCATTTTCCCCTCTGAGCTGGCTGTTGGTGGGAATCCTCTCCCATGGCACCCATCACCTGGTCCCCACCCCAGGACCAGAAAGCCACCAGCGAGGTCCCATCTCGCTTGCTTCTCCCCAGGACCCCGTGTCTTAGAGCTGCCACCATCCCCAGCAGAGCAAAAGGCCCCAAGCTCCAGGCACCAGCGACATCACGCTGCAGCTCTCAGCAAGCACCCTGCAGAAGGCAAAACCACCCCTCTGGGCCACGAGTAACCTCCAGTCCTGCCCACCAGGCACCCGTGCAGGAAGGGCACAGGGCAAAGCCCTGCTACGAGCATGAACAGCCTCTGGGAAGGCTTTCAGCAGCCCCATGCTCGGTGAGCACGGCCAGTCCCTGTGTTCCCACGGCGTGCAGCCGGCAGCGCATCGAGATGGCGGTGGTCAGCTGCCAGAATTAGCTCTGTCTTAATTAACAGCTTTGCCTTTGTTCTCTGGTGATGCTTCCAGGCAATGCCAAACCCTTTCCAGAGGATGAAGATCTGGGATCCCAGCAAAAGGAAACATCAAGAGTTATCATATGCCGTGGCACAGATCTCCTCCTCAAAAAAATCCCTTGAAACTGCTTTCAGAACCAAAGGTGTCACAGCCTGCGACTGCCCCTGTCCTCCCCCAACACACTGCACCAGCTGCAAAAGGACCAGCTGAAGCACGAAGATGAATCCCAACCAGGCATCCCTGTCCATGCAGTGGTGGGTACCACACTGTAAGGGGGGCTCTAGAGGGGGTCACTCCAAATCCTTTGAGCTGCAAAGCAGCAAGCCCAAGCCCTGGGAACCTGACACCTCCTGCAACATTAGGTGCATCACCCAGCAGGTGACCAAGGCTGCTGTCCTGCACCAGAGCTACCACCTGACTCAGACCAGGGGGCTCGCTGGGAAGGTGCCTTTGGTGGCAGGAGGTGCCTGGCACGCCACTCGTTGACATAGGAGTGGCTCAGAGCAGCATAGAAATCAAACAAGCCTTCTCCTGCGTTAGCCCTGTGGAGCAGAGGAGCTGGCAGGGGACACAGGAGCCTCCCCTAGACAGAATAAGCACAGGCGCTAAAGCAGCCATGACGCTCCGGGTTTATTTTCCAAGCTGAGGCCAGGCCTGCGGGGAGGGCAGGAAGATTGCCGCATGGCGCAGAAGCCATCCTCAGCAGTGCTCTCGCATCCTTAATCCTGCCAAGGCGGCGCAGGCTGCTCCCAGCAGCTTGCCTGTGCATTAATTGCAGAGAAAAAGCATGCATCTACAGCGTCCTCCCAGAAGTCAAAGCCGGAGGTGCTGATAAATCCTCTCCTTGATAAGAAAAGCAAATTCCTTCAATTTTCCAGCATTTCAGACTTGTCTAGTGTGCTGCAACATGCAAGCCGGGTGAGACAGGTAAGCACAGGCGATGCTGGTGAGCAGCATCCAGCCCCTGCAGCACCGCCTGTGCGGTCGAACCCCCTCCTGCAAGTCCAAATAAATATAATATGACAAACAACATTAATTAGCACCAGTAAATGCTCAGTGTATTCAGGGCACAACTCACTCACTTGGCACAGTGCAGTCCAAACTGCTTACTGTACTCCCAGGAGAAACAATCTCAGGGAGACTTCTGGACTTAAAATACCATAGGGAAACTAAAGGGAGGGAGAGAAGTTATTCTCCGCTTCAGGCATTCACAGAAAATTCCGATATCTTATCAGAGCAGAAGTAGAGGCTGTAAGAAGGACGACTCCTTTGTCATGTGAACAATTTGAGGACTAAATTGAAGGAAGACGTGAAGAAAAAGTAGGTGAGATGAAGGTTAATTTGGCAACCGGAGTGAGAACAGAGGGAGCTAGGGTACGGAAGAGTCTATTAATTCCCTGGGCAAGAGAGATGCAGTCAGAGCCGGGACTCGGAGTAACTCCCTACACAGTAGTGAAAGATAAATTGCAAGTTCTTCTTGTGAAATATTCTGTTTATTAAGTACAGAAATAGGAGACAGTCGAGTGCCAAGTGCCTCAAGCCTCTCAGCGCCTGAGAACATATTAGTCACTACACATGATTGAACAAAAGATGAGAGCAGTATTAAAATAAGCTTTGGTGCGACACCAGGCATCATGTAACACAATGGAACCACAGCTTTCTCCACTCCACACTGCCACCAGCTATGGAGGCAGGGAAGGCGCCTGCTCCTCTAGCGATGGACGGCAGGACAACCTTTCTCTGCAGGACAAGGTAAAGATCAGTGAGTTCTCTTAGGAGCAAAAAAAATTCACTTTGATTTCATAGATACTGCAATTTCTGCTTCCCAGGTTTTCCCTTTAATTGTTTTTTTTTGGATGGTTGCAAGTCCCAGCAGACATGCCGGTTGCAGAACAACAGGAGCATAGATCAGGCATGCTATTTACTCCATGTTTTTCCTTTTTTTCTTGCAGTCTTTCCAGGTGGAAGGATCTCTTTGTTCCCTTTGAAGGCAGAGGATTAACAAAGGCAAATGCAAAAGACAAAAACAAAAACTCCTTTGTCTGAGGATGGATGACTTCTTTTTATCTGTTTCTAATCTGGCTTCAACTTTCATTTCTGTAGGATGAAAAAAATCTGAAGATTAAATTTTATGCCAAGGCAAGCTATAATAAGTGACAGAAACACTCCGTCTCAGGGTCTCTGCTGGCTCTGTGAAGTCAGAGCATTCACGGTGAAGAAAGCAAAATATAGACAGACAAACACTTTCAGTGGAGATTTAAAATAAAAACTCTTCTCAAGTTCTGAATGCAAAAGCTACGGAAAAATGTGTCTCTCCTCCGAGGAAATTTCATTATCTTGAAGTAAAATGCAATTTATCTTTGGAAGCTTTAAAAAAAAAGTGGGGAGGGGAACCTGCCACAGGAGTTTCACTTTATCGCAGCATTTGGCTTGTTGCAGTCTGAGCTGTGGTTCTACTTCTGGAAGCAAACAAGAGATGTAAAGTTTTTAAGGTGCAAGTCTATCTAAAGCAGCAGGGAGGAGGGAGAACAGTCCAGCCCGCTCCATAGCTGCCGCTTCAGGGTCCCATTCAGATGTTTTTCTACTAAAATCACCCATTAGAGAGCAAAAAGCTGGCTCCAGTGGCTGGTTTGGATCAGCTTCCCATCTCATGTACAGGAAAGTTCCCATTTTTCCTACTACATCGTGATGAATTTCCAATTGTCGCCTTGATCAATGGTCCCATGAACGCTATCATAAGGGTAATATGAATTTTTTTTTCCCTTTCCTATCACTCACAGGGTAATTACACAGATGGTTGCACTCAAGGGCATGAGCATGTGTCCTGCACCCTTGCACAGAGCAAAACACCCGAGCACGCACACGGCACCTGGTAGTGCTGGCTTCACCAGGGCTCTCCTAGTTTCAGCTTGGATAGAGTTAATTTTCTTCCTAGTAGCTGCTATAGTGCTGTGTTTTGGATTTAGTGTGAGGATAATGTTGATAACACACTGATGTTTTAGTTGTTGCTAAGTAGTGCTTACACTACTCAAGGACTTTTCAGCTTCCCATGCTCTGCCAGGTGCACAGAAGCTGGGAGGGGGCACAGCCAGGGGGAGTGCTGGCCCAGACTGGCCAAAGGGCTATGCCATACCATATGACGTCATGCCCAGTATATAAGCTGGGGGAAGAAGGAAGGGGGGGACGTTCGGAGTGATGGCATTTGTCTTCCCAAGTAACCACTACGCATGATGGAGCCCTGCTTTCCTGAAGATGGCTGAACACCTGCCTGCCGATGGGAAGTATGAATGAATTCCTTGCTTTGCTTTCGCATGTGGCTTTTGCTTTACCTATTAAACTGTCTTTATCTCAACCCACGAGTTTTCTCACTTTTACTCTTCCAGTTGTCTCTTCCATCCCACCACGGGGGAGTGAGCGAGCAGCTGCATGGTGCTTAGTTGCTGGCTGGTGTTAAACCACGACAAGGGCAAAATAACATGAGTTGTTCCCCAGGTAAAGGGAACAAGACCAGGAAACCTACAAACTCATGTGCTAGACATACACAAGCACGTGAATGTCACTGCAGGCACTGTAGCCTGCTGGCTTTATTTATCATCAATCACATAGATGGACAGGTGTGAAGGCCAGAAGAACGTACTGCCCCCCGCAACCTGACTGCATAGACACTGAACCTCATCCAGCAAGTTTTGCCCTGATCATTTGACTGCTTGCAAGAGTGCAAGCATCTTGACAAAGTCTTTACAAAGCTCCCTCTTTGTATATCCCAGGTACACATTCAAACTGCCCCAGCAGCGCCCGTGGGCCCCTTCGAACAGGGATGACGGGCACCACAGGGTCAGTTGACAACATTCAGGCTGCCCTTCCCGCAGCCCCTCCTGGGGGACCAAGCTGCCAAGACCATGAGGTGCCGCATCATGGCTCCTGCTGCACACAGCCTCCTGCTTGGGCAGCCAGGGTCTACATGATCATAATCCCTAGCTCCACATCATGCCAGCAATAAGGAGGGGAGGAAGACTTTGCCTTGTTACTCTGACAGGCAGGAGAGGACACTTATCTTCAAGGGATGTGATCACTGCACAGTTCTCGGCTCCCATCCCTCCACACCACAGCTCACGATGCCCAGGTGCTTTACACAGCCACATTCGAGTGCAATTCTTAAGTCAAGTAGCTGGAAAAGGAATGAAGCAAGTCTCTGACAGGCTTGATTGGCAAGACGCATCAAGAACCCTGCAAGAGGGGATCTGAGGAAGTTTTGCATTTCAAACAGGGCAGGCAGGCAGAGGTTTACCCAGAGTAAAGAGGGAAGCAGCAAGGCTGCCGTTTCATCAGTTAACATCTGGCAGCTGCAAAGCTCAGAGATAATTCTGCCTCCGTCCTCCAGAGAGTTTGGATCTGGGAGGGATGCCAGAGATGTGGCAACCAGGAGGGGATGAAATTCCTTCACAGAATCCAAAACAGGCAGTCAAACGTCATGATATTCTTCCTCCCTTTAAATAAGTGACTCTTCGATGCTGATTGGGCCTGTGGAAATTTTTTTTCATCTAAGTGGAAGCAGAGAGGAGAGCAGAGAGGGAGATACAGGTGGGGGAAGGGGAAACACAGAAAACGGCTTTTTTGACCAAAATCACAGCTGTTTTATCAAATCCTGCAAAGACTTTTGATCAAAGTCTGCAAAGAGACCTTTTAACAGTTACCTATATTTCCATCTTAAAAAAAACAACAAGGAAATAAAATTGTTTCCATTTACAAATACTGGGGTTCGGTTACAGAAAACCAACATAAAAATCTGGTTTTGGGTAAAAAGAAAGCTAAGCCTGCTCTGATCTTTCAGCCAAAACTTGAAACTTATTCAGGAGTAATTCTGAAAATTAACAAGCATGTACTATAACAACTCATGTAAGACCATGACTTGTGACCAGATTATTTCATCGTGGACAGAAGGATAATCTCTACCTGTGTAGCATCCTGTGCCCCCTGCCTCTCTACCAGCTTTGCGCTTGAAATGACCACAGCCCAGCCTGGGAAGGTGGTGGTCTTCACCAGGAAGGGGTAATAGAGCAGCAAGGCAGTTTTTTTTCAATTACAGAGGGAATTGTCCTAATGAAGTCTGAACACATATGCTGCCTCTCTGCAGGCATTTCTCCAATATATGTCACCTGGTTCATCCCAGGCCCCTTTCCAGGTTGCACAGCCCTGGCTCAGGGGCACGAGCCCTGGGAAGAGGCGGCTCAGCAGCTCCGTCCCACAAAGAGCGGCATTTGCGGTGGTTCTCAAGAAGAGCTCTGCACCTGAGCATAGATTACTGAGAAGGTCTGTCCCCACTCCTACAGTGTCAGCATACCCCGAGATCCCCGAGCCTGAGCAGCAGCTGCCAGCCCCAGCCTTGGGTGGGCCCATGCAGAAACCCCTCAGACCAGAGATGGGGCTCCTTGGTGGTACAAATTAGATGAGAATCCTTGGGGAGAACACGAGCAAGGCAAGCTGCTCTGGGCTTCATCCAGGCCAGCTGTCTCCTCTCATCAGTTATTCATCAACAAGCAGCAGTGTTAGGCTAAGTCCAGACCTCCCATTTTGCTGCTACCTGCGCTGCACCCCGAGCTGGGGACCAGGACCCCCGCGTCCCCTCTGGCCATGCAGGTGACAGAGGTTTTCTCCCACCAACCTCTGGAGGTCAGCAACCGGCAGCGCTGGGGCTCTGCGTTAGCTGAAAGGAAAAAAAAAAAACAAAAACAAAACCGACCCAGGAAAGTAATGCAATGCGAGGAAGGACTCAGTGGTCTGGGCACAAGGTGCTCCTTCCATACCAAAGATGACCCCAAATATTTGCAGGGGCCAGGCACACATCCCCCGTGCACTGCTCTCCTTCTCTGCAGGCACTCAGGAGTGCAGGACCTTCCACATTAATAGGAAATGATTAATTTCTAAAGCCTGCTTTTCCCATATAAAAGCTACGAGTAATCCCCATTTCTGGGAACAGGAATGAATCCGCATTTCACTTTGGCGACCTCCAATGTCATTTTCTCATTTCGTATCTGAAGGACACTACAGCAAACTCTGTACAGCTAAATCATTACTGAATTTACAGAGGTTAGGAGTAGCTGGTAATGTGGGGAAAAAAAAAAAAAACACTCTTGGTAAATTTACTACATAGAATCTGACATCGCCCTGCATAAATCTCAGTGTTTCTGGCAAATACAAAGATTTCTAGTCAATGAAAGACACCAACAAGAGCATAGGCAAGTGAACTGGAGGGGTACCCGGTATGGAGGGGAAGCAGGGCAGAGACCGCATCCAGACTTGTTAGAAATCCCCAGCAAAACCCACTGTGCAAAGCAGGAAAGGGAAACATCTCCCTCACCTGCTCCAGAAAGGTAAATACTGAAGGAGAAAAGTGGGAGAAATCCTCCTGCTTTCCCCAGCCACACAGGGAAAGGCAGCAGCTCTGCCAGGACAAGGCTGACATCTCCTCCCAGGGACACGTTTCCTTGGGCATCGGCAGGAAAGCCACCGGCCAGCATCCCTCAGAACCACAGCTCTGCTGTGTGCCAGAAGCTATTAACCAAAAAAGAAGAATCCCTGCCCCAGATGGGGCTGTGGCAGGGCGTGAAGGCTCCTGGCTGGGCTACAACCCGCTTTCTGCTAGCTGGAAACAAGTTTTCCTGCCCACTGGGAAAGAGTTTTCATTGCTGGTTTTCATCCAGCTCTCTAGGAAAGCAAAAGTGTTACTTTTGGGTGAGGATCATTAATCTCATTATTTTTAGATTACATTTCCAGGTGTGTTCTCAAGGCTCCAGGCTCATGGCAGAAGCACAAACGAGAGGATGGGTCCATCATGCACTGATATGAGATCACTCCCAAAAATGAATGGAAGCAGATGAAAGGTAACAAGTGTGGGATTGAGGAGATCAAAGAGGAAAAATGGAGGGCATCTGGCAAAGGACAGCCAACTGCTCCCTCCTTTCCCCATTAAGGGAGGGCTATGACACCCCAAAAGCTTGCTGACAGTCAGCACGGGCTGTGGGACATTGGGTCCATCATGCCACTGACACGCAGGTTCCTCTTTGAGAGCAAGTAGCTGCACTTGCCTTCCACATCCAAAATGGTCCCATACTGCAACCTCCCAGACAGCTCAGTCACGTAACTCAGTCTCAGGGTTATAAGACATGGGTGCTTAGGTCAAGCTACCACTCCGGTGGAAGGAACAAACAGGCCCTACTTTGCCAGAGGAGGAAATAAGCACTCTACCCATCCACAGCCTCTGCCACAGTGCCAGAAGTTAGCCCCGGCCAGCAGCAGGCCTGCCCTGCCCACCCTTAGTACCGTCCCTCTCTGAAGCACACAATATAGGACCTCAGCCTCGGCAGCAGCACACCAGCTCTGCCCCTGCCTGCACCATCTTTGCTGGGAAGCAAAATGTGGTACCTAATGTGGTACCCAAGGGGAGAGGGCAGGCATGATGGATTTTCTCATGACCCCATCACCACGAGGGATGTGATCAGATCCACTAAGGCAAAGGTTCCTGATGTTCCCTTCAGGCATTTTCCATGCAGCAAAAGCCCTGTGTTACACAGCAGCACAATGTTATCAGACACACAGATCTCTCAAACCAAGGGCAGCTTCCTCAAACTCTCACCCACTGCGGGTGCTTTGCTCCTACACACGGTCCCCATCACATCTCTAGAGCTGCTTGCAACACTGAGCACCACAGCAGCTAGCCAGAATCCCCTGCAGTGCACCTGGGTCCTTATTTATGCCATGACCACATCTCAGCTGCCATTCATTTCTTCCTAACAGGGCTCCTCTGCAGCTGGGCTGGAGAGCCCAGCTGGGGTGCACCCCACAGGCAGTGGGCAAAACCTCTCCATATCACAACGCACCTTCAGCTCTTCCTCACCAGGTGACAGCTCTCAGAGACTGCCAGCTGCAGTCCAAGCTGAGGAAGATGCTTCAAAAGGAGCAGGAAGGGAGATTGGGCTGGGTTGATAGGTGATAGGTTGTGACTTGCTCCCAATCCAAACTGCTCCACACTGTGAACGTGGCCAGGCAGTCACAGGGCTGCCACTAGCACCTTCGCTGCTCCCGTCCATCAGCATCTCCTTAAAACCCAGCAACTTGCACTCACCCATAGTATTGCTCCCACTTTCTCTCTGGGAGCTTCAAGCATCTCCTGGCGACATCGCACTACACCCCCTTCCTCTCCCAGCCCTTTCATGTCTCTCATCAAAGTTTCTTTTCATCTCCCGCCTCCTTGCTTCGGGGGGTTATTGTTCACATCTCAGCAGCCTGCAGAGCCATGCTGCTGCACTGGGAAGTGCTTTGTGCCCAGCACAGAGGTGGGAAGCAGGCACCGGCATGGTGCCCTCCTGGGGGGAGCGAACGCCAGCACCGGAGCAGCTCAAAGCCCCCCTGAGCCTCATGAGCTCCCCGCAAAACCCATAAACAGAGTTACAATAGAGTCATGTGGGATGAGGTGCGTGTCTGCATCTATCATCAGGCAAGCACATACATATAAAAAGGAAGACACAGCATAGGCTCGAAACACAGCATTTAATTTGTGGGAATCTACACACACACGAACGTGCTCAGGTCACACCAGCACAGTGAAGAGCAGCAATCGTAAATGCTAAAGGAAGAAATGGGGAAATTGCACTAGGGTAGTATGAAGTTCCCCTGGGCTGGACGGGCAGACACAGCCGGAGGCGCAAAGGTTATCTCCAGATTACAGGTGCAATGCTCCCACCTGTGCAGAGATGGTACAACACAAGAGCAAGACCTGGAGGAAGGAGAAGAGATAACAGCTTGAGCAAAGTGATGCTTTTCAGCCTCTTTGGCAACAGTGAAATCATCCCTTCATTTCAGATTAGCTGATTTTTGTGTGTGTTTGTTTTTTTGCAAAGGTCAGAACATCTGTGCAGTTTGTGTATGTGTTTAAAGCAAAACACTGACCCCTTTTGAGGGTATTCAGTGTTACGTTTAGTTCATCTCCTTCATCTCTCTCTAAATAATTTGGAAAATCTTTAAAATCACTTACACTCAAACTGTTTGTCAAAACTTTGTTTGTTTTTTTTTTAACCGCTTCATTGTCCTTGTGCCCAAGGGCATCACCAGAAGGCCCCCAAACTAATGCCAGCCTTCCCCAGTCCTCGGCTGCCTGCCTCTGCCTTCTCAAGGAGAGTCAAGGCTTTCAGCAAACATGGTGTTTTCTGCAGAGTCAAGGACGCTGAAGGCTGACCCAAAGCCACCAGCAAATCCCTGCTGTGGCATCCCTCACTGCAGACAACCTGCAACTGGAAAAAAAGATGAAGAATATGAGATGTGCTGGCTTGGAAGGGCAAGAGGTGAGATGCTATGCAGAGACATTTCTCTTTTCAGCTCGTAGTAAGTGTGCCTTGCACTCAGCTCATAGCATGCCTACTTGCAGAGCATGCCCAAGCCCCATCGGCGCTGTAAAACACAGGCTTTGCCCTGCTTTTGCTGCTCCAGCCCACACAGCTGGCAGCCGGAGGCTGCAGCATACAGGCTAGACTGAACTGTGGGCACTGGGACGAAAATACACTTTTTCCCCATTTGCACTGAATGTTGACATTTTGCCAGAATCCAAGACCCTGCAGTTGGTTGTAAATCATCCATCAATCACTATTTAAAAAGAAAAAACCGCTTGCTGCCCCTCGCCACCAGCAAGCCAGGCCAATGTGTGCCAGAGCATGGGGACAGGCACAATGCTGCTGCGTTGGGGCCAGGCAGAGCCTCGGGGCTGGGGCACGCCAGCCCTAACTGTACCTACAATTTTACAGACTTCATAAGTGTATGTATAAAATAATCTGCTTATTTCTTTTTTTAAAAAAATCAACAAGTTGAGAACCACAGTACAACAGACAACCTTAGCTGTGAGCCGTTGATTTTTATATGATATATTATATCCGAATACGCTGATGCAATGAGTGGAACGTACCAATTTGGGTAATTGGTGAGGGCCTGAGAGCATGTACGCACTGCTGATCTGGTTGCCTTAAAATGTATGTATATTTACAGTGCCAGCTTGTTTGCATTTCTGATGATCTGAAACGCTGAGAAGGTAATCAGCTCCTCTAGTGCACGCAATCAGCTCTGCAGCATTCGCCGCTCTGTTGTGGGTGAAGCCGCTAAGACTGTGATTTTGAAGCTGACAAACGCCATTAAACTGTTAAATGGAGCAGGAGAAGGCTGCTGCCGAGACCAGGCGTTGTCCTCCCATCAGCTGGGAGGACACCCAGGAGCCACAGAAGATGGAGTGAGAAGTAATGCCAAGACTAGGGGCTGACCGATGGTCACAACGGGACCATGTTAATACTTTGAGGCTGGTTTCAATTTAAGCCTGAGCGTTGGCTCAACTCTTCTTGCTGGATGTTAGCATTCCCATTCCCCCACCTAAAATCCACTTGAGTAATCAACTGTAAAGCTAATGACTTGGGCCCCAAATCAGCAAAGTACTTGAGCACATGCTGAAGTCCCATTGAAAGAAATTAGACCTAAGCAGACGCTTTGCTCCAAGGGAGGGGGCTTTAAGTAAAAAGTAGCAAGAAGGCGGTTTAAAATAGGTGTAATATTCTATGGAAGCAAACCATAGCCGCTCGAGTGGCCTCCAAGCACCCTGCTCAGCTCAGGGACCCGCCTGAAGCATGGGAAACATAAAGCCTTAGACCTGGCTTTATTTTATTGGCAGCCAAACCTGAATAGGTCAGAGGATACTCCTGGAACGTGCAGGCTGCACCCAGGTCCTGCGCACCCCGCACCCATGCTGCGAGAGCACCTCCTGCGGTGCCCTAAGATAGCAGCTGGGGTGGGGATGAAAGGCACAGCATCCACGGTCACCCCAGGCAGGACCAGCATAACCAGCATCTCTGCATGGTGCCACACTCAGATCCCCCAGCAAGCTGCAGCCAGGCTCTGACCAGCACCACTCCCTGCAATAAGACAGCGCTGTTGAGCAACAGGCAGGCAAGGTTACAGCCCGGGGACCCCAAAACGAGCCCCCTCCTCACCAGCAGTGCTCCCCTGGCTTTTCCAAGGACGAGTGCCTGGGCAGGACTGAGTCTGCACATTTCCCCAGCTGCACCACAGCCACGCTCCCACCCTGGCAATCCCCCTCGTGCCTGCTCACCAGTGGCTTCGCAGAAACCCAGCATCTCAGCCCCCCCAGCCACCTCCCTGTCACGCTCCGGAGTGATGGGAAGAGCAAAGATCAAGTTCCTTTGTCCACCAGAGAAAAGGAATAGCGCTCGCTCCTGCAAGGACAACACCTCGCTCTGGCAGGTTGCACAGGTAACCACCCAACGCGGTTGAAATCTAGCTATAACTTGCCTTAAATGTGGGATTTTACAGCCCTACATGGTGTCAATGCATGTATATTGATATGTATATATATTGATAACCGACCTGATCAAAGGAGATGGTTTTCCTGGAAGTTTTCCAGAATCTGGATATCTTTATTATAATTACTTAGGTCAAAGCCCTGACTTGTGTAAACTGGCACAGCTCTGCTGAAATCAATTCCCCTACACCAGCTTCTGCTATTCGATGAGGTGGCCCAGGATCTCTGTATTGGTTTTACTGTCTTCTGCCATCATCTGCCTAGTTCCCATTTCAGGGCCTCTCGCTGCAGTTTTTGTCTTCGTAAAGAAATTCAACCAAGGATGCGCGCATCCAGGCTAAAACAAGGTGTAAACAGGGCTCAGAGAGAGGAGAAAAGAGAGCCTATGTGCTGAAGCAGGCAGGTGCTTTGCTGGAGTCACTTGGCGCTGAGCCTCGTGTCACTGAGCGACATCCTGAGCACCCCCCGGCTCTCGGGACCCAGTTCAGCTCAGAGACACAGGACAACGGGAAGGCTTTTAGAAGCAATAATGGGGACTGAGCTACTTGCTGCATAGGTTGAGCACAGCTGGTGCCTGGTTGTAGCAGGACGGGGCTGAGAGCACGCGCAAGGGCTGCTCCTGTGCTGCAGCACGCTGGGAAGACTTCTGCCCCGCACTGTCACAGCAGCTGCCTGGGCTCTACCCACAGATTAAAAAGCAAAATGCAACTCCATCCTTTCTGCTAATCCATCTGTAATCAGTCTAAGCCAAACAAAAGGCTGAATATTTAATTAGCAATTTTTAAAAGGTACTAAATTATTTTATTTTTCAGCTCATTTTAGTTTTCTTTGCAGAGTCCTGGGGAGAGGGTGAACACTGCAAGCAAAAGAGCAGACCAGAGCAGCTTTACTTGTAACTGAGAAGTTCAGTCACATTTGCCATCTCAGGGAGGGTTTGCTTTCTTTAGGTCTCCCAACACTTTGGAGATTACTCCTTGGTTTCCTGGAGATTCCTGGGTCCGACACTTCCCCTTAATCCCTTCTAAAGAGGTGTCCAGCCCAGGGACCGAGCACGAGGCCAGTCTGAGACATGGTGGACGAAGAGGTGTTCATGCTCTCCCACGTGCACGCAGGGTGAAAAGGCATCTGCAAAAAAACAGGAAAAAATCTTTATTACAACAGCCTCTTGCAGAAAGTCAAAAGCAAAGTCATAACAGACATCTTTTACAGAGGTAACTGCAACCAGCAGGGTAAAAGAGAAGGCCACGCTCGGGCTCCTCAGTGGGACTGAACCAGTTTACGTGCTAATCCCAGTGTGAGCAACTAGAGCTGGCACCAGCCAGAGCCAGTTGTCTGACTTCAGCATTTGGCAGGGAGGGACGGATGAACAAAAATATGTAGCGCAGGCGCTGGCTGCCCGAAGCCATGGGTTGTTCACTGTCAGCAAACGGACCCAGATGGAAAAATAAATACAGAGAACATCTTGAATTTGGAGAGTGATTCCCATGCTGCTCCAGGCTTCAGCAATACCCCTGCCTTTGCTTTTTAGTGCCTGCAGCACTTTTTATGGTGTGGCCAAGGGCAGGGAGAAAGCTCCCATCCCTCCCCCAGCTCACACGTGTCCGTGCAATGCCTCCAAGCCCAGGGATATTTCAGCATTTGCTATTTCTGAAAAAAAAAAACCAAACCAAACAAACAAAAAAACCCCACCATAATCCTGAAGCCAGAGCAGAGGAGGAATGAGGGCAAAGAAGGGATTTTGGCAGGAGAGTGCTGGCAGATGATGCTGTGAAGGGCTTATATTCTAGGGGACGGTAGCCTGATGCTCCCACAGGACAGTCAGTCCTGTCCTCGCTGACAGCCCGGGACCCAAGTGTCTGTCCCCACGGATGCTTTTGGAAATGCCACCTGTACATGTGCAACATCACGACGCTACATGCCGCTGTGACAGGGCTGGCACCCGGCTGGCAGCACAGAGGGCACCGAGGCGACACGGGGAGGGAGGAAGGGATGTGAGGCAGCGTGCAGATCTAAATAAGGCCACAGAGGTAAGGGCAGGCTCATTTTAAACAGTTAAAGTTTCATTTTAATAGATACCACACTGGGGAAAACATCCCCGATGACAAAGGGTAAAGCATGTACTTTCTTTTTTCCAGACGACAGGTTTTGCAGCCAGCCTTCCTGAGGAAATGAAGCATTTCCACATCCATGCCTCCCTCCCTACCCCACAATTTTAGAACCTGTTGGTTAATTTTAGCCAGGTCGGAGGAGGGTGCCTCAGGGGACTTCTTCTCCTATGCTTTCTAGGAAGTGGAGACAGCCAGGTCATGGACAGCCCCGCTAACAAACCCCGCGGGGGAGATGCTACAGGGTGGTCTGCTACTCCGGGACACAAAATCCACTTGTGCCCTCTGGCTAGTAGCTGCTCAGCACTTGTCCTTTGTACCCATATCTATTTCAGGTTCAAGAGAAAACAAAGTAGAAATGGCTAAATACCAATCCTGCTCCTCCTCCCAGCGATGCACCCAGCAAAGCCTCTCCTCCATCCCTCCCCATGCAGAGCTGGGCACCGGGGGAGTGCTGAGCCCACGCACCCCGCTCCCCCTCTGCGGGGCACAGCACACTCTTTTCTTTGGTCAATATTTCAGTCTGCAGATCAAACATCTCGATTTCCAGCCAGCTTCCCTATAGCACGTGGTTAGCTAGGCTGTACTTTCTCCCCAGTTCAACTTCCCCATTTTCTGGAGAAACATGGTACTAGTACTTGCTCAAATGTATAAAATATCCTTTTGGGGAAAAAAAAAAAAAATATTTCTACTGGTGCAGCTAAATGGCCAAACCCCAGTCAAGCTCATTGAGTGCACTTCTGATTTGTATTTCAAACTCTACCATTAAGCTTGTCCAGCTTGAACAGCCCGGATCTCCAAGCACCTAGCAGGGGTGTACCCCACCTTCCCCAAAAAAGTCATTAGCATTAGCATTTCTAAGACCTGACTGGACAGCTACCTGCTGGAAATAATCAAGGCAAAATCTGGTGGTGCCTTGGCACACCAGACACCTTGTCCAGCCCTAGTTTTACAAGTCTGTGCTTTGCATCAGCGTAAAATCACTGCCACTTAAGCAGATTGGCACAAGGAGAGCTAATTAAATAAGGCCAAGCAAATCAGTCATTGGAAATAACGGCTCTAGTGAGCCTCACATCTTTCCGTCCTTGTGAAGTGACCATGAGCCAGCCAATTTTCTCATGAGTTCACTGGGGAAAACATAATATATCATTTTCCATGCCGCGACCTGACCCCAAAGCTTCCCAAGTGTTTCCTGGCAAACTATGGTGCTGGGTGCGTCCCCTCCGAAACCAGCAGGGAGAACTTTCCTCTTTCTAAAACGACCTAGTTCAGAGAACGGAAGGGTTTTCTAACACTTTCTGAGGCCGGCAGGAGCTTGATATCAACCACAGACTCCAGCATCCTGCATTACCAGAGCGAGGAAGGTGCGTGTACCCAAGGGGAGCGATGCTGGGTGAAACCCCTGTATATCACTAAGCAGAATCACAGCAGCAATTGCTCCATGGTTCATTTTTTCCTGGGCTGTTCTGAATCTCAGTTGGATTTGGGGCTGGAGGGGCAGCAGCTTGGTCCAGTTCCTCTTGCAGTCCCACCAGCTCTCCCATGGCATGGGGGAATTAAAAATTAAATGTGGGCCGGGTGAGGAGTAGTGGGGATAGAAGGTGGCTGTAATATTTCCTTTTTAAAAGACCAGCAGGGCAGGAGCTGGAAGCTAAGCGGTAATTGATCTCACTCCTGCAGAACAGCATTTCAAAGTAAATTATTAGGGATGAGCCGGTCACTGCCATTTATGTTTCCCATGGTTGATGGCAGGCTCCCACTGCCCCAGAGACAGGAGAAACAGCACAGCCTGCCTAGCAAAACACCAAGAGCACAAACCATCCCACCATCAGTATATTCATGAGTGGAAGAGACCCTTCCCAGACAGCTGGATGGAGCTGCTGCTCTGCCACAGTACCTCTTGGAAATCTTCAGCTAAAACCAGCTCTAAGCTTCTTAACCACTCCCTCCACCAGGACAGTGTATTTGCTCCAGCCTAAGTTAGGCAGCCCCAGGGCTGGTTCCTGGCATGAGCTGCAACATGTCTGCAAGCGCCAGGCTGGCCTCTGATGCCCTCTGAGCCACAGAGCCCTCACTAATATTAATAAACCTGGTGCTTAAGTCCATCACCCTGGCTTTGGACACTGTCCCAGGGTGAGGGTGGGTGCGCTGCTCCCGAAGCTGATGGGTCCCCAGCCATTTACTCTGGTGTACAGGCTGCTCTTACCTCTCTGTATTTGGACATCAAGTGGAAACTCAGCTAGAAATCACCATGTTTTAAAGCTGATGGATCCAAGCCCAAGCATTGCCTTTCGTGCTTTTAACAGCCCGGCACCTCTCCGGGTGTCTGTGCACAAAGACAGGCAATGTCATCTTCCCGCAGCTCTCTTAACTGCTTATCGATCCCAAAGAGCCTCCGAATGGATTTCTCTGGCTAGCTATCATCCTCCATAGCCTGGGAGATCCCCTCTATATTATAAAGTAGACATCCCAGTTATAGCTTTATTTACTGCGAAAGAGCAATTAAGCCATCCCAGTTCAATTTATGGCCAGCACAGATAACTCCTCTTAACACAAGCCAAGGCCAGTTTAACTTTTGGATGCTTTCCTCTTGCCAGGTGCAAAAAAAACCAGCTTCATTTGTGTGCTTTTTAAGTCTCTAGCCCAAATTCAAACCTCATCTGTGATCAGTCCAGTACAAGCTGGGAAATTATTCCCCAGAAGTGCATTTAATAGATTTCCACTGCGCTCATTGCAGCCACAAAGTCATAGCTCAACTCATCCAGCTTTATTTTCCAAGAGCTGCATCCTGAAGCTGGTATTTGGGATGTCGGTGCTTTCAGTACCCAAAGGGATTTAAACATGCAGCTCCATGTTCAGGACAGCATGGCAAAGCCACCAGGCTATAAGGTACAGCAGGAGAAAGGCACACCCAGCCCAACCTGCGATGCTGCTCCACTTTCAGACAAGAAAGACACTGTCAGGAGAGCAGGGCCACCCGGGCAGCCGGCTGGTGATGGGGGAGACCCAGCTGAATGTCCACCCAGCCTTGTTGGAGGGGCTGGAAGCCAGGACATCCCTCCCAGCCCCTTTCTGACATGCTCCAGGGGTACACCATGACAGTCAGCATTGCAGCGCACAAATCCTCTTGCGGGTCTGAGCCTTAGCTGCTATTCCAACAGTTTTCAATGGATAATGTTCATACTTTACAGCTTTACAGAAAATTCACCTAGATTGATGCAGATCTGCACTTTATTAATTTTTCAAAGTACCAGCAGTGAATTAATCCAGTTGGAGACTGATCTAATTTCTCAATAACGCCCAGATTTTCCACATTATCAAATTCATTTCTCAATACCCATTAAGGCAGGTGGAGTTTCGGTAGCCGGGTGGATCCCCTCAATGTCGCTGCGTAATGCTCCGTCCAGACAGCTGAGCTGCCAAGAGCCTGCTGAGAATACGCCCCGCTGATAGCTGTCCTCTCCGGATGAGAGTCTGTGGTATTTAAAGAAAAATCTCTTTTTAACTAACTTTTTATGTCTTGGCAGGACAGACTATTAAGATTGGGGAGAGCAGGGGGAAGTGCTACCATTTCTGACTTAAGGAGCTACTACATGGCACTGGTTTTTAAAACACATTGTAAGAGTTGCTGCCTTTGCTCTCAGAGCTGGTTTGTAGGCTCAGAAACAGGCTTAGTTTTGCATTTCTTCAGTGTGTGGTGCTGTGCTCATTTTACCAGGATGCAACCTGCCTCACCTGCAGCATTGCCTACACCACCTGGGAGCCGTGGACGCCAGGAGCCCCTGCTAAAGAGCTGTTGTACCCAGCCAGCTCTCTTCTCCTGCTTATTAATTTGACACCCAGTTTCTGTTCTAGGCCTCGTTTGCCTCCTGGCATGAGATGCTTCCCTGGCTGATGGCCTGGAGACCATTTCTGATGGCCCTACAAGAACGATGCCGGCACCCACTCAGCTACTCGCACACTGACGGCCACCCGGCACCGATCAGAGCCACACTGCAACCCAGGGGGAGTGGTAAACATCTCAAGATGCTGCTTTTTCTTAATCATACACTTAGAAATGTTCAAAATAATACCTAAATAAAAAAAATATCAACAATGATAGCCTGGCTATTTTTGAGCTAATCCTTGCAGAGGTGGACTACACTCTGCACACCAGCCCTGCTAAACTGGTGTTGCCTCCCATCTCTGTTGCCTGCTTGAAGTGAGATTAATATGGGTTTTAATCCTATCAGTGTTCATGGAGCAGCAGTTCCATGGTGTTTGCACTGAGCACCCTGGTGATAACCCAAGAGTGCTTTCCAGGCAGCCACAACCTGCATCAGTAAACACCTCCCTGCACAATTACAGGTGCCACCACCCAGCAAACCCGCTTTCCCTTTTGCTTTCCATTCTTGCGCCCTCCCGGGCCAGCCAGGAAGGAGCAGGTAACCTGCCCCACCTTGTTTCCCTGATGCCTCTCTGTGCTCTATGGCACCTGCACACCGGCATTTCCTGATGCATTCACATATGTGCTTTCAGTTGAAAAAAACCATCTCAGCCTGTGCATTTGTGCCACTCCTGGCTACGTAAAGGGACCTTCTCCTTTGTGAGCTCGTGTAAATAGTCCTGCCACTGTGACTCGAGCTCACAGGTACAAAGGTCCGTCCCGGCGGGAATACATGCTTCAACTCATTTCCTGCTTTTGCCATAACTCATCCTATCTACTCTAAGGAAAGCAAAGCTGCGACCTGTTTCACGGAGTCCCAGAAGCCCAGAGGTCTCGCTCACATCCTTGCCTGCATGGGAAACATCAGAAGCTTCTGCATCGCCTGGGCAAGGAGGTAGTAACAAACCCCACAGCCTCCTCGTGTGAGGGACCAATGTCGTCTTAGCAGCCACTGTTTTTTTTTAGAAAATATTGCAGCATACAGCGTGCTGTGAGCAGCATTGCCTCCCCAGAAAGGCGAGATGGGAGCACTGGGATGGGACGTGTACTGGTGTAGACTGGGAGCACTGGGACAGTCACCACAGTCCCTTGGTGGTACAGCAGACTTACAGGCTTATTTGGCTGTTTGCGCTCAGACATAATGAAAACAAGAGGGGAAAAAAATAAAGACCTATGCCCCTTACATTTTTTCCCCTTCTAGCACTTCGCACAACGTCTGAATGTTAATTTAGCAACTTCCAAGCAGGACAGTAGCCTTATTTTATGGTACAGTGACAAATTAATTTAGGAGAAAAAAAACATTCAACATCTGAAATATAGTATTATTTCCTGCAGCATTAATTGGTGGCATCAGTACCGTGTAATTTGTTACTGGTGGCATATTTCTGTATGGCTTCATTTCCTTAAAAGCATGGGAATTAATTAGGTGTTAGTGGCGGTAAGGGACTGGCAGGCACCAAGCATAAAGTGGGCAATCATTGGAGAGGCTTCCTGGCTGCATGTATGCATTAAAGGTTAGTAAACCACTGGTGTAAATTCCACAGCTCCCCTGACTTATGGGGATTAATTTACTCCAAGGCAGATGTGTTTACACCAGCTGAGCACCTGCCCCTCTATATTTAAGTGCAGAACAAGAATTCACCTCATCTAAGTAATATATGGCAACATTTAATCATTGGTATTCATTTCTAAGTAACTGAGTTACTGAGGATGTCTTTTCCCAACTAACTGATATCCTCAGTAATTTCTGCTGAAAAGGAAGTCAATCAGGCAGCATCCAATCCCATGTTGTCATTAGCCCTGTGATGTCATCGGCCCCATGAATCACAGCCTTTCTGCTGACACCATAATTGTATTTCACCTCGTTTTCTATTATATGCTGAGTAACTCTGGATGGGAAAACACCCATCTGTCATAAGAGCAAACAGCCCCAGTGAAGAGCTGCCAAGGGGAGAATTTGCTGCTGGGAGTTTGTGCCCCCAGCTCCGTGTAAGCACCACATGCAGTTGCAGGGGAGAAGCATCACCTCCGTGTTCAGCACCGGAGTGATGGAGCAGCTGGAGGCACTGCCCACACCACCCGCTCCATGGCAGGTTGGAGTCATTCCCAGGAAGGGGAGAGATGGGAGAAGACTCAAGGAATGGCCAGAGATTTGTGGCAGGAGACACTCATGCCGGGCCGCGGTGCCTGTTTCAGCCCCACGGTGTTGCATCATGGGCAGCCACAGCATGGCATCGGCATCCTCCCCACATGGGATGCCTGGAGCGCGCCAGGGGCCAGAGAGCCGTGGCTTTCGGAGGAGGGGGTTGAGATGTATTGGTGCTAATAGGTGGATAAGGCCAAGGAGGGAGGATAAGATGCTTCACATGAAGCTTCATGCTTTCACAAGCCAAAGAACGTTGCAGGGCTGTAAACAGAATAGGAACTGCAAAAAATTGCGATAATGCAACGATGGAGCATGTCAACACCTACACATACATACACACGCATGTCCATATGAAACCACTTAAAGGCAGAAAGCTCCTACCTGACGCCAAAGGTGCTGCACCGCTGGTCGTCTGCCTGCCCTGGTTCCTCAGTGGAGGGCCATGGTGGAACGTGGGGCCAGGAGGCCACGCTGATGGGCACAGCCAGGCCTGCTGCGGCTCTGACAGCTGCACCCGGTACCTCGCCACCCAGCTGCATTTTGGGCTCCCTCACATTGCGCCAGCACTGTGGCGGAATTAACGCTGCCAGTTTGTTAGTCTAATTTGGAAATACATTTGTGCCTTTTACTGGAAAAACAAAAATTATGTTTCTGTGAGCAAAAAACAGGAGGGAAGAATTACTGTATCTTGGGCCTTTATTGTAAAGCACAGCCAATACTTCGTTATGGGGTCAGAATTAAAACAGACAATGGCTCTGATATCACCAGCATGATGAGTTACAACATTTCCTGATGACCCTGTAACCACCTTTTATCATTTTAAGCAGTGCAATATGTGATATAACAGGGCAGGAGTTTTGCTGAAAGCTCATGAGCCTCTGCAGCATGTGAGAATTGCTGGAGTCTGATAGCCCAAGCCCATTTCAACTTCTTTTTGACTTCTTGTTAGCAACACCTGGCCAGAAAAGCTTCTAAATATAGTGTGTCCAGGGGTCCTCTGACCTAGCACTAAAATGGCTTACCCTAAGAAAACCTTCCCATGTCTTACAGTCATTCAAAATTTATTTTAAAATTATATATTTTTATACATAGGCATTATATATTTATATAAACTTGACCTTTTAAGCGCTGCCCTGTGCACTTGTTGAGCATTACATATAAACCGAATATGAAATATTTCAACCAACAGCTTCAACGTGACATGTGAGCAAAATTCAGGGCTGGGGAAGGCAGAGAAGAGGAAGGCTCAGAAAATCAAATACTAAAGACAAACATGTCTTTAAACCCCGTTCTGCACCAGGTTCATGAGATGCTTTACCCCCAGACCTCGGTCCTCACGCTCCAAGATGCGGGCAGGAGCTCAGGTGACCTCTTTGAGGTGTGCTGAGATCCGTGAAGACAAAAACTAGAGATGCAATGGTGACTTGAGCTGTCAAAATCCTAAAAACCTAAACACTTTTTGGGCTGGTCAGCAAATAGAGCAAATAGCAGAAATGTTATAGGAATTAAGAAAAAATTCTCCAGTTTCATACTTTCTCATGGGCCTCGTATAAAAGACCTTTCCTACAGGTAACTTGATAACTCTGTCATCAGACCTCCACTAGAGCAGATCAGAAACAACTTGAGTCTTCAAGCTGATAGTCATACCTGATAACTAGTGGCAGTGAATTTCCCAACACAGGGCTTGCAGCATTAACATTTAAAAAAATCATGAGATCCTCAAATATCATGATGCTAAGTCTCATAACCTTTAAGTCCACTAGATTCAGGTTTCTTTGACTCTCACTGTGCTTTTGGGATGGAAATAAAAGACCTTGTTAGGTTTAGGAAACATTGCAGGGAGTCACCATCACCCATTTCTTCCCACATTTACGTTTCTGGTCCCCTAAATTCAGTTATCGTAAGTGACAATTTATTTTTAAATAGTTCTTTTCAGTGGTGATGCATTTTGATAATACTTGTTTTTAAGCCAATTTGTGAAACATTTTAAAGCTTGGTTGAAATTAATCTCCCTTTGAAGCTCAGTCTGACCAGAACCACCATTAAGCAGGTCCTGAAGTTTGTCCAAGTTGGCTCACAAAGAAAATCTCTTTCCACCGAGCTAGGAGTGGCCCCATGTCTTTCACAAGTTAAAAGGAAAGGAGATGACTAAGATTCAAAGACAGAATATTAGAAAACTCCCTAACACTGAGGTCCTGAAGCACAGCCCCGTGCTGCACTGCCTCCCTGGGCGCACAATACCCAAGCACTCCATTCAATCCTTTTGCCACTTTTCTACCTTTGATAACACATTTTCCTGAAAAATCAAAACCGAGTTCAGAGAAAGCCTTGCATCGGACTGCATTAATTTTGTGGGCTGAAATCAAAATGTAGAGTCAGGTGTTTGACAGCTGCTCTATAGCACTGAGTGAAAGCCCTTTCCTGCTTTTCTTCTGCATTGCAAGGTGTGTATTTTAGATAAAAGTCCCATTTCTGACCAAGGCACTCACTGCAGTTCCCTTAAGCAAGAGGACAGGGTCTGCTCCTGCTCTCCCCCATCTTTCTCACCATCACAACATGCCTCGTGGCTCCTGACCCTTGGCTTTACCTGCTGCCATGAGCAGCAGCCTCTCCCCTCCCTGCAATTCCGATTCATGCCTGAGGCAGGTACCCCCCAGCATCCCACCTCCGGATTTGCAAATAAGCACAGAAAACCATCAAATCCTGCTGCCCACGTTTGGCAACCCCAACCTTCTGCCTTGCTGGCTGCTGCCCTACAAGCCTCTCGGCTGCTCCACATCGCACCAAGGCTGGATGGAGCTGAAGGCGCAGGGACGCTGGAAGCCAGCCCACCGTGCCCCTGCGCAGCTTCGTGATGCCCAACCATCTCATCCAGTGCTCTCTATTTGTATGTATAGATAAATATACACAAGGCAGAGCTGAAAAGACAGAGTCAGCTCCTCTCTGAAGTCCTTCAGCTCCTGTTACTGCCAGATCCCCAGTGCTCTGCGGCATGCATGCTCTTTAGAGCAGCCGTCAGCCTGGCACAGCGCAAAGCAGATGGTCATAACGACTTGGCCCAGGGCCGCTGTCAGCCCCCAGCTCCTTGCCTCACATGATGTTCACCATGCCACCTGGGCCTCCTGCATGCCTGTGGGGCTGGGCAGGACATCACGCAACCGGGGGCAAAGCCAGAGCAGTTGCTGGCGTGGCAGGGGTTAACACCGAACGGTCACAAAAATCACCAGCTCATGGTGCCCCGGCATCTCCATCTGCCACAGATGATACTTCTCCTGCTCGAGCATCAGCAATGGGCTCGGGGTAGCTGTGGGCAGAAGTCAGCAGGGAGAGGAGCCATGAGCAAAGCTGAGTGGCAGAGGGATCACAGGCCATCAGGCAAATCCTCAAAAGTCTTGCTGTCACCCAGTAATGCCGCGCTCTTGCTGGTTGTTGCTGATGCAGCTTCATCCTGCTGCCGCAGCTGCCTGGAGGTCCCAGGAAGCATCCACTGCTGCTGTTTGCCCCTAAGACAAGGGCACAAGAGGCAGAAAACAGCAGAGTGAGGCACATGGCCAAGGCTACAGAAGGAGCAGGGATACAGGGAGCAATAGCAGGGGCAGAAAGCATGGCCTGTGCCCAGCCGGCCTCCCCCAAAAGGGGTAGGGAGCCAGCGGGGAGCTTGGGCACGGCCACAACCCATCATGCCCCTGGGGCTGGGGACAGGGGCTGGGGAGGCTGCAGGGAGCCTTAGGCAGCAGAGAAGCCATATGCAGAGATTAGCAGTGTGCATTGCTCGGGTGTTTCCCCCACAGATTAGAGGTTTTGCACCGTCACCAGTAAACTGTTTGAGGGTTTTTTTTGCCAAGAGCAATAGCTGCTCCAGGCAATTGCAGGAGAGCCCCCAAGGGCTCTGCGATTCAAGGACTAGGGAGCTATTGTAGCATTAATACAGCCGTGAGCACGTGAGAGCCTGAACAGCTCTCCTCCAAACTTCGCTTGGAGGAGCCCCGCTCAGCGAGTGGCTGGGCTGCGCATGCGCTCCAACTTCCTGGCACTCAGGGAACCTTCCCAGATCACGTTATGTTCATGTGTCCTTGGCTCATCTCTGTACAGTTGAAAAACACTGTAAGGGGAGCCAGTTAATTGAGACAGCTGGTCTCGCAGAGCAAAACCCAGGGAAACAGTCCCTTCCCGTTATGCTTAATTGGAGACCTGTTGCTTTAACGAAACCAGCCTATTTGCACAGCCCTGCTTTCTGGAGGTGTCTCCAGCTTGCGTTAGCCTGCTGGTCAGGATTAGAGGGGCCATGCTGCCTGCTGAAGCTCTGCATCGCTCCCAGGCTGCTCTGCAACATGGCCCCGCAGAGTAGCCAGTTCCCCACCATTTCAGCCCATCAAATTAACCAGAGTCAAGGAAGGCATTAACGGCAATGGCTGGATGCTACCTCCAAGCTGACATGGAAGCAGGGGGATGAGGACAGAGGGGAGGCAACGTTATCGCAATAACTCAGTATTTAGTCTACACAGCACTTCTGGCGATGCATGTCATGACCTGTGCTGCATTAACATACAGCATGAAAAGCTCCTGGTCCACGGGGGGGATGTTCCTAGGCACTGCTACGATACAAATAAATAACGATAATAATACTTGGGGAGGGTCTGTCATCTGACCCAGCGCCGATGGAAAGAGCAAAGAGCTGGCTGCCCACATTCGCCGACAGAGATTTGAATCCACTGACATTTGGCCGCCAAGCGGAGAACGGCTGACAGTTGTTTCACAGGAGAGCTGCCGTGGGCAGCTCGACAACGGGCCCACCGGTGATGGGATGAGCTGCCGCCGCAAACCAGAGGTGTGCTGGCACTGGCACCTGCACCTGCACAACTCTGGGCTTTACAGGTGCAAACCATTCACAAGCAGATGAGCTCCAAACACCGAGTGCACGATGAACAGCCCTTGTGCAACGCCCAGGAGCTCTTATCTTACCTTTTTTATGGCTGCTTATTTAAGGAATACTTTTAGAGCAATTAAGATGCTTTGTCTCTTCAGTAAAGTGTTTTCCCTCATTGAACAGGGACCAGTCCTCATTTCCTTGGCTCTGCAGGGGTGGTCACAGGGGTTGGGTCTTCTTTTGCTTGAATAACCCTAAAGCAGACAAGGACACAAACTGGGAGAGATCTCTTGAGATAATCCCTTGAGATCCTTGGATTATACCTTGAAATAAACCCTGTGAAAGAAGGAAAACACAGATTTGATGGAGAACTACCCACTTCCAGGCAGGCAGCTTGGTCACTCGAGAGCTGTGAACTGACAGTCGTGTTGTCCCTTGCAGGCTCTGCCCGAGCTGTGGAAGCGAAGATGAAGGCAAAGCCGATGACCTCAGTAAGTCTGTTGTGGGATCAGCACTAGCAGTAGATTAGGTGGCACTGATGTTTAAAAATGCAACCTGAAGTATAGCATGCTGGGAAGGCTTGGTTCATGGAGGACACTGCCTTACCTCTCCTGCTTTTCCACTTTCTGGAGGTCTCGGGGAAAAGTAAACTAGCTTTCACTGATCTTACCAAACAGGAGGGCTAAACTCCAAAGAACTTGTGTCAGGGAGTGATACACAAATTACCAGTATCACCTCCCTGGTTCCCTAATTTCCTAGGAACTAATAAATAGCATGAATGATTAAAAAACGTATTTGATTTGGAAGCAATGCTGTGGTACCTCAAAGCTTTGCCACTTGCGTTCCAGTACAATGTTGTAGCACACTTCTGAATTCGCTCTTCTTTTACCTCTCTAGAAGTATGTCAACGTTTTACATGACATAGTAAAATATTTCTGGAAAGAAAAAAAAAAAAAAAAAGGACATGCAAGGAAATGACTGATACTCCTTCCCACCGAGTTTGGCTGCGCTGAACCTAAGCATGTCTACTCTTGCCTTTAATCGTGATATGTGTGCTTGGCTGGATTAATAGGGAAGGGAGGGTGGTTGGTAGTCACCAGCTCATCCTCGAAAGAACCAAATTACGGGCTTTGCTGAGCACAGTGGCTGTTTCAGCACTATGGTAAACCTGGGACTTCTCTGGGCAATCTGAAGGAGCCCGCGGGAGAGACAAGGCAAAGTAGAGCATCGTTCCTGGGGTAACGGTCCATGCACAGTTCTCCTCCCCCGAAGCTCAGGCTTAGCAGGAGCCCGCAGGGATCGAGCCCATCACGTTTCCAATAGGAAAGCTGAGCAAACAGCACTGTCCTTGCAACTGTCTCAATGACACAAATAATGTGCTGCAGAGCTAAGGGGGACAAATGGTAAATCTCCAGCTAAGAACAATGATAATGAAAGTACAGAAGTGAAAATTCATTACTTGAATCTGCTCGGGAGCTATCTTGAGGGACCCTCTTAGGCTTTCTGGGTTGCTTTAACCCTTTGGGTCTGGCTCCAATATTCAGGCCAACGTGCTATGTCACTGACTGTGCTTTCCTCCTCCTTTTTCCCCCCATTTCTTTATCAAAACAACTTTCTCTTTCTCCAAAGTGCTGTGCATCTCACCAGACCTGCAGCGCCATGCCATTCGGCACTCAGCTTCCTGAAACTATGCAAGCAGAACAAAAAGCATAATGTGATTTTTGGTCAGCTGCTTGAGGAAAGAGTCTAATAACGTTTTCTCACCTTTCCAACAGCTCACGTGGAGGCGGGAGCAGGGACTGGACAAGACAGACAGCCCAGCTCCACAGGTCAGCTCATTCCCTCCCGAGTGGAGAAGTCTTTCCTGACTACTTTTTGGTCTCCTGGAGCAGAGTGGGTGTATTTCAGCACTGCTAATGTTGCTTAGGATGCCCTGGCATCCTCCCAGGTCTCTGAAAAGTTAGAGATGCCCATCAGGCATCTCAATGGCAACCCCGGGATGCTCATTCCTGCTGGGCGCAGTGTCCGTGTCGGAGTGGCAGGCTATCAGGTTCATCTTCTAGTGCCTTTTGGAAGGGCAGCAGGAACTGAGAGGGTGTCTGGTTCCTCTCAGTGCCCTACCAGGCTGCTGGGGAAGCAGCACACCTGGGGGCTTTGACCTGGGGAACCGGCCCGCCGGTTCTTCCAAGGTGGTAGCAAAATACCTGGCAGAGCATGAAGGTTTGGCTGGTGCAAAAATGCTTTGGTGTTTTGGACTTCTCCCATGGCCAGGGTGAGTGGCAGCAAGTACAGGCAGCCCTTACTTGGCAGGTGTTGCATGCTACAGCAAACAGCCCGTGTCTCCAGCAAGTGCCCCATTTTGGGTGGGAATGGCAGTAACGCAGTCAGCCTGAGAGAAGGTGTGGTCCTCGAGGGGGGCAGGAGATGTGGTAAAGGAGAATACCATCAGTGCCAGCTTGATAGAGCAAACCCATGCCTCCTGGCCCATGAATAGCATTGCTGCCCACAGCGTAATGCAACGAAGGGGCAGCTCCAGGCAGTGCTTACCTTCTGGTCCTTGGCTAAAAAGAAAAAATGAGTTTACATGTGGAAGAAATAGCCCTGCCTCCCTATGGACACATTCTTCCTGCGAGCCAGCTTCACGTGTTGTGAGGGACATAGCAGACCTCCTTCGTGTCACTCCTGGCCCTGGGAACACAAGGAGTCAGCAGCACTCCTGGTTCAAGGACCCTGATGTAGCAAAACCAGGCCTGACTCGCCCTGAATTATCATAGAATCACAGAATGGTTTGTCTTGGAAGGGACCTTAAAGATCATCTAGTTCCAACCCCCCTGCCGTGGGCAGGGACACCTTCCACTAGATAGGTTGCTCAAAGCCCCATCCAGCCTGGCCTTGAACACTTCCAGGGATGGGGCAGCCACAACTGCTCTGGGCAACCTGTCCCAGTGTCTCACCAACCTCATAATGAAGATTTCTTCCTAATATCCAATCTAAATCTACCTACCCTCTTTCAGTTTAAAGCCATTGCTCCTTGTCCTGTCATTGTGTGCCCTTGTAAAAAGTCCATCTCCAGCTTTCTTGTAGGCCCCCTTCATGTACTGGAAGGCTGCTGTAAGGTCTCCCCAGAGCCTTCTCTTCTCCAGGCTGAATTAAGTTTATCCACCTCCTATTGGCATTGTAACAGCTCATTCAATCCTGACAAGCACCGGATACTTTATTCAAGGGCATCTGAGATCATGTTTTGGTAGACGTAGTTCAGAGAGGTACCCACTGAAACACCAGGGTTACTCCTTCAAACACAGGTCTCACAGCAAATTTGAACTGTTCAGCCCTTACTACCGACACTGTGGTATGTCCCACCAGCAGCAGATATGCATAGACCATCCCAAAGACAAGAGATAGTTTCCTCAATAGCTTCTCTAAGTCATCGGTGGACTTGCTTCTCTTGGCACTGTTTTGTCATCAGCTCATCCAATAGCTCAGGTGTCCATGACCACCATGTAGAGCATCCAGCTCCTTCCACAGCATCCTGGTATCTTGGGTTAAGAAGAAATAAACACAGTGAAAACTATTTCATGACCTTGCCTCCAAATGACCATTCAGGTCCTTTAGCTCAAGCTCCAGGTAAACACAACCAGGGATCAAGCCCATCTGCAGACAAAGCTCCCAAGGAACAACCACCCCACTCTTATGCTGTCTCAGGAAGGAAGGTTTGGGGGTTTAGTCCCCCCAGGGCCACTGTCACTCCAGAAGGCTTGATTACTACAATGTCTGCTTTCCCTCAAACACCACTACTCATACTGAGCTGCACTATTTTTTCCAAACTTGCTTTCCATTTATGTTTGTCATTGTATTAGAAAATACCAGGTTGATTGGGCAGAGGAGATAGATAACTCGCGTGTCTCCTGGGTCAAAAAGAAGGACTTTGCTCATCACTGCAGCAGAGAGATGTTGATAAAATACAAAAGATGATGCTTGGCCTAGCAAAGCACCTTCTGCATCGCCCAGCAAGTGACATGCTGCTTATTTAATTAGAAGGGGCAAGGCTCCCTCCTGAATAAACCAGAAATAGCCTTCCAGGGAAAGAAAATAAACCTGCCTGGGTATTCTGGAGCACTCTAGGAAAGAACAGCTATACAATCTCCACCAGACTTCCACAGTACAAGAGCCAGAGTTTTGGAGAAGGGGTGTGTTGAGAAAGCCAGTCTGCTCAGGGGGGAGAGACCCTGTTCATATTTAATACTGGTGTAAGTAAATATAGCGTGGGGTTCCCTCTGCCCTTCATTTCTTCACCTATGTCTCTCAAAACATTTGTAACCGTACTACCTATCTTAGATGCATTTCACATCGTACATTAACCCAGCTTGTCTGAGGGTAATTTTATGGTAAGTGGTTAACAATAAAGCACGTCGCCCAAGTGCATGGCTCACGCATAATTCAGGTTACTGGGACACCTTAACAAATGATCCCTAAACCCTCTGCAGGGTATCCAAAGGCTAATACAGCCTGTCCCTGGAAAAGCTGAACGAGCCATTTTGAGAGCTGCTCTGGCAGTGGTTAGGAGAGGATGAAACCTCTCCCAGGGATCAGCAGCAGCCAGGAGATCTTGCTGGCCTCCCAGCAAGGTCAGGGGGAGAGGGTCTGTTGCACTTGCCCTCACTGCCTTCAAAGGATGAGTTATTTGGAGATTATAAAAGGATTAATGCCTTAATAACTGCACGCAGCCCGGCCAGAACCACTCTCCTCATCTAGAAAGGCCAGCAACAAAAAGTAAGCCAAGCAGCATGCTGAAGGTCAACAGATTCGTGCTCTGACAGACAAGACAGCATAGCTCTCCTGCCCTGACAACCTTTGGTGGTGAATGTCCTGCCAACATCCCCCTCCCTCCCTCCAGCAGCCCTGCATGCTGGGGACAGAGGCAGCCCTGCCTTCGGCTGCTGGTGCTGCAGGCTGAGGGGCATCCAGCTGCCACCACGCGAGGGGAGGAGGAGCACCCTGTCAGAGCGACTCAAAGTGGCCGAGGACACAGGGCCACTCCTGCAGCTCTCTGCCACTGGGAACCAACATTGGTATTGTTCATTTTTAAGAAACCTTAGCAAAACATCTGCTGAATCTTCAGTTGCTGAAAGTTTGTTCTTGAAGGAACAAAGAGCAGCGATCATCACGGCAATGTCATTTTTCACTGAATAAAAGGGAAAGTAGTAGAAACCTGCAGAAATATTTGCAGTCCTCTCTCTGAGCACAGAGGTGTGACACGCATATTCCCCAAGCCACAGCTCCACTCCTCACCCAGCCCTGTACTCATCATATGGCTGCTTCCAGCATCCCTGTGCAGGCAGCCAGGGCAAGGGTGCCCACACACTCCCCAGTGGAATGAGTGCTGCTGTACCACTAGCCAGGGGCCAGCCAGGCTTGGCTTTTGTAGACCAGCAATCCCATCGGAGATGCACTACCTCCTGCCAGAGGCTCTTCCACCTGGGGACAGCTATTTCCCCAAGGCAGGCAGACTCCAGCAAGGAGGCAGGTAGACTCCAGCTTCAAAGCATCGCCCCACCATGTTTCTTCCTGGGGGTCGTGGCATTCAATTCAGTTCTGCACCAATCCTCATTGTCTCCCTGCAATCTAGATACGTCCTGACCTCTCCTTGCAGGACTATCCCAGCCATCAATTAGCTTCCCAGTTGTGTGGATACCAGGAAACTGAATACACGGGCTTATAGTTCAGTGGAAAGTTCTGCTGCCGTCTTAAATCATAAAGCACAGCTGCTGACACAGCAGAAGCTGCAAAATGAACAGAGCATCTGAGCAATCTGTGGTTTGGAAGCCGCTGGGAGGAGAATAAGCGCAGTGTCTTGCAGCTCTGTTGGAGGGAGGAAGAAAGGACAAGCAGGCCAAAAGAGTAGATTAAAACTCATCAGAGTGCAATTGTAATGCGTTATACAACATGAATACGTCCTGGTTCTCCAAAGTTAACTTGCAATTGAGAGAGAAAATGGAAGCTGAGTTTCAATGCCTACAAATGCAAAGTAATGCCTGAAGAAAAAAAAAAAAAAAAAAAAAACAAACAACAAACTCCAAATATATACACACACGCACACAATAATGGGCTCTAAATGAGCTATTCTGAGTTGTGAGACAGATCTTGGGTGTCTTTTTGGATAGTTCTGTGATAATACCCACTCGGTGGCAGGGAACAAAGCGAAGCTAATGCCGGGACAGGACTTTAACAGGAAGGGCACGGAGAACAAGACAGAAGTCATTGGTATGCCTGCATGTGGGGCAGCATATCCAGCCCTGGTCCCCCAGCTCAAAAAGGGTATGGTAGAGCTTACGAGAGCACAGAGGAGGAGGAGGAGCAGCAATGGGGAACAACTCCTGCACAAAGGCTCTACAGCTTGGAGATGACTACTGCTAATGCCTTCATGGACGGCACGGATAGGGGAATTAGCAATATTATTTGTTGTAACACAAGAACCAGTAAGCAACAAATGAAAGGCAGAAGTTTTAAAGCAACGAGTATTAGCCAATTACCAAAGATGTCATCAAGGGCATGTTAGTTCCAAACTAATTTAAAGGGGCTAGGATTCAGCCTTAGATGACATTGGCATTGCCTCCACTGGAGTTACATGCCCAGGCTTCCTCTCCAGACAGTGGAGAAGACCCCGTACCACTGGGATGTAAGTCATCATCTCCCCCAGGGTGGACAGCTAGAGCAGGTCGGGAGAATGTGCCCTGTGCCTCTGCACCAAGGAAAAGGGCAGCCCTAGCACTTTCTCCAGATGCAGGCATCTACAACAGTCTTGGAAAAGCATTTCGGCACCCTCAACCACAGCCCTAGCAGGACCAAGGTCTCCAGCAGCCACCCTTCGGCATGGTGGAGGCAGAGCATCTTCCCACCACACCTTCTGCTGGAGCCTTTATGGACCACACAGAAGGCAAAACACCTGCAGAAGAGTTAAAAACGCTTTCTTCGGGAACGCAGCCTGCAATTTTCTTTCCTACCCAATGGGATTCAAATAACCTAATTCTTGCTCTACATTTGTATGGTCTGTCTCTCCCCTGGATCACCCCTGAAGAAATGACAGCCATGTGGTAAATACATGTAATCATGCCACTCTGATAGCTTCTCTTGTTCTCTGGCCATTAATTCATCTCCCTGGGACTTAGGTGAACATTTTAAATCCTGCAGCAAATTCAAAGAGCTGCCTTTATTTCAAAATCAACACAGCCATAAAAGGCTTTCTTCTTTCCCTCCTCAAAATGTAAATTTTTTTTAGCTTCAAAAATATCCTGGCACAGAGACAGATGTTGCTGGTCACGACCTTATCTCACACCAACGACAGGTTTCCTATGCATAAGAAATCTCATGGTTTTAAAAATATCTCTCAAACAAGGAGGGCTTGCTGCTCCAGGGGGAGGTAGCAGCACCCACCTCAGGCAAAGCCTTTGCCTTCATGCTCATGGCACCGTCAGAAAACCACAGTCAGTAACCTTCCCTTCCCTCCTCAAGGTATCCTTTTGTTGGGAAAAAAACAGAAGAAAAGAAAATGCAAAAGAGCCCTCCAAAAACAACTACCTTCTCCCTGATGATCGTTATTTCTAGGAGAGAGGCAACTTCCTGCGGATGCTTTCATTGCGCTGGAAACACATTTTGCCTGAACAGAGCTGAGGCCGTTGGAGGAAATAATACAGCGGAGTGGTGCTCAGCCTGCAGTACTGCTGCCTGTGGGCAGCTGGGCCAGGAGCAGCCAGCTCACCATTAAGAGAAATAAAATAAGACTCTACTAATTTTTACAGCCCGCCAGGAAGGAAAGCACCAGCAGCAACTGAAGCAGCGACCGCCACATGCTCGGCTGCGAAGGCTCCAGCTCTGAGCTGCTAGGGAAGAAATGTATCGGCTTAACATCAGCTGGTGCCACCACAACATTCATTTCACTGAGTTCAGCTCATGTTCTCAGCATGACTTGGGTTGCACCAGCGAAACCTTCTTTTATCAATGTCCCCACCCAGGTTTTTTTCCTTCTTGTTGTCACCAAGTCATCACCATTTTGGAGCTGGAGAGGAACGAGGTTAAGAGAAGACCAGGAGGAAGAGCAAGCTGCTTTGCTGGAGGAGTGAAGCCAGGACATGCAGGGAAATCGATGGGAGGCAGCAGCAGAGTGAAGTGGCATGGTGGGAAGACGCATTAGCCGGAGCAGAGTTTGGTGCAGGACCTGGGTGACACCAGAATTAGGATTCAGCTGTGCCAATGAGTAGTTCAGTAGATCAGACAGCCCCACCTGGGAAGATGAGGGAGACAGGACCCGCAGGAACAAGGACTGCCCCTTGGACAAGCGGCTGGGGAGGAAAGGGTGCTCCTCGCTGGGTGGCACGGGCAGGAGCAGGCAGGAGCAGGCAGGAGCGGCAGGGCTCGGTGACAGGTGAGAGGGGGTGCTAAAGGCCAACAGGCAGATGGCGAAACTGTGATTAGAAAGTCACTCCAGCCATAAATCTCAGGGACCTGAACCGGAGACGGGCAAGCCCCAGATGGCTTGGAAAGTCTGCCTGGCAGAGCCCAGTGCGTCTCAGCGTGCATCTGTCCCTCCCTCCCTCCCTCCCACCTCCAGCTAGCTCCTTACAGCCAGAGCTGAAACAGGGACCCCTGAACCTAAAACCACACTGGTGCACGCACTAAAGAGCAAAACCGCTACCTGGACCACAACAACAGTATTACCCATCCCCAGCATGGGACTCTCGCTGCATTACTGGGGCTTACATGCAACGTCCCATCCCTGATGTTGTCCTCTTGGCAGGGATGCTGTGGGCACCATCCAGGGGGTCATGGAGGGTGCAGAACCACACAAAGGTGCACCAGCAAAGCTGGATGGAGGAAGGGTCCCCGCAGCCATGCACGCTATTTCTGGATCTGCTGAGGAGCTGCTTAGGGCTGGATTTGCAAGCAAGCACAGGGGCATATCGGCTGTCCGTGCTTTGGAAGGGGCTCAGGAATAGAAAAGGGGCAGGAGATTGGGAGGGAACAGGATTTATATAGAGATCCACAGGGAAAACCCGTGTCTGCAAACATGAGTAACCTAACACCAGGCAGTAGTACCAGCTCCTGCCTGTGGATCCAGGACAACAACTTCCCCCAGCCCACAGCCAGAGGAACCCAGTGCTTTCATGCTCCTGCCTGAAAAGTGCTCGTGACACCCACAAAAAGGCACCTTGCACATGCCAAGCTCCCGAAACCCCCCTTTGCCAGCCGGTGCCTCCCACACCCCTGCAGCCCTTCCTAATGCTGCCGGAGAGTCCTTCAGCCCACAGGTGCTATCGCTCCCCAGGGAGCACCAGCCAAGCCGGCCGGGGCTGGCACCATGGACGGGACGGGGGCCAGTGATAAAATTAGAAAGCTTCTCCCTGCCAGCCCCTTCTCCAAGCTGCAGGGGCCAGCTGAGCCCAGTTGCTAACCCGCACTGTAACCCTTCTTGTCCCCCATTTTGTAGGGCTGGGAGAGTTTCTAGAAAGCCAGGGGTTTGCACAGCTTTCCTTTTTGATTAGTGGGGTCTCCAGCTACCCCAGAGAGACAGGCTTGCAGGCTGATGCGGGCAGAGGGAGGTTGATTTTTTTGGGTCCTTTGGGGCAAAGGGAGGTTGATGGTTTTGGCTCCTTTGGGACAGTCCAGCTTGCACCATGCAATTCCCTTCGTTACCATCGCTTTGCACACCCAGCAGCCCTGCAAAGGCTGACCCTCCCTGCTGCAAGTGGCTGCTCGTGCCCCATTTCTAGCCCCTTTCCCGCTGCCACAGCTGCTGTCCTCCTCCTGTGGCAGTTATTGTTATTATTTATACTCCCAAGCATCCTTTAAGTTTCCGCCAGGGGAGAGGATCAAAACAGAAAGCCTTTTAAGGATTTCTGCCAGCACCGGGAAGCGAATTCCCCCCAGCAAACAGTGCTGCTGGGGGATTTGAGTGTAGACAAGTGCTTAAAGCTGAAAAGGGCAGAGAGAGGGGAGGGGGAGCCGGGGGCACACTCTGAAACCAGACCCCCCTCGGCCGAAACACAGCTCCTTCCTCTGCTTTAGGAAACGAATCCCTCCTGCGATTTCCTTTCAAAGGTGACTTGTAACCTCTTCATTAGGGTTGGCTTTGGCAGAGCACTCATGGTGCAGCTGGCAGGGCCAGCCCGCCGGTGCTGTGGCTTGCGAGGGAGCGCGCTTGCCTTTCCAAGGGTGGAAAATAAACACGGCAGCTTGCAGCAGCAGCAGCTCCACGGGAGGACCGGCGTCCTGGCCATGCTCTGATGGGTACCATGGACTTTAAGACAGATCCCAGTGCAGTAACAATCAATTTGCTGCTTATTGTCCACCCTGAGGAGACAGCGAGCAAGCAGAAAGGGCAGAGAGAGAGGCGGACGGAAGGCAGCCGAAGCGCAGGTAACGTCCCGCCTGCAGTGGGTGCAAGGGAGGGGAGGGCTGCAGGTGCAGCACCAGCTGCCCAGGAGACGGTGAAGCAAAGCAGCAGCTTTGGAGCAGGGTTTTTGCTTCCCCCCCTCCTCTTCTCCTTTGCAGACATGCTGCAAAACCCCTAAACTTGAAACATTTTTTTGTAGAAACCCAGCGTGCCTTCGCTGGTCCTCCTGGTGCAGGAGAGCCCTTGCTCGTACAGTGCTGCATGCTGCATGTTGCTTGGTGTCTGGCTCTGGTGCATGCAACCCAGGGCGCAGGAGGAGGTGACGTGCGCACAGATACTAATTTGAGGACCACATTTGCACCTTGCTCTGTCCTGCAGTGGCCCTGAGATGCTTCCATGGGCTCTCTCAGCTGTGCAAGGGGAGCAGGGGGAGAGCTCGGCAGTTTCATCCCAGACCAGTACCTACTACAACAGAGTACAGGGGCAAAACTGTTTTGTTTGAAGCGTGTCTAGGCTTTGTCTCCAAGGATGACTACCCTGAGCCATTTATAGCTACAGTTTGGGACAGTCTCCCTGTCCCAGCTCCTATCCTTCAGGGGGTCTTCCAAAAAGCTAAGGCTGTGCTCTGCAACTGTAAGGAGATCCTCCCTGCAGAAGTAAAAGGAGAAAAAGGAGTATTCCTGCTCTAAAACCTTGGGGGAAAGCTAGATTTTTCAGACAACCAGTTCCAGGCTAACAAGGTAGGCAAAGCTAACACAGAAGTCATGTTCATGCTTAATCTAACACAGCATCCAACACCTACCCAAATACAAGCAAGCAACTTAGACCTGGACTATTGCACTTTCTTCCTCCTGCTATTTCATACTCTAGCAACAGGGGCTGCAACAAACACTGCAGACAAGAGGGAAGGTGGATCCCAATGACACCTAGGTTCAGCTGGAATGATGGGTTACATGAAAGGTTTTGGGCTGCTAGGCCTCCGGGCATTGCCAGAACCTCACTCCAGGAGGTCAACCTGCCAATCTCACATTTATATTTTATAGGTTTACAGGATGATGGAAATGGAAACAGCAGATCACGGCCACCTCAGAGGAGAGACCTTAACGGTATGTCATCTTCTCATTCTACCGATAAACTAACCGCAGTACACAAAATCCATTTGCAAGCTGTTAGCACCCAGCTGTGCCTCTCAAGCATAAACATGCTTGAAACAACCCATCCCTTTCCAGTGCTTTGAGCAGCTTCAATGGAGATACGCAGAGGGCCTCTGGCCATGTGTCATGGAAAGCATCCCCTCCATGCCCTCCTCTGCCCCATGGCCAGGATGCACATGGGTGGCACTGCAGAGCCCAGGCACAGCCATTTGCAGGGGATTGTCCTGAAGCTGCCATGGAGCTTGGTCATATTTCAGGTGCACGGAGGTCTTGCATTTCACAGCCAGCTGATGGCAGGGGAAATTCAGTCCCCCAAATTGCTCAGGTTGCAGATAGAGCTTCCAGAGATTTCCCCAGCACTCACACAGCTTAAGCAGGATCTGGGGTGTGCAAGAAACCTTTGGGGTTTCAACCCATCTATCCACCAGTCCTTTCTTCATCTTCCCCGCTCAGAGATTGCTGAGTGCAAGGCAGGTGTAATTGCCATCCAGGAACAATGTGGCTGTTAGTCTTGAATGTAGCCCTGCCAGTTCCTCACCCCTCTGCCCTGAAACAGTTCAGAAGGAGCATCTGAAGGGGTTACCCCTGGCTGCACGCAGCCAGGCTGCAGGACTGCGATGCAAGAAGACAGAGCAGCTCCTGGGGAAGGGAATCAGACCATCCAGTTTTCTTTCCTGGTAGTCTAAGCCTAATATGGTGTCTAGCAGAGAAAGGTGGGGAGGCAAAGGTAAAGCAAGACAACAAGTGATTCTCATGGTACCAAACAGTGGATTCTAGTTATACCAAACAGGAGCTTTGCTTCTATAGACCAAGCAATAGCAGTATACAAAAGCCATGACAATACTTGATAGGAGCCCTGATCCAAGCCCCTCTGAAATCAGTGGTGGCTGGATGGCGCTCACAGACTGTAAGCAAGCAATGTTTCATGGCAAGATACAACTTTAGGTTTTTGGGGGGTGTTTTTAAGAAATCTGATGATCTCAGACACCAGGTAACAAAAGTCTCCACTCTGGGAAGCAGATAAATATTCAACAGTCACTTTTCCATCATGCTCAAGAGGGTGTGCAACTGGAGCTGCAGAGACAAGTCAAAGCCTTCATTAAAAGCCAGAGGACAGTATCAATCATTCACCACCCTAAACTAATGGCAGGGGTATTTAATATGCATATGGGAAACCTTTCCTTGCAACTCTACCTTAGGCACAATTTAAATCCCCATGAAGATTACTAAGAATTCAGATGCCAGAGGAGCAGGCAGAGCTTTCGCTCCTCTAGCACCACGGGGGTTAATAAATTCCCCTTTAATCGGTCGCTGAGAATCTTGGTGAAGCCTCTGACACCACGGAGCAGCTGGTGCTGCCGCAATATTTACAAACTGTATTACATAAGCCTCTCCCCAACCCCACCGAGGTAAACAGGCTGTGGCCCCATGCTGCGCCACGAAATCCCATCATTCATGGGCCTGATCCTTGTCACAGCCATGAGGTACGAATGGTATCTGGCCTTCAGGATGAGCCGTGAAAACCAGGTTCCTTGCGCTGGTCTCTGGTGGCTGGCAGGACGGCGATCCCCTGTCGCTTTGAAAAAGAGCAAGGGATCTCCCTGGCATCCTGGCCAATGTCCACCCCGCCTCCGGCAAGGCTCGAGCATCCAAAGCCACGCGGGAGCTATGGCTCAGCGTCACCTGGCATTTGCTGACCGCCCTGGCTAACTGTCAGCGCAGCCCAGGGGAGCAGATTTATGCTGCCTACAATTCTCTGGGCACGCCAGGTGCTCCACGCACCTCCCTCTGCCCCAAGGACCCTGGGGCTGGTCGGCATTGCTGAGATGGTGAGGGGCTCCCAGAGCACAGAGGGGAAAGATGAAGATGAGGCTGAGATGCTGAGAATCACACCATGCTCCCATTCAGGGACCGCATCGCCTCCAAGCTCCCCACACTGCCCTTCCCTCCCACCCAGCTCTCCAAACACACACCCGCTGGTCCAAGCACCCTAACCTCCCCACCCTGAGTGGCAGCGCCTGCTCCAGCCCTTCCCCGGGGCTGGAGCATCCCTCTGGAGTGGGGCCAGGCACCCCTGGACCACAAGCAATTGGGCTTTGAAGCTGGAGAACGAGGTCAGGCTTCTTGTGTCGTTACTTACTTCACTGCTGAGTAAAGGCACAGATTTGGTCCGCTTCTGTGCCAGGCACCTCTGCTCTCTTCAAAGCACTGAGATGTTTTTCTTTGTACAAGCAGGCCGGCGAGTCTCCGGGGAGCTCTGCAAGCAGACACAAGCCGTTACTTCTTACTCTAACGAAGGTAAGTGTCAACCCAAGGAATAACGGTTTTTCAGAGCAGGGCTTCAGTGAGCTCCCACTCAAGATTTTTGTAATAAAGTAACCACAGAACACCCCAAAAGAGCAAAAAAGCACCACCCTGACCATTTTGTGATCTTGAGCATGAAGAATTAAAAATCCTAGGGGAGCCTGGAGAATCCTTGGGTCTTTCAGCATGGATGTGGGTCTTGGAGCACCTGGGTTCCCACCATCCCCCTGCCCACCAGGACATAGCATAGATGTAATCAGAAAGCATGATAATAACATATTCCTGCCATTGTCAGATATTCCAGTGCTGATGGAAGAGTGCAAGGGCTGGAAGAAATAATATTGGCAGAAGTTTAGCTTAAGACAGCTGGTTGCAGAAGTCCTTTCATAGGGTAGATCCCTGCAAGGAGCCATCCCTGCACTAGAGCAGGGGCAGTGCTGGGCCAGCTGTGCCCCAAAGCTCTCCCTGGCCAAGGACTTGTCTGGCCACGGAGAATGAGGAGAAAGGCAAGTGTTTTTTATATGAAGGATGTCTTGATTTAAGAATAGTAAAAAAAAACCAAAAAAACAAAACAAAACAAAAAAAAACCATAAAAACATCAGCAACCATTTCATACCATTAGTTTTTAAAGCAATGGATGCAGCACTTTGGAAAAATTTCTGTGGAATTGCATTTTTTCAGTTGTTAAATGCCTTTTAAACTTACTGGAAGAAGGCATTCCTCGTCATTAAATTCATTTCTTGAAAACAAAATAATTTAATTGATGGGGGAAAACTGAGAAAGTGGAAGTTGGCAAGAAAACTCACAAAAACCCAAAGATAAAAATCACCTTGAGAAACAAAAAAGGACCCCTGAAAATATAAAAATCGTAAGGAAATGATAGTGCTTGCACAAAAAGTCATGTATTTGAGAAACAGCTTCATTTTACCTTTGAATTAACTGACAAGATACACCAACCAGCTCTGATCTTGACACCCTGATATATACAAGCATTGGAGTAAAAAGCTAGGATTTAAAAGGGGTTTTTTTACAGTTTTTACAGTTTTGCTTGTCTTATGCTTTTGGAGCTTTAAAGGACATCAAACTTTTCTCCATAATCACAGGAGATAAAGAAAACTTCTTTCTAAAGTTAAATTCTGAGGAAAAACTTATTCTTTGATGAAAGTACAGATTTCTACCTAATTAGCTAGCTTTCAAGGAAAATCCCAAATGTCACAAGACTCTCAATAAAATTGTGGGAGGTAGCACTTGCAATTGGATGGCAGCCCTGAGGTGCATTAACATCTTGGCCTTCAGTCTCCAAAGTAACCTCTGTTTGATCCAAAATGAGGAGCCCACGAGCACGCTGAGGTCCTCCAGGGAACCTCGGTGGTTGCAAAACCTTCTGAAATACTTGCCAAAAAAATGCAGTCTCTTCCAAAAAGTTCAGGTAATTCTTACAAGACACTCCCTTTTTTCCTTGTACTTCTCTCTGTGAAACCGGAAACACAAGACCCCCAGATTTCCATCTGAGGTTGTTCTGGAGCATCATGGCATGCAGAGCGCAATTCCCAGGTCATGCCTGGACTGCAGCTGGCTCTTCCAGGATGCTGCCTCTTACAGGCAATGGCCGCTGCCAAAGGTTTTAATATCACAAGTCAAACCGTTTTCATAGCTCTGAGCCTTTTTCTGTTTGATTCCAAGAAAAATCAATGAAAGAAATTGATTCTCTGCTTACTGTATCTCCATCAAGAGCTATTTAATATGGTACTAAGCCTTTTTTTTAAGCTGCCACAGAATTCTCGTTGAGGACCTCTGCTTTGTTTATGATCTGCTTTATCACCTGTTAGGCTATAACTGGCTGTCTTTTATTTTCTGAGAATTACAAATCACGCCAGAGGTGACCAGAAGCTTTCTGGCCATACAGTTTTTCTTAAGGGTGCTTTGCTGTGCCAGGAAAGCCAAGCACTGTAGTACCTTTGCAATCGCCACAGCTGCCACTTCTTTTGCTGAAGTTAAGAATTAGCTTCAGCGATGCCTTGACACGCAATGCTGCCCTTCTCCTCCGTGTCCTGGTGAGTCTTCCCTTTCTTAGGGAGTTGTTTGTCATAATTTCTTGCAGGAACTCAAGTGACAGTGGAAATTCATCCCAAGGATGCCACCCCACAACTCTTCAAGAAACTCTCCTTTGGAAAAGGTACAGCCCAGGCTTTGAATCCTGGCAGAGCGGGTCAAGGGTGGGAGGGAGAAGGGGCCACATCCTTCCCTTTGCAGAAGTAGGGAGGGCAAGAAGCCCTCTGGGAGCTCGAGGAGATGCTGCACCCCTCGAGCCAGGGTCGGGGTTCCAATGATTGCACTAACCATGCCGGGGTTGTTGCAGGTCCCCGGAGGCTGCCCAGCCTGAATGGTCAGGACAACAAAGGTGAGGGTCTGCTCTGCCACGGCATGTCTCCAAGCTAGCTCTCACCCAGGAGGTTGCTCCCGGGAGGAGACAGGCTCCCTTCTCCCCATGGATGCTCGAGGCTCTTGAGAGGATGCCAACCACTAAGCCCACTCTCCCAGCCAGGCAGATGCTGCTGGACCCTGCCAGCTTCTGGGGCCTGAGGAGCAAAATCATTCTGCTCCTAGGGGAAGGGGAGTCTTCTCCTCCACAGGCTTTGGGATAAGGCGGGTGGTGACAGTCTGGGGGCCGCAGTGTCCCTCAGAAATCCTCCACCTGCTGCAGAGCTCTCTGCAGGGTTATCATCTAACAGCTCTGGAGCTCAGCTCTCCCTTCTTCCATGCCTGGGGGGTTTGGCTGGGTGGTGGGCAGAGGTTACATATCCCCAGCCCTCGGGCTAGAACAGGAGATGTCTGACTGCTGGGGAATGTGGCATCTACAGAGCCACAGGACAGCAGGGAGGGGATGCAGGGCGCAGTGGCGGTCCAGGCAGCCTGCTTCATCCCTCTCCCCTCTGCACCCACGCTCCACAGGGTGTTGACATCCATGTCTGAATGCAAGGGAATGGGAAAAGAAAAGCCTCAATTTCAGCTTTTTCCACCAAGTTTGCTCCCCAGAATAACTTTTTTCTATTTGTCTTTTTTCCCCTGCCAACAACTGCTCACCTCACGTTCCCTTCCTCAATTCTCTAGGTTTCCAGAAGACCGAAGCCCCGCGGCCACCAGGAGGAAAAGACCTACACGGTAACTATTAGCTGTCCCCTTGCCCCACGCTGGTGGCACGGTGGAGCACAACGTGGGGCAGCCCCAGACAGGAAGCCCTTCAGTCCTAGAACAGGGCTTACCCTGCTGCAAGCCTAGGGTATTTAATTTCTGCAAGACAAGGGATTTAATTTCTATTACCATGAGTAGCACTCAGCTTCCCAGCCCCCTGTTCATCAGGGTGGCAGATGGGGATTGCTTTGGGAACGTCACACGTGCCCGAGACCTTCCCAAGGCTCCACACCCAAGGAAGGCTACTCTGCAAACAGGCACGATGCACACTTCCTAACTGCACAGGGCTGCATGAGTTACTGCAGATTCCGCATCTGCAGTGAGCCTTTGCAGCTATAACCTGATGAAGACAAAAAAACGATAACCAATTTTAAAAAAAACATCCCATTCCCAAAAGGAAAGAAGTAATTTTCAGAGCTGTAGAGAGTGGGAACCTTTAAACGCGTAAATCTGCTTTATCTCTCTTTAGGTCAGCGTAATAGCCCATTTCAGGGAAAACTGAGATAAACAAACAAGCCTGTTTAAGAAACAGATGCTGTGTGCCTACACGCTGATTTTGGCAGACAGGTGCCTGCCCAGCACAGGGTTGTGTCTGCATCTCGCCTGGCAGGCTGCACCGTCACCAGGATGCCCCACAAGCCCTCCCTGGGGCAGAGGTTTCCAAGAAAAGCAGGGCTCACGTTAACAAAACACCTTTGCAAGTCAGGAATAGACCCCACACGCAGCCCAAAGCAATTCACTTCTTGTCACCTCTCTCCAGGCAAACAGCAGCTCTATGGCACCATTCGTTCACCTCTCCCAGCACTTGGGAGTCACGCAACAGCATTTTCACTTTGTGATATCTTTTAAATCCTTTTTTCCAGAGAAATAACAATCCCACAGAGATAGCTAGAAGAATCTCCTTAGTCCTGAATGGCTTTGACAGCACATGACAGGGGGAGAGATTGCTGTAGAGCTCAATTCTTCTCTCACCAGCTCAGAAGAAAAAGGAGTGCTGAGCAGACGGCGGTCCAGGGGAGATGTCCATCCGATACGTCTGTGCACTGAGCTATAGCTGGATCACTTGGGTGGCTCACTAATGAGAGAGAACAGTGTCAGCTCATTCAGAGGCTGTTAAAAAATAAGTTATCTGATTAATTAGGGCAAGTTATTAACCCTTTATTCACAGTGAGTAGAACTGGGAGCCTAGAGCCTGCAAAGATGCAGAGGGGCAGGCACACGAGTTTCAGTCCAGCTGCTCCCCATGTAACGTTTCTCATGAGCTTGAATTTGTGCAGAATCATGGCCCTTTACCATGCAAAATAGTCATCGTTTTCAGCAAAACTACTGAAGAAATACAGCTCTCTGCTGAGTTTTTTAAAAAGTCAAGTTTTTGCCAGGGTTCCCACAGTACAGATTTTCCCTGATACTCCTGCATTATATCTTGTCTACCTCCATATAATATCCCGGGATTTTCTATGCTGTTATACAGTGCCAAAGATGCAGGGGCACCTCCCGCTCCAGCATTGCCCAAATTATACCAGACTAGACAGGATGGCTCCTGCTTCCCATGCAGCTGGCAGGGACCTTCTGTGAGTGCCCTCGTGTCCTCTGCTCCCTAAGCACCCGCTGATGGATGCCTCCATGGCTCGGGCAGGAGCTCCGCAGTGTCCTCTTGTTCAAGCATACAGCCAGGAAAAATACCCCCTCCCTTCCCGAGACAATGACAACTTGTTTCTTCCCAGCATATCCATGGGACAAATCCTCTTTGAAATCCATGCCAGTAGATCTGCAGCAATTTGAGAAGCTGGATGCCTATGCATTAAAAGTAAGTCTTGCTTTTGCCTCTGTCCTCCTCCCTCCCTCCCCTGCAGGGACGTTCCTTGAAACCTAGCTACCAGCACTAACACCAGCTTAGTCTGAGCTATTGGGGAAAGTGCCTCAAAATCTCCCAAAGAAGTGAAAAACCCTTTCCCTGCAAACATCAGCAACAGAGATCCCATTCTAGGAGGGAAAACTATGACCAAAAATACTTGCTTGAAACATGGAACTACAGCTTTGTATTTCTATTTTTAATGAAGCTCGAGTTAGAGCAGTCTCCCAGCAGGTTGGGTCTCACTAGCTTTAGAAGAACAAGGGAGCGGGGAAGGAAGGGAGATCTACCATAGCAATTTCTTCACCACGATCTTGCAATGCTTCCTCCTCACAAACAGGTAAATGTCAAGAACAGCGTAGAGGAACTCGTTAAAGCCCTGCTTAAACAAGCCCAGACTGATCTGGAGAAAGTCCGAGCCATATGGATATGGATATGTCATCACATAGGTAGGTTGAGATCTTCAGTTGAGAAGATAAGGCTGTTGCTGTCACCCTTGTTACTCTGCCATTGCAGTATACTAGATATCTTGTGGGTTAGTTTCACGTGGTGGGTGGTAGGAAGGCTTTCTGGATGTATTCATCCAGAAATATATTCAGAGGTTATCTCACAATCTCTGTTTCCATACTCCCTCTCCTAGCACTGCCAGGACCTACAAGGTTTGCGTGTAAATGATTTCTTTCCATGTGATGTATCTGCAGCTCCTATGTGATTTATTTGCGGGTGTAACCATACAAGTCCCTATCAACTAAGCAGCCGGAGCATGAAGCCAGGCTGCCAAGCACCAGAGGCTTGATTGTCACATTCAGAGCCACCCAGCGCCACCAGAAGTTTCATCTCCACCACAGTCCTGAATCCCCACACACCCCCTGCAGCCCTTCCTAGAGCATTTTGCATCCTGGTGCCTTTGCTCCGGGAGGGTCTCGGCATAGCTTAGGTACCACCGGGAACCATCAAGCTGCCTTGCCCAGCTCAGTGTCATCACAGCTGCTTCTGCAGCTCCTCTGTTCTCCCTCTTTGGGCAGCAGATCAGCCCTTGCAAGGAGCAGCCTGGACCCAGCCCAGTGCTCAGCACAGCCTGCCCTGGGTGAGGTGCCCTCTTGCCTTTGACAGTCTCTTGGCTGTTTTCGCAGCCAGCTTTGCCCCTGTTTATCGTGGATACATCCTGTGCTCCAGTCTCTAGCCGGTACCTAACAAGTCCATCAGCCACGTCAGTGCAGCACATCAGAGAGGCCAGCTTTCATAAAACGTGCTGGCACCTGCTTGATTGCCGTTCCTGCCTGTACGTGCACCCTTTCAACCTTCATGAGAGCTGCAATCACTCAGTTTCCCCTCCCCTTCCTAGCCAACCCCAACCCAGGCAACACCGGCATTTCAGAAATAACTGAGATGCAAAGAGGACAAGGAAGGAGAATGAGGCAGCGTTTGTAGCCTCTCCAGTCTGGCACATCAGAGGGGACAAAAAGCTTCTTGCCACCCCAAGCTCCTTGGTGGGGGGAATCTGAAAGTGCAACTTGATTGCATTTTGCATAGCATATGCAAAAACATTTCTTTCCCATTAACTCCTGGGGGAGGAGGGGGAGAAGTACAACTATTCTTTCCCTCACCTCTTACCCATCCTGATGGGCTCTGGTGTGGTGCAGTTCGCTGATGGAGAGCAGAAAAGCAATTCGGGAAGCACTGGCCTAATCTCACGCCCACTGAGATCAGCAGAGCTTTGCCAGCAACTGCACGGTTAGCATAGTTAGGTCAATCCCAAGCAGCTTTAATCTTTCCCTTAAATATGCATACTGCTGATTTCACTGCATTTCCTGAAACTGAGCATTTGGCTCACCCAGCGCTGAGCTCCCATTTCTGCCTGCCACTGCCTGAGCGAGATCCTGCTTGGGACGGCCAGTCTGGTTTGAGTCGGTCCATTTACCTTACACACATTCACGGGATGTCTCTGATCCCTGACAGGTACGCTGTGATCTCCTCACAAGATTTTTTTACACCATCTTGGCCTCAGTTCTCCTTCCTTCCTGCAGAGGCTGACCCCTATTTACATGCATGGGAAATAAACACAGTGCTAGAAATTTAAATCGGCTCACAAAAATGCAGTGTATCTATCCTGGAAGAGCACTGACAATATAAACTCCTTCCTTGTTCGGATTTTAAGTGAGAGCGCTGCTCCCTGGATATCTCTTCCCACCCAGTTCAACTCCCTCCCTGCGATGGACTGCTACCTCCATGCAGCAATAGCACTAAAAGAAATTATTTTAGCTATCATTTCTAGCATGAACACAGAGCCCCGTGCAGCCAGCTAGCTCTCCATACCTCTCAAAGTGCTGTGCAGCTTTGCTGGTGGTCCAGTGAACAGCCCAGGTCGAGAAAGCCAGGCTTTCCCTACAGCCCCACAAGCCAACCCTGGGGCAGCCGCCAGCTGAGCCCCTTAGATAAAAGACAAGCAGTTGCAGCATTTCATCAAAGCACAAATACAGCGTGTTGCCAGCTTTTTTCCCCTCTTCTACAGCATTTGTGGAAGGAAGAATCAGCTGATGCAGCATTCTTTAGAGCTTTGTCAGAAAAATATGTTCGCATTTTAAGAAAGAGGTTATGGACGTGACCATGGTTGGTCAGTATTGAATTAACCTTCCCAGACCAGTTCCCCAAGCTCTGTCTGAAGGAACCCTGCTGTGCCACTTTTCTGCATGCAAACAAATTAAGATTTCCTACGCTTCCAGGTATTAATATGATTCACTTGCAACAAATCATTTCAAGTATTTTCCAACAAGCTACTTTCCAGGTATTTTTAATACAAATTGCTTGTAAAGAGTGCAAAAAGCTCAATGGTTTCCTTTGACAGTAACAAGAGTCTGACTCCTTCAAATGTAGAGCGCTCTGTTTTTTACCAGGAGCTCTTGAGACTTTAGATCCCCCCCACACGAGGGCAGCCCCTGGGGAGGCCCACTTTCTGTCAAAAAGCAGAGTTTTCCTCCCATTTGGATTCAACTGCTGAATCCCAGCCCAGGCTTGGAACAGACGGTGATGAGAGAGAGACCTCGTCCCTCTCCCCCCACCAGCCGTCCACGACATCCTTGTGCAGCACACACCGCGGCTCGTTCCTCTTTGCTCGCACTCACAGAGATGAAAAACAATCCAACCATTGCTCCTGCTGCCCATCAATCCCATTGCCTCAGGCTTTTGGATGAACTTTCGTCTGTGTTCCTTCCCACAGAATACGACGTAGTGGGCTACCATAACAAAAGCCAGCTGTCGAGCAAACCCATAGATGTGCTTCAGATGGGGAAGAGCGTTTGTGAGGGATACGCTGGGCTCTTTGAACAAATGTGCAGGTAAATTAAACTCACAAACATTCAATGCCAGGGAGAGTTAACATTCATTGTCATCTCTGTGCCTATTCTGTCTGCCTTTGCATTGACTGATGTGACTTTAAGCAGGACATGGAACTTCAGCTTTCAAACCATGCTGTGGAAAAACAGCAAGTCCTAGAAAGGTCAATTTTGCTTCCTCCTCCAACCCCCCTTCCCCAGCATAATTTACTTTGTGCCATCTGCTGAGCTTCGCATTGCATTAACATAATGGCAGATGAAAACACAGAGCTAATTTGGTTAGAAGAAGCTAGGTTTTTCCTTTGAGTATCTGTATGTGAAGGTTAAAAGCATGGCAAGACTTAAACAAGAAGGAGTGTTGTCTCCAACATGCTCCCATGCAAGAGGCAGGCACAGTCCCAGAAGGAGCTTTCCCAAAACCTTCTGGAGATGCCCTCTCCCCCCCACTACAGAAGCACCACAGGGACACTGCTTCACACTTACCACACCATTTTCTGCAGTCAGCCTCAAGGTGCATCACTGCTGAGGCCAATACTGCAATTCCCATTTTATAGCTGCGTCAGCATTTAATGACTAAAATCCATTCTCCTGCCTACAAAACCTTGTTGACTTCATTGGGGATTAGTTGCATAAGTGACTGGGATTTCCCCCACAAAGCAGGACTTTACAATCACAGAGCCATTTCATAGCAGAGGCAGCCCGTTCCTTGGCAGGGAGCACAGGCGCCTTGCATATGAATGCAGCGCAAATCCCTTCTCCCTCCCGTTTCTCCAACCCAGTAAAGAAAGGAGATGGTCGTTGCACAAGGCAACCCTCAAGCACCACAGCAAGGAGCAGCATCTCGCCTCTCACAGCTGCATGCAATAGTTTGGTTTAGAGGAGCAGTGAAGGCAAGGAAGGTGCTTGGCAAGTTTGGGACCAGCCTTACGTAGAAGGGTTGCCCAAGAGGAGAAAACTGGACCTGACAACTCAGGGACACAAGATTGGAAGGGGCTTTCCTAACAGCAGAAAGCAATGGTGTACTTTCCTAAGAGCGTGGGCTTGCAAGGTGGCGCTCCCAGGGAGCACCTTCTCAGCAGAGCAGCTTCCATTTACAAGACAGCATTGGAAAAAATTAAAGACTAGTTATTAATTGGCATGTGTAAGTAAAAATTGGCTTTCCACACCATCCAAAAAGATTTGGGAAGGTTTTCACCATGAAACAAAAAAATCTACAGGGAAAAGGACAGATGTGAAAAAAAAAAAAATGCTGTGCCAGATGCTAAAGAGGTGAATGCTTCCAACCAATAACATATCCCGCGATATCGGATCTTGCTTTCTAAAGAGTAAAGTAAAGAAATAGGATGATGAAGTATGAATTTATAACTGCATCTTATGGAACAGTTATTAGCAGTTAGAAGTGAGGGAAATTTGCATCTGTTCATTAAAAAGCATATGTTTAGTTCATTACAAACATTAATCTTTCCAAGGATATCTTTTACTATTTAAAGGCTCTGTTGATTTCATTCCTCAGTTCCAGGTTGATTATTCATTTTGTGATTTGGGAAACCTCCCAGTCATCCAGCCTATTACTTTTGTCAAATATTAGCTAAATGTTTAGCTCCTTTCCTGAAAAACTATAACCAAAGACAACACGCCTTTCTTGCAAGGGAATCTCCTCATCCCTTCTTCTTGTGCACTGTTCAAGTCTTATGCTGAGTCTAAGCATAAAGGAAAGAGGCAAAGAGCAGTCTTCTTGTAGAAAAGCTTTTCAGAGCCAAGTTTTGGGGAAAAAGGTCTTTTAACATGCCTTTTTTTCCTAGCTCCCGTTGAGGCCCCTTTAACAAAGAACCCAATTTGCCAGTCACCAGGAGTCCCCCACAAAGGGTCCTGCTGAAGTGAACGGCTGACACTGATTGAGTCCTACTTGTCCCAGTGCCAGCAAAGAGAAGAGTTCCTGTTGCAGACACAACACTGTCACCTCCGACCACAGCTCTGGCAGCCAGACTTCTCCCCATTAGCTGAGACTCCTGTCACAGAGGAAAGGTGGGCACGGAGAATGGGAAGCTGGCCACAAAACATCAGTTTCCAAACATCAGGCGTAATAGCAATGAATGTAAACACAGGCTTCTTACCAGTATTTTAGCAGCATTTATCAAGAATTGGCTTCTCAGCTGACAACCAACTCAAGGAGGTAGCGTGGCCGAGTGAGTCAGGGAGTGTAAATTCATTAATTCAATTTAGGGCAAAACCTAGCAGTCCAAACTTGGGGAGAAACTCCCTTACCAGAATTAACGCTGAAGGCAAAACAATTATTTACACTTGAGAGGTTTCAGCACCACCTTTGGGAGCAAAGCTGACCGCACTTCCTACAGTTGGTCTGACCACTTAGCTGCTCCTTATTCATAATTAGTCTGAAAATAATCCAGGTTTCACATCTTCTTGCTTTTCCTGTTTTCTACAGTCAGTAGCTTTCCTTCTTTTCAGGCACAGGAGCACACACCTACCTACCACAAGTATAAACCATTCTGTCTCCCTCTGGAGAAGCCAGATTTGCTTCTTTTTTAGATGAAATCAAAGTCAACCTGAAATCAAAGGGAAGCAGGTGCCATTGAATTTCAGTGACACCTGTAGCAAGATCCAGATGATTTCCTACTCTTTTTGAAGCAGAAAAACAACTTAGCTTTTAACCTCCTTGCTGCACCAAGCAGATGTTGCCAACTGTTTCTTAATTCAGTTCTTCCAGTCCACCTTGTATTAGGTGATCTTCTACCATCACATTGCCACTTCAAGCATTTCTGGAGATCTCAATCTTCCCTCTGCCTGGTTAATTTATCTGTATAAAGTCATTTACACAAAAACGGAGACACGATCACTCTTTTCACCAATACAGGATTGCTCTTTTACAGGATGTTTTAGCCTGGTCTTTTGTCTATCCATTATTAGAGAGAACACTGTTTAAATGCTCTGACCTTTCTTTTGGGAACTTTGAACACATCCAAGCACAAACTCTTCTTGCTGCTTTGCTAACATTCACTGTAAGTGAGAGCACAGAGAGAACGAAGGGCACAACTTGTCCCTTAATGTTCTCTCTGAATATCCCAGCTAACAAGAATGTCTAGAGAAGCCTAGAAGGATTAGATGCCAATCCCCATGAAATTAGTGGGAATTTGGTACTTAGGCCCCTTTGAAACTCCTAGGATCAAATCTTAAAGTTCCCGGGCCAGCTCCTAGTCTCAGTTACATCATGTAAATCCAACCAGTCTTGTCAGTGGAGTTGCTCCAGATTTACTGCCCAGCTCCACGTTAGAATTTGGCTCGCAGGCGCCTGCAGCCTGGCAAAGACTTTACAGACCACCTGCGACACCAGGTTTCTCAATGGCATTCCGTCCAGTCCTGCCACGTTCGTTTTGAATACCTCCTGTGACAGGCAGTGCCTCGCTATCGGCACATAACAGCCCACGCTAAACGAGAGCTGGCTTGCATGCTTCCTCCTCCTCTTTGCTGGCCATCTTTGGCAGGGATGGGGTACTGCCACATTTCTCCTCTCCATGTATAACTTGGTCTTCTCTGCAGGTTACCCAATATGAGCTCCCAGCTGGCTCTCAATCAGCCCTTTGCAGTTATGATTCTATTTATTATACTCTTTCTTAAAGAATTTTAGAAAGAATGTAAGAAAGAGTATCAAATAACTAAGTAACACAAAGATGTCCAGGTTTGAGTTCAGTAAGTCTGTATGAGAAGCTGAATTGACCACCTTCTCTTTAAACCAGCATCATCTCCGTGAAAAAAGCGATCCTCCCTATAAGCCCTACTGCACTGCCAATTACCAGCCAGTATCTGTTATCAGACCTTGACTTCTTAACAACCATGCTAATTATCTTCCCCATAAATATCACTTTTCTTCTGAGTTAAACCCACATTATGCAGACAATCTTGCTCTTGAAGCATGCACAGTTTATTACTTAAGGTAGCTGTTCCATTTAATGTACTTTTCAATGAAGAAGAAAAATGTCAATACCATCCTACACAAAAGACAATCCTCTAAGCGAAGTAATTTTAGATTAATGCTGAAATAAGATGCCAATGTTAGATTCCATTGCTATCAACAGCGGAGAGCTTATTAACACAGTGCTTATTTAAATCTTATTTACACATCAACACAGGTATTCATTATTTTTTTAAAAAGAGACTATTTAATCATTTGTACCCTGGGCAAGCACAAGCTCACTCTTTAAGGAAACTAAATCAGCATCCACAATCCCCTGAGGTCTAAGATACCTTAGTTGGTGTCAAACATCAGGTCTACTGTTACAGAGAGAACACAAGCATGAACAGACGCACTTTTAATTTATAATTACGTGGGCTAATTGTGGACAGCATCAAAGGGATTCCACTGAGTAACAAGACAGAGAGCAATTAAGCACACTTCATCTTTGTCATCCTCCTCTAACAATGTTGAATTGATGGTGCATCAGACAAAAAGAGAGGGAATATGCAAAAACGGGAAGAGAAAAGCCCCTTCCTCCAGTGGGATGCTCTCTCCAAGTGCCTATGCAAAGACTACAAGAAAAAACAGCCCCTACCCAACACCTCATTACCTTGGGTTACTCTCACATGCCCACCCCATATAAAGTCATTCACTAGCACAGCCCAGAAAAATACAGTCTTTACATGATGTCAGCAGTCAAAGGGGAGAACTTGCCTGTCTCTAGATGCAACAACGTAGACGTTCACCACAGTAGTCTGTCACCAGGGTCAGAAGTTTGAGTTTTCAAAGAGAGGTACACTTGCACATTTAGACATTTAAAACCCCTAAATCCCCTGGGACTCAACTGCAAGGAGGCACCTGAGGAGCTGATGGAGCTGGTCCACTTGACTACAGGACTGAAGTTCTACAGACATGCTGGGCATTGTTCCTCATGTCCTTCCACAGAAGTACACTGAAAGGCTTAAAACAGAAGTCGCCTACTGCATCTTATTGTTTTGTTTTAGTATTGCAGGAATCCAGTGCATGAAGCTATCAGGATACTCTAAGGGGCACGGGTACAAGATAGGGCAGACCTTCACAGGGAACTCTGACCATGCCTGGAACGCTGTTTACCTTGATGGAAGGTGGCATTTACTCGATAGCACCTGGGGAAGTGGTGTTGTTGATGATTCTTTCACCAAGTTCACCTTCAGGTAAAGAACCATCCTCTATATTAATACAGAAACCTACCCCAAAGGCAGAAGAGAGCTGATAGGTGTGATAAGAAACACCAGTGACAAATTTTAGGTCCCACAGCAAGACCCAAAGCCCCAAGCAAGGTATCTGGGCTGCCTATACGAGGGATGGAGCACGAACCTGTAGAAAGGCAGTGGCCCTGAGCAGCAAGCCGCATAACTCCTGAAAGTGAACTTGTTTTGGTTATCACATCTTCAGTTTATGCAATACTGCATGGCACTTGATTCATAGCTTTCAGCTGCCTGAGAGGGGGTGCCTCCACACTTTCAAACAACAAGCAGTGCCTCTCTCTTTCTTCAAGAGCCCATGGTTGCAGGGGATAGTGCAAATACCCTGTTCTTATCAGGGTATTTATCAGCTCAGCATTTGCCCTGGAAATGGAAGACCAATGCTCAAGTTCCTTCTCTGCCGGGAGAATTTCAAACCCACAGACCTCAATTTCTCAGCAGCCCAATACGCTCTGACTTCCTCCTGCTGAAACCACTGCCACCGTGCCAGGGAAGAATTAACTATTTATAATTACTCATTTTCCTTTATTCTCTTCCTTCTTCTTCCAGGTACAATGAGTTTTATTTTCTGACTCACCCAGCTCTGTTCATTAACAATCACTTCCCAGATAACAGTAACTGGCAGCTTCTTAAACCAACCCTGACGCTGAAAGATTTCGAGAACAACATGCTGCACAACAGTAATTTTTACACGTTGGGCCTGCTGACCGCACACCCGGAGACAGGTGTCATCCAAACAGGTAACACCCTGTGGCGGGGAAGCTGCAGAGCATCTTTCTTTATGCAGCCCTGCATCCACCACACACTATCATGCGTGTAGTGAATTACATTTCCAGCTTGGTTCTGGCAAGCGGAGTGCACTCAAAGCTCTTGGGGCAGAGGAGGGTCTTTTTTCTTTCTTTTTTTCTTTCTTTTTTTCTTTCTTTTTTTTTGTTCAAGCTGTGAAAAATTGTTGTAGCTAGCTCCTGGGTCTAAAAGAAAGCCTCAGTCAGCGCTGAGGATGAGTTACTCTATCAGCCAGCATCAGTGGTGCATAATTAGAAGTATTACTATTATTTATTAGCAACTCTGGCTTGAAAAATGAGATTAAAACCTTTTACGATGTTCCAAAAGTTTGACGTACTGAATGATGGATAAACAGGCACTTCTTTACGCAATGCTCAGCACCCCGAGTAAGTCCAGCAGCTCTTTTAATGTAAAACTATTCAGGTAACACCACTGAACTACAGCCCACATTTAAGATCACCTTCTTCAGATATTAAAAGAGCTGCAGGAATTTAACTAGATGATAGCCAATTTATGAATGCTAAGAACTCAGAGTTGAAACTTAAAGGCAACAACATTTTAGGACTTAATGTTGTCTTCAAGCTGTTTGGGAACAGGCTCATAGGGAGGTAGATCATCTCATATCTATGTACCAGAGGGTTCCTGCACTTTTCTCTGAAGCTTCTTGGAACAGCTACTGGACTAGCAATCAGGTCTAATCACATCTAATGAAGCCCTTCTCGAGCACACGGGCTGATGGTACTTTCAGTTATATTTCACACAGGCTTTCATATTCTATAGGACCACAGCTCCGTTTCAGTGTATATCAAAATAGGACAAATGCACATCTCCAAAACAAAGGCCACTCTTCACCTCATTCTTTTCGACGGACACTGGTCCAAGCAGACAGCTCACAAGCTATGACCTGTCAATTGCAGCTCTTTATTTTACTATTAGAGAAGCAGCAATTTATTGGGACAAATTAGTCTTCCCAGAACAGGCTGTACATGCAAAAAATGTACTGAAACTCTTATGTGGTTTCTTTTCTTTTGTATTTCATAGTAAATGGAAAAGCCTCTGTATCAGTGGATTGCCGTTCTGCCACATTATTTACATTTAAGTTGATGGGAACAGATGAACACGGTTTAATGACTTTGAAAAAACATGGAATGAAGCTGGATATCTACCCACAGAGGACAGGGAGTCACAAGCTGCAGATCTTTGCCAAGCCCTCCAAAGCCTCAGATGTCGTCTATGACTGCGTGTTAGAATACATCGTAGAGTGCAAGTCTGTGGACAAGGCCATGCGTTTCCCGAAGGACCTGCATCAGCCTGTTGGACCAAGCTGGTTCACAGAGCGGCAAGGGTTCCTGAGGCCGTCACACCCCAACCCCATCATTCACACCAACGACGGGCGGTGTTCTGTCACCTTCACTCTGGGCAAAGACATAAGCGTCTTAGCCTCACTGCACTCCGATAACAGCAGCCTCGCAGAGGATATGAGAAGGCGGCACATCATGCAAATCCATCGTGGGAACCAAATTGAGTTGAAGATCCATCTGCCCCACGCAGGGAACTTTGTTCTGAAAATCTATGCCAAGAAGAAGTCAGATCCTGGCAATTACGACTACATCTTCAACTACCTCATCACTTGCCTGAACACTGAAGTGAAGTGGCCAGCTTTCCCTCAGAGTTACAACAAGTGGGTGGAAGACTATGAAATACTGGAGCCGCTCTCCGGCTTGCTGCCAGCAAATCGCAACGTTCAGTTTAAACTCAAAATGCATGGGATAGCAAAGGTGCTAGTTCAAGCCGAGAACACTTACCCTCTTACCCAGAACAGAGACTACTGGGAGGGAACCTGCAACACTTCGGGATGCAGAGAGGTGTTTGTGATGGTGCACGAGAACGCGAACCACAGCTTTTACTCACACGTTCTGAAATACGAAGTTGAAACTGAGTAACACCCCCTCCTTGTTCTTTCACTCACCTGCATGAACCAACAGTTCCAACGCACCCAAAACCAATACAGCTTTAGGAGATCGCTCATTCTCTCAATCAAATCTGTTCTTTCAACGAAAGCAGGACAAGACTTGCAGGCTTTTGCAAGACCAAGGGCTCAAAGAAGTTCAAAGAAGCAGAAAATCCTGTTAAGAAGGGAGCAGCAGTGGAAGAAATTAAATAAAACCCTCACCTATGTTTCAGTAATACTGTCCAAACATTTTGAAGAAAACAACTGACTCTCTGGCCATAGATCATTCTGTGCCAGCAGTGATTGCTGGTTTCCGAGTTATGGACCATAAGAAAAGTCTTAAAATGGCTACTCCAAGAAGAATCCACCTAGTTATGGGGCAGGATGAAGAAAGCACACCCTGGTTTTGTGCAGCCATATTGGACACGAGGAACTTCAGGATATTTAAACTGAGTTTCTGTATATCTTTAGTCAAGTTGCAAAATACATCCCAGGAGAGAGAAGTGTTAGGAAGAAGAAACAACGTGAAGTTTTCTTGTGCACTTCATTGTCTTATAAATTTAAGTGATACTGCGAAATTACTTTTTACACTGATTCTTAAATACAATAAACAAAATCATTTTTACCTTTTTATATTAGAGTATTTGAATTGTAAACACTTTTTCTGCAATATTAACACTGTAATCATATCGCAAGCATATAGATGTTTCCATAACTAAAACTGCAGTAAAATGGAGAATAAAGTCCTCAAAAATCACTCCTTACTCCAACTTGTCTATGCAATACTGCAACTAAAAAACCTTAAGGGGTTATGCGGAATAGCAGGCTGAGTGACGTTATTATCATGTAAAAAAACTATTTGGTGCTGTACTCTTGGAAAACCCCTACATACACAAGGCAAAGGTGGTCTTCTAGTGAATCTCACCACAAATACACATCATAAGATCAAGCAAAATTTTCATAAACAATTCAGATGTCCCTAAGTGTTAGCATGACCCGAGAGATATTATGTTTGAGCTTGAATTTAAAATAAACATGTTATGTTTTTGCATTCTGATTCATTGACCAAACGATATGAATTCCTCTTCACAAAGCTGCTGTATTTTCCACACAAAATACGTGGGTTATTCCTATACTCCCCTCCTCCTCAGCGACTGGGTGGCAGAAGTTATACATGATAGTGAAGGGCTGCCCATCTGCAGCAGGCTCACTGCCTCCAATCCCTCCTACATTACTCCCTCTACTCCAGCAACCGGGTTTGAGTCCCCATTTTAAGCAAGTTGAGTGAGTGTGCAGGGTACCTGGAGCTGTATTCAAGTAGCAGAACTCTCAGTGAGGATGCAGGCTACTGCAGACATGAGTTGCAAGTATAAACCCAACGTGTAAGCTAACAAAGCTTACTCTAGGATGTCAGGACTACAGCAATGATTTGGGGTCTTTTTGTACTTGGAGACAAGGAGGCTCCACACGTGATGTAAAAGTAGGTTTTAAGTCTTCCCCCAAACAGCTAAGTGTCTTTGCCCTCAAAGACTGGCAGCAGCAGCTCCTCCCTGCAGGAACACTAAACAAGCCTTGTAGCCCAGCAGGCATCCACTCCCTGGACAGGAACACATACTGAACAGCACAGATGCAAGAAAGACTCAGGGATTTTTTGACTGCCTAGGACCTTGAAGGCTAAAGCAAGCCTTGTCTCTAAGCACAAACAGCCCTGGTTTATTTTGGTGCCTAGCAGAAGAATTCTTTTTTTCTTAGATCCCATTTTTTAGATGGAGGAGGACACATTTCAGTAGCTTTCATTTTACAGGTCAAGCTGATCCCGTCAAATACATCAGTTCTTACAATGGGAGGGTAAGGAGGCAGCCCAGAGAGCTTAGGAACTAAAGAAAATTACTTTTTCCACATAACAGGGTCAAGGATACCAAACTACACGCACTCTTCATGCAACCAAATACCTGATGTTCACTCATACGTATACAAACAGGCACAAGTAGCGGGCAGCCATGATAAAGCCTCTCTCCGCAGGGCTACACAAGTAGGAACACAGTCCCTGCTCCTCGTCTCAAAGACCCCCTTTCAAAAGGTCTCTCTCTAACCCCACGTGCTCTACTTCTGTCTCAAGATGGCAGGGGGAAAAAAAAATTACCCCAAGGGTGCAAAGAGGACAGTTTATACACTGTTGCCCCCTACCTAGCAAGATCTCGGGGAGTATTCCCTCCTCCCCCTACACAACACCGCAAAACCCAGGCACCTGCAATTATACACATGTATACAGGCACAGACTCATTTAACCCCTCAAAGTAAAGAGTGACCCAAAGCACTGTCACACGCATGGAAGAATACCTGCGGCACACTAAAGACAGACAGAGCCTGCAACAGCTTCCCACTTTCAAGATGCTAGGCTGATACAAACAGAAGTACTACAAATAAATTCCCACATTTTTTTTCAAACAGAAAACAAACATCTGGCTCAGCCCTGCAAATGTGTAAGAAATTCTTTAGTGCTATCAAAGGCATGAGTTCAAAGACACAAAAAAACCCACTCTCCAGCTTCATTAATCATAAAGCTTCTAGGGCCAGGTGATTATTCCAAGGGATGTTTGACACTGCAAAAGCAGAGAAGAATGCCCGAGAAACCCTCCAGCCCCAGATAAAAGCACCTCGGAAGTTTGTACTTGCTGTGATGACTCCCTCCAGGATAAACAAGTCTTTTTCTCCTCCTCCTCCTAAAAAATGCAGATTCTTCAGCACAGCCAAGACTCTAACACCAGGAGAACATCTCTGGAACAGACTTCTCCGTTATCTCGGGACTACCAGCTCTCCCATTTCAGTGAGAGTTCTCCCTTGGCAGCCCTTAGGACTGAAGAGTTTTTGTAATCCCTACACCAAGAGGTGCAATTACTTAGCACTACGAATTCAGATCACTCACTTTTGCAAACATCTTGTTTCTCAGTGAAAGTAAATTAAGTACGTGTAGAACAAGTTTTTAGCTCTGGCAAGTGTATCTCTGCACTTCCATCTACTCACAAGCTAGCTTCCTCACCCATGGAACGAATATGGTTAGTATACAATCAGATGCTCTACTATTTCCATGCTGGCCGTGAGAAAGGCACATGCTTAAAAACGAACAGTGCAGTGAGAGCAGGAAACTGTTCAACTCGTCGTACTGCCTTGCTCAACCTCTGTCCTCCTCTCCTGCTGTCCATGCACAGCAACTCCAGAAACAGCAGGCACACAAGTCTGGGGCACTGTATACCTGCAAGGAGAGAAGGTAGGAAAGACAGAGCACATATGCCAGCACAGAGAAGTAATTCAGCAGTTCCCCTGTCGCAAATTTTACTCTTTAGATCACTTTAGATCAAATTTTTACAGCCTACTCCGTGAATAAAGCTGCTTATTACATGTATTAGAAATTGATAAATACTGTAGGATTATTGCTGCTAATTAAACAAATGGATCATCTTCAGTTTCGCTCTTCACTTCTGCCAACATGAACTGCCAAATAGCTCTAAAAGAAAGGGATATGGAAGCAAACATTACTAATGAGCCAAAATGTCTTCTAAACTTCTGAAAACACTTAGTGCATGATGTAGCTTACTTAACAGATCTTCAGGGAATATAAAATGGTTTGTAAGGTATCATTTAAAAAATGGAATTGCTGTCACCACTCAGGACATGAGAAATCCCTAAGAGTTCTGGCATACCACATACTCGGTCGATCTATAGGTTCATGCAGGAAGGGGAAACAAGTTTGTTCTATTTAGCCATTTGGTTTTGTCAAAACGCCCCATGATCAACAAGTCCTTACTTGAGATCTGGATAGTTAAGGTGGATGTTCCAAAAATGCTTACCCGTGGACAGCTCTGAACAGGAACCGAGGCCAATGCTGACTATGTGCAAAATGCACGACCGCAGTTTATCCCCAGTTGTGGGCAGTTAAAACGCCTCATTACAAAGACTGCACAATGAGAATCCAGAATGGATTTGAAGGTTTTATCCTTGTTTAAAGAACTCTAGAAGAAAGCCAAAATAAAATAACTTGTTGATTCAAATGTTTTTCAACTGGAATGCAGAATTGCTTGACCAAGTGCAGTCCCATTTTATGGCATGACAAAGAGGCTGCAGTCTGCAGACAGGTATCACCTTTGCTGAACTCATCTGCCTAACTGATGGTTGGTTTTTGCATGCATATGTTGCTTTTGAATTTCTGTTTCTTGACAGCCTCAAGCTGCTCTAGGACAAGGTGAAGCTGATGGAAAGGAACAGGAAACTGAGATGGACAAGGGATATCTCTGTCCCTAGGTCTGCCTGTACAAAGGTTGTAAAACCTCAGCCACAGAAGAACTGCAGACTGCCCCTGGAAAAGAGGCAAGTCCATAGGAAACAGGTTCTGTTCACTCATTAACAACTTACCTTCCTTGAGGAAGGACTGAACATATTCCTCAAAACAGGTCACAGATGTATTTTAATGCAGCAGTTCCACTTGACTAGACAGTGTCCGAGACTGCCTAGAGTCAAAACAGGCTGACACCAGCTTACACAGCAGCTGCAATTATGTCTGCCATACTGATGAAACTCACTTGTTTGCAGGTTCTCCTTCCATACAATTTCATTTCCAGTTCCAACTACTCTCCCTTCTTTTCCAAGAGCTGTGACCACAATGAGAATTCAACCATTCATTCCTTAGCTGTTTTGCAGTACTTCAAGCAATGTGCAAGGCAAGATAAAGACGCCAGATAATATACAAACAGTAAAGGGCAGGAGTTGCAAGAACCAGGAAATATTAAGAAATTCCACTACGTGAAAATTAACTGGAGAAAATACAAGTAGCCTAAAGGAAAGAGGAATCATAGTCCTTGTTCCTTGAAGAACATAGCTACTCCGGGAGGAAGAGGATGGAAAAAGTGTTGATCAAAGTTCCTGAGGAGAAGGCAAGATAAGCCACAAGACATTTACTCTGTATATTTTTATGAACAAGAAAAGAGGTGTTTTTCCATTTTGTTTTATTTCAATGCTTTTACATGTATAAAATATACTTAAAATACTTTACATTAAAATTAGCAAATGGTTTGTTTCTAAAAAACACCATAATCTCTTTGTAAGTGCACAAACACATACGTCTGATGCAGCTTTCTGACCTAGAGCAAGCTGACTAAAGTGTTTGTGGTGTAATACCCTCCATCAGATCAAACACGTTAGAGAGGAGTTTCCTTTCCTCAATATTCATCCTGCTGATTCAGCTCCAAGTGGAAGATACAGCCTCTCACTCAAGCTCCAATGGCAACTGGTTTCTAGGTACCTCCCCACTCGCAGTTTGGAACCATGTAAGTAAACCAGCATTCAAATTCAATAAGAAACATTACTGCTGGTCTCCAAATTGTCTCACGATCTTTTCACTCTCTTTTTTCAGTTCCTCAATGTGAGCATTTAGGCACTGCAGTATGTGCTGGGATCTCAGTTCTTCCTCTTCCAGGTATCTTGCAGCTATCGATCCAACTGAAGCTGTAGGCAGGGGACACTAAAGGGAAACAAAGGGATATATCAGGTATTCTTTCATTCCGAGTTTCAGTCGGAAACACTACCGATCCGCAAACCACGCAACTAAATACACTTCTAAAGGGTTCTTGTGTTTATCATGTTGGGCAGACTAAGCGCTCATCTCTCATGCTTGTATCATAGGTAAACGTCCCTCCCAACGGTCTCCAACCAACAGTGAAAGCCTCCCAAGCCTTTGCCAAAACCGCAGGGAGTAAAATCAGTTCCTCAGCACACATAACTTTTCCATTCCAGTAGTTTCCCTCTCTAAGGCACTGGGGGGCTAGAGCTGAACAGAAATAAGCTCTCCATGTGCCTACATAACTGTCACACTTCACAGCTGGAACCCTGACCCCAGAGGTATCAATAGGAATCGACTGTTTACTTAGGGCAACTGGAGTTTCACTTAAATTACCAGCCCCTCCACTTCAAATAATGAGAGGGAATGACATGGCAATCATAGCATAACTCTAGAGAAGGTCACTACAAAATACCAAGGGTTTTGTCCTGGGTGCATGAGTGCAGCCTCACGCTTAAGGTCTACATCTTGCTCCTTGTCTTCATAAAAATCTCAGTGAGCAAGAATATGGGCTCCAGGGAAGGGAAAGAACTGACAGATTGGACCAGCACTGAGGATATCTCTGCTTTCTTTTATATGCCTCTTCTGCTTCCCTGAAATAAGGGTTCCTGCTACAATCCCACAGGGGAAGTACAGACCAAACTCCCATCGCAGCTCACTGAACGCCACTTCAGTTCAGCTAGCAATGGTCAATAAACTACCCCAGATTCTTTCCTTTACAGTCAAGAACTATTCCTGCTACTCACATTACTTACCCACAAGTTCTTAACTTACAAAACTAACATTGTAAACTAGGCTTAATTTATGAGTTGATGAAGAGAAGCTTCCTGCACAGGGGCTGGCAGGTGAATTATAAAGTTACTAAGGGGCTGGTTTCCATTACAGAAAACATGTCTCAGTGTCTTGGCAAGAGAACGTAACTGGTTATTTCCAAATCCTGGAGTCTCACGGTTTTCTGGTCTTTTATCAACAGCCAGGAAAAAAGGGAAGTAGAACAAAAGGCTGCAGATAACAAGCAAATCTCTCCCATCCCACTATTGCCTACTGATAAGAATTCTCCTCTCTCAATGTTAAAGGAACTGATTCAAAGACACTGGAGCCTGACCATGAGCAGGGAGTCCCAGTCAACACCAGGAGAAGTATTTGCATTTCCTTAGAAACCTTATTTCTACATTTCAAAACAAAAAGCAGCACATTCTCTTCTATTTAACATCAAGCCCTAGAGCTTCTCAGACCCTGAAGCGGAACTGTTCACACTTCATTTCCAATCCTGCAGTCTGAAGAGTTTCAATTTAGAATATTACAGTTCCTTAAGCTCCCAACATTTGTTCTCTGGACATGCCCAGAAGCTACTTTAGTCTTTAAACAATCGAGACCTATTCTTGGTAGTAAACCTCGTCAAAATCTACAAACCTGACAAGCTTCTGCTTATCTGTGCATCAGCCTTAGAGACACTTTTCTGAGCTCCCCCCGAAATAAAAATAGCTGTTGTCACTGCTAACAATACACAACCAGAGGAAAAAATACTCCGAAGACTGCTAGTGGCAACACATCTGGACCAAGGATCAGCACCCAGGATTCTCCCCTCCCTGAACTACTACAGCCGTGTCTGACCCAGAGTATGAAAATTACTCTGTGTCCCTCTTCCATTCCCCTCCCTGCTCAAGTCAGTCTACAGCCTGGTCATTGCAATGGGTACTGGGATATATGGTCTTCAACACCACAGGCTAGAAGTGATCGAGTCCAAATTTCCTGTATTTTGGGCAAGTGCTCCAGCAACTGAGCTGAGGCAGAAGGACAGAGAAGGTGCCAACACTGCTCCCTACTAAAAAAATGTGATCAGCAACTGAGAAAAATAATAGCCTTCCCTTGTGCAGTGAAGCACCAATTTCAGGCTTTCCTATCAGCTGGCATAAGTGGCTTTAAGTTCAGTGTGCTGACTACTGCAGTCCCATTCAGAGGAGTCAAACTCACCCTGTGCATTACAGTGAACATGGATGTGCAGCACCAGCTTTCAGACTCACTCAGAAACTGTATGTTGAAATACTCAGCACTTTGCATCCACTCAGAGCATCTACTACAGACCCAAGCCAAAACCTGAAGCAGAATTCTGACGTGACAGAAGCAGTTCATGGTACACACTGATGTACAGCACCAGTACGGAGAGAACCATGAACTTCTGGAATTAGCTTATCAGTTAAACCAAAAACAAAGCCCTTCCCCAGAGAGTTCTGAAGAATAACCACATGGCTCCCAATGTCAACGTATTAACCATCCAGCAGTGCTTTTCTCTCCCTGTTACATTAATGTTAACATTTGATGTATGCCTAAAGAATCATACACACCATGCAGCCAGACCATACATTCAAAAAATCTGGCTCCTTTTGCCAGATGAGAACCCAGCTATAGCCTCAGCTGTTGAATCGCAAACAGCTTCTATACAACTGCTTACCAAAGGCACAGATTCGCTCTGATCATTTGAGATGGACTGCTTAGATGCTCCATCTGCAAAATCTTCGTTTCTATCCGGCACGTGGAGCAAAGAATCTGTTCCCAGCAAGGCACCCAAAGCAAGTGACCCCGTGCAGTTCTTCCTGCTGGTCTGGGTGGGTAGCTCACCCGTCTCAGGGGTCACAGTTCCTATTCTGGCAGCCTCCCATCTCTGGGGCTCCCCTTGATGATGCTCAATAGTCCCGTCAGGCTTGTGATGCATTCTCTCTGCTTGTTCATCATGTTTGTGCTGTGTTTTGTGAGTTGTCCTGGAAGGCAGTTTTGAACACAACTGTTTGACAGTTTGCCTCTTAGCAGCTGAACTTCAGCAAAAACTTGCACAGAGATAACAATTAACATACAGGTTACTATAGCCCTGGCAATCCAAACTGGCTCTTGTTTCCATAGGACTTCCAGATGCACATCCAGTCTCTAGAAAATTATCTCTCACTCTTCTACTATTGTAGATACCAAAAACTACAGAGTGCACATCCTAGTACTGCAAAAGAAAGGAGTACAGACACCTGGGCTAAATCTAATCCCTTCACCAAAAAGAGCACATACTGCTTCCCAATCAAAGAAAAAGGCAAGGCAGTCAAAAGACAGTCAAATACTAGCTGGCTTTGCAGAACACAAACCAGCTGGGACTAAAAAGCTATTGCACTACTTAAAGCATAAAGACAGATGCCAAAACAGTCCTTTGTGTTCTCCCATACACACTATGTGCTAGAGATAGATAGTATACATAAAGCACGTCATTAAAAACCCACACATCCCCACACATTCTGTTCTCCTTCATAATAAGGAAGCAGCATCCTTGGGGTCATGCAACACTCACCTGTACTGCACATCCCTGGCCTCAGGCTCTTCGTCTTGCATCTGCCGAGCAGTGCCCTTGGGTTCATCCTGGCAGACCTGCCGAGTGAGCTCCAGTTTTGCTCTGGCCTCTGCTAGATCATTCTGCAATTTCTGGTTCTCAGATTTTAATTTATTTAGTTCAACAGCATAGTCTTCACTGAGTGCTCTTAGGGTGACATCTTTTCCCTAATAGACAGAGAAGGGCTGAAGTCATTTGCAAAACAGCATAGTCAAATCCAGAGCAAAGGCCAGCAAGTGATTCCTTAAGGCATATCCTCTAATCCCAATTTTGACTGGCAAAATTTTCACAGCTTTCGTAAGAGCACATCAATTATATATACCTTATTGTGTCTGCATCCAGACAAGCTGTGCTGATCTGCCTAGGAAAGGAAGTCTCTCTCATCACTGGATGATTTTGAAACCAGGAAAATATAGACCAAGAATGGTTCAGATGTATCTGCCTCTGGCCTTGGGATAATGAGAAGGACTACATGACCTTGAGTTCTCCTCCAGCTACATATTCTAGGATTCCCTCACATATCTCAGCTAAGATGCAAGCCTCTCAGCCAAAGCTGGGCACACTCAGGTGGCACCCCAGTAAACTGTCTCAGTCCAAGCAACTCTCCAGGTATCAGAGTAGCATGCTCTGCCAGATACTTCCTATGGGTGTGGAGAAACGCATACCCCAGTGGCTTAGCTGTGGATGAGAAGTAACCACTCTCAGTGAGAAACTACCTTCCATGTGATCTACCAGCAAAGCTCTTCGCAGGAACACTTCTAGATCCCCTCACTCAAATTAGCAAAGGCCTATGGTAATAATTACAAAAGGTTGTGCATACACCTCCCCACCTGGGATGACCCATAGCGCTTTAGAAACTTTCACTGGTAGAAGTAACTTATTTTTTTCTTTTTGAAACTCTGAACAACTTGCTTACCCCCATCTTCTCCTTACTAGGCCAGGTGGGCATCATTTCCATTGTTTCTACTCCTGTGACATTCCCACTTTCTTTTTGCCAATTCTGTTAAATTTAGATGCTTAATTCATTCTCATTGCTGCTGTAACTAAGGACTTTCCAAATATGCATTAGAAGAACCTGGCCAAGATTGGTAGCTCCTGTGCCATGGGGCTGTGGGGCACTTTTTTTTTTTTAAAAAAAAAAAAAACAACAAAAAAAACAGGTTTCTTGCTTTGCACTTCGCTATCAAGTTTTTGGTAAGTCAGGCAGGCAAAAGCCCACCAGGTGCTTCAAACAGAAAGTAATGGGCTTCGGGTCATTTCAGTCTCAAATCAGCCCTCCAGAAAGCTTTGTTTTTTCTCCATCTCACCAACCGCAAGCTTCTGTTCAACACTCTCCCAAGAACTTGGCACATTTGACAATCACCCCAAACTAATATTAAGAGCTCAGTATTTCCTTCCCATGGATCTGACAGGATAAAAGCTCTGATGATATACTCCCGTTAGGTTTTCAGCTGTCTGAATCCAGTCTTTGCCCCCTGTGAGGCATCCATTCTGGTTTATGTGAGACAGAACCTGCAAATTAGCCCTTTCTTCCTTCACACAGGCACTAAAATGAACCACCCTCAAGGTATTATTCCTGCCAAGACTGCACCTCTTCTATGCAGGCTTCCCTTCTCCCCACTGGACGAGCTGCCCTCACAGAGTCTCAAGAGTGCCACACCAGCAGGAGCCCACCACAGTGCCCCTTCAGGGCACACTGACCCAGGGCATCCAGCCCATATTCCCAGGCTGCAACCTGCCTGTGGAGTGCAAGGGGCAACCCTGCTGACTGGCTCCTCACCAGGAGGGGAACATGCTCTCACCCCAGAAATTGCAATGACCAGAGCAGTTGCAGCTCGAAGACAGGTCAAAAGGACATCAGAGATTTAGATTCAGAGGTTTGAGGTAAACTAGCATAAAATGGAAATGTAACAAAATGTACCAAAAATCATGGGCCAGACCCCATGGAGAAGAATCTGAGACAAGGGCTCTGTTTCTGCAGTTCTCCTCACTACTCTGTGACTGAACAAGATGCTCAGTATTTCTGGGCCTTATTTCCTCAGAAATTGCCCCTTTTGGTTGGGTTTTAAGTTCACTGAACTCTACCAAGCATTTTGAGAGGCCTGGGCAAAGACTATTACTGTTCCCAGGTAGGGGACACACAACACTAGCCCCTTCCCATCTCCGTTCCCTAAAGCATACCTCTAGCATACCGCACTCTGTTTTTTCCAGCATCTCTGAGAGATGACGGTTTTCCAGCCTCAAGGTTTCCAGCTGGACCAGAATTACCTGAAGAGACAGAGGCAAACAACAAGCTCAGAAAAAAGAACACAACACAATACATGCCCACAACACCCTACAGGCATTTTCCACCCTCAATTCAAGCATAAGTACAAAGGAAGGTTTGGGCCATTAGTTCTGCAGGGACCCTATAGAGAAGGCCATATAAATAACCATGCACAGTCATTTACTTTAGTTTTCAAAGATGTCATCATCCAGGCCTAGTTAACATGAGTGATCTCAAAGAATTCTGTGGGACTGCCAATTAGAAGTTTGAAAAGAAGCAAGACAGATTCAGTGAACACCATAAATCAGAAGATTTCATCAAAAGGGTCTTAAAGTCTTTGTTCAAAGGCTGAAGAGAGATGGAAACTATTAACATAGCTAAAAACTAGGGTGGTATTCCAAGCCTTCAGATCCCTTAAAGAGACAGCATAAGAGTCTTCTGCCTTTTTTACCCTGTGCTCCACCGCCTTCCTCTCTGCTCTTTCAATCTCTGTTCTCAGCCGTTGTTCTAGGTCTGATGTGGAGCCACTTGCAGATGCAATTGTGATGTCCCGCTGCTGTAATTCTTGTGTCAACCTGGAGATTTCCCTTTTCATCCCTTCTAGCTCACTGCTGTGAGTTTGTTCAGCTTGAGAGAGCTGCTCTTTCAGCTGGAGGAAGATAGGCACACACCACCCACAAGCTTTTAAAAGATGTTTCAGCAAATAAGCAAAAATATTGCACATGGTTATGTGAACTTTAAGTACTGGAAAACAAAAAGCTCTACATAACAAGCCCTTTGTGCATGCTTGTCCTTCTTGATGGAAAACCACCTAATCCCAATCCTTTTCCACACTGTAAACTGCCAAGTGGGACAAGACATAAGTTACGCTGTGGAATACTCAAGACCACCCACAACTGATCAAATCACAGTCTCTTCAGCTCACCATTCTACCTCTGTGACCAACAACAGATAGCCAAGAGTTTATCATCACTGGGCAAGCACAGTAACGCTTTAATAATATAACCTTGCAATTTGCCACTCCGCCTTCCTGAAGCAGACATGGTATCTTTAAATAGCTCTAGCCAGACTTTTCTTCCACTAATTTGTCCTAAGTCTTCTGAATCAATATTAGCTTGTAGCAACTAAAGCTACCCATGGCAAACTTCCACAAACTAGCTATGCACAGGGTAAAAATATACCTCTTTGTTTTCATAACTCCATTTGATGACCACTAGTCCCTGCATTATGAGAGAATCATCATTCCCTATTTATTTTCCACATGACAGGCATGATTTTATTTTCAGTATGTTCAAACTCATTTATCTCTTTTCCAGTTTGATAAGTCCTATTCCATTCAGCTGTTCCTTGTATAAAAAAAACTCCATCCTTCTGGTCATCTTTTTCCATACCTTATCTTGTTTTATTCAGTCCTTTTTGAGATGGCAGACCTGAACTTCATACAATATTCTGGTAGGCACAGCGTGTATTTATTCAGTGACATAATAGAACAACAACATAGCATAATTTCTTCCCTACTATTTCATTCCATTAGCCACAAATATTAGCCACCCAAACCTCCATGATTTTTCTGAGAATTACAAGCATTTTAGAAAATTGAACCAGATGATCTCTGCCTAGCCATGTAAATACTATACATACGGTGATTTATCTCCATGTCACCTCAATGCCTCCCAAGTATATAAAATAGAAACAACCATAATAAATCTCTCTTTCCTCCCCAGCAGCTTGTAGGAGATTCATTTATTGTGTGGCTGTTTAAATGTGTAACCAAGCACGCATCTCTGGCAAGGTCTGCATGTCTGTACATTCAGAACAAAGGATGAAAGATTTTCACAGAAGTGAGGTTTTTCACTCAAGTCCAATAAGGTTTCTACTCTAACCATGCACCACTGAAAGCTCTCACACTAACTGCTCTAGACCGTTATTAAAAGTCAAGCCTTCTGGAGAGCTTGCCTCCCTTGGGTGCACAGAGCACTAGGGTGAGGTTCTCATGGCAGACGAGTTGCTCCATTTCTTCTAGACCCTGATTCATGTCTAGGTATCAAGTCTGAAACAAACTCCCTTATTCACATATCGACTAGAACACATTTGAAGCCCCGTCTCAAGTGTGATAGGACGTATTACAGCAAAACCCATTCCCTCCCTGTTCTTCATCCTGTTGGGAGCCTGTATTAGGCTTAAACTCAGGATTCCAGGCCTTAATTTCTTTGCACATTTGCCCCTCCAGCACTAATTAAAGTATCTCCACACTGCAGCTAAGTACTGCATGATGTAGGAGTAGGCCTAACAGATGCTCACAAAGTAAACCGCACAGCCACGTACAAAACCCTGCAAACCCATTCTCTCAACTCCTCCTTTGTCAGATCTGCTCCTTACCCCTCAGCATATCACTGCCTCCACAACACTCCTGGCCTTTAATCCCATTTGGAGCTTCGCTAACTGTGCACTGCAGTCTCTGCTGAGGCACATGACACACATGGTAATGGCTGACTCCACGAGCGCCTTTCCCACTCTCTAGGAACAAAGCGACGTTACCTTTTTAATCTCTGCCTTTGACTCGGTATGGTGTTCTTCCATTGACTGCAGCTCTTTGATATTCTCATCCAGCTCTTCACTCAGCTGTACACACCTTGCATTTGAAGACACCAGGCTGGGTGCCAAATGTAAAACTACAGATTAGAATACCCCAAGGAGGAGGACATGGTCAGAGAAACTTTGATCTTCCAAGCAGTCTCCTGTGTCCGTCATAACAGAAACTGGACTCTTAACCTAGAAGATCCTTAGCAATCCTTTGATTTTGTTTACCAAAATAATTTCAAAAGAGATCAGGAAGCTGATCTAACAGGTATTAGCTGTTTCTTGTTTATTTCTTTACCATTCTAAGATTAAAAACTTCCCATGCAAACATTAGTCTGAAAACCACAAACTCAGAGAGGAAGACTTGGTTATAATTCTTATTTCACAGTAAGGTCTAGATCTGGTTCTTACCAGCTGACTAACAAAGACTCCTTAACCTATTACCAATGAAGGTGCTAAGCCTAAGCAAGCTAAAACACTGAAAACACCCACAGTGTGCGGTGAAAAGCAGCCAACCAATTAGCAAAAGAGTCTCACTATTAAACTGCAAAATGAATAGCATTTGATTTCTTCAGCCCTTTGATATTTAAAATATGCCTACAAAAAACAGTGGGACTGGTTAACTTGATGAATACAATATATTAGGTATTATATTATTATCCAAGTTTCATTGCACATCCAGGGGAAGCAAGCAGTTGGCTACCTGTTCTCAAGCTGAGTCACTTCTGACTGTAAGTGCTGTTCCTTCTTCTGGGCAACATCCAACTGCAGTAGTATATGCTCCAGCTCCAGCCCCGGAAAAGACAATTGTTTCTCTTGCAAGCGTTCCTCCAAGGCCCTAAGCAGAAACATGAATTTTAATCTCAGCACAGAAACATCACGTCTGAGTTCACTAATACAGGGAACAAAACCACCATTTTTTTGCAATTCTCTGAAAAATACACAAAACCCAACACTAGGTGACACCTGTGTGCATTGTGAATAAGCAAACATACGAGCTGGATGACAGACCCCTGTTTGAGTTCAGGCTGATTTAAAAAAGACTACATCCTATGTTGACGTTGGCCTCCCTGATCCAGACAGTCTCCCTGCCATTAGCAGACATCCAGCTTGCAAGAAACAGTGTGGCTGTTAGGTAACATACACCAAAACCTTTTGACACGGCCATCAGAACCCTATAGCTTTTGCATGTTGCCAGTGCAGATGGGGAAGGCCAAGATGATTTTGTCACAAATGTAGTTACTTTACCAAGACCCTAATTTGACAGCATTAAATCAGTGAGAACTTTCACCTACATTAATAAGCACAGTATCAAATACTGAAAGGCCTCCAGCAGTTGACTGAAAATGCCTGGGGGAAAAAAAGCTGAAAAGCTCAAAAGCCCTGTGCTGCCTCCAGAAACCTAGCTGAGTAGAAAGCTGATTCCTTCCACACTCTTCACTGAGTATCAGTTCATTTCAAAAGCGATGCAATTTGGCAAATGCTGCAAGGAAGCACAGCACTTGTGAGAAACTACAGCGTACCATTCTATATATCAACCAACGCAGATCCAGCTGTATGAAAATGCTTCTACCATCCTCAGTGGGAGAACCTGGAATATACATCTCGATTCAAGAGCATAAGTACCAGTGAGGCACAGATGCTACCTGATGAGGAGTTCTTTTGTGTGAAGAGTTTCAGTCAACCTGGCCAGCTCTTTCTGTAACTGTTCCTGGTGCAGCTTGGAGCTGTCAATGAAATCTTCCTGAGACTGCAAGGTGGCTCTAAGTTCCATCTTCTCATCCTGTAGCACCTGCACAGGAGGGAGAAGGAATGACTGTTACAAGATGGACCAAATCAGTTTGTTGTAAGGCAACAAGAGGTTGATCAGATTTTTAAGGAACCCTTGGAAATACTGCAGAGCACCACATGGGTACAAAGCCAGCTTTACAAAGGCTCTAGAAAGAGATGGGAGCTCTGGGATGAAGAGCCTTTGTGCTACTTCTCACAAGCACTGCTTTATATTCAGTTTCCTCCACTGACCTCTAACATTTTCTTGGACTGCCTTAATTCTTCTTGAACTCTTTGCTGATCTTCCAGAATCATCCGATTGTTTTCAGTCAGGTCATCCACTCTCATGTTAAGCCTCTCCACCTCCAACTCATTGGCACAGATAGCATCATTGGCCCTCTCCAGCTTGCTGGTTAAGTGCTGGATTTCCGATCGGCTAGCCAGCTCCACTGACTCCAGAATCTGCTTCCGATTGGCAAGCTGAGCCTGCTAAGAGCAATTGGTTTGCATTAAAGCTAAATTATCAAAAACACAGTGTATCAAAACTACGTTCAAAACAACTACTGGTTTCTTTGTGCAACAAGTCACATTCTCAATGTAAGCAACAGTACCTTTCAGGGAATTAGGGAAAGTATTGTTCCAGGGTTACATGATGGGCAAAACTTCTGAAGGCAAACAGAAAAAAAAAAAACAAAAAAAAAAAACAAAAAAAAAAAACAAAAAAAAAAAACTAACAACACAAAGAGAGGGGGCCGTCTGCTTCCAAAAGGGGTTCAAAGAGAATCTGGGAAAAGAGTATCTCAAATCATTCAAGTTGTCCAACCATGAACTGTCTAAGAACAAAGCTGCCTACTATTTTTTGGTCATTAACCTAAAGCTAAACCAGGAGAAATGGCAGCATGTAAGAAGGTTTGCAAATACCATACACAAGCTAGAGATTACCCAATAATTAATTCCACACCAGCACAGAAAGCGGCTCTTGGTGCACAACGGAAAAAAACACAACCACCAAACAGATCAAAAACCGAACTGGGTGTAACTGTCAATTATGTTTTGCTTTATGCAGTAAATATCTGGTTCTAACAGCTTGTGAGAATGCTCACTTTGAATGTTTCATTGTTTTAATGGCAGACAAAAAAAGTTATAAGGAACATATGACTAGCAAACAATACATGCTCTATTATTTATAGGCACAATACTTTATTTCATAGAATTTCTTTCCACGTAGCTAGCTGGTGAAATTTAACAAGCCAGCTCTCATATAAGCTTCTAAGAATATTCACTTCATATATTCCCTTTTTGTATAGTACCTTATAATTTTTAAAAGCTGAAACAAAATATTTGAGTAGTCCTTTAGTCCCAATTTCTAATAGTAGCAATTCCTGCCAGCTTCAGAATCACCACATGCCTTGATTTATTGCCTGACACATAATGCCTCATAACTGAGGAAACTATAGGAACTGTGCATTTGGAAGACTATGGTATAATTTTGATTACAGTCTTTTCATTATTTGAATAGTCATGACAGAAAAGGTAATCAGGAAGGGCAAGAGTTTAAAGTACAGCCTTTTTCCACCCAAGAAACTGGAGTATCAGACTACGTGAATATTTATATCTGCATGAAGAAAACATTTAAGCTATCTCTTCTTTCCAGCCACAGAACATACAGGACAGCACAGAATTCCAAGTTTCACCTGTTGACTTTAAAGGCTGCAGGTGTTACAGGAAGGTGCTCATCACTGGGTAAGAATGCCAGGCTTCCCTAAGCTGCACTGAAAGATATGAGGGGAAGCCAGCTGAAAGAAGAGAAAGGGGAAGTACTCCATGGTCACAGATCTCAGCTTGATCTTGTGCCAGAAAAACAACCAAGCATACAAAATGCATAGAAACATCCAAGGCAAAAATTTAGCACTTTCATGCTGGGCTTTTCAAAGAAACTGAGGATTCAGGCAGTCTGTTCAGAGTACCTATGCAACTAAGTCATCTACACCACTTAGGAAAAATCTCCCCACATTCCTGTTTTTCTGCTGCATAGTAAGAAGAGTTCCTCTGCGCTCCAGTATACCAGCCTGCACTCCAAGGACACATCTGTTCTCAGACAATTGAGCTATCAATGATACAAAGACAGCAGAGCAGCAAGACCTTCTGCTCAATGACTCTCTCAGCATTTGTAGATCTACTAGTGTCAGCCTCTCACAAAGCCCCTGTCAGAGCCAGCTTCAATCCTGTCATCACAAGCTTCCTCCTTGCAGGAGCTTCCACTCAAGAGCAACTCAGGAGCCCATTAAGTGTAAAACCCCCAGCAAGAGCTTCTTATCAGTGTCTGCTGTGATTGTGTCAGTGCGACTTCACAGCTGTGCTCTAGGTCAATTCATCTTGCTCAGCTGCAGCACCACTAACTCACTGAACGATTAGCTTTTCAGGAACAGCAGCCCCCCTACTTGTTGCCTTTAAGAGACTTTAAAAAAAAAAAAAGCAGGGGGGCTGAAAACTGGTGTTACTTCAGTACTTTGCAGAAGTATCTTGTAGGGGAAGACTATTTTCCAACATCATCTTCTGAGCTGGACCTACAAGGTACATATTTAGCTACTGGCAGGTACACATCTTTGAACTAGATGACATGATGTAACAGCTATTTTAAAATGTCACATGCTGTGGTCTCCTAGGGAAAGCCGCATCCTACTAACTTCTCTACTAATTGGAGGGGTGGAGGGGTGGCAGGGAGAGCTGCACGAGGTTTATCTAACCTCTGTTGACAGCCTCCAGATCCTTTTTCCATACAGCACTTATACAAGTAAACCTTATTCCACCAGGACATTAAAAGTCATTTCAATGGCAACCTAAACTGGATTCAAGCCTGAGAGATTTCATTAGTCTCTCCCTCTTCCCCCCTCCCTCCCCTCCCACCTGCTGCCACAAACAAAACAAAAACTTTCAGCACATATTAATTGTACCTGAATGAGCTCAGACTGCTCAGCCAAAGCCTTCCTCTGTGCTTCCAGCGATGCCACCTGCTGCTGGTAAAGCAAGCGCTGCTTCTCCCAGTCAAGTGATTTTTGACGAAACTCCTGCAAGGACAGCAGGGGTGGCTTGGAGCAGTGCGTCCATACAGTTGACAAGAAGGCCCCCTTCTAGTTCATATCCATGTTTGCTTTCTCTCTCCACCATATCCTCATGCACCTTTCCCCACAGCAGGGAAACCATTAGCCAGTCATTTGATGCACCAACTCAGCAGTATAAAACCCCTCACATACTGTGCTTGCTGTACTTGTTTCCCTCCTGAGTTAAAACGTCAGTGTCAATTATTGCTGTTTACAAATGTTAAGTGCTAACAGATTCATGGCTAGTTTCATGGATTTGCTGTCAGAGGTTTAACAATTCAGACTGGCTTCAGCTTCCAAAACATGCTGCTATTGAAATCACTAAGATGCCAAGTATGAACTACAGAATTTTAATGCTAATCTCTGCTCCAGAAATTGGACACTACATCAGTCAGATGTGTTTGTTAGCCACATCTTCAGGGTACAGTAGAAGAAAATTGAGTGCGGTTGAGCTCAGCATAGCAGAAAGATTAAAAGGTGAGACAGGGTTGAGAAGAAGTTTGGTATGTAGCTCCCTCCTCCTCAAAGAAGCGAGATGACAACCTCACCACACTGAAATTCATTCAATTCACATAATTAATTACCCTTTCAGCACCTTCTTTCTTTTACTTAGTCTAAGAATAAGAACAGTGACATAGTTTATACTGTGTACACAGAGGCCCCAACGCAGGAAACTGCCTTTATTACGCAAGCAGTTGAGAAGAGCTACACCGAGAGAGTAGACAGAGAGTACTGTTTAAGCAGGATTCATAGCACACTTCCTAGTTGACTATTCAGTCACCACTGAAGCCCAGAAAGTCAGTTAATACATACAAATTCTGGTTAGCACTTTCTTTTTCACTACATACCTCCAGCTTCCTGGTCAGTCGGCTCATTTCAAACTGGTCCTCCCCTTGTCGCTTGTTAGCTTCTCCCCTAGCTTCTCTTAATTGTTTCTTCTGCAGCTTCTCATAGTTCCTCCTCAGCCTGGACAACTGCAAGGAATATGGTGAAAGAGACAATTTTGTTCAAGGCTCCAAGGCAAGAATTAAACAGCACTTTGAAAGAAGGCACACAAAATGGCTTCACACAAACAATTCCCCTAATCAAGGCCACACAGCTTGCAAGCGAAGACTTCTATTTGTATAATGAGCCTATTATACCAACAGGATTGCAAAATATGCCGAGTTGTATAGATACCACTGAAGTCGTGACATCAGCAGCTCTAATTAGACCTCTGTCTTACCACTATTAAAACACGACTAAAATATTGGTAAGACGGAGGTTTACATGTAGCTGTTAATGCAGCAAGAGCATGGTACTCCCTCTCTACAGGTGGCTCCCCGCCACAGTAATAGCAGGCAGGACCTGTAGTTGATCTCCTCATACAGAGGGGCACATCACACCACACACGGGGTGGGGGGTAGTTCTACACAGAGGTACGGTTTCTTATGTGATTAAAATATACTTGTGAAGCTCAGGTGGAAACTGGAACTCTTCCGCTTAGTGGGAGAAAGAAGATTTGAGAATTGCCATTATACATAATATCAACACTACTTCATCTGTCATTTTCTGCTTAGATACACTATCTATTTCACAATGAGTAGAGAATGCCAACAGAAAATATCACTCCTACGCCTACTGCTAGAATGCTAAAGTCGTATCAGAAACAGGAATGAGGAAAAAAACTCTTGACATTTAAATGACCCTCTGTGCAAATAATCACTTGCAAGTTGCACAGAATTTTCCATCTGATGAGCTCCCCCCAACTCAACTATTAAACAAAAAGTTTCCAAATAGCCACATGAATTTGACAACTCATCATTCCCATTTTACTGGAGAAAGCTAAGCCCATGGATGAACAGAAGGAACACGAGAAGAAAAAACATCTGAATGAAGACCTCATGCACTGGTCACAAAAGGTTCTCCAGAGTCCTGAATCAAAGTATTTAGGTATGGCCAACGGGAATGGACAGATATACAGGCTTAGAGTTAATATATGAACGTCTTTTGCCAAACACATCAGGAGATTACATGTTTATTCTTTCAACAATCTCAGTGATTTCGATACTGTACCTGTCATTTTACTGGTAATGGTGGTAAACCCAAACAGAAAGAATTTCTCCCCAAACAGTACTAAGAACAGAATACTGAGGAATATTGGAGCTTAGTGCCATCTACATTAATACTGTGTGGGTAAAATACCAATACATTGCAATTTTGGCCACAACACACACACTGTATTTTAGCCTTAGCAGTTTAGGCAGATCTGCCAATGCACCTCAGCTTTGCTTTGCAGCTTATCCACAATTCCAGTGGGAACATCTAGTGACTGAAGACTGTTAGTCATATTGAATAGTAAGGTGTTTTAAATGAGGACAGATGCCTTCTGTCGTCAAAGCAGAGACTGCCAAATTAATTTAACTTATAGCTTACAGTGAGCATGAACTAGGCCCAACCCTCCAGAGGAAACAGGTCAATGCTCTACTAGCTGTTCATGCCATTTAACTCACTGCTACTGGCAAGCAAGTGGAGACAGGCAAAGAGTTAAGGCATAAACATGGAATTCTGTTATACCACCTACAGGACATTCCACATGTACCACCTTGTGGTGAATAAGAAGCTTTTTGAGATGAAAGCTCTGAAATTATCTTCAAAAATTATTTTCCAGGTATATTTAGGTTTTTTTAAGCGTATTGAGATTAATATGCCTTGAGAGAACAAAATCCTCCCCAACCAAATCAGAGTCAATGGAGGCAAAAAGAAGATGAGACTACATACCATTCTCATCTCTTGATCTCACACAATCAAGGCCAGTTACGCCACCACCGTTTTTTAATTTCACAAAATGCTGAAGGAGCAAACTGCTGCTGCCTGTACCCATGGCAACTTCAGAATAAGCACCATGGTGACTAGGATGGGTGAACACAGGACACTTCTGCAATAAACTTCTGCAGATGTCTAACACATGAAAATTGCACCAATACATTTACTACACATTTCTACTCCAACAGTTTTCTGTTCATCACCAAGTTCCACCGAAGTGCAAAAAACAGGCCTAATGAAGCATGAAAATATTACTTTGTCTACACTCAATGCTCTTTTTTTTGTAAGAACATAAACAATAAAAGAATGTGAAGTTTTAAAACCATGGCATTTAAACAAAAGCAATGACACAAAGTATTTCACCTATCAGATCATAAATCAACCGAGAACTAAAAACCAATCTTCTCTTTTTGCAACTCACCTCCTCTTGAAATTTCTTCAGCTGTTGTTCATATTCTCTAACGATGTCCTGCTTAGCTTTTTCCATGTCTTCTACCTGGTGACGCAACATGCCAACCTGAATGAAGAGTTAAAAAGCAAATAAATAAAACAACAGAAGTGGACTTTATTGTCAGTAGGTACTGGGATTAGTTTTCATTTCATAAATATACATTCTAGTAGGAGTGGTAAATGACTATTAAAAGATCCCAATTCTGTTAACAACTGCAAGTTTCAGTGGGGTCACTCACTATGAATCAGATTAAGTCTATGCCTAAATCTTTGGTAGGCTGGAGCCAGAACTGTTTCTGTTCTGACCTCTTGTTTTGAGCCAGTTTGTGGCTTTCATTTTTTGGGGTGAAACTGACAGTTTTGGCTTATGTCAAAAGGCTATTTTTATCTGGCATTTTCATCATATTCTTCATAAACATGCATTATGATTTCAATCTATCTACCAAGAGAAAAGATGGCCATGTCATTATCTTACTATGCTCAGGTGAAGCAGAGATTCCAAATAATACATGGAGACGAGGGGGACAAAGAAAGAAATGAGGCTTTGAAACTCATGGGGAAGACTTCCCTTACATTGATTCAAATACTCCTGTGACTCATTTTTGCCTTCCCCCCCAATCTTTTTTGCATCCACAACCCAAAGTGGTCACCTTTCTAACTGCAGGTCCAAAGGACAGCAAGCCAACAAATTAAAATTAAAAGAAATCAGAGAAAATTCATATGAGTAAACCAAAAGCATGAATATACTCCAGTAGTGACTTTAACCATAGTTTACAGTTCAGTTTTGAAATCAATGTTTGCTTTTGGTGGTAAGAAATATTTCAAAAGTGTCTTGAGAAAACACAAATAATAACAACAGTGATAACCTATATGATAAAAATGACAGTTCTTGCAAATGAAAATCCTGTGGCATGACTCCCAATTTAATAGCTCTGTAACAAAGACATTAATTCCAAAACTTGCCATGCAGACCAGCAGAAGCACCTGACCATATTAACAAGAAACTACAGAGTTCCTAACCCACTGTTGTTAGAGCCAGTCATATTTGTCTTTATTTTACTAGATTCCACACCAAATTACTAAAAGCTACAGCAGTACTTGGGTAATTTTGAGAATGCAAGAATAGCTCTAGTATAGTTGTACAAGCACTCAAAAAACCCAACTGCTTGTGCAGTTACCAGCTGGCTGTTGACCCAAAAAGTCAAAGCAACTTCCTCAGAGAGCCGCCAAAACACAATTTATAGCAGAGCCTGCCGAAAGATAGGACACAGCAGCTATAAATATAAGGACACATTTTAAACACTTTCAGAAAAAGTCAGTGTGGCTAGATCTTTAGATACAGCCATTCAGACTTCTGCTGGTTTCCTCTGATCCAAGAAAAGATACATCAATTCATGTGCACAAGAGAGAGTTTATGGTCCACATCCTATGCAAAAACTTCACTTACTGGTACTTCTCCACCAACACAGAAATTTGCTGCACTTCCCCCAGGCCTTTAACTAAAAGCTACAAAACATAAGCTGCATAAAATAGCCCTTGGAGAATCTCCCACCAATATCTTGGTATAGTTTACACCACTAAATGTTCTTTTTACCAATGACTGCACATTGCTGGGCTGTTGATTACTGTTGTACCCAGATTCAGCATCTCTGGGTTCTCTCTAGAAACGCTGACAATTCAGTCTGTGGACTTCCACCAACCCTTAGGGAGCTGATCACCTGACTTTGATTGAATTATGAATCAGACACCTTGTTCCAACAGGCTCCTTTGTAAATTCTATTCCTGATTTCCAATTATGAGACAGGCTCCTGTTTCGCTTAGCCAGCTATTTGCTAAAGTTAACCGCTTGTTTTGGCTTAGCATTTAAACATTAAAAAAAAAAAAATCAAAACTGATGAAACAATACCCAAAACACATGTCCATGCAAAGTCAAACTCAGAAATTCAGGTTTAGTCTTTATATTGTATTTGTAACATGTAAAACACACAGGTCGACACCGATGAGGAAACTATGAACCTGAAGTGGTACCTCCTTATATTTTTCCTGCAGAGCAGCCCTGGCAGAGGAAAGTTCCTGCTCTCGAACACTCAGGCAAGCTTCCAAAGCCTGTGTCTGTCCTTCCCATTCAGATTTCTTGTGAGCCACCATAATGTCAATCTGCTTCATCAGCTCCTGCAGCTCAGCCTCACAGGAAGTCAAGAACCCACCACTGGAAGGGAAAAAGCTTGAAGTTACAAAGCAGGCACCACCCAACACAGGTCCAGTGTCCCATACCAAGAAAGTCAGCAGAACAAACCAAGGGACCAACTCTGCACATGCAGTGCTTTGAACTCTATGCAAATCAGCTTGCAGAGAAGTATACTTAATACTCATGCATTCGCCCCATTCTCTAATGCAGTATCTCACAAGTGGTATGCTCCCATCACTGGGCAGAGACCTAAATTTGGCAATGACCAATGAAGAATACTTGTGAAATCCCACTGAGAACAAATGACATACACACCTTAAATGCAGGGGGTTTGTCTTCTGTTCAGAGAACCATTACAAGCACCTATAAACGCTTATCCCTTTGCCTTAGTACTATGCATTATCTAAGTAAACCAGAGCATGTTCTATCCATATTTTGTATTTGCTTTAATTGCTCTCCAGGCAGAGGCATTTTATACCAAGTTTCAGTCACCAGAGAAATCTTACAGCCAAGCTATCAGCTCCTGAAAACAGAAGTTTATCACAAATGCAGACAAACCCCTAAGTAGAGGGGGCTGGATGACAACATGATAATGAAGAATAAAACATTCGCAATCCATTGGGGAGAGCATGCTCCCTAGTGACGCTGCAATTTCTAATTTGGTGCAGTAATTATTGAAGCCAATTCAACCAACTCCTCTAAAACTTCACAAGTTGCTAAGCCAGGGACAATATTAAGGCTTGCAAGATACAGCCCTAGAGGGCAGTGAACTCGTGTGATGATCTTCACCCCTTTAATTTGCCTGTCAAACAAGAAGCACTGAAAAGAAATGGAAATCAATAGGTTAAAAGATTGAAATTTCTCTGTTCCCCCAGAGCGTATGCACACTTCACAACTTGGCAGTTTTTCTATAGGGAGAGAAATACTTCTTAAAGGAGCCAAAATCAGTTAAATTTGAAGTTCACCCTGTCCTGCGAGTTAACCAAAAATTAGCAGCTATTATCCACAGCAAGAACATTTTCTTCACAGCATCTGCTAATATAAAGCTTAGTCTAAACTTGACTTCTGCAACCAGTTATCTGTAGAAGATATGGTATCAGTAAACTTGAGTCACATTCTCAAAGATTACTATAAAATGGCATCAGTGACTTTTGCTTCATGCTTTTTTAATACATAAAACATTTTTTTTCCATTATTGGCACTACAGTCTCTCTCTGGGATCCAAAAGTCTAGATATTTTCACCTAAGAGAACATTAAGGATTCTTCAGAGATGAATGGGACTCTGCAGTTTCAACACAAGCAGGAAATAATCAGATGTTTTCAGTAGAAACAAAGTCATGTCTCATTAACCTTGCAAGGCTGCTACCAAAAAAAATATTTATTCACACCTTTAATTACTACTGCTCCTGATGTTGAAAGGTAAGAAGGGTTTACAACAACAACAAAGAGGTAAGGTTTTCAGGAAGATGTAAAATGAAAATTCTAACAATTAAGACAATAATATCTGACAAAGGATTATCGCAAAGCCAGCTCGCCCAGTGACTTAGCTTCTGCACCTGATGAAGGTCACTGCACGCTCTATTTGTCCACCAGCGTGATAGTGGACAAACTCCAAGGCCCTTATTTAAGCAACAGAAGCTTTGTCTGATACCAGAGGATTTGATTCTGAATAAGAGGGAAGGTTAGTACTTAAACTATTTTGAATGACTGGTATATACTGTTGCATACATACCTCCCCAGCCCATTTCTTTGCATTCCTTCCAGCAAAGCCTCCATCACTAAATCCTGATGGCTTTACCAGCTAGGAAAGTACACAAAAGCAGCGGTCATCCGTGGCAATGTACGAACAAGGCTACTTCTCCATCCAACTGCAGAACAAGCAGAAGTCCACAGAAGAAAGAAGTTAAAAAAATTACCATTAGCACACAATTGCAGGTGAGGAAAAACAGTGGTCACCTTCAAGAACTTAAAAGCCAAATATCCACCAAATAAAGGAAAACATTTTTCTACAAAAAAAAAAAAAAAGACCCAATGCAACCATTCAACACTATCAAATTGCAGTGATATAAACACGTGATCTAATGAACAGAATAACTCAAACAGCAGCAGTGAAAGCAACTCTGTGCTTCAGCAAATGGGCGAACTCGACACACTGGGACTGGCAGATCTCTCACCTGCCGGGTGCACCAAACTGCAGAGGATCAGCGACACACCGGGACTTCCAAACGGGCCAGCCCAACATCCACCTCCGACACGGGCATTTGTCACTTCAGAGAAAAACCATAAGCACCTTGTAGCAAGTAGCAGTAAGAATCTATCCATAAATTAAGTTTCTCCCAGGTCTCTATAACAGACTAGGTTAAACAGACTACACAGTTTACAATGGCATTCAGGAGACATTGCTAGTTCATACAGTTGTGAGAATTTTCTTTTAAGATAGCACTAACTCTTTAAAAATTCCTCTGGTGCCTTAAGCTATGAAAATAAGTTGCACAGGTTTACAGTAGCAGTACATTGTCTTAGTTAAAAATGACATCCTTTAAATCACGAACACATATATGTACGCATACACATAGAAGTTTCACGTATTTGTGAAGCAAGAAAGGTTTACTTTAAAGGCAAAAATGAGGAAAAAAAGAAAAAAAAAAAAAAAAACAAGTTACCATGGAACCACATCCGGAAAGCTAGAACTTATTTTAGCGGCTCCTCCATGAAACTGTGGCTCTCTAACAGGAAAATGGTTAAACTCACACTAAGGATACAAAACTACACTTCAGTTTCACTCTGTGGAGGTATTCACACAATCTTCTGTTGCCAGAACATCTACACACTTTCTCAAGTATTTACAGATGGATCCTCACAACATGTTTCCTCAAAGATTAATATGGCATTATTAAGCAATCAACAAAAGAGGGAGCAGGTCACCGAAAGTGAGACTTTCAGAAATGCACACTCAGCTTTGCTCTCTTTCACTTCCACCAGAGCTTCTATCCTGCTCCTACAGCATTTTAAAATGCCATCCAGAGATTAAAGCCTGTCCCTCGGAGCTCAGCTGTATTTTAAACCACACATATACAGAAAATACGAATTTCACTGAGGGGAAAAAAAAATGCCGTGCCTATTTTGATAGTGTTTTGTCTCTCTTTGGTCCTGTCTGTGCTTAACAAAATTCAATCAGTATGCAGACCATCTTTGTTGTACTGCTGATGGCAGAGCTGCAGAGGAGAGCAGATGAGCAGATCCCCAGAACTGCTGACAGCACTCCAAGAGAGTTCTCCAGGTGGCAACAGCGGACATCAGTCCGTAGCAGCTCTTCTGTTTCATTCTAATCACACCTACACAAAACCGATTTTCAGTGGGTAGCAGAGAGATTTCACCATCCACCACAGAGAATGTCTGCCAAAATTCAGAAAGAAAATCCGGAGAGCAATCCAGGCTCTTTATCAGCAGCTCCTTCCAAGAGAGGTTGGGATCAGGTCAACACTGAAAGCTCTAGTGCCACGAGGAGCCAGCCAGCATCTACTCTTGCTCCTGTTAGGCTTTAAGCAGGGCCCCCAAGGTAGCACGCCTGAATCTGCCAGCTTTCGGTACTCGCCAGCTTACTGGGGTTTAGGGGAAGAGCCTTAAAATCAGACACCTCTAGCCAGTTTTACGCTACATCAGGTTTGTTGACTTAGTATTATATTTTGACCTCTCAAGCTTGCAAGTCGCGACGTGCGAGTTAGAGGCAACTGAGTAAAGACCCACGCAGATACCACAAGAGGAAACAATCTCTGCCGCTAAATACAGCTGAAGCAATGAGACCTGGCCTGTCACTTCCGAAACTGAAGGAAAAGGAAGTATTTGCAAAAAAAAAAAAAAGAAATACAAATTTTAAAAACAACAAGGTTTAGCACCTCAACTCAAGAAAGTATTGCAGCAGTAGAGTCAGGCGGAGAAAATGTGACAATACACAGGAGGACTTAGGAATACTGCCCGTGAGAAAAGACTGGGATTATTCTGCATTTAAAAAACACAGTAGGACGCAATTTTAAAGTGTCGCTGGAAGCAAGCTTACAACGAACAGAAAAGCACGACCCACGTTGCAGTAAGAACTTCCCAAAAGGGCGGCGCTCGGCAGCCGTTACTGAGGGCGGGCGGCGCCCGCCTGGCAGGAGGCCAGCGGCGGGCCGGGCCGGGCCGGCCTTGGCTTGCCTCCCCTCCCGCAAACACCCCCGCCACCGGTCGGTCGGTCGGTCGGTCGGTCGGTCCGTCCGTCCGTCCGTCCGTCCGTCTTTCCTCCCTTCCTCCCAACCCCCCGCCGCTGACGAACCTAACGGCAGAGCAACGCCGGGCCCTCGGCGGCGGGCGAGCGCTGCGCCTGCGCGGGGCCTGCGCCTGCGCGCTGCCGTGGTGAGGCTGCCTGCCGGCGATGGGCAGGGTAGGCGGCACCGGCCGCGTCCCGGGGGGGGGGCGCACCGGGAGGGCCGCGGGGCTGCACGGGCCGGGAGGGGCGCCGGGAGGGGCCGGGAGCCGCGCCGCCCCGGTTGGCGGGGCTGGGGTGCCCTTAGGCCTGTCCCCAGCGCCCAGCCGGGGCCGCCCTGCCCGCCTGTCCCCACCCACCGCGGGGCCGCCTCCGGGGCGGCGGGAGCGCCCCGCAGCGCTGGGTGTAACGGCAGGGCCTGTTCGAGGAGTAGCTCTGGGCCGGGCATGGCCGGCTGGCTCCTGCACCCCCGAGAGTCCCCCGCCTGCTTCGGTGTTAAATGAATATCGGTGGGCCCCAAGCCTGGCACGATCGAGCCGCCTGCTGCTGGCGGCTGTCCTGCGGGAGTCAGACGGGGCGGGCTCCGAGGTGACAGCTCGAGGAGGGCAGAGCGCTCATCAGACGGGCACAGGAAACCCCTGGAACGATTATAGTAGCCGAGGGTGGCAGACAGGTCTTACTTTTCTCCAGTTTCCTGAACTTCAAGTTTTGGCAGCATTTTGTGTGCCGTTAAATGCTTTTTTCTGCCTCTTTCCCAGGCTCGCGAAGGCGCGGGGGATCAGGCACTGGGAGCCAGCGGGCAGCAAACGATACGCGGGAGTTCAGCGCGGAGTCAGAGGGACGGGAGAGCTCTAGGTCCCCAAGCTCGCTCAAAAGACACTTCTAAAGGTCAGTAGCTATAAACACATGTAAATATCTACAATTAATAATAACAGGCTAGTTTTATATATTCATCAGTCTGCAGTTCGGTTTGATAGTGTTCTTTTCAGATTAAGTAGTTCTCTTGTGGTTATAACACTTTTTCGAGTGGATTAGGAAAATCAAGGTTTTCCATAAAAGTTTAATAGGAATTGGACCAAAACTGGAGCAAGCCTGTAGTCCAGACTCCCAGCTATGTGGCTGGGGGCATGGATGTTAGAAACGGTATCTATCTGCTTTGTGTTGCAGATTTAGCTGTACTTGCCTGCTACAGCGATGGACAGCGAAGTGCAAAGGGATGGCAGAATACTGGATTTGATTGATGATGCATGGAGGGAAGATAAATTGCCATACGAGGATGTGGCTATCCCTCTGGTAGGTGAATTACTACTTATCAATCTGAGTTAAGACTGGTGTGTTTACCACAGCCCCTTCCAAGAAACAGCACAGAGAGTATTACTTGTGGTGCGGCTAATTTGTACAAAAGGTTCCTGGGGTGGATCTGACTCACTATTTTTCTGTCCTACATGCCAGTCTTTCCTGTGTGCAGATGAGGATATGGATGTTTCTCTCCCCCTTCACCTGGCCACTTGCCATATCTCCTCAGAACTGGAGTGCCCTTCCCATCGCCCAGTTCTGGGTTTGGCATCAGGGAGAAGTAGAATCATCCTTTCTCTGTGGTTCCCCTTCACGTTACCAGTGTTTGAAGTGGTTTCCCAGTTGGTCTGTAGAACAGAGGATCAGTCTCATGCTGACAGTTGCAGTCTTGATTACACTTTATTTCCACTTTTTGAAATTCCATTAAAAGAAGCTGAAAATTTTTCAAATGTCTTCCTAATCAGCCTTTTCCAAATACACTGTTGCTGTTGCCAGTACAAGGATAGTAGTGAATGAACTGGCATCTGCAGTGGGACTCTTGCTTGTAGCACTGCATCCAATGCATGGCAGTTATCTTCTCAGGCAGTGTACAGCTTGTTGTACAGCTAAGAGGCTGGAGAGATGCAGCTGGGGAAAAGCTACCTCTGATCCCACAAATCCCCAAGCTGAAGCTTTGGATGTCCCCCACCGATGTCTTCCTTAGCCATTTGGGAATTAGCAGGGAAGTGAGAGGTATCTGAGAATTTTCCCTTTGCTTGTTCTCTCTGGTACACAAGCTTTACCCTGGCTAGCACTGACAAAGCAGTCATGCTAAGATCATGGGGACTGATAGGCCGTTAGTTTCTTTTAGCACAGAGACATTTCCAAATTGCCAGTGACATGGCTCAAGCTTTAGTCCTTACACCACTGTCTTTTGAGAGAGGGCAAGGAGCAGCTACACGCCTCCAAAATCCATATATACAGCACACAAGTTATGCTGCCAAGATTTGGGCTTGAGGGAATGATCTTGCAGAACTGTGATTCTCAGATACGAGAGCCCAAACCCCCCTTTGCTTGGGATAACCTTTATTAGGCAGGCCGAATATTACCAACTAGGTCCTTGCTGACACTTGCCTTTACCCTGTGTCCAAACATTACTGTTTCTTTCCTTGCAGCCATCTCTTGAGCTACTTACAGTCACATACAGATGGCAACCTCAGAGCAGGAAGCCTCATCAACTAACAATAGAAAGAAAGGCCTGGCTGTGGATATAAAGATCCCCAGGGATGGGATTGGCTCTGATCACATACATAGAAAAACTAGCACAAATTCACAGGAGACTTAGTGGCATTGTAAGGGAACAAACAGAATGGCTGTAAAGTGGTATTTGAGCCTGTCCTGAGCATCTGATCCAGTGCTCACTGGAGAGATTCCTATGAACTCAAATGGGCTCGAATCATATGCTGTTTTCAAAACCGAAAAATTTTATTTTGCTCATGCTGGGATTTCCAGAGATCTAGAACTCAGAATTCTTTCCCAAATGGTATCTGGCAGAATAACACGCACTCTCTGTGACTGCACCACTACAGCAACACAGAGAACAAATAATATAAGGAAGGAAAATGAAATCTCAGTTAAACTATACTTCCTCCTTACTGTGTTGTGAGCAGCTCTATGTTGCACCTGGTAGGGGTTTCTGACTTCTACAGTTGATATAGCACAGCCACACCTGTGTTCAGCACATAGAAAGAGGAAGGATTTCTCACCTGCCATAGGAAAGTAACATGTTATAGTTGTCTTAATAACAGCTACAATAAATGCAGTATCTGTATTCTTGGCAACAGCAAAAGAAACACATTGCAAACAAGCAATGGAATAATTGCATCGTACTATTATTTACTTATTTTGCATTTGCTATATATTCTCCTTCTTCACTGCATGTGCAGTCTGAGTGTATAGCAAGGCCCCAGGGTCCCGGAAAACCAATTTACCTTTCAGATTAAGCACCATATTCATGTGAAAAGAATATTGTTCATAACTGGGCTTAATAATATTTTTAAGTGGATCAGTATGTACGATATGTATTGTTCAGATGCACCCTCTGGTCTCGTTTGTGGATTTTTGTACTTATCCACGTGAGGTCTTAGTAACCCACTCCTTTCAGGAAGCATATTATGTGTGGAATGCATTACACCTCTGTTTTGTTCTCAGAATGAGCTTCCTGAACCAGAGCAAGACAATGGTGGCACAACCGAGTCTGTGAAAGAGCAAGAAATGAAGTGGACAGATCTGGCTCTCCAGTATCTCCATGAAAACGTTCCACCCACAGGAAACTAGTGAATCAGTGAGATCTCATGCAGTGGATGCATGAATGCAATATAAAAAATATTTTTCAGCTGACCATCACTGTCATAAGCTTCTCTAAGGAGGAAACAACATTTCTGAAAAAGGCTCACATTCAAACAGTGGTTCTACTCACAGTGACCGAACACAGGTTAAAATGCTTCTATAACAATGGCTATCTGACACCTCAGAGCTAATATCAGAATGTTTCTCTTATGTAGAATTATTTCATATCTTCTGTTAAATTGTTCTTAAGTTGGTGCCAATTCTGATCTTAAATGTTTTCTACATGTGATAAAAGAAGTAGTTTTTACTGTCTCAAGTTGTAATTGATTTCAAAGCTCACAATGGGATCATTTCTGACTCTGAAGGCTTATGTCCCAAGAATTCCTGTGTATTCTGTGGTTAGAGTTCAGTGTACAGAAAACAAATAACCATAAGTCAGTTGTTACCATCTTTTAACTTGTGTGTGGCTGAGGAAGGTTGTGTGGGGCAGACATGAAAGACTGGTCAATGGGGTTCAAGTAATCTGTACACACAGGTGGTTATTTGAACTCCTCATCTCAGGAGTTGATGGTGGCGGTGGACAGCTTTTCCAGTGCTGACATGCTGGGTATGTTTGCCAATACATAAACAGTCTATATGTTTGCCAATACGTACTGTAAACAGTCTAATTTATGCTAAAATGGTGGTTACTCAAAATCGATGATTGAGAGTTACAGGGAACAGCCTGCCCGTCCCTGTGTACCACCTGTTGAACTGATAGCCACTTGGATGAGCTGTCTCAGATGAGAAACAGAAATCTGAGGAAAGCAATGGGAAAAGAAACAAGTGGGACTTAGCTTCAGGCAAGAAATTGTTACCTTTTTGTGCTGAGAAGAATGGCAAGGCCCTCTTGATTTCTTTATCTCATTTTATCTCTGATCCTCAAATGTCTTTTGCAATAGGTAAAATCCTTCTGTTCATCTTGCATGTTTCACTGTTGGACCGATTCCTTTGCACCATTGGCAGAACTTGCTAAGGAGAAAATATTTTGACAGAGTTTAGGATTACTGGTAGAGGTGAGAAAGGAACTGGAAGGAAAACAATGTTTCAAATTATTTTCTTTTGCCAGTGCATCAGAAAAAGCACTTTCCTGGAGCTTGCAGCTTCCAGACTCCCTGGAAGTTTTTTCGTCTCATTTCTCAATGTTTATCCTCTTCAAAATAACAAAAACCAACTTTTGCCTGTGTGATTACCAAATGGAATCACAGCACGTCATGTGTCCTGTGAGACTGTGATTGCTGAGCTGCGTGAGGATGGAGAGCTCCAGGTGCTTGTGAAAAAAATCACATGTGTTGCTGGGTGCACTCCTCTGTCTGAGGTGTAAGCCGTGCCTGCTCCGAGACAAGCAGCACGCACTTGTCTGAACAAGAAGGAGCTGCAGACAGCCAGCAGGCAGAGTTAAGGATTAACCCAAGAATTAGCAAAGTCAAAAAGCTTAGTATGTACAGCATGGACCAGAGAAACAGCTATGCAGCTGGGAACTGTAATAGTTCAGCTCCTCCTTGGATCATCACCAGGGGGAAAAAGCAGAGCCTGTGCTTAATGAGGTGTTTCTGATCCTCCCCATGTTCCCTTTCCCTGGCCTACGTTAGAAGAATTTGCAAAGAAAACATTAGGCAAAGCTACCACACAGCTTCTGTCCCGCAGCCATCCCTGTTCTCTCTTCCTCTCCCCTCTCTCACCCCTTTACAAACTCCCCACCACCCTCATCTTTCCAATTTTGCCACTAGATCTTCCAGCTCCCATTTCAGACTTCCTTTCCGGACCCTGACAGTTGTCTTTGCATCTGCCATCTTCTCCCTCCTGTCCAGCAGGGAGAAAAACAAGCCTTTCTTACTTGAATTAGAGCTGGATTCATGAGGTTCCAGCAGGTCTGCAAGAAAACGTGGTGGGGATGCCAAATGTACAATTGTCATCCAAGACAGCAGTTGCTTGGCAGCCCAATTGTGGTGGGTTGAACCTGGCAGGATGCCAGGTGCCCACCAAAGCTGCTCTATCACTCCCCTCCTCAGCTGGACGGGGGAGAGGAAATACAAGGAAAGGCTCATGGGTCGAGATAAGGACAGGGAGATCACTCTCCAAGTACTGTCACAGGCAAAACAGACTCAACTTGGGGAAATTAGTTTAATTTTTTACCAATCAAATCAGAGTAGGATAATGAGAAATAAGTCCAAATCTTAAAAAACTACCTTCCCCCCACCCCTCCCTTCTTCCCGGGCTTAACTTTAGTCCCAATTTTCTCTACCTCCTCCCCCCAGCGGCACAGGAGGACGGGAATGGGGGTTGTGGTCCGTTCATCACACGCTGTCTCTGCCGCTCCTTCCTCCTCAGGGGGAGGACTCCTCACACTCTTCCCCTGCTCCATGTGGGCTCCCTCCCACGGGGGACAGTCCTCCATGAACTTCTCCAACGTGAGTCCTTCCCACGGGCTGCATTTCTTCGTGAACTGCTCCAGCGTGGGTCCCTTCCACGGGGTGCAGTCCTTCAGGAACAGACTGCTCCAGTGTGGGTCCCCCGCGAGGTCACAAGTCCTGACAGCAAACCTGCTCCAGCATGGGCTCCTCTCTCCACGGGTCCACAGGTCCTGCCAGGAGCCTCCTGCAGCGTGGGCTTCCCATGGGGTCACAGCCTCCTTCGGGCATCCACCTGCTCCAGCGTGGGGTCCTCCACAAGCTGCAGGTGGATCTCTGCCCCACCGTTACCCTTGATGGGCTGCAGGGGCACAGCCTGCCTCACCATGGTCTTCACCATGGGCTGCAGGGGAATCTCTGCTCTGGCGCCTGGAGCACCTCCTCCCCCTCCTTCTTCCCTGACCTGGGTGTCTGCAGGGCTGTTCCTCTCACGTATTCTCACTCCTCCCTCTGGCTGCTGTTGCACAGGTTTTTTTCCCCCTTCTTAAATACGTTATCACAGGGGCGCTTACTACCGTCACTGATGGGCTCAGCCTTGGCCAGTGGCAGGTCCATCTTGGATCCGGCTGGCAATTCATAGAATCATAGAATCGTCAAGGTTGGAAAAGACCCTTAAGATCATTGCGTCCAACCGTTAAATTGCTCTATCGGACACAGGGGAAGCTTCTAGCAGCTTCTCACAGAAGCCGCCCCGCTACCAAAACAACCTTGCCATGCAAACCCAATACACCAATGGAGACCCAGGTTGACTCAAACTGGTACCTTCCCTTTGTCACAACATCATGCTATGCATCTGCCTCCTGCCTGAGCTGTGATCTTGTAGGTTAGGAGGGATGCTGGGCCACACTGCTCAGGCAAGCCAGAGGGACATGGGAGAGAAGGGATCGTCATGAATGCTACCAATGTAGGGCCCTGCGAAACCAAGCACTGGCCCTGCCCAGATGCTTATCAGACTTGCAGTGACACCGATGTTCCTTGCTGCCTTTTGACATTCTTTGCAAAAGACAAATAGACATGCAATAATTTCCTTAGTTTCAACACATGTAGTCAAATTGCTGCTTGCAGTGTGATATCAAACTGTTTGTGTCTTTGATTAGTCATTCCCCAGGGTAAACTATATTTAAAATAAGGAAACATGGTAGAATAGAAGGTGCCCCACCTTTTTAAGAAGAAGCTTTAGTTGTATAACTAAAGACTGGTCTTAATTTCTTGACTGGTAACTTCCTCCTTTCACCACACCTACTGTTCCTGGCAGAAAAGGAGAGCAAACTGTTGTCAGAGAGAGCGGACACATGCCAAAGAAATTGTGGGATCCTTAAAATCTTTTACCTATAAGTTCCATGTGGAAGTCCATATGCTGAGGCTGTGTGTCGTGTTCATCTACCTTTTGTATGGGGTGAAAACAGGTAAGAAATCAACCGTGTGTTTTGAATGTTTTGTCAAATATAACATGTTTTCTGTGCTTTGCAGAAACATTAATATATCTACCCTCTGCATTTACTGTTACTGTGTAGGGTTTTTCACTAACATTATTTATTTTGGCAAAGCAAATTACACTGGTTACATGAATGTCGTCAGCTCTCAGAGTTCCAAATGTAAAACCAGAAGTCATTTTTATTATCTTTTCCTCACTTTGCAAACATTTCTCTTATATAAGTACTATCCACCAACACTGAAAATGTCATTTGAAATCTTCAGAGAAGAATGATTTCTTTTCAGCAGTGTTTTATATGACAGACGCAAAGGATGAATTGCCATTTATGAACAATAACCTTCATTTGATATCCTCACAGCCCTATCAAGAATCAACCTGTGTAACAATAAACAAATGTACTGCCTTGTGTTAGCATACACATGGGAGCAAGTCAAGTTATAGCTTTCTGCTTTGTAGGGAAAACAAACAGGATTAAAAAAAAAAAAAAAGTATTCTTATAAATACTAACTTGTATTTCATCAGGTTCTCTGGAGTAATCTTGGGGTCGCATTTTGCTTAGTTTGTTAAATATGCTGTAGGAAATGTAGTAATAAGTGGAAAAAGAGAATTGTGTGAAAAAGCACCAAGGAAACCCAGTGAGACACTGAAGACCGTTTTAAGAGGTAGAGGGCACACTCTCTCTGTGGAAAAGTGATGGAATTCTTCAATAATGCTGCTGAGATTTGCTGTGTGGAAGTGAAGTGTGCTTAAAGCTGAAGACTTCATTATTGATGTGTAAGACCAGTCTGTTGAAACACACTGTAAAAAGCCCAGGCAAGGCGACAGTGTTTTGAGCGTCAGTGAAACTGCAGACAGACGCAGAAGCAGCAACACATTTATCTGAGGTCCATGCGATGTGTTGACTGGGTGGGCAGCCCCCTTCGCAGGCTCTGTGTGGCAATATAGCCTCCTGAGGATGACAGCTAGGACAACTACAAATCTGACCAAGTGACCACTGACCCATGGAAGTGAAAATCTGTTGGAACTTCATTTTGCAAGAGGACAGACTGGTGGAGTTAAAAAAACTCAGCTGCTACTCTATTCATGCAGACGGCCTCAAGATCACAGCCCCCAAATGCCACTATGGCAAACCCTGCCTGTCTATACGGTGAACATCCAGGACCGAAGGAAGAAAAAGCCTCCACACACTGTGTCCAAGAAAGGAATAAGAGAGACCAGGGGAATGCAGGCCTTAAGGAGCACTGACTGCAGTAAATACCACAGAGTCTGCCTGGGACCATTCTCATGAACGCAACACTCCCACCTGGGAGTATATAACTTTTATATATATATATATACACACACACACACACACACACACATACATACATATGTAACGTCAGAACCAAGTTATTCTGAAGGTGCCCCTCCTACTGCAATAGCGCCTCAGAGGCTGATCCCAAGCTCGAGACAAAAGATGCCCAGCTCCCGCGTAGGAACATCGGTTTAACAGATTGGTATGCCCCCTGCTACAGGTGCTGAGAGGTCAGAGCACCTTGCCCAGGAAACTGCTGTTTGCCATCCCATTTTACATACCAGAAAACTGAGCAGAGGGAGCAAAGTGAATTGCCTGAGGCTGTTCAGCAAGCTAATGGCCAAGACAAGTCTGGGAGAAAGTTAATGGGACACTGGGTTAATTGCCACATTTATTCACCTTTTCTGGAGGGGTCTGTTGGACACGGGTTAAGTACAGTGCCAGGCTGTGAGTTTCCACATGACTTACTTGCTCGCAGAGTTAATCTCAATAAGCCTCTTGCCCCATCAAGAAATCCTGTTGGAGTTTCAAAGACACTTCCAGCCATTTGGGTAGGATTCACTGTGCTTATCAGAATGAAGAGCAAAGCCAGGATAACTGGCTGTCCTCATGTGTCAGCTTTTGTAACACATGGTGGATGAGTCTGGGATATGCACCAGCCTGCCAGAAGAGAAGCTGGCAGGTTTTCCCCCACTATTAGCACTGATCTGATTTTGTTAATCAAAATAGAACAAATCTAACAGACTTGGTGCAGCTATAACAAGGCTTTTTAAACAATTCCTGTGTTAGGTATTAGCAAATGCCGATCAGCTCTTTAAAAGCTCTTCTTTACCAGAATGTTTGGGCTGTTCTGCTGACAAACATAGTGCTCCTCTGAGCAAGTCTCAGCACAATGCAGGAGATAATAGAAACAAATTAAGCAATCAGTGCAATCTTGCACCATCCAGAAGTAATTCTTGCCTGGCATTTCTGCCTGTGTTACTACAGCTTCAGTGGCAGTAAAGAAGATTAACCATACTATATAATAATACTACACAATAACTAAAACAATTTCTAGTTATTAGTAAAAAATAAATATAATTGGGTTTTTTTATGTTGCAGTAGCACCTAGAGGACAGTCATTGAGTATCACTGTATATGCTGGTGTACATCAGCAACAAATGATAACTCTTCTCTGCTAGTTACTTTGATATCTCCACATGAGCAGTGTCATAGGAGAACTCTTCCTCCTGTTTCTCTGTAGCATCTTGGCACTGTAAGAACGAGGTGAGAGCAAGCTGGTCAGGAGACAGGCACCCAGGTCACCTTTACTCTTGCAAGCAGGGCCCGGAGTCACACTGCCCCTGGGAGCCCTGACTGAAGCATTACGGAGGCAGAACACCCTCAATTCACACGCCGCTGATTTCAACTGATGTTCACTGGGCCTGGCTGAGGGCTCATTTGCCACCACTCCTGTCCCACTATTCATATTTTACCATACACTTTATACAGGAAGGACTCCATGGATTTCAGATGTTAAAGTTTATTTCTGAATTTATGGTAGCAATTTAAAATATACAGTTGGGCTTAACTGCAACATACTTTTAGCCTATTAACTTTCATTTCTGGAGCTCCTGGGGCTTCTGCAAAGTAATTAGCAGAACTATGGCAACTGAGCAGATTATTTTATGTGCTGGGCACATAGCATTTATATCATTCTCATGCTCCTGATTTCCATAGGAGGAGAAAAGGGAAAGTTGCTCGTAGAAACTGAGAGAGTCTCATCATTTAGAAATTAAAATGCACAGAGAATTGGAGATTTGCTAGAGCACGATTAGCTTACAGCTGCAGGTTTTCTAAACCCTTCTACCTACTGCACAGCCCCTTAAGCAACAAAGATCAGGAAGATTTCTCTGGCAACTGCAGCCTGAACAATTATTGCATCCCAGCGCGTATGTGTGAGAGAGACACTCTCTCCCACAAAGTTCTTCAATAAGATTAAGGGGATTTGGGGGAAAGGACTGTAAGCCAGGAAGAGGCTACAAAACCTGGGAGGGCCTTCATAAGCAGTGTCTGTCTGGAGACAGTTATTCCATTCCCTGCCAGTGCCCTGTTGGAGATTGTATTGGACTCTGAAGGCTCAGCTGGTATTCTGCTGGAAGAGCAAGGAACAAAGACAGGCTTTCAAATGGCGGAAACTGTCCCATAAAGCAGCAGTTACATAAAATTCAGTTACTCCTCAGCTGTGTATAAAGCAATATCAGTAACGTATCTCATGCAGTCAAAGGGTGTCCCATTTTGCAGTCTGAAATAGCAGGCTGCATCTGCAAATACAAATGAAGCATTGAGCTGTCCCTCACAACAGCAAGATCCTCTGCAGCTTGTCAGCTCCAGACCGGAGTTACAAACAAACCATGAGGATATCTCTTTACCCTAGAACCTGTCCAGAGCATCTGGGTGTGCCCTCAAACCAATACAGCAGCCATCCTAGTTGTCAGTCTCTAATACCTTCCTCACACTAGTGGCATTTTTGGAGAAAGTCCATGCCATCTCCCAGCTGCTAGTGGAAGCAGGACTGTGCTGTTTCAAGGAATGCTGCTCTGAGAAGGTACAATTACTGTCTTTGTTCCAACATGGCAAGAAAACCTAAGTTTCAGGGTAACTCCAGTCATGAACATGATGGAGAGGAGCTCACAACATTATGTACCTGTGCAGGGCTAGCAGGTAGAAAAGGTCAAAGCAAATGCATTGGTGCTAATGTCAGGATTGCCACACTGTGCTCTTTTCAGATCCCGGGGAGACATGTCCTGCATTCACAGCTCTCAGCATCAGCAACGCTTTGATAGGGACAGACCTCAAAGTGAAGCTGCTGCTCTACACCAAACAGAACCCAAACTGTGCTGAAGAGCTCAATTCAACATCCTCCAAGTATCTAGATGTGACCAAGAAAACCACCTTCATCATCCATGGATACCGACTCACAGGCTCTGCCCCAGTCTGGATCTCTGACTTAGTACATCTCCTCCTTTCTGTAGAAGACATGAACGTCATCCTTGTGGACTGGAACCAGGGGGCAACAACTCTCATCTACAGTAATGCTTCCAGAAACTGCAAGAAAGTTGCTGAGATTCTGAAGAAATTTATTGATGAAATGTTGGTAAGTTGAATGTTCACACTATGATATAGCCATGGATGCACAGCATGTAAAGGGCACAAAGGAACTGTTTAAACACAGCAGGATGTCTGGGAAAAGAAACTCCTAGAAAGGAATGCATTCATTTTTGGAAGTGCAGCTATACTGCAGTGCCAAAATCTACCCTTGGACTTGGTACAATTGTATTTTGTTGCAATATTCAGTTTATACTCTAGGTCTCTACATTTCTGGATACAAAACTCTACAGGTATGTTTTCCCATACGTAGAAACTCTATTTCCACTTTCTGAATGTCCAAAAGTCATCTTATGGGGATCAGCCACAGTTCGCAGCTCCTCTAAGCTGTTGCACAGGCACAGTCAATGATGACACCGGATCATTAGGATCAATGTGTCTGCTAATGCCTTGCAGGAACCAGATGTTGGCACCTGGAGTTGTACTCATGGGGCCCATGAATACTCGTTCCTGTCCACACTTGTAGTCACTGCCCCAGGAAAATACAAGCATTGCCTGAACTGTTCTCATCACAGCTCTCTCAGATACGGGCCTTCAACATGACTGCTAGTTGTACTGTGGGACTATCAATGGGGGAATATTTACACAGAGTGGAACACACCAAGGGAAAATGTGGGAAAAGTAGGGAGATGCATTTACATTCCTCCTCCTGGTATTTTTTATGCCTTTCATGTACCTAAAATCTGTGACCACGAGTACTTTTAAATCTCAGATTGATGGAGCATCACTTGACTCCTTGCACATGATAGGAGTGAGCCTGGGAGCACACATCTCTGGCTTTGTGGGACAGATGTTTGATGGTACACTTGGAAGAATCACAGGTAAGCCGTTCTTCCCATCAGTCCTTTTGCTTTGAGGGTAGCTGTTCACTGTGAGCAGAGTGAGCTGCGCAGTACTGCAGTGATGTCATGCTCATGGTTTTGTGTTGCAGGCCTTGACCCAGCAGGCCCCTTGTACAGAGGAAAGCCGCCTACTGAGAGGCTGGATCCTACAGATGCACAGTTTGTTGATGTCATTCATTCGGACACCGATGGTATGTGACATTTCTCCTCTTTACCATTATGAGGAAACCTAGAGACTGATGGGGAGCACAGGAAAGCAGGGGCTCTGGTAGGCAGCAGTGCTGGGGGATCCTTGCTCCTTTGACCCAGGAGGACAGCAGTCTCCTTCACTGGTGCTGTGAAGGGCTCTGCGGTCCTGCGTTGCCCACACTGTGCTCAGCACTCCCTTGGGAGCTGCTGTCTTATTTGCATGTCAAAACATGCTGCTGTTCTATAGCAATTACAGCCTCCTGGCCCATGAAGTACAAGGACTTAGGCACTGGTGCAGGAGTGCCCTGTTGCTACCGCAGCACACAATCCTGCTGGAGCAGTTCCACAGCAACGCCGCACTGCGGGGTCAGGCTGCCGCCAAGCACGCAGCATCTCAAAAGCTAGTCACACAGCTCAATGCCTTGCACAGCAAATCAGTTATCCCCAAGCTGTGGCTCCCTGCATGAGGCTTCCAGTCTTCATCCCACCTCCCATGGGCTAAACTTTCCTCTAAGGCAAATCTGGAATCTTCCTTGGCCCTCTCCTTTCTCAGCCGGTGCACAGCACGTCTTCTCATCCGCCAGCCAGGCCAGCAGCATGATGCAAGCCCTTCGCTCTGCTCCCACTGGCATCCTACCCTCGGCACTTGGCTTTCCCACCTCATTGCTGCCACTCCTCTTCTCCCAGTCCCTCCAAGAACTCAGACTTCAGCAGCACAGCAATACCCACTGTTTCACATCCTTGTTCCTCCCCTGCACACAGCGACACAAAAACCCCAAATTTTGTACTGTCACACGCACAGACTTATTTTAGATATTTGATACCATTGCTACAATGACACAGCTGGGTCACAACTGTTTGGCCTGCTGCCTAAATAGATGAATGACATTAATATTCCTGCATGGGCAGGCATCCTAGAGCTAAGTAACTATTATTTTTTCCAGCTAGTTTCTTATGTTTCCTTCTTCTGCATTTTACAATTTAATATTCCCTCCTCACAACCCTGATATTTTCTTTTGTCAGGACTAGGTTACACAGAAGCACTAGGCCACATAGACTTCTACCCCAACGGTGGGACCGACCAGCCTGGCTGTCCACTGACAATATTTTCCGGTAATCGATTCTTCCTTGAATTGCATTAATACTGACAAAATGTTTCCAATCAGAAAAGAGGAGAAGGCCAGAGAAACATCATCACTGCTTAGAAAATACATGAAAACGATATTCTGGGAAAGCCATGACAGCAGTCTCTTCCCAGCACTGATGTGGCCCACTGACGTAACAGGAGTTTAGCTGATGTGCACCAGGCAGACATATGAGTCAGGGGTGATCCTCCTGCTCTCTATCACAAATGCAAATGGGATTAATTTTCTGTGCAAAAAGTCATCAGGTAGATTTGTGCCTTCAGTTTGTGACTACGTTTAGAAAACCTGTGGATTTTTTTATTATTATTATTACTTAGAACACACACAAAAGCCCAAGGACTAGCAATGGCAATAACCTGTTCAGAAAACAGGTTCAAGATGGACGTGGGGAAGGCAGTTATACCGAATCCAATGCGCCTTTCTTGGCAGTGACAGACAGCGCAGTCTGTCAGGTAGAGCCCTAGTCTTGAATGCAAGAAAGCTTTTTCGCCTTCCAGCCCAGCAGCAGAACTGGTTTTATGAAAGCTGGGTGAAGAAGGTACCTCACAGGAGAAAAGGCAATAATGCAGACTTAACCCTTATCAGACCCAAGAGAATCTACATAGGAAACCAGCCTGAAACAAAAATCCATAGGAAATGAGGCTTCACTCATTTTGCTGCTCATGCAACAACTAATTTTATTAGTTCTGTCTTTCTAAAGAGTTTTTTACACCAAAATGGAAGGCCATGTGCAAAATAAAAAAAAAAGCAACATCCAGCTGTCAGGCCTGAGCTCAGAGAGAAGATGAGAACACCTGAGACGGAGTAGGATCCATAGCTGGATCTTCTGGAACTGCAGTAACAATACAAACAAATATGTTTTTAAAACCAAAAAAGACAAGAAAAGTAAAGTAGACACAGGCAGAGCTGAGTGCACTCAAAGGGAGAGGCTAGTGCCCACTTACTGTTCTGCCACAGCCCAGTGCTCCCCAGCGCAATCAATCAGTTGTGTTCAGACTGGTCAGTGACTGTCCACTGGTGTGCCCTTTTTTGCTAGGGCATTAATACTGTTTTCCTGAAGCATGGTGGTTGCTAACAAAATATTTCTTCCCTATGTATGATTAAGGATTGCAGTATTTTAAATGTGACCACCAGAGGTCTGTTTTCCTGTTCATGTCATCCCTGAAACAGAGCTGCAATATTACTGCATACCCGTGTGACTCGTACAGAAATTACAGGAATGGCAAATGTACCAGCTGTGAAACTTTTTGGCCTATGCCATGCCCCATCCTAGGTAAGGATCCAGGGGATGTAAATACATCCTGAATACACATGTCTGACAGAGCTGCCCATCATTACTGTAAATTGGTGTGTGACAAGTGTTTTGCTAAAGGACTAACACAACACAGTGCTTTGCAAAAGCGTGTAAGTTATTTCCACTGAGGTTTTTGACTTGGTCTCTCCTTGACTTCTGCAGAGGTACAAGCTTCTGCTGCAGGCAAAAGAGGCCTGAGAAATTTCCCTGTTCTTTGTACGGTCACATCACGTTATGATCTAGAACAGAAATCCACAGAAAATTTCTAAGTTTCTAAAACAGAAATCCTTTGATCCTGAACTAGAAAAGCCAAAACAAGACTTGGGATCTTTACACTAAAGTCACAGAAACAATGAATTAAAGTCCATTAGTTGCAGAGTTTGAGGGATAGGGGCATATTCTTGCTAAAACAGAATCTTTTCTGAGAAATTTTCAGCACCAGAAACCCCTCTTGACTCTAAAAGGAATGGCAGAGGGGTGAACAAAGAGTATTCTGCTTTTTCATAACTGACCCCCAGAGGTGTCCCAGCCTGGATGTGACAGACCAACTTGAGGCTGCCATTTCTGAAATGTTGATGCTAAAAAGCCTGACACTTCCAGAAATGAACTTGCAAAGCTAAGGGGATGATTTTCATTCTGCACAGCAAAATAGAAATCCTTCTTCACCATGGATATCAGATGTGGAAAAAGATCAATCTTAAAATAAGTGCTGAACAGTAACCAGGCATATTTAGACACTCAGTTGGCTTTAGTTACACAAGTAAAATTAAGCCCTGGTATAAGTCTACAGAGTTTGGGAGCACGTGTCACAGTACCACCTTGGAGCTGGCAAGCAATATACTATTTCTTAAATACTTGCTTTGTTATTTTCAGCAATTCAGTTGCTTATATACCTGTGCAGTAACTCTCTGTTTCATTTTCAAACTGACATCTATAGGTTATTATGCCCACAAGTGGAAAAGCTATTTAACACAACAGAGCCATCCAGTGACAAGTATGTTTTTTGATACAGCGGACAAAGAACCATTTTGTAGTAAGTGACGAAGATTTCTGGGATGACTTTTCTTTGTGTGTTGCCTCCTTCAGGAATAGCCGAGCAGAGATGGTTAGTTGCTATTGGCATCATAGCCAGCATTTTAGAAACAAAGCCAGTGGCTGCTGGATAGAATTGTGCCCATCTGCAGTCTTGCCATTACATTCCTTACCTGTGAACCTGCCTGGTGCTGTGAAAGCCAGCTACTCGCTAGACATGTGCAAGAACAGGCTCATCTTGCTTACAGTGCTAGGAAATTTGTTTGGAACATGCAAATGAAACATAAAAGGGTAGTTTCTAAACTGCGTTTCAAAACAACACACCACTCTTTTGTAAGAGGTGTGTGGGAAAGATGAGAGTCAAAGACATGCTCTGAGCTGAACAGATAAAAAAGCTACTTTGGATAAAAGTGAAAGGGCCCAGGCAAGGAGGAATCAGTGAAAAAAAGGTTTCACCCTCATGATTGCCAACGTACCGAGCCATGGGCAGGGATTATGGCCTGAGCTCCAGTGCTGGTCAGCAAGTGAATTCAGTGAGTTACAGATCAGAGTAAAGAGCAGATGATTGCGCTCCATGACAGAGAAGACAAATGAAAGATGTTGAGAACAGAAATTAAAGGCATCAGAGGTGGACAGGAGAAAGAAAAAGCAATCTGAAAATGAATGGGGAAGGCACGGAGTGAAAAGCGATGTGCCGAAAGCCATACAGAGAGGCCATCTTGCATGCCACTTGTGAGCCCTTGCTGTAGTGCTTTCCCAGACATCTCTTAATATTTTTGTTAGAAATTTCTGCAAAGGAAGCGGAAAGATATTTTAGAGATAAATTGAATGGATTGTGTCAGATGAGCAAATAGCAGAAAGGCGTACTCCACCTGCAGCTCAGCTCCCAGACAGGCACGCAGCCGGGCTGGAAAGCAGAGCGTGCCGAGTCTAACCACCCCCCCCCTCTCTCTCTCACCTCAGTTTATCACTACTTTGTGGATATTATTACATGGAACAAAAACACCAGAAGAGGCACCTTCAGCATTGTACTAGCTGATAAAACTGGGAAGAAGGCAGAATCTAAAGTTAATCCGTAAGTTTTACAGATCATCAGACGGTAACATTAGCATATCACTTGGTACAACTGCATCTGGGAGGAGGCAAGATATCCTCCTCTTAATTTCTCTGCTGATACTTGATCGTGTACATGCCTCAGGGCTTGCCTGGCCCTATGTGATTTCCCCAGACTCCCCCAGTGCACACCAGCTGACAGCTCAGGCCTTTTGTTTGGACCCTGCTCAGTCATCTCAAGGACTGAAGCGGACAGTCTCAGCCAGTGGCACGGCTGTCCTAGACTTCCACTACAGCAGGAGGAAAACACGTCTCCCCCTCTTTTCTTCCCTTTCCTGGGAGTGTTCTGTCCCAGCACCAGGTGCCCAAGACAGCTGGGATGAACCTGTGCCTGAATATGTAACATCCAAATCAATTCATTCCACTTGGAGAGGCAAATTAATGACTGGTGCTTATGTGGACATGCAAATTCCTGATTGATCTAAACACAATTCAGCCGAACAAGTCCTGCTCAACTAGTTTCCCCAAGTGTCTCTAACTGCATACTCTCTCAGCCGTATCTGCTTGCACCAGAGCAATCTGCATAGCTCCCTGGGGCCGCACAACAGGGCCACCCCGCTCTGCTGAGCGTGTGACAGCCCACCAGGCAGCACACTCACACACACACATCGCAAACACCTTTGACAGGTTAAAACTTGTCCTATTTGTCAGGCCTCCTAAAACTTTTAAACAAGGCCAGTCATTTTGAGCGTTTCAACCAGGACATAATTCCAGTCACATCTGCACTCTTCACCTTCATAAGGGAAACCTGAAACTATGGCCATACAACCAGCTATATAAAGAATGTGTCGTGTGGCCACAGCGTTCTTGTGAGCAGCTCTGCTGCTTTTGCACCAAGACCAGTGCGGTTTTCATGCGTATCTCGAAGTGGAACCAGCCACTCTGTCAAAAAGGACCAAGGTCAAACCCCAGCCCTGAGAGGCTTCATGTCTTTAAGCCTGTGCTATTTTCCTATCCTGAGAAGCTGGATTACTCTCCGTTAATTCCAGTCAACACTGCATTGTTTCACAGACACTTCTGCTGCATTTGCCACAAAAGAACTATCAGAAATTTAGTTAGCGGCATTAACACCCCCAAGGTACAGTCTTCCATTTGTAGAGCTACCTCAGCCATACAGTGTTGTTACAACCAGATTTTTACAACCAGCAACATATTCTGCAAGCTCCACGGATGACTCATGCTCAGGTCTGCACAGATAGCCATGTACGAACATCATTTGGGTCTAGTCCACTCAAGTTCAAAGTAGAATCATAGTGAGGATTCTGCTTTGGGACCAGAGCAAACAGAATCAGACCTCTGTGTCTCCACTCCCACCCCAAATAACTGAGTGCAAAAGTGTCTGAGCAGGTTCACACCTGGAGACCTGAATCCATACCCATTTCATGTAAATCAGAAATTAATCGTAAGTTCAGTCCTCCTCCTCCCCCAGCACTGTTTCTAATATTATAATGAACATACTAAAAATGGTGCTATTCCCTTGGTGACTCTCTGACACCTTGTGTGCTTTATCTTCAGAGAAGCTGCAGCCTTTCAGCGGTACAACCAAATCACTTTGCTAATGGGATTCGACCAGGACTTTGAAAACGTAGAAAGAATTTCCTTGACATTTTCCACGGGATCTGTCATTGGCCCAAAATTCAAACTCAGGATTCTCCAAATGAGGTTCCGGTCACTTACAGATCCAGAAAGGTAAGCAGAAGTTTACAAACCATTTCTGTTGTTGCAGACTGGAAAGAAGTAAATGAATCTCCCAGATGCCTGGCCTGGCTGAGTTCGCCCAGAAGAATTATATTTATTTCACATTTGATAATTCTTGCACACATATCTTGGGAATAAATTCTGTCTTTAGCGCATGCACACAAATCCCATAGCTGAATTTGAACACAGAGGTTGTCTTATTGTACTGAAAACATGTAATTAGTGGTCTGACTCTGACATGGTCTGACATTTTAACCTTTGGTCAGGAAAATGACCTTTGAGTAGCTACAGAGAAGCTGCACAGGCCCAAACTCTGGGCTGAAGGTAAATGCAACTCTCAGGGAAATACAGATGTCTGACCCCAAATACACATTTTATATCTCAGTCAATTTCTATGTCCAGTCAAACAGGGAAATTAATGTACTCCTGGAATTCCAGTAACTGGGAGCTGGTGGCCACTATGCCCCAAAGCACTGACTACTGCCCACAACAGCATGAGGTACCTACCAGGTCATTTGCTGATGAGATTTCTACAGCCGCTTCAGTCTCCTTGTTAACCTCTGTCTGCTCTACAGTCCTACCCTTAAACTTCCCTGATTTTTAGGGCACCTTTGGAGGAGGGGATCTCTGCCTGAGCTCAGCAAGTACAGAATCTCTTAGGCTGACCTTGTGTGCAGGGACAGTACGTGGACATCAAGCCATACATGCTTGAAATTTGGGTTAAAACAAGGATTGCACATCACAGAGTGAGAAGGGTGGAGCAAAAAAAGGACAGAGCTGCAGAACACTTTTCTTTGCAGTTCATGAAGGTCTGCTACCCTTTCCTTAGTCTTAGACTAAGGATAAGATTGTGCATGTCTAATAAGCAAAGTCCTTCTGCAGCTCCCCCTCACTGAAACTCCCCTTCTATTCTACATCTCCACAGTCACTTCCAGCCCCAGATCCACATTTAATCTTTTAAAAAGTAGATGCAAATGCCCAAACATGTCACCAGAGGCTGTCCACTCTCCCCTAGGAGGGGCTGCCACAGGCTGTGAGTACAGTTTCATGACTACTTTAACACCATCAGGTAATCAGTCACTGCCCCAGGGAGGGATGTCCTGCCCTCTCTCCTTCCCTGTGCCAGGGCTAACGCTCATTTGGCCCCAGGTGAAAGCCTCAGCATTCCGTCTGCTTTTCGGCTGGGCTAGTTCTAACCCAGAGCAACGCCTGGTCTCAGCTCAGAGTGGCAGCACGATCCCTAACGCTGACACCAGGGGACCAGCAGGAACACGCAGGTGGGCAAGGGGAGATGGGAGGACCACCCATTTGGTGGCCATGCGAGTGTAGATCGGCTTAAAGGGAACCGTGCTCTCTGTAGCCAATACCTCGGTTTGCTTTCCGTTTCATTCTTCCATGAGGCAAAGCAAAAGGTAACGTAGAACAGAATGAAAATATGCTCAAGGTATCCTTGACCTCAGTAAGTTGTCTTGAGAACGTGACTTATTTTACATAAGCCTCCAGCACGCTGGGAGACTCGCCAGGGGATGATACAAGAAAGGCCGACTTTTCACTTTTGGCTCACGCTGACTGTTTTTATGCAGACCACAGCTGTGCAGATACGACCTTGTCCTGATGGAGAACACCAAAAAAACCTTCAAGCCCATCCCATGTTGGAGCAGGAGCTAAGACCCAAATGTGTTATTTCTGAGTGTTACATCTGACGGCGGCAGACATTTTCACAGACATATGGGGACTCACCTGAAAGGCCCTCGGCACCTTCCGTGGAGATCAAGCGACAGGGTGGTGGGGCCTTCGCGTCAACGCAGAGATTTATAAACGGGGCTGTAGAAGTGACAAAAAAATGGTGGAGTCGCGTGTTTTTGGAGACGGCTTCGTGCCGAGGGGAGCGGGGCTTCGTGCCGAGCCCCCAGGGGCCGCGCCCCGCCCACAGCCCCGCCCCACCCACAGCGCCGCCCCGCCCACAGCACCGCCAGGCCCCGCCCACAGCACCGCCCGGCCCCGCCCACAGCACCGCCCGGCCCCGCCCACAGCACCGCCCGGCCCCGCCCACAGCACCGCCCGGCCCCGCCCACAGCACCGCCCCGCCCCGCGCCTGCGCCTCCCGCTCCGCCGCGGGGCGGGCGGCAGCGGCGGGCCCCATCGCGGGATGTGGCGGCGGCTGGCCGGGCTGCTCCTCGCCTTCGCGGCCGCCACGGCCGCCCTCTGGCTGCTGTCGGCCCGGCTGAGCGCGGGGCAGGCGCGCAGGTGGGTGCGGACGAGGGGGCGGTGAGGGGGGCGAGGCGGGCCGGTGCTCAGGGTCTCCCCGTGTTCTTCCCCGCCCCGCTCAGGCCGCTGCGGTTCCCGTCGGACCTGGAGGAGCTGCGGGAGCTGGCCGAGGCGCTGCGGGACTACGAGCGGCAGCACCGGGGCGCGGCGCTGGCCCTCTTCTGCGCCGCCTACCTCTACAAGCAGAGCTTCGCCATCCCCGGCTCCAGCCTCCTGGTACGGCCGCCCGGCGGGAGGGCGGCGGCGGCGGGGCCGGGCCGGGCCGGGGGGTGCAGGGCGGGAGCCGGTGCGAACGCCTCAGAGCGGCCCTTTGCCCCCAGTCCCGGACCAGGCGCTGCCTGCTGGGGCAGGGTGCGAGGTCGGTGCCTGGCTGGGTGAGTCGCGGCTCTGGCGGGAGGAGCCGGGTCCGTCCGGTGCCCTCGAAGCCAGAGCCCCCGGGCTGAGGCAGCCCCGCGGGGGGGGCGCGGGAGCCCCCGGGCTCTCACGCGGCGCTGTGCCCTGGCAGAACGTTCTGGCGGGAGCGCTCTTCGGGCCCTGGACGGGGCTGGTGCTGTGCTCGGCCCTAACGTCTGTGGGAGCGACCTTCTGCTACCTGCTCTCGGGCGCCTTCGGGAAGCAGTTCGTCATCTACTACTTTCCTGATAAAGTGGCTCTGCTGCAAAGAAAGGTGAGAACAGGCTTGGTTCTGCAGACACCCAGAATGCCCCCTGGATGGGGCTGCCTTTAGGGTTGACTTAGTAAAAAAACGAATAGGTGCAGGGGATGCATCGGGTCAGTTAAGGGCCTCCTCTGATGCAGTCAGAGCCTGTTTGTAAAAGGGGGTGCATGGAAAATCCCAGATCCCAAGGGAAATCAGAAGTAAGATAATGGATTGATTGGGAAGCCCCTGTGCTCCAGAACTGCCTCCACCCATCCTGTGCTGCATTGTACAGCTGGAGGTGGTTCTGCTGTCGACTTACTGATCTCTCATTCAGGTTAGATCCCATTTTTACCGCTTGTGTGGAAGGGGCTGGGTCACCATTAGGCTCCCATACATACATAAAGTTGCCACTTTTCATCAGTTCTGAACTGATGTTGCGGTATTTTAGAAGAAAACTTAAATTCACTTTAGTATCGTGGATGTTCAGATGTTACTGCTGTCTGAAGAGCAGAAATACTTTGGAATGTTTCTCTTGGCAGGTAGAAGAAAACAGGAGCTGCTTATTTTTCTTCTTGTTGTTCCTGAGGCTGTTCCCCATGACACCAAACTGGTTTCTGAATCTCTCAGCTCCCATTTTAAACATCCCTGTGTCCCAGTTCTTCTTATCCGTTCTCATCGGTAAGGCCTGGGGAGACTGTCGGAGCGGGCAGCATGACATTGCCTCTCTCCTCATCACCGAGCCCTGGGTAGTATGCTGAGCTGGGGAAGGCAGAGCAGCAGGGTCGTAGCTGTGACTCTGCCCCATTTAACTGTTTGCCTTCATGCTGCCCTTATACTCAGAGCATTTTGCAAATATGTGTGCGTCACCAATGCAGCAAAGTTTTGAATCGCACCCCGTTCTTTCAGTTATGAACACAGACCCCTGTGTCTGGCCTTGGGCAAGGGCATATTTGAGCTAATTTTACATGGGGGGGAAATGCTAACAGGCTTTTTTCTGCTGTGATTCTTTCAGGTCTTACACCATATAATTTCATCTGCGTGCAGACAGGAGCCATTCTGTCACAAATCACCTCTTTGGATGCCATTTTCTCCTGGGACACGCTGCTAAAACTGCTTGCAATGGCTGTGGCAGCATTGATACCAGGGACCCTCATCAAAAAATACAGCAAGAAGCACTTGAAGCTGGATGAAGACAAGCATGCTCAGTTACTCAATGGCAAAAAGAGCTTGTGATGATGGCTCAGGTGCCCCAGATGTTGGGGGACTGCCTCACAAAAGCTGCAGGTCTCTGTTCCTGTGGGTTATATGCTGCATGCTCTGTGCCGCCGTGGACCAAGGACAATCGCAGTTTTTAATCGTTCTTCTCATCTAAGAGGAGATGTGAGGTTCTTATTTTTAATGAATGTTTAACTGTGCATGTATCTGCACGGAGAGTGCTATACAGGGGCTTTGTGTACACTTCAGTTACTTTGCCTGATTCCTTTAAATCAGCCTGTGTCTCCAGTATGCCTGATGGTGTTGCCAGCCCACTGCAAATGTATTAGCAATGGAGAAAAAAAATCGGGAGTATAGCATCCCATGAGGAAGGCAAATCAGAACCCCTTAGTCCCTCCCAGCTCGTGAACACAGGGGCCAAGCACCGCACTCCCCACAGTCTCCCTACCAGCCCAAGTCACAGGCTTCCTTTGGGCTCCCACGCTTCCCACCAAGCCCAGCTAGTCTTGATGGTGTGACTGGGGTGGCAGCAGACAGCTGCTGCCTGCTCTGAGAGTGAGGCAGGCTGGTTTTCTGCCCAGCCTCATCCCTTGGCACTGAGTCATCCACAGCACACGCAGCTGTGTTGAGCTGCAACAGCAAAAGCCTTGGTTATTTTTCACCACCCCTCTAGCAGCAGCATTTCCCAGCTCTAGGCAGGCTCTCCTCCCCCTGCCCTCTATCAAACGCATACCTATTTAGCATTTTTGGCCTAAAATGACAAACCATGCAGTTCTGTGCTGTTAGGTGCAGCAGTACAAGTACCAAGTTGAGAAAAAAGTAATGATGTTTCAGGGTCCCTGCACCTTCTGTAGGAGAGCTTGCACAGTTGCAGAAGACTCTTCCTCTGTCATTGAGATGTTAAGGAAGCATACCCTGCAGCAAAACCATTCAGGATTTGGGGCCAGCTATGAGCTGCCTGTATGTATCATTCACTTGTCAGAACACGTGAGATTGCTTCTGAGGTGTGGCTGCTACTCCCCACAAAGACTAAAGGGGAGGGGGGAAGGAAAGGATGTGCCTGGCTGGCAGTGATTTGTCCTTGAGAAGCACCTTTAAACCTACACATCTGCTCATGTGTAACTAGAAGGTTTCCAAATAAGCAAGTAGGTTCTGTCCCAGTTGCTGGAGAATAGTAGCCCCCAGGGATGATACTATGCCCCTAGGCTTTTGGTATTTGCACCTTCTTGCTCTGCTCTCCATGACCTTGCCCTCCACTCAGAGGATATAGTAAACTTTCTGGCATGGAAGGGGGCAGATGGGAGACATCGGAGCACTCGGGAAGCTGATGGAGTGAATGCTTCATCTGTTTTAGCATGTTCCCCACCAGCAGGGTTGGAACTGAGTGCAACAGCAAGGTTACCAGCGTGAGAAGTCGTGGTTGCAGATTCAATCACCCAGCCCACATTGCAAAAATCACTCATTTGACAAGAGCAAAAGCCAATGCTTGGGGACATCTGGGTACTTGGTAGGCTACGTGTGTCCAACCAAACCTCTGCCCTGCTACTTGGAGCTCCCAGTCGTTCCAGTTCAGCTGTGTTCAGAGATGGGCAACAACAAGCTGCTCACTAACATCATGCTAGTTATTAAAAGGCTTCATGACATTATCCCAAAGTACATGAGAAACCATCCCCAGATCATCAGACCAGCCTGGGAAGCATTGAAGTACACTGGCTTTTTATTCCATGCATTGTTTGCTTTGATAGTCATTCTTGTTTCCATCACTGTACACTGTTCAATACAAAAAAAATCAAGTTTGTATCAGGAATCCACAGAGCAGGGAGGAGAGAGATGAACACTACTGGACAGGGCCAAGATGAAATGGTTACTTAACACGACAGTGGGGAAGGCAACATTCAGCTCTGGGAGAAAATCTAGGCTAGTGTTCAGGAGCTGTCAGCAGCCATGAGAACAGGATCAGGGTAGTCAGGATGCTGAAAAGGGAACCCACGGTTTACTTCCATCCCGCAAATGCAGTCTTAGTGCGAGGAGGAAGCAGGCCGATTTACGCCTCAGCCCCATACCCTGCTAGGAGAGAAAGTGCAAGGAACTGTAGCAGAGGCACCCATACAGCAACGTGGAGATCACGTCTATGTGCAATTCTGGGTAGGTTTCACTAAGGAAAATGCCTATATAACCCCCTGCGGAACTGACAGCAGCTGTCCCAGGAAGGCGGGGGGCTGCTGAGCCGCCCCTGCCTGCACACAGCCGAGGGCGCAAGATGTGTGTGCAAGGCGGGGCTGGGATCACATCTCCACAGGTACAGGGTTACGCATTTAGGCAAGGGGGGGCAGCCCTAGTGGCAGTCCCAGAGGGACGCTGCATAGTAGGCAGCAGTTACGAGGAGCGACCTGGGCATGTAAAGAAACTAGAGCCAAGTGGGGCAGCAGACAACCTGAAGGGTTCTGCTCTGCTTTTCCAGGCTGCAGAATGGGGCAGCGTGTCCCCAGGCAAGGATGGGGAGGAATCAGCACATACCCACAACAGCTGGCCCAGAAGAGTCCGAAAATCCCATACATCAAAGCTGCTACGCTTCTCTACAAGCCCAGAGGAGCTTCATCACATGGTGGAGGAGCTCTAAGCAGACCACAGCTACCAAAACCCCTCTGGGATCTTATTGTTAGGGACTGAGCCACCACAGACCTAAGTCCCTGCACGGAGACTCCAACAGGCCTGAGTCAGAGGCAGCTCTGCTTTGGGCCTATTGCTGTAGGGCCGCCCTAGGACACCGGGGCTGGGCTGCCCACAGGCAGTGGGCACCGCAGGGCTGTGGACTGGGTTGACGTCGCGCTGCCCAGAGGCAGCGAACAGCCCTGCCTGTTGGAGCTCAGGAAGCCTGCCAGACCTGAGCAGCAGAGTATCTCCAGGGGCGTAAGGCCTGGCATCCTCTGCTGTGGGGGACATTTAATGGTAGTTCTCAACCTCTCTTTATGCAATAGTTTGGTCTTCCTCTTTGTGTGCATATGTTACATGCACACAGTTCTCCACTGCTAAATGCCTGCACTCCAGCCTCCTGAGTAACCATCATCTGCACCACCTCTTCCACACCAAAACCCCTCTTGCACCACGACAGCAAAGCCTTCTCTGGCCCTGCCACCTCCCCCTGCCACTGGCCGAGAGACAGAGAACATCTGGGAGGAGGAATGAGGGATGGGAAGAGAGAGAAAACGAGAAACAAGCCAGAAAAGAGCATTCCCCTCCGCATCCTGCCTCCACCCAGAGCTGAGTATTGCTGCTGCAGGCAGGGGTGAGCTGGTCGCTCCCTCTCCTCTCCAGCAGCCTGTTTGGTCCTGCACAAGTGATCCACCATGTGGATCCACTGCTGGCCACCCCTGATCTCGCACCTGCTGCCCAGAGCAATTGCCTTCCTCTCCGCTTGTCCTTTCGGATGCTCTTGCCAGGGGATCTTGTGATGGTTATTCACTTTGTGATCAATTCAAAAGCCACTCGCTCCCTGATCACCATTCCACCAGCTCAGGGGCTGCCAACTCTACTGGCAACACAAGCAAATTGCAGCATTGACCACGAGCAGTATCACAGGGCCCAGGGAGCTGACTGCATCCATGCCTCTTGGACCAGCCTCAACAGGTTCTCTGCCACAGTATAATAGCATCCTTGGAAATCATGAGAGGCGGCAGCTACTGACAGCCACTGAGCCCAGCTCTGCTCCCATCCCCCCCAGCGACCAGGGAGAAGGTAACATCACACAAACAGATTACAATTGTGCTAGCGGTGAAACCAACCTTCTGATCGACACAAATGATAATAAATAATAAAATAACATCATAACTTAAGATCTGTGTGTAGTCCAGCTACAAAAATTTAAAAATATGGGATAATTTAACTCATACAATACTGCTCTCTGTATAAGTAAGACATTTTCCTTCATTGTGCCATGAGGCTATAAATTACCACAGTTAAATTCAAATCAATATTTTAACATAAAATGTAAACAAACAAAGCAACAGAAGTACCTGTCCATGGTCCATTCCTGCCGTTCATCTCAGGCTGGTGCGCCAGTCTGCAGAGCAGCACCCAGCAGTGCGGCTGTGCGCCACACACAGGTGGCACAGCCGCGCCAGCCAGCACGCTAGGAAGGGCAGGGTGAAAGCTCTTGCAGGGGGACATCAGCTAAGGTGGGGGGGAAACGTGCTCTATCATTTTTGTTCTCTTTAAATATTGATTTAGAAGAGTAGTGTTTGAAGGGAAGGCACTATGAGTTCTATCAGAAAACAAATTTTTCTCATCTGCCAATGCCTCGGCCTGTCACATACCAGTACTATCCTCACTTTCACCTGCAGAGTTTCAGCTCGAAGGAGAAACAGAGGCCTCAGGGTACACCTGAGACACAGCTGTGCCACAGCCACCATCAAGATTACCTGTGCAACCCGTTTTGCACAAAGCCTGACATGAAGGGCAGGCAGCTGTTAAAGCTTGCAAGAATGTACAGTGAATAAGGAGACAGAGCAGGGCTGATGCTCTTATCTCGGCCAGTGATTCCCAGTCTTCCCCCTCAACACACAGCTCTCTGCTGGTTATCGATGCTGTTGTAGGTGAGAGACTGCTTCTCCAAGTCCAGTACAGGCATCTCCAGTTTCCTCCCCAGAAGAGTGCTTAGGCTCTGCAGATGTGCTTTCCATGGTTTGCAAGTTCTTGCTTTTCCAACACTGATTTGATTGATTTCTTTGACTGACTGAAACAGACAGGAGGTAAGAGGAGGAAGTAAACTGGGAAATGGCACACTGCATCTGAAGAGGTTTCCCTGCTGAACTGGAGATCGACACTGCCAGAGTGAAGCAAGGACGATGTTAAGAAGTGCTCTTATACCAATTCTCGAGAGGACGAGGTTAGAATACATTTGCAGGATCTCACAACAAAATGCTGATTAAAAAAAAAGAAACTAAAAATCCTTAAAACAAAACCCACTATTACATTCCTGGGGATGTATCAACTCAGAAGACCCTGGATGTTAGCACCTCGGTACCAATTTTCTCCAGGAACATGTCCACCTTCTGATTAAAAATGACCCAGCTGGTTATACTGAATACGCTTTGTTCACAGGTTACCCTATAGTAAGGTCTTTTTATGCTTCCTCATTTGATAAGACTGAGTGGTTTAGTTTTCTTGATCTGTTCTCTAATCTTCAGGGCCACAAGGCCTGGTCCCCTGTGAAAGCAGCAAGAGAATCCCCCCACGTTTGTACACAAAGCTGTCCAGGCAGGACTCCCAGGATGTTTCTCTGTAATGTGCTTGCTTTCTGAACTTTTTTTTTGCAACAAGTCTGTGTGTCTATAAATACAATCCACTCTTTACAGTAAAAAGTGTTAAAATGTCAAAAAAATAAATATCCATGTTACAGTAACTAGATTATTCAATAAAATACATCCCTGCCATTCTTGATTGAAATGCTCAAAGAGAATTAATTTCATTTGGACATTTTCCAGAGATTCGGGTTATTGCAAATCACTCCTGGGGTGGGAAGGAGAAGCATCTTCTCTTCCTGTAAAGTGTGATGAAGGGGAATGAAGTGGAATCTCAGGGAAATCAAAATGCCAGTATCAGGAAGCTTTGGGGGAGATCTGTATTACCAAGTAGCAGAGCTGCAGGGCTTATTGGTCCTGACTGTGGCATCAGAACACTCCCCTTCAGAAGAGTCACAGTCTGATTCTCCAAACTGTGCTGGGTTCTGCAAAGCAAAAGGAAAGGGGAAGACATGAGCAACATTCCTGCACTGCAGATGAACCACACCATCCCAATCTGTAACAGCAGACAGGCAAAGGTCACCACCAGCAGAGGAGGAGAGATTTGCAGCACATGAGATAGCAACAACACACAATTGCCCTACCAAAGGTCACTTGTCTCCTCTCAACAAGGGGACAGCAGAAAAATATCTGGTCAGAGCACTATCAAACACAGAGTAATGAGAAGATGGAGCAGCAGGCTCTGCCCTACCCCTCCCTTGAAAGACAGTAAAAGGAAGAAAATCATTCTAGCTTCGTCAGCAAGGCTGCCAATGGATAAGTTTGAGGCAGACAGTTTATATCCCTTCCGTTTCATTATCTACTTTATGTGCTATTTTTTATCCCACTTAATGCAACTGCAAATCCGATGGCGTCCCAATATCACACTCATCTTGACCGGCAAATTATGTTCAGCTTTGTTTGTGCTGCTTTCCCCCTACTACTCATCTGGCCAAGTATGAGAAAGACTGGGTGTTTAAGCAGTTGCTTTGGTGTAGTACATCTCCCACAGCATTTCCTAGGCAGTCATCCAACTTTCTGACCCTTGGATTCCTTTCCATAACATTTTTTTTTTTTTACTCAATAAAAGGAAGAGAGGATTGCTAAACTTACAACTCACCTCACAGCTGTGTTCATCTGCACAAAGTTTGCCCAGAGACATCTGAGTCTTTACTCTCCGCACAGCACACTCTTTGTCTGAAAGCCCATCAGACTGGGTGGAGATTTCAATGGGGATCTCTGGAGTCTGGGACAACATGTCCTCCAGCTTCTCAGCCAGCTCATCTTCCAGCTTGGTGGCAAGCTCATCCGGGCTGTTCGAATGATCGCTTGTGTTCCCCTCCTCTCCATCTGACACAGAGAAGTTCTCCGAGCTGAAGGTTGAGTAGGACTGGCAGCTACTAATGCAGCGGTGAGGTCTGCAAACCAGGAGAGTAGTTCAGCTTGTATCACAGTGCCTCTGATTGCAGAGGAAAAGCAATTTCCTGGGTGCTGTGTTCGGCTACCCTGCTATAACTGGCCTCAACAGACCCCACTCCTGGTGTCCGCCTAGCCCTGGGTAAGCCTGTCTCCAGGAGCCCACTGCCAGCTAGAAAAGTTACAGCTTCTCAGTGGACAGGTTTCTGCGCACGCTCTCACTGCACAGAGGAAGAAGAGCTGGCAAGCCAGCACAGCGTTACAGTTCAAACATAAGGAACTCTGTTTCTGATGTGTAGCAAGGGTACCAGGCAGCTTTCTTTCAAGACATATATCACAGTCAAAACCCTCACAACATCACTAGTGCAGTGAATGCAGAGTGGCTACAACACCCTTACACAGGCTCCCCTGGCAAACCTCTCATCTTCCTTTCTGAAGCATACAGTGCAGGGCACATTTTTGCACCTATACTTTTAACTGGCATCTTCAGCACAACAAGAATAACGCTCACTCACTGTAACAGGCAGCCCAGGCCACTCAATCCTGTTCTCCCTAGCAGATACGGCTCAAGCACAGTGCACTCAGTACTGCCTGGTTGCTTCTCTGCACTGGGCTAAGGGCTTGATCCTTCCAAAAACGTCTTTGAGCAAAATAGGTCCTATCCCTAGAAAAGGCTTTACATCAACTCTCCAAAAGCCTCTTCCCACCCTAAGAACACATCTCCAGCTGCGTCATAACTGATCTGCAAGGCTGGCAGCAAGAGCTCTGCAAAGTGTTGGGCTGCCTTTCACATCTTGGAGCTATGGAAATCTACCACCCTTTGAATGACTTAGTTCAAGATCTGCATCTTTAAATTCATCTGTTTTTATTTGGTCTTGTCTGCTACATGTTCATAGTAGCTGGTCTGCCCTGGAGCATATTTTTCTTTAACAGTCCTTTTTCCTAAAGAAAAGCTGTACTGTAGGGTTCAAGCAAATTCAGCTGGGAATATCTGTATTACCTGGCAGCGATCCCAACAGCCAGGCTAGAATTTAGGTATGTGCACTCAAAAAATAAGCTCACACTTATTTGAATGTGGAAATCGCCTCATGCCAGGATTCAACAGTAATGGTACAAAATATCAGTTGACTGAACATGCCAGGAGACCCATAACAGGTCATCACATTGAATTCAGGAAAGGCAATTTGTCTTCCAAGTTAGTAAATAACAGCAGAATCAACAATCATACAAGAACTGTGTGACTCAGAAAACTCATCTAGCCCAGTGTTCTGTCTCCAACCCTAGGCAGGAAGAAATAATCTGGGAAAAGTATGAGAACAGGGTGTACAGACAGAGCCTGCTTTCTCCTGGCATATCCTTCTGGTTTGTACCTTTCAGCAAATCAGACTTCTGAGCTGAAGATCAAATCTGGATGACAGTAGTTAACAGCCACTGATGGATCTATACGCCATAAATTTAACAGTTATGACTTGTTTATGTTTTGATTTCCACAGCATACCTTGACAATGAGCTCCACATCTGAAAATATTTTGGATGGAAAAAGCACTTCCTTTTGTTCATTTTAACCCCCCCGTTTGCTTCACTAGGTGTCCCTAACGTGAATGTGAGGAATCATTCCTTGTCTATTTTCTCCACATAAATTACAATTTCATGCACCTCCAGTATCACCTCTCCTCCTGCTAGACAAACACTCCTCATGGATTTATTCTCTTCTGTGGAAACCATCTCTAACCATTCTCGTCACACTTCTCAGTACCTTTTCAAATTTTACGACGGTCTTTGAGCTGGAGCAATGGTGACATTTAGGATTCAAGCTGCAGGTGTGCCGTGTATGTATACAACAGTAGACAAGCTTTTTTTCTTCTCTGCTCCTTTCCTAATAACCCTTAACCTATTTGCCCGCTGGATCACTTCTGCACTTCAAGCAGATGCTTTCAGAAAGCTACTGCACCAATGCCATGATCTCTTTCCTGAGCACAGGACTGTAAAGCCCACTATTACATACGCTTAGGTAGGAATGCCCGCTCAAGTCTCTTATTTTACAGGCAACACCACCAAATTCGACCTGCTGTTTTGTCACCTAGCTCTTCAATCCTACTTGAATTCAACTACAACAATGCTGGAGTCAGCACCACTGCAGCAACAGTTAACAAACAACATTTGAAAGAGTTCACAAAGGCTCCCAATATCCATTAAGTCTGATTCTGGTGAAACAGATGCAGCAGCTTGCTTTTATAGGCTGAATAATGTTATCAAGTGTGATCAAGTTGTGCTACAAACAGCCTGCAGCAGAAAAGCAGTGCTGGAGAAAACATCTCAGAACAGGCTGAAAACAGTGAGTGAACATGGAGGATCACTGAGGGCAGATGGGACACACTGAATGCGATTCTGTTCTTTTGCCAGTGCCTTCCACAGTTCCAATGCTGGCGTGATGCTGCTATGACAGTTCTCTGCCTGAGTTTTGTCCCACCAAAGAGAGATTAGAGTGAATTCACCTTTTACCTTTGTCTACGAGGAAACTCCACTTCACTGTCTACTTCGCCCTCTTCCTCTTCTGAAGAGTCATCACCACTCTGGCAGAAAACAAGGACGAGAATGATATCACATTTGTGAAAGAACAAACGTGCAACTACATGGTTGCCCCTTGGTCTTCCAGGACAAAGTCACTGTGTCAAGGGGCTGCAACAAGCTAAACAAGAAAAGAACTTGCATATCAGTGAAAACTGACTCAGACATCTTCTTATTAGGAGATTATTTCAGGCAGTCTTAATGCTGCCATTTCTGAATTTGGAGTGATTGACTTTGAAAGATACTGGAGTACTTTAGCAGGCAATGAGTACATAACGTTCCGGATTTTTACAGAAGCAAATCAAGTAATTAGTATCACACTAAAATCCACATAAATTATTGAGCTCATCCGGCACTCTTGGCTTTACGACTTTGACACTCTTCTACATGAGCCCATCATAGAGCAGCATGGGGGATGACACAGCCTTTGCTGGTGGGTTTCACCAACTAGGAAAACTTGAGTTTTGTTCCATTCTCTACCTCAGTGACTACAGAACCTTTCATTCTCCTTTCCCCATCCAAATCTTCCCCCTGCACTCTTGGTTTTTACAGCCTCCTTCTATCCTATCCAACCTGCCAACCCCTGGTTCAAACTCCGCCTCTATCTCATCCCATCCCCTTATAATATGAGGTCCTCCTCCTCCCTTCATTCCGGGCCCAAACCACACTCTTGGTCTGGTACTCATCCTCTTTTCCTTCATTTTTCCACCCAGGCCCAGTTTTTCCTGCTCTTTGAACTCCACTAAGACTGGTTCCTACTTCTCTCACCTCCTGGATGGAAGCGGGAGGAATAAAGAACAACTCCATTTCTGTACAACTGTGCTGTAACATCTTTTTGACTCTTGCAAAATCTTCACAAAATACATGAGAACTACGACTTTTGGTAAAGGAGGACAGTTTCTGGCAGGCACAGCAAAAGACCATGGCAAATGCTGAATTTCTGTTCCAAGGCACTGAAGTGCTACAGATTCTCAGTGAAACTGGTAGATGATATTTAACATCACCAAAAGAATGCCTTCCTTTGTTTTGAGAAAGGCCAGAAAACATTGAAACTGTTTCAACAACAAAAATTCAGTAGACCAAGTTTCATCTCAAATATTGGCTAAATTGCAAGTAACAGAACTAGGCCCTATCAAAACCACCTTTGACAACCCTCATTATCAGCAGTATGCTCCAATATGCCTACAGTACTTCTCAATAAAACTGACTTTAAAAGTATGTCCAGATCACAAAGCAAAGTTCAGATGGGCATGATCACTTCAAGATAAAAGTTGTACATGTAACTCTACTGCTATGTGCATGGGAAACATGGCTTTGCTACTACCCTATATCCAGACACTAGCCTATGCTACACACCTTCTTTTGGTGGAGAGGGAAAAGAGGAGAAAGCTTTGGTTTTTTTCAGATCATTATGCTTTGTCCTTACCTTTTGAAGGGGTCTTGCTTTGCAAGGCAGTGCTGAGGAAGCCATGTGCTGGGGAGTGCCTAGGGCGGATGCCGACTTACAGTTGCTGAAGCCCTCTTCCTCCATCTTCTCAATGAACTGCGCGTTTTCATACAGGGACACAGATGTTGGTGATTGAGAATGGCTCATCCCTGTTTCAACAGATGACATCTGTACCTGACCACTGTCCTCTTCCCTGCACTGAAGACAGGAATTATACGGATCTGTTTTGCAACACTCCCAATGATCAGCTTTGCTTTCTTTGCTCTCCAGATTCCTTCGGCAATCTGCTTCCATGGCAGTGGAGATGAGATCGGGGCTGGAACCAGACATCCGCCTTTGCGCATGGTTACTGAGAGGGCTCCGCAGCGCTGCTGCAGGGCCAAAGTACCTTAAGTTGTTTGCGCAGTTGGCAATATCTTGTCCGTGAGCATGAAGCCGTGAGTGATGGCCATGGGGATGGCTGTGGCCATGTTGCTGTGGTAGGCTGGGATGATGAGAATGATTATGAGGTGGAGGTGCATCATCTTGCACTGGCTGGTTTTTCAAGATCCCTGCAAAATCATTGTAGCTGCCTTTGCTGTTCCCTCGGCGGTGACGTGGCTTACTGCGGTAGCGGCTTTTGCCACTCACTGTTGACATTTTGGGACTTCCTGAGACTGGTGAGCCATTGGATGCTGCTTCTGTGCTGGGTATGCCCTCTGACTTCAGTAGATCTGGCCTGAGAGACCGTCAGCAGAAGTTACACGTTAAACCACAAACTAAGAAATGACATCGGCTCGGAGCCAGGATGAAGAGGCAGCTGTAGCCATAAGCACACTCTGCTTTCTAAAATCTACAGGCTTCCCTCCCCTTCAGCTGTTTGACTTCTGCATTTAGTTTCCTTTGATCCTCTCCACTCCTTTCTCTTCAGCCCATCATGCTCTACACTCCTTCCTTTCTGCTTTTTCCAGGATCTGCCACATATTCTCGTTTTTCCGCTCTTATTTTGATGTTCTGCTCCCAAAATAGCTCCCTCCTAAGACCTTGGTGTAGGGCACGTCTCTTACTATGTGCATACACAATGCTCAGCACAATAGGGTCCCAATCTGCTGATGGTTATCAGCCTGCTCATTTCAGAAGCACATGTGGCTATTAATTCAGAAGTGATTATTCACTGTTAATCAGGACTCTCTAACTCCTGGATATCTCAGAAAAGAGAAGAATAAAATAGACGACTCCTCTGAAAAAGAAAAAATCTCACTTTCTGAAAGTCATGTAGAAAAGAAATAGCTGAAAGGACAGTATGAATTCTCAAATCCAAATTTAATTCCTCAACAATGAATCCATCCTCCCTGAGGGCTTGCTGATTTCCACAATCCCTCACCCTGCTTATTACCATTCAAGTCAAGGATAATCTAACTGCTCTTTGCTTGGACAGTTGGGAATTCGAGACAACACATTAGATACCTCCTGTCAAAACATCATCATCTGTGAAAAAATCATACGGACCAAGCGGTTCCAGAGAGCTGCTCAGGTAGAACGGATGGCAGGATTCATCCCTTTTACCTTAAGATAATTAAACAATTGTGGTTCTGAGGATCAGACCAGGCCCAAGAGTGAACACTCCTTTGGCCTGTCCTGTGTTGTCATCAGACTCAAAGGCAAGTAAGCTGTCTCCTCATCTCAATGGGGATCTACCACTGGTTCCTGGCACAGAACCAGGTTGTTACTTCTTACCGTTTAGTCTGGCTGCCTGGTTTATGGGAGACCCCTTTCCTCTTCATCAGCTTCTCCACTGTATTGGGGTGGATTATTGGTCTGACTGGGTGGCGTTTGTAAGTCCCAGGGTATTTCTTTTCCACTGCTTGTTCCCTCCTGAAACATTGAGGAAGAAAAAAAAAAAAACCCAAAAAAACCCAAAAAAAACACAGATCAGTTCTCTCCTTATCCAACTGCAGCTCCTGCTGGACAGAAACACAGCTCCACTGAGCGCACGCTGTGAGCATGTTTCTCAGCTATGGCTGGGTGCAACACAACATGCTGTTCTGAGAAAGGACACAGTCATTTTCTAAATTCTCTCTGCAGAGATCAGGCAGTTGGAACAGGGCCCTCGCGCACAGTCCAGAAAAAAGCACTGGTTTTCTCTTTACAAAGGGGCCAAAGGATGACAACACCAAATGGGAAAGGTGCCTTTCTCAGAGTCAGTAAACTCTGGGTAAAGATATGTGCACTAAGTGGTCTGCAGTAATCTGCTCTTAAGGGGCCTCTCTCTGCTTGCCAGCTTTTTCTTTACCCTGTAAGTTTGTCAGGGGACACTAAATCTACAAGTACCACTATGCAGTTTAGAAATGAAGCGTTGTTTTTTTTCTCCTGTATGCATATTGCCACATGCATGGCATGCCATTATGCCCAGAGATACATACTTTATGAGCTCCTTCTCACGGACCTCCAGCTGCAGCATAATAGCGCTGAGCTCCATGTATAAGTTATTGGCTCGCTCCAGCTTCCTCTCATAGTGTTCACGTATATCCAATGCATGTCTGAAAAACAGAAAAATCATTATTCCACAATCTGATGTCCATGGACCAAGAGAGAATAAGGAAAAGTACAGGTGCTTCAGGAAAAGGGCTTTTAAAAATCAAATTTGCCAGCTGTATTGCACTGAGCCCCAGATAGAGCTAACAGTGAATGACGATTAAGAGCTTGATACAGCAATGAATCATGATATGATTTAGAAAGCATTTAACAGTCTTGAAAGAGTGGCAACGCTTCTCACTAGAGAATCTGCAAATGCCTCACACACATCCACAAGCCCTTTGGCCAAGCCCTGATCATCCTCGTTGTGCAGAGAAGGGGCTAATTCAGCTTCTAAATAAACAGGGAAAGAAGTCATCTGTTTGTATTTCATAAAAAGCAATACGCCTGCACAGCTACAGTATAGTTGCAGAAGACATCTTGAACCACAGCTGAAAGATGTGACCATCAAAAGCTCCCTAGGGCTAGGGAACACTGATCAACAACTACACCAAGCTGGCTGAACGAGGTTTCCTTCAGTTTCTCAGGTTTGACATAGAACTGCTACTTGGTGTTCTATGTTTCTCTGTAGTAACTATATTTGCAAATTTGTATCACAGAAGATAACACTTTCCTTTCTTAAATAAACATTCTGCTTTCATTTCTAAGTTGGTCTAACATTCAAAATGAATTTCAATGCGCTGATAAATTGGAGTGTGTTCACTTATCTGGAAATAACCAACCCAAAGAAAGTATCAGGGCAGAGAAAGCTCACAGCAAACTGCAAGATGCATTTTCCACTGAGATGGATGTTTGCCCATCTTGCCTGGAGCAAACTGTTCAGACTGCCCAAAAGCAAGGACAGTTCCCACTGTTTCCCTCTCTATAGCACTCCATCAGCCAAGCAGTGCTCAAGGCCTAGGGCATGCCCGTGGGAACTTCAGTTTCTGGACTCACAAGGAACTTAGGCTGCCCGAATTCATGCCACCGGGAATACTGAGTCCTGTTTTGGGGTCCCCAGTACAAGCGGAGCATGAAGACAGTCCAGGGCTGGAGCACATGCCCTGTGAAGAGAAGCTGAGGGAGCTGGGCTCATGTAGCTGGTGAAGAGAAGGCTGGATGGGAAAAGCGGGCAGTAAACATGAAAGACTGTCAACAGACCTCAGCTCTTCTCTTCGACGACGAATCAATTCTTCATCTAGCCGGTGAATACAAGTTCCTTCACTTTTAATTTTCTCAAAATGTTTCTTCACTTCTTCTCTCCATTCAGCCTAGGGAAGCAATTTACTTTCAGGTATTTACAAAGGATTGGGATCCCTGGTTGCACCAAAGAAAAACTCTTGGGCAACATTCTTTGTGTCTGCAGAAAAGTACAGGTTTGGGTTGAAAACATGTTTCTGTTAGCTGAATTATTTTGGGTAACAACATTGCAGCATGTTTAGTTTCAGCATTTTCAAATGGCATTTTCAATTTTGTGCTCCAATTACATAATTTAAAACATATCTCCATTTTCTAAAAAATATTTTTAAAAATTCCTAAAGCTCTTTTCATCCTAAGACAACATTCTCTTCCCTTTTGGCATTTAAAGTAAACAGAAACGCTTATGATTTGGAAACCTATATTCATGACAACGAAGACTGTCACTAGGGAGGTACTGACTCTATTTGTCCCTTGAAGCCTGGTTCTTGCAGCTTTAATAAATGCACCCACTTCCTCACACACACACCAACACCGTATAGATCCTCTACACTGGAGGCAAGGTTTCATTCTCATTCCCTCCTTGGGAGCAGACAATAGCTCTCTGGGTGGGACTCAGAGGAATCTCCAAGAACATACTTTTAGACCTTCCCTGAAAGTCCCAGAGTCCCTTCGCTGCCCTGTAACAGCTCTTTGTCTCACTGGCTGCCCTGCTCATCTTCACTATATATGCAATGGTTCTGCTCTCAGCAGTCTCATGGTCTCCTGTACAACAGTACTGGGAGAACAGCTGGGAACAGAACATCTGAAGTCAGCAGTCTCAGGGAGAAGTGAATGAGACAATGATGAGTTTCTGACTAAAGTCGGCAGATGTCTCAGTTTGTGAAAGCTTGGGTAAAAGATTTTAAAATACTCATCAGTTTCCTTCTCCCCAGGAATCAAACAGAAATCATGGATCCAGACTTTTGTTGCCTCCGAAATCAGATCCTTGGAGCTAACTCCAGTACTCATGGGCTACAGCCATTCTCCAGTTACCTGTGATTTGAAATAGGTTTCCTGAGGAGTAGCCAGCACGTCAGCAGATGCGATATCCAGGTGCATCAGTGTCTGCCGGAAGGAGGGACGATTCCGGGGCTTGCTCTGCCTGGAGCAAAACAGACAAATACCCAAGCATGAGATAAGGTTAACATTGCTAGCTACTCCTGCCCTTCTGAAAGGGTTTCTCACTAGAACATATTCTCTGAATAGTGTAGCTGACAGATTAGAGCAAAGGAACTTTTCTGGTTTTCTCTTTTGCTGAATATGAGTTTACTGTGCTAGAGCTGTTTTGTATTCAGTTTTTGGTTTGTGATGATCTATTCTGAAGAAACAAAAGAGATGAAAACCATTTAAAATAGGAAAACGTGATTACAAAGTGAAAGATAGGATACAAACTGAAACTGTTCCTAACTTGTTTGTCAAGAAGAAACAGATCTCAGTTCATTATCCCATTAATTTCCAAATTTTATAATGGGACTAATCAGTCTAGTAGAAATGATAATTTACATTCAACAGAACAGGGTGTCTATAAACACCAAACGTATCTATGTTGCCACATAGTAAGTGCCTGAGCCTACACAGTATTGTAATGCACTGAACATCTCTGTAAGATCACATTCAAGTACAAAAACATTTGTATCTTTGAGAAACGAGACAAGCACTCGAGCTTCAGGACTGAACCCACCAGACTTGCTGCATGGATTCAGTGCTCAGGACAAGAAACAACTTCTTCAGCCACCTCTCCCCTACAAACCACCTTCTTCCACTAGGTGGGGATACCAGTGTACGTACTCGGTGTGCAGAGCTGCACAAAGCAGAAGCACAGCCAAGCAGAGCACGTCTCAGCACAGAACTGCAACAGCACAACCTGCTGCAGCTCAGGGTCAGGGGGGTAAACAGCCATTTCAAAAGATCCATAGATGCTCTGGCCTGTTTTTCCCTTTGTGCCATCGAGAGGGTGGCTGGTAAAACTCACGGAGTGGGAAAATGCTGGAAGACCACTTACACGTTGTGTCAAGATGCAATTACAAAGACAAAGCATTAATGCATAACCCAAGACAAAGAATTTCAACTCTAATCTGGCATGTAGAGGAAACAGAAAGCATTTTCCATATCTATACCTGTAAAATCCTGGTTTCATACAGAAAGCTTGAATTTCTCTTTGTCCAGTTCAAAAGCCAGCCACGTACCAGGGGGTTTCAGAGTGAAAAATTGTTTCCTTCTGCTCTGGAGCCAGCCTCAAGAAATTTTACCCCTACTTTCCTTCCAGCTCCTTTTCTCTTCCCACAGAGCTACCTCCTATCACCTACTTTGCCACAACAAAGCAACCACCTCTGTGAAGGCTACCGAAGATGACCTTCATGCTGCCTGCTCCTGATTCACACTGGAGAGGCAACTCATAGGTAACTCACCCTGCTGGGGCTCCCATCAAGCTCTACGCCCCTGCTTCTCTCCTCTTCAGCTCCTTCCCCCTCACCAGCCCTTCTCAACAGTGTCTGCCTGCTCCCTTCTCCTGCCCCGTCCACCCAGCAAACCAGACAGGCCTCTTCCTACTTCCTCTAAGCTCCAGATGTCCTTCTGGGGCCTGGGCCTGCTGCCACAAGGAAGCAGAATCCAAAATGTTAAAACTTATTGTTCTCGTGATAAGTGTGAGAGTATTTAAGAGCCCTCTGCTCTGGGCTCAACACTCCCACCCTGACCCTGGTTTCATCAGTTTTACTGGGCATCTGGCAAGAGCTGTTAGCCAGCCCTAGGTCCACACAGGGTTCAGGGTCTTACCAGGTCTGCTTCATGAGGATTTTGAAGCCATCTGGGCACGTGGAAGGAACAGGAAGGTGCAGGCTGTTACTGCCCACTCCCCAAATGATGGCCGAAGAGTCCACATCCTTGTAGGGAATCTCTCCTGTAAGCAGCTCCCACAAAACTACTCCAAATGACCTGATGACAAAATAAACCAGGACAAAAACTTCTGTGTGAATTCAATTTAACAGAAATATCTGAAACTTGGAAGAAAATCACTGTTTTTGTCAGGTATGTTTGATCTGAAATTGCAAGTAGGTGCAATAGCGTTTACATGATATTTTTTAACCAAGAACAGCTATTTCGTACACAAGGTACCAATTCCTCTTCTACCCCAGCACTGGGCTGAACACCAAGCCACACTGGTTTACACTCACCCTTTCCTATTTCTGTGTGAGATTTTAAAAATCCTGAAAGTACATTAGAAACTTTTCTGTACAGATGAAATCTTACTCCTGTTAAATGAAGAGGAAAGATAGCTTTTCTGAGATAGTAGGTGATCTGTTCTTACCAATAAGAACAGCCAAAAGTCTACAGGACAGACAGAACTTGTAAGTGCCTTAGAGACAACAGAACAAAGATTGTGTTTTATGGGTGTTTTTTTACATTTCATTTAACTTTTTTTTTTCCTCTAGCCAAAAGCTCCCTCTGCTGTTACGTGTACTTGTAGGTAAGAGTTTCATAGGTTTGAGACTCATCGCTACAGCAACATAGAAATGAAGAAACAAATTCAATATGCATAAGTGTCAGTATGAAAAGCACATGCAGTCTCATCTGATATTTCTTTGTGCTGAAGAAAGGAAGGCAAAAGAAAGAAAAAATTAATTAAGAGAACTTTGCCTGGAGAAGAACCTGCCATTACAAGAACTGAAAGATATAGGTAAGAAAACTCACTTTGCTTCTCTTCCTTAGTGAAATGATCAGTAAGGACCAAAACCTTAACTTATAACAGCAAACAGTTATTTGTTTTATTTACAATCTTCACCCAATAAAACACCAAAGAAATAGCAAACCAGTCAATACAGAGGTAAACAGAACACTGCTGAGAACCAACACTGCTCTTACTGCACTTTAACAACCAGGCTGCGATATGAGGTGATGTACAACCATCTCAATTTCAAACCCAGACATATCACCTTACTTGCATGCCCCATACATCTGTGCGACACCGATCCTGCCAAGCTTGCTGGCAAGTCAAACCAGGTGAAAAGCGAGAAGTGCGTTTCTAGCTTGTACTAATATCAAGTTGCTTTTATTAAGTATAGAAGAACATCTAAGGGACGAACTGCCTGGGTCTGAAAAACCATCAGTCAGGAAACAGAATTTCATGTGAAAAACACTGCACTTTCAAAGCCCATTGGCTTCAAATCATGTGAAGGAGAGAAAAAAAAAAAAAAAAAAAAAAAAAAAAACCAAACAAGCAGCATTTGAACATTTTTTCTCTCAAAATTTTTTTCTGTGGGCTGCAGGAAAGCAGGGATCCAGGTGGCTGGACAAACTACCAGGAAACCCCGTCTGGTTTCAACTTTGTTATGATTAAGAACTGACAAAGGATTTTCAAAACTCCTGATAAGATTATAGATTTTTTTTTTTTTTTTAGCATGCTGTTAAAGATGAGAGAGAGCAGACATATAAGCAGCTTAGGAACTGTTCTCATTTGTTGTCAGCATTCATGAACATCGCTTTTACTCATCTTGGGGGAGGAATGGATGTCAAGGAGGAGTTTGAACAATCACCACCTGCAGCGGGCTGAAGAGGAACTTGCACCAAAGGCACTTCTAGGTTTGCACCAAAGAGCAACGTCTCTTAAGTCACCGAGGAAAGGAGTAAAGGAGTGCCCACAGTCCTCAGCAGAGCTAGCAGCTGTTTTTTATTGGACATGATGCTCCACACAATATTCCTGACCCTAAGCCACTCTAAAGGACAGAAAGCTGAGGGTGTAAATCCAGCACCATTCCTCCTCATGAACCTGTGATTCAAAGGGAGGAGCTCAAAAGACAAATGGTGAGTATTTTCTTTCCAAAACAATCCAAGAGTTTCTCCCAGAAGAGCTGGCTATCCTATGGCCTGCTACATCCACACAAAATGAACACACAAAACACTGCAGGCACAAGAAGAGCTGTATGCTGCACGTTACAAGACTTTCCCTTTCCCTCCAGGAAATCTTGACTTAAAGTCATGACCCAGCTCCGAGCTAAAACACCAGCAGCAGGCTGCTGACTCCACTCACACTCTGAACCATCCGCAGCTTTGACCTGCAGCTTCATACTGCATAAGGGAGATGACAGCATTTGAAGCTGAAAAATCACAAGATGGAAAACTCATCCTGTCTGTAAAGCAGGGAGAAGGGTATTTTTCCTGGCTCCTGACATTTAATATGCACAAATAACAAGGCAGAAACAGAGATGCAGTTCCCTTGAGGACCCTGAAATCTGTGGAGAGGCATCCCAAAGGAGCTCCAATGCTGAGTCCTCTCTCAAGCATTTTTAATAGCATGGAGATCTGAACGTTTCCTTGTGTTCCTTTGGACACAGAATACATTTCACATGGGATGGAAATAGGTGTTCAAAACTCATACAATGTACCCTGGTTTCCTCCCTCTTGGATCCGGGGTTGTACAGATAACAGCCAAGCCCAGGATGCAGAAAGCAAAAGGTGGTCAAACCCTTCAACCTAGCAGAGTAGAGGCCTCCCTACAGCTCAAGCGTGGCCCTGAAGAAGGTAGAAAGCCAGGGAAAAATACCCTGGTTGCAGAAGTTGCCCCTGAGCACAAGGAGTGGAAGAAAGCTCTGGCCTGAATAATGACACAGGGAAAAACTGTTCCATTTGCTTACTGCAAGACACAGACAGTCTGCACCAAGTTCTTATTAGGTACCTTCAGATCTCAGCTCACGGCTTTTACACATGTATGTCATTTCTCTTTCCATTATAGCCCATGGTTCAGTAACAAAGTTCAGGGCACTAGGCAGATGGAGAAAGGAATAGCCCACCACAGAGCAAACTATCCCCATGCCTAGAATGAGAAAAGAGTGCCGAGTATGTAAAGTGCTGGGAAACTAAGTTGCTAAACAGAAGGTGAAGATACTTAATCATTAATACTACTCACCAGATATCCACCTTTTCAGAGACGGGCTCATTGCGTATCACCTCTGGGGCCATCCAAGCCACAGTTCCCGCAAAAGACATTTTGGTACTTTTATCACTGAGTTCTTTAGATGTACCAAAATCTGAAATTTTTACTGCATCTGTGTGTGTAACTAAAACGCTGGAGGGGGGGAGGGGGGGGAAAAAAAAAAAAAAAAATCAGCATTTTGTAATTTTTCTTGTACCACAATAGCCACTGGGAGTAAATCCCTTAATCAACACAAACAGTTGATGACGCCATGCTGTTCACAATTGCAGCACAAGAAAAAAAGATTATGCACTCACTTTCTTTGGGGTGGTTGTGTTTTGTGCCTCAAATGCATTTCTAAATGCTAGAAGTCAAAAATAAATCTTGATAAAATTGCAAATTAACAAGTCACTGAAGATTCACTATATCTGGGGGTGTTTCAAAGTTTTAGTAAAGCTATACCTTAAACTGTACTGTAAACCATCTAAAAGTATTATCCTAACACACTGTCACAGTCATGTCATAGGCTAAAGGAGTGATAAACGTCTAGGGAATAAGAATATAAGCAGCCAGATAGTTTTAGTCAGAAAGCAACAGAGAATGAGAAAGACGCATTCCAGAAAACCAGGGAAGTTACAAAAGAACAATTAAGAAGGAAAAATAAAAAAGCAGAAGGCAACAGAATATCCCACTTTCAAAAAGGACCAGACACCATCAAAGCACTAGAAATATTTCCTGGCTGCTATTTATCATGTAAGATAATGGTAAAATTTACAGACTTGTTAAATTGCAGCACAGGAGGGGAGTGCCAATAAGCTTCATTAGTTTCACTCTCATTAGTTTGGAGTCAACACTGGAACAAAATAATGGGGCTTTTGACCTAACTTTAAACTATTCCTCAAGATAAAAAAGACTACCACGACTGGGGGATGTTTAAGTAGCTAGAGACTCACTTTGGTGACTTGAGGTCTCGGTGGATGATTTTGTGAAGGTGCAGATAATTCATCCCACTTGCAATCCCTGTGGACCAATCCACAAGGAGCCGAGGGGTGACTTTCCGCCCTGCTCGCAGAACTTCATAGAGCTGTCCATGTGCACAGTACTCCATGATAATACAGTAGCATGGGGCTTGAGTGCAAACTCCCCTGTCAAAGAAAACACACAGCCAGTGAGGATCAGTAAAGTCCCAGAGCAACTATCAAAGGTGGCAATCAAGGGACAGGAGAGTAACCTGTTCACTCTGCCTGGGCAAGCCTCTGATAATACCACCTTACTGAACAGGAAGGGGAATGTTTCCTGCATGCTTTGCACAGGAGGAACCTCACTGACGACAGAGGTGGGTTTTCTTCAACTTCCACACCTGCAGATTTGTAGGGTTCACAGCAGGTGTTTTGTGAGCCTGTGTGCAAAGCACAGCATTGGGTGGGAATGGCGTCCATAGCTTTGTTTTCACAAGAATGTGCAACAAGTTGAGAGGAAGGATGACCACCCATTTTGTCCTACAGACAGCTTAGTCCCTGGATTTTAAAAACTTGGCTAGGGTACATGTGAGAATGGCTCTTCCCTGGATAAAGGTATGTTTCTGACAAGTTTCACAACCTACTTGAATGCAATGATGTTAGGATGTTTCAGTTTCCGCAAGTGCTTGATATCCGTTTCGTTCTGATCTCTCACTTTCTTGATGGCCACCTCCTCTGCCCGGAATTTGCCCAGGAAGACCGCTCCCTGTGCGCCACTGCCCAGCCACTGCAGCTCCGAGATCTCCTCGAACGGGACCTCCCAGGTATCTAGGCACAGGCAAGCAAAGGAAACAACGTAAACGATCAAGACCACAAAAATGTTCTGCTGCAAGATCACGCCAGGACAGCACCGGCCACCTTCCTTGCTGTATCGCAAGGTAGACTTTTCCAGGGGTGGTAGATGGCATCTCCTCCCAGTACAGGCGCAGCTGAGGCACACACCGCACATGCTCAGCACCAGCTTCCCTTTCATCCAGCTCTTCTCCCCCATCACAGTTGCCTCCAGCCTGTTCCTTCCCATCCTCCCAGCTGCTTTTTCAATAGAGCTCACCACCAGCGCTAACCACTCGGGTGAGCCACTTCGACTTGGCAGGCAGCAATTTGATATACCAGGGACACTGGACCAGAAATTTAGGGAGCTGGTCCTGTAGTCCAAAACTGAATGATGATGGTATCTCTTATAAAATACATGACTCCATTGAAAACCATAGATGAGGAAAAAAAAAAAAAACAACCAAAAACATTCAACATTGACAACTGACAAAAAAAAAAAATTGAGGTTTCCACCCCACCATGAAACAGTGCAAAATTAGGAAATAAAAGAGAAAGTCAGAGGTGGCAGGTTGTAAAACACAGACCAGCAACCACCAAGTTACCCAACACAAAGCACGTTAACCACCACCACCAGTCACAGAAACAGGTCCTTCCCACACCACCATTGTATATACCAGTGTCAAACAGGCAAAAGAAATCTTAAGTGATTCCTCCTCTTAGGTACCCACATGCATCTTGTAGGGATACTGCCAGAGTGGTCCAGTGGCACTGTATAAACTGTTTCAAGACAGTTGTACCCATGGAACAAAAAGCCTTGTTGTCTGCGAGTCACCTTGAAATTACCGTAACATCCCACAAACAGCAAGATAAAAGGCAGGCAATAATTTATTTACTGTAACTCAATAAATGTGTAAGTTCAGAGAATAAATTATTTAGCAGCAAAGCCAACAAGTAACCCACTGATTTCTGAAATAAAAGAAAGTCGTGCCTGTACAGATCCCTATTTCAGAACACTACAAACACGTGTCATCTTTCATCCAGTCTCCAAGGCACTGGGGCACTGTTCCCAGGGCTGCAACTGGGGTTATGCAAAAGTCTTCATTTTAGATACTGCCACCACTGACGGGAAACTTATATACTCAAACTGTCTCTGGACTGATCCTGATCCAGATTCAAATCTTTCCCTCAAATCATTCCTGTGACCGTCAGACACTAGCTGGATGTCTCCTGCTGAATGACTGCTCTCCAGGCATGGCCGACGAAAGCCAGTTCCCACCCCAAGCCAGACCCCAACGCTCGTTCTGCTCACTGAACTAGAAAAAAAACCATTGTTAATCTACAGCAAAAATTTCCTTCAACTTGGCAGGGCAAAGTTCAATCCTCAGCACATGTTTTTTCATAGACACAAGTCTGTTTTTCATACTGATATATCTGCTTGCAACCTTACATCGTACAAAAATATTAAGACAACGCATGCAGCTCTCAACTGAAATGCATTATAACTAAGCAACCCCAGTAGCCATGGGTTTGCAGCAGACAAGCCCTATCCTTCAATTTTCAGGAATGCCATGACACTGCGAAGGCGATATTGCCTACCAGCAAATGTGTCCTTTGGTATTGAAGCAAGAAATGCTTGTCCGCATAAGAACCTAACAGAAACTGATGCATGAAACATGCTGTGACCACTGTCTTGACCATAGGAGATTCAAATATTTTAAAATAATAAGCCAAATAACTTGAGCAATTTTTTGTCACAATACATATAATTGGTATTTAATTCTTTAGACATTTAGACATTTAAAGACAGTTCTTTAAATATGGAAAATAAAAGAAAATAAGGAAATTAATAAATAAATTGAGAAGATCCATATTTCTATTTAATTCACAAATGCATTGCTTCTGAAAAAAGGTGGCAAATGCAGTTGATTTTTGTGTTTGTTGATGAACAGTATTTTTACGTGGGCAATGCTGAAACTATTCCATTGTACTGAAATAGCTGTTTCTTTACATGTGAGAAGCCTGCATTTCCTGTATGAGGCATGCAACATTGTCATTTATTTCCCTGAAGCACCCAAAGTTTGAGAGCAGTAATGGGTAACTATATTGCTATCACCTAGGAGCTCTAATTTGCCCTTAGTATTACCCATTAACCTCCGCAACAGCAAAGGCAGAGAGAGACTGTAAACAAAGTAAGCAAAAGTTCATGCACTTCCTCCTGCAAAGTCATCTCATGTTTATTTGGTAAGACATATCCTTTCCCATATCCCACTTGCACCCTGATCATCAAGGGCACAATTCAGGCAAGAGGTCTCTGTGTAACAGCAATCACTGAAATATCCTACATCTTTGGGAATTTCAAGGAGAACAAAGAGCCAAACCATATGTAACATATAATGCAACAGTAAGACAAAAATCAAAAAAACCCCTTTCACTGTACAGGAGCATGTTACTATGTTTCAAGACAGCCAGCATCAGTGATTTGTTTGGCTCCCATAACACATCAGGCACTGAAAAGCTTCCCAAAGGAAGCGATGCTGGTGGAGAAAAGCACTGGACTACATTCAATTGAAAACCAGGGTTTGTCAGCATCAGCAGTGCAAACCTGCATTTTCTACTACAACCCAAACCCACCGATTAAAAAACACATCTAAATTACCCTGTGTATGTGCTCTTTATGGCTCCCTGGGACCACCCTCAAGGACACAGGCTGGCAAGGGTCAGTATTACGAAGTTAGTCTTACCAGTTCTGCAGAGGGGCAATGGGCAAGGCTGGAAAAGAGAGGACTCAACACATCGCCAGCTGAATACAGCTGACAGTTGCGACCACGCACATCACCCGGGCAGCAGGTTATAAAGCTCTCCCCACTGCCTGTACGGACCCATCCTGAACCACCCACAATACCTTGAAGCAAAGAATGGTGAATGACAGCTGTCCCAGCTACAGCACATCTACACAGCAGGTACAATGAGAAACACAGCATGAGAGAGGTGATGCTGAGATCTCCGTCTTCTCAACCAACAGCTCGAAATAGAAAAGGACTTGCATAAACCAGCTCCAAGAAGTTGGGTGCGTGGCTATGATGACTAACCATAGTTAAGTGGAAGTGCCTGTCCACAAGAATAACACCTCCGATGATCAGCAGGGTGGCTGGAAAACACATCTGGACACACTAATCAAGACTAGACTGTATTGCCAGCCTTGTTCAAAAAGTCCATTAACATTGCTTGGCTAAACATCCTTTGAGATTGCCCAGACTTCAGGGCTTGCTACAGCTCTCCTAGCACTCCCCCCTCCTCCAGCAGAAGACAGACGAGGATATCTCCTACCAGGATGAAGCAGTTTTTATTCCAGACTCTTCTGGGCCTAAAGAAAGCTGTGGGATACTTCCTCTAAATAAATTAAAGTGTAATAGCAGCAGGAATTACGCAAGAGCTTGCATTTCTAAGGTGATTAAGAACCATTTGAGTAGAATGATGGGAATCTGTTTCCCATGGGGAAGAAACGCAGGAGCAGCCTGTGCCATTGAGTCAATCTATCTGAAGCAAATTTTTGCCGTTTGCCAGCACTGGCTGCTCGCCAGCACTGGCATTATGACAAGAAGCATCTCTGGTTTACAAAAAAACCCACAAACACAAGCACACTTCGTAAAGCACCTCGCTCTCCAGGTTTACACAAAAATGCACACAATGACAGTAAACACATAACTTGTGAAAGGGAAGGTGAAAGCAACTCCTGAAGACAGATTCTTAATCCAAATGAAATGGCTCGGAAGTCTAATGAGTCTATAGTAAGACTTGTTTGTGTTTTCTACAAAGTGCTAGAGTCTCAACAATCCAAATTAAATAACTAGTAGACATAAATTAAAGAACTAAGTATATCTCCCTGAAAGCACTCACCAACAGCCTTTAGAAATCAGGGTAAACAACTGGAAAAACATATTCAGGAGTGATTTTATGGGTCAAACCATACTTAGACCTCAGATAATCAACTGGCAGCCACTGAACAATACAAAGGCAAACACTCCCTTCAGGAATGACTACTCACCAAGCAGGTAGAGCATTTAACAGCAGCAACTGGCACTGCTTAGTCAACCAGCAGACCACCCTGCAGCAACTTCCAGCTGACCAAAGCTCTGCCCAGCGTGGGTTCTCAAGGGAAGCACAGAAACACACTCCTCTTGATTACCATCTCAGATGTTGAGAGGGAAACTCAAGAAGTAATTTCAACACGAAGATAATGTGGAATCACGTAAAAGTTGTTCTTATCTTTTCCCCCATTCACCAAGTCACGAGCCAAGCCTTCACAGGCAATATGGACTCAAGTATTAGACAAGGGCACGAAACCTATTTATATTTTACTACTTGCAACCACACCACAACACCACCACCATGTCCTAGAGTTTGGGCCTGCTGGCCCAAATCAGGTGAGCAGGGATGCCGGTGAGCAGCGCAAAGTACTAGGAAGCATCTGCAAGCAACATGAAGTCCCCCACAGCTGCAGGTCCAAACTGGACTCCTGCCCCAGTTGTTGATTCAGCCCAACACAAAGGATTGCTCCTGGATAAGGCTTAAAGTAGTTGTTTCATGAAGAGGGGAAAAAAGTCATCTGCACAGATCTGTGGCACCAGCTCAAAGCTGTAAATAAGCTCCCAGGGGAATGAAAGGCCACCACAAGTCCCTCTTTACTGCTGGAAGAGCCAGAGACTCAGCCTGTCTTCTCCAAATGCATAGCACTTGCACAAACACAAACCTTGCATCCTCTGTGCTCTTGCTAAAAGACAGCAAAAATAAAAGCAATCACATACATCAGTTACTAAACTGCTAGCTTGTATGTAGCTGATGAAACACACACAAAGAAGATTTTCTGGTGGCAAGAAGCAAGAATGAGATCATCTGGAAAACAGAACATGAATATTCTGACAAAATCCTTAAGTCTTAGCACAGAAGCCGTTTTAAAAGGTTTATCCTTGGGTAATAGAAGCGTACTACTACCATCAGAGATCTGTCCAACTGATCAGCTCCAGAGGAAAAAAAAAAAATTAAAATAAAAAAAATGTTCTTTTCAATCTCATTTATGACAGTGAAGACATTGAAGATGCAGCTAAACCACACAGGCCATATATAGCAGATCCCAATTAATCTTCAGCTTTACCACATACATAGCCGTTTCAAAATTGCCCTTTTAGGAAGGGCCTAATGCCAACAGCAAACTGCAAAGCATCCATGAATCTGTGGCTCTGACCATGCTCATGACACTGAGAACAGCAAGATACTTCTGTGCATACAAAGAGGAGCTCTACGTGCACCCTCCAAACACAACAAGGCTCTCAGCTGCTCATTTTCATTAGTTAGCGCTTCAATCTTTTTTATTCGTGACTTTCATACAAAAGAAAAGTGTCCCCTGTGGGCCATCAAAGCACATATTAAACTGTGGTCTCCAATGCATCTGCTGTCCCAATTATATGCGAAATACGATCTCTTTGCCTCACAGGTAGCTTTCCTGAAGCTACCCATCCAAGCTTACAGGCACACACAAGCACATGATGGCTCCGCAGCAGCCAGTGATGAGAAGTCTGACCTGGTGAGACAGCGCTTGTATGGGATAGTCACAGAATTGCTGGAAGCAGCCAATGTAATCTGTGCATCTGTGCACAAACAAATGCATCTGTGTCCTTTCCTTGGAAAGTTTCAGCTTCACTTAAAAAAAAAACTGAGCATACAAACCAAAGAAGCACAACAGACATACTGACACCATGCCTCCTTTGAACGTTATCTGACTGCTCCGAAGCTCATTTTCCTTTCCCCAGCCAGATGCAGTCTCTTCCAAAACTCACCACATCTGACTCCACATATTGTGAAATCACCCCAATAGTGTTAATTCCCCAAGGAATTTTCAGTCACTTTTTTTATTTATAGATTCAACCATGTGTGACATACTGAGTTTAAAACATACAGACAAAACTTAGAACTGACTTTGCCAAAGGATTTCAAAACCAAGTAAACTCTTGCTGAGCACATGGGTCTGATAGACAAGAGGCTGCTGCTTGGGAGGCACCTGCCATTCTGCAATGCAGAGGTGGATTTCCCTGCTCAGAGCTATGAACTGGAAACAATTGACTCTAGGAAGAAGTAGTAAGTTTATTTCAAGGAAGATTCCCCCAACATGTTATTTAACAGCTCTGTTCCCTCATATTAGGAATTGTTCCCCAACCCAACTCTGGGGTTTAGCTACGAACCACTCAAATGGGTTTTCTGACTATGTATCTTATAATTTGTCTATGCCAGAAAACCATTTGATTAATACTGAGTCATGATCACAGCAATACAGGAGACTTCTACCCCGCAGTATAGTATGGTGGCCAGGCTGTTCCCATTTTCGATAAGCCTCAACCATTTCAGCTCCTTAATTCTAATGACAGCTTGTTCTTTTCCCATCTGCCACTTCCCTCCCCCTGTGCTAGGGGAGAAATTAGACACCAAAGGCAGAGCATAATCTGCTCTCCAGCTTTCAGTAACCCCTAAAGATACACGTATGCAACTGACCGGGACATTGCCTGTTCCCAAACTACGTATTTTATATATATATATTTATACTCACACACACACTCTTATACACTTATACATTTACACTTATACATTTATATATCCAAATGAAAGAAGTATAAACATTAAAGGACATATTTCTGGAAAGATAAATACTGAATTACATTTTAAAGAGTAAAATTACTCCTGAACAAAAAGACATAAAAGTTCCTGTAATATGCCCACAGAGAAGCAATACTTCTGCTATTTGGTGGTCAATCGGAGATAGCCTTCACATACACACACAGGAGTAGAAATGCCTATGCCTATGTTTTTTATCTGGCATGAAAAAACTGCAGAAATTAAGTAGTTGGTAAAATCCCTATGTTCAACACAATTCTTTCTGATCCTCACTTACACAAATACTCAGTTGAGATCCAGACCTTGTCACAGTGGTCCAAGGCATGGGTCAGAACAGAGAATTCCTTTTGACCTCATCATGAGCTGCCTTTGCTACAAATGATGGCTGTTGGCTGTACAGTGCAGGATTTCTCTTTGCAAACCCATAATAGGGCTGCACAAGACAAAAATGGTCATACGGAAAGCTGGGAAAAAGCCCTGGGTTGCTTTCCTCATCTTCACACATTCCCCCAGAAGCAATAAAGGTTTGCTTCCCTACTTACCTTGCTGCTGCAGTTTGTAGTCTGTGGAGTATGCCTTGCCTATGATGTTCCACACGGGCCTCAGACAACCGAAAAGTCCCTCAAGAAACCCACCGCTCCCACTGCCTGATCTGTTAAACTGGACTTTAACATCATCCGCTCCACTGTTGCTCTCTCCATCCATAGTGTTCCTGTTGCCCTGAGGAATGGCTGTTTCAGACTCATCCTGCTCTCGCAGCTGCAGCACGCTGTTCTCAAATTGGTCCCTAGAGTCCTCACTGATGCTGGTCAGCACTGCTGCAGTGACCGGGCTGCTCATGTTTTCGATGAGGTCTGCCTGCAGCAAGCCCTTCTCGCGCACATCCTCTATGAGCTCGGGGGACGGGTGGTTTCCAGTAGGTGCATGTTCATCATGTAACCTACTAAAGTCTTTATCTTCACAGAAAGCTTTGCCGATCGAGTTTGGAGAGGAAGACAAGCTCAGGCGCTCCTGAGTACTGGCCATGATGCTGTGAGTGTGCATCAAGGAGATGGTCCGAGTTGGTACTTAGAGAATTCGTACAATACAATTCAGATGTGACACATGGACCCAGTACCTGAAACGAGAGGAAAAAGAACAACTTTCAAATTTTTATTTAAGTATTTTCACTACGCGCACTTTCACAGAGGTGAGCTGATAATTAACTAGACATTCCAGACAACTGCTGATACTTAGTAAATAATTACTGCCCTAAAAGAAGCAAATAAATTATTCCAACAGAAACTCCACTCACACAGTACTCAGTAACCTGCTGCAGGAATTGTCCAGTAAACAAACACCACAAGTTTTAAACAAAACCCTAAAGGTCAAAACTGTGAAAGACACTTTGCAGCAAAGAGCTGTTTCTTCATGGTTGCTATGGCATTTATGAGACTGAAGCTGACTCCCAGGTGTTTCCCAGCTCAGGTATGGTTTGAGTCCAAGTCACTGTTTCTGGGTCTGGCACAGCCCGCAAGCTCAGGATTCCTCTGCAAACCCTTGAGACAAGGCGTTAAAGAAACAAAGCACAGTGATACAGGTACCTTAAGTCCACCAATGGATGGTTTGTAGCTGCTCCCTCAGAGCCCCACCTAGTTATGACCATCCTGGTCCTTTAGTTTAATCCTTTCAAGTTCAATGTAGCAAGATATATTACATTCTCTAACCATGTACATGTCACCCTCATAAACAACTAAGAATCACAGAGCTTCACAGGAACAGTATACCCTCCTCTCTGATCTCCCTCCTTTCACAAGCCTGAACAGCATCTCCTCCCACTGCTCTGCTTTCCCCCTGCATGAAGTTCCTGGTAGCCTGCATATAAATTCAGAGTTGGCATCCCTTTTAAAAAGTCCCCCCAACCTCTCTTCTCTTGCTACGTGCTCCACTGAAAGACACTTTTTCCACAATCCAGCGTAGTGCCACCTTTCTACAGAGCCAGGCCGACAGCCGAGGGTCACGCTGTGATAGCTGCCCACTGCCAAAGCACTTTTCTGGGGTAGAGCCACTTCTGAAACAAGAGTCTCTAACTTTGCACCAGAAGTAATTAAGCACATTCAGCCTGTAACACAGAACGAAGTCCAGTTTTAAATTCCATGGGAAGTTGAGAGGGGGAAAAAATGGCATTAACAGTAACTATTCTGTTAAAAAGTAAGATCGGTTACACTGGGTGCAAAGTCCTGGGCTCTGCAAACAGCCACTGAAAGGAAGAAAGAGGTGGCCAGGTAGCACACAGCCAATCGAAAGGGAACAGCTCAGTCCCATAACGTCTCAAGATGAGGTCATTACAGAGATGAGAGATAACACCTCCAGCCTGGTGTATGAAAAGCTCATGCCCTGGGCTTCAGCCCCTCTCCAACAGCAGAAGCAGCAAATGGGAGCAGCCAGGAGCCTCTTTTATGTTCCCGTTTTTCTGCCTGATCACATGGGGTATGCATAAAAGTTTTATTAGAAGAAGGTCATTTAGTTTGTAAACTTCGTTCTTTAAAAGAAAGCAAAAGAGCAAGTGAGGTAAGAATTGCAGCACAGTTCATACTAGTAAAGGAGCTTAATTACACTTGTACGGGAAGCTCGGAGTTGTTTATTCCTGGCCTACCTGTGACCAGCGTTACAATGACTGATTCCCCAACGCGGGAAGCTGTAGGGTGACTGCAGTAGCATGGTTACTACTAGTAGTAGTAGTTATATGATCACAGATTTTGTTGTCAATATAAAGAAGAAAAAGGAAAAGTTTCAAACCTGAAGAGAATTTCAGAAAAATACCAAAACAACTCCAATTCAGCGCTCCTGGGCACTGGCCCTGGTCATTTCCAAAACTCTGAGAGAGACAAGTGATTCTTTAAGCAAAAGCAAAATGTGACCAGTGTTCCTACAGAGGAATCTGCTTTTCATAACACAGCATATTAAGCAACGTAAATAAAACGTCAGTCAGTTTCCCCTGTAAGAAACCCTAGAGTAAGAGCCAAAACAAGAATTTGGGGTAACAGCATCCCAAAAGTACCTCAAATTTAAACAATGGGAAGTGCATTAAAGATTAAATCAGACTTGGAGGATAAAATTGTTTTGCTGGTACACGACTCTCAAAATACACTATCTAATAAATGCTAGGATTTTGCTTTTACCTTTCTATGTAGTTTTCTGACTTCACAATGCATGATCATGTAAAATTTAACAGAGAAAGAACAGGTTTTCCTGTACATATTTCATATTTTCCTAGTTTCTAAATGGATTATCAGCATCATATGTGACTCTTCCTCCCCTCATGTATTTCTCAGTAGTGCTTGGAAAATCAAGCCTCTCTCTTCCATCCTGTTGCTGAAGCACCACAACATATATACGCTATGCTGCTAATAGCTACTGGACCGCCCTGACCCTCAATTCACTTCTGCTCTCGTATTATTTGCCCTACAGACACCTGCAGCCTCCCGCTGAGATCAGGGCTCAATACAGCAGACAGCACAAGCGTACACAGAGAATCCTATTTTTTTTATTTCAATAAAAAGACAAAGTTAGGCAGGTCACATGCATTTTCTGTGCTGTATATTCTGATCACAGAATCACAGGTATATTGGCTGGAAAGGACCTCTGGAAGTTACCAGGTTCACCCTTCCTCCTACCTGCAGCAGGGTTATCACAACACAGCTCAGCCATGGCTATGATAACCCAGCCAAGAACACACACACAGATTCGGGGACATCAGGTCTGTCTTACCAAATCAAGTTGCCTTCTCCAAGACTTAGCTGTTCAAACAAACAAACAAAAAAGTCTTTAAGCACAGTGCCCTGCCATTTTATATGCACTGTATCTGCTTCATGGGGAGAGGAGGCATGCAAAAGTTACAAAATTATTTTCAAACTGGCATGATACAGCCTTATTTAGGTACTTACATAAGCAGCCTGATTTTTCAGAGGTGTAGTGAATTCATTGTCTTGAGAGCACGAGAGCATTTATTACAAAACAACTTCGTATCAATCCAACTTGAAGTGGTCCAGATACATGGCGGGGGGGGAGGGGGGGGGTAGAAGGCAGTTTCTGCCACAATGCTGACTTGTTGGGGAAATTAATTTTTTTTAATTATCTTATATTACAGTAATTTCTGCAACATGCAACCTCTCACCTTAGCAAAATTTGATTTAACACAAATTAGGTTGTCTTTGACCTTGCCATCTCTTCAAACAAGGGATGAAGATCATTTTTCAAGCTTTATTGTCAAGCCTCCCCTATTTCTTTTGGTCAGAGTACCAAAGATATGGCTGAGATTGTTCTTGATGAACTCTTCCCAATAAAAGAAATCTCAGTTTCATTTAATGGAAAGAAAAACATTTTCTTGAAAGTTTAAAGTTTCATTATATAGAGACTGTTTGCCATTTGGGATGTTTATGACCTGTATGTGCCTCCTTAACTTTTACAGTGAAGAGTATAGTCAAGCAGCATTCTATCTTAGTGATGCTTCTGCTGTAGCAGTCTTCAAGTCAAAAGCTGAAAGCTCTGGGTGCGTAGGAGGATTGTGTGCATATTTAAGATACTCAGATTTCACAAAGCGCTGGTGCAAAAGCAGACTTCAAGGCAGACCCTCTGATTTGAACTATTTTGATGAGTTCATGCACTCCGCAGCTAAAAAATTTATTTTACGTCTATAAGGAAATTTGGGGCTCAGTGTAATTTTGTATGATCACAACTTCTTGTAAATGATTCCATTTCCAGGCAAAGCATTTTTCCAGACAAAATCCCACCGCGTCCAGGCAAAAGGAGCACAAAGTGCACCTCTTCTGGGAAGAGTGAGACTGCACCTCAAGCATGTCAGACAGCCTGAACTGCAGTTTAAAACTATTAGAAAAGTGACAGTTTATCTGAATCAGCGCCAGAGTAGGCAAACCAGTTATCACAAGGCACGCTCTCATGTTGCCCAATACTGTGTCTGCTCCTGGAAGCATCTGTCTAGTAAGTGTTCTCACACACGCACAGAGCAACCAAAGCACGCGGTTGCCTATACAACCCCATTATTTATGAGAGCATCAAAGCAATGGTCAGGTTTGAAGACATGGCAGAGTTAAACAAATGCCTTGCATGGATCATAATGGAAGTTTCTCCTTTAAAGAGCTGTGCTGAAAATAGAGTAGCAAATCACAATCCCAGATACAGCACACAAACAAAATGTTAGTATGCTGTAAAGGTTGCATAAGTACAAAGCGGTCGCCGCTCAGTTTCCTAACAGACAAATGTCTAGTAATATTAAGTTAGTTTCCTTGAAGCGCTATTTGCTATATTACCCAGTCAAGCATATTCTATGCTTGTACTTCCAATATACAAAGGAAATAAAAGAAACTGTCTGATCCACGTTTAAGGGCTGAAAAAGAGCAGTTGGCAGAAACTAGCTGGCTGATACATGGCAAATATCAAGGATAGAAGAGATTCCTGACCTATCACTACTTACATTCAAGCCCTGGAGTTCCTTTGCTTTTTCGTGGTATTCAGTGTGATTTCCTTCCGGCTACATTAGGTACAGCAAGGTAACTGCACCCTTCTGCACTGACAACACGGCTGCAATTCACATGTGTATCATCTCAAGACTAGTGCAATACTCCTGGCTTGGGACAATACTTTAAAATATTCTAGAATCTAACAAAAACACAAAAAGCATACTTATTAGGTATAGTTATCTTGCTATACATATCTTGCAGCTGAGTTCTCCTGTCCCTTGTGATTATCCCTGCATTTCTACAGAGAATTTCTACAACAGGTTGATACACAGTCCTTTCCCATCTCTTGACCTTCCACACTGTACAACTTCAGCACAGGAAAGGACTGAGAGCTGCTGATTTGGCAAGTACCAGAGCTTTGGCTGTCACTTCTGACCTTTGGGTTTTGAAATCACATGATTTTATTACGCAGGATTCCAATAAACTTTTTCTTTTCTTAGTCTCCTGGTGAGGAAAATGCTGTTGTTTTGGTTGTTTTGAACACAAACTGTAATAGCAGATTTATTAATAGAGAATGAGTTAACATGAGTAACACATCATCAAAATGCAATCTCTTTGTTTTCAGGGGTTTGGGGTTGTTTTTTTTTTTTAAGTCACATTATTCAGAGGAAGGAATTGCAAACATACCCTGAAGCTTCACCCAGAATTGCTCTGCCTTTCTTTCCCTTCTCCAGAAGGGGGGGGAAGGAAAAAAAAAAAAAAAAAAAAAAGCGCCCTCTATTTTGTTAGGTTTTTAAAAAAGAAACTACACTATTAAGCTAGCCCATCTTAACTCAGTGCAGTCTAGCCCACGTTATGGGTAAATCTTTAAGCCTACTGTGGAGTAGCCAAGGCAAAAGCTTGGGGTTTTTTAAGCCATCAGTCTCTTTCTCGAGACACGCTGCTCCTTCAAGGAAGCATGTTTCTTCCACATCACAACATACATCCCATCTCACACCTGCATGAATGCTCAGCCACAATCCAGCCTTATTTTTAAATATTACAATTATGACGTTGCCAAAACATAACTAATTTCTGATAAAACAGTTGAAAATTCTTCATCTGACCACTTGAGATTTTCTGACTGTCACTGTACAGCTCTGAACACATTTATGCATGTACCCTAACTTCCTCTACAAGAAAACAGCAGATTTATCTGGGAAAACGGGAGTGGTGTAACACTGGCCTTTTTGTACTTTACCCTGTTCTTTCTGGTTGTCAGATAAATACTACAGTACTTCTGTACCTCCTGCAGAATACTGACTGGAATATATACTTTTAATTCCTTTCTCCAGTAAATATTCGCATGCCACCACAACATAAAAATCACTAACTTTTGCAGACACCATAATCATCACCTGAGTTATGTGGCAGTAATTGCTTAGGGTCCCCAACTATCATGATCATTCTAAAATATTAACGGAATATTTTAACATAGCCATGGGCATTAAGCATGTGAGACCACAGACATGTAATTATGCTGTATGTAGCTATGTCCATATTATCACAACAGAAGCCTGAACTCATGTGTCTGCTGATTTAAGTTAGCCTTTATTCAATATATTCAGTCTATCCTAAAACAGGGACGCATCATTTTTGGCAAAAGTGATTTTAGAGTTGTAATATACTTTTATCTGTCGCTGTATCAGTGAGAAAGAGAACACTGTCTAGCTTTCTGGTCTGAACCCTTTCTGACAATGACAAAAATAGTACAGCATACCAGCCAAGAAATATTCATAATGGCTGAATTCAAGCTCTGTGCATAGAGCCAGCTGGAGGTCTGCTATGCACCTTATACATTCCAACTATGCCTGTCAGAGTAGAAATAAGTGGCACCTAGACTACAGCATAAGAAGAAACCATACCACACCAGAATGATAGGATCATCTATTCCCATTTCCTGCCTCCAAACCCTAGAAAAGGATCTGCAGGCAGCGAAACCTCCCCAGGGTAGTCTCACGCAGTTCCCTGTGATCTGCAGCTCACTGACTTTCTCCATCAGCAGCACACAGTGGTATTTTTCTATTCCATAGCCCACAAAGTATTTTTCATGTGCAAATGTGTCAAAGAATTTTTTTAACCAGAACACTTTGGCAACCACTATGCTGTGGCAAGGAGTTGTGTAGCTTAACTGTATGTTGCATAAGGTAACACCAACTATTCTTCACTTTGCATCTCTCATCTAATTCCTTTCTTTGAACAACCAGTTGTTCACTGTTTCAGTGACACCTGAACCCTATTTATCTTCTTAATGCCAGCTGTGATTTTATGAACTGTCTCATCCTCCACTGCAACATCTTTTTTCAAGTCTAAAAATTCCCACTCTACCTTCTCATTCACCGTATAAAAGCTGCTCTGTGTCTTTTGTCACCTCTCTACATCTTTTCCATTTCTCCTGTATCACCTTAGAGTTGGGGCAGTAAGACAACAGACAGAATCCCCAATGCGGGCACATCACAAAAATGTGCAAAAGCATAATGACCATTTTTGTTCTTTGTTGCCTTCCTAACTGTTCCTCTAATGCTATCAGTGTCTAAGCATGCTTCAGGATGCTGAGCTAACTTCCATGGATCTCTTAAAACCTTAAGATCTCATTCTTGAGCAGCAAAAGCTAGATCAGAGCCTAAGTCTTATGTACAGGATGTTAAGATGAAATTGTATTTAATCAACACTAAATTTGACTGACATTTTATCACCCAAGTTCATGGGAGCCTTCCAGTACTCTCTGCAATTGGCTTACATGTTTATTATCATGAACACCTTACTTAGTCTCACAGCCTCAACGCTCTTGCTTCAGTGTGTTCCTAAATGATCTGGATAAGGGAAGGTGGAAAGAGCACGAATAGTGCAATCTCCAAAGCAGAGCCATATGACAACTCCTTTTAGAGAAAAATGTTTCAACATTACTGTCTATTTATCCCTACTCTTATTTCATACCATTTAACCAATCATTTGTCTGCAAGAGGGGTGTCCCTGTTATTTTATAGCTGTTTCGTTTCTTTAAGAGTCTCTGGGAAGTATTCTTGCCAAAATCCCAACAGATTGTGTCAACCAGATCCCCTTTTCTCACATGCTCTTGACTCCTCCAAAGAAATTTAATAGATTCCCAAGGTGTTACTTCACCTTAAAAGAACTGTGTTGACTCTTTAAATTTGTGCATCTGCACTGGCTCTCAGCATAGGAATTAATTTCTACCTCATTTAACTAGGAACTCCTTCAACGTAAGGTCACAAATTTGTGGGGGGTGGAGAAGTAGTGCTTGATTTGGAAAAAGAAATCAAGCATCCACTTCTTTTTTTTGGCACGAGGAACAAACAAAGCAAAAAAAAAGTCATCTTTGTGAACAAGACAGACAAAGAGCCAACCCACCCTCCCTTGTATTGAGGGAGACCTCTTCGGCTGATTTCAATGAAAGCAAGATTGATTCCTGTTTCACCTGCTAGCCAGCTTTGCACAGCGCAGTTTGTGAAATAAGCAGCTTACATAACTGTGTATTTTCAGCACTACATACATAAATGCTTCCTCTATCCTGTATAAGGTATTTTTGGATCTGCTAAAATGCTACTGTGTTCTTCCAGGGCTTTGCATTCTTCTGCTCAGAAACTGCATAATCTGATGCCATAGGAAATAAGTGATGTTGCATAATGATTCTTATATTCACTGCAGGATTTTGGTGCTACACGTTTCTGTTGCAAAGCAGCCCTTCTCTGTGTTTCTGAATTGAAGTCCTCGTTTTTTGAAGAAACGATAATCTATCAGCCACCTGCCTTTGGGGGGTAAGGGAAACAAACCAAGGACCATCTTGTACCATACCGTTATAAGAATTTCACTTCACAAAAATCAGTTTAACTTTGTATGCCCATTTGCTATTTCTGTTTTCCCTCCCTCTGGTTGTTTGCGTGTCTTGAGCAATGTGCATACATTAAACACCAGAAGTTTCACATACAATGTTCTGACATCTAATTGACCATTGATACCCTCCATCACGGGCTCATCAATACTACTGTAAAACATTTAGTTGGTATAAAAGACAGACCAAATGCTGATTAGCCTTTTATACTACTGAATTACTATTGGAATCTGTCTTAGATCAAAATTTAGAAATGACCTTAAGTTACACTCTTCTCTTTCATCTTTCCAGCTGTCTTCATAATATGAAACAACTTTTAAAACCCAGTTGCAAACTTCAGGCTCTGCTCTACTCCTTTTCTCTCTTCATCCTTCAGAATTCTGCACTTTTTTCTTACTTCATTAAAGATCCGTGTTATATTACTAAATAGCAGTAACAGATTAAAGGATTTAAATTCAAATATTTTACAGCTACAAAAACCAGGAAAAACTCAGCTAAGTTCACAGACACCTTACAGCTTCTTTGACATTGCAACATGAAGCCATTAAAATGTTCCAGTATTACCAACGAACAGTATCTTGTAATTTCCCTCACTTACAGAACTGAAACATATTTTCCTCCAAGGAGTAGTGTTAAGATTAGTTAATGTCTGAAAGATCTTCGAGGATGAAGATCAATATCAAAGTGTTATTTTCAGGAATCCAGTGAATGAATCAAACTCTCACTTTAATTCATGTGAGCCATCAAACTGGTCTCAGGTAAATTCGCTCACACGTTTGTTCTTATTTTTGTAGTAGATATGAATTATTCAGTATTTGCAAAGCACACTTGACATGTTAAAGCTATACACACAAACTTCTTAGCACTAACAGCTTATATGCTTCATACCCAGAGTTAAAGTAACTAAACAACTATCCATGAAAGTACAAAAATTACTGGGGTATGTGCAATGCTTTGACCTCTATCAACATTACTCTAGGTACCAGAGTGAGTGCACCTGATGGGAAGGGGACATTTGAAATCCAGCTGGCAGATCTCTCAGATGAGAAATGACAGTAGTACTAAGTTGTATTTAGTAAGCACCATAACACTTCTACAAGCAAAGAGGATTACTTCTTGACAGAGAAGCAAGCACAATGACTTGCTCAGGAGCCTCTGTTAAGCCTGTATTACCGACACAGCGTAAGGGGCTAGAGCAACATTCGAGAGGTGTGATCCTGTTCTTAGGCCACTAGAGCTTTACATGATGGTAATGCAATCAAGACAGCACACATGACACACAGTCATGGACTGAAGAACCACAGAGGACCCTCCAGGGGCCTGACATGACACGTGCTATCTAACACCCTGTAGAGACCTTCCAAAGCAGCGCTCAGCCCCTTGGTTCATCCCTACTAGATCACATTTTGGCTACGGTTGATAAACCAACATTTGAGAATCTCCTCAGGCACAAAAGTATGGTGAGGTGAGATTTTCTGTGTTTCAGCAAAAAAGCCACAGCTGTACAGCTGCATTACTGATTCTTATGTCCTCCAGAAGACCCAAAGGTAACAGAGCAATGGGTTGAGGACAGGAAAGGACAAACATCCTAGGAATGAAGAAAATGTCCACACCGAGAGACCTCCATTCCTCAAGCCCACTATGCTGGAAAAAGTCCAGCCTCCCACCCACACCCCACCAGGACTTTCTCCTTCCTTCCCTTACAGCACCTCTCACACTGAGCTAGCAACTGCTCCAGAAGAAACAGCACAAACAATTACAGCTTCACCAGAGGATTATAAAACCTGTGTACTTTACACAGAAAAATCTATTCTTCACCCTGGCCTACACCCAATTGTTGCTAATGCCTTTGAACTCACTCCAACGACCGACTTTTCAGTTGAAGTTGTAAACAGGGAAAGAGGACAGAGGTCAAAATACATGTTGAGTACTTATAGGGGTGGGAGTAAGTACACACAGTGTTTCTGCTCCCGGCCCACCTCGGTATTTCTGCCACAGCTGCCAACTTGCTATTCGATCCAAAGTAGTATGTGTTTTAGGTGAAATATTTACTCCCTCTTCCCCAAGAAGCCAGAGTGATTTGCTCTAATGTCACAAAAACAAGAGCCTACAAAAGACTAAAGCCCATGCATGGGACATATTTGCCCAGGAGGGATTAAAAAAAGTCCCATAAGCTGGTCAAGGCTTCCTGAAGTGCCAAACCCAAGAGCTTCAGCCTCTTCTGCAGATGCAGAGGTAACATTTGCCTCAGTTGACTCATTTTGATTCAGTTATGGCTGAGAAACTCATTGGAAGTTGTAAAAGCAGTGTCTGCTGCTGTCTTCCTCCAAACATGGGATCTCAGGTGAGAGCTTGGTTAAAATGCTCTACGCATTGGAAGGGTCGGGCACCTTCCCCTGCCTACCCCGGCCCCAGGGACCAGAGCTGAAGAGGAACCTGCACTAATTTAAAATCTGTTCATATGACCAATGTCAGACTTATTTTATTTTTATGTATGAAAGTTTTATTTAAAGACTGCCATTTTGAGAAATCCTACTATTTGAAATCCGTTCCACACATCTCAACTGCAGAAAGCCTGGAACAGGTACCAGATGTGAACAACTCCAGTCTAATCAGTCACCATCTCATATTTGCTGTAAAAAAAGTAATAAGAAAACAGGAAATACTGTAAAACCTTTCTTATCCTGCCTCTGTTTAGAGCAGAACCTCATTTTAATAACTACTAATCATGAAACTGCTTACCTAGGAAGAGATTTTCAAATAAATCATTACTCAATTTTCTGATCCACTGGAGATAAGCCACTTACCAACTCTTTACAATAAGGGACAAAAGAGGAAGGTTAGTAATGCAACCAGAAAAAAAACCAACCACCCACACATTTTTAAACACAAGTTCACGTATAGCTGAGAAGCGGTAAGAGTCCCTACCATATATCCTGTGCTAGAAGTTATTTGCTAATTCCAGGCACAGGGGTCAAAATGAATGCCAGCTATAAATTTAACTATCAGGCAGCAGGGGACAAAGACAAATCTGAATGGCAGGACCACTCTAGATCAAAGAATCAGGCTGGAGACCCAAAATACAGGAAACAAAACCGTTGTTAAAGCAAAACAAACAAAACCCCCCACACTACATCAAAATCATGATTTATTTGTTTTTCATAGCCAAAGTCTGTTACAGAAACAGAGGTTCAAAGGGTTGTCTCTCTCTAGAAACAAACCCGCATACATATGGGGACACAACAAAAAGAATAGTAACAAAAACTTTTAAACCAATGACAACTTTAACCTCCGCATTCTAGGATATCCCAAGATGTCTGTGGCTACACACACAGCAGTTACTGTGAAAAGTGCCCACATTTGCGAGTCAGACTGGCTGGATCTCTATCTCATTTCACTCATCCACGTGGTTTTTATATCAAATATTTTCATATTTTCCTCCCTCAAAATTATCGATCAAAATACATTCCTTCAGTTTCTTCTATTGAACAGACTGCCTATTGATAACATCAGTTCATCCAAACACATGGGCCTGATGTCATCTTTCTCCAGATCAACTTAAAATACCCAATTTTTCATTTACTTAAGAGAGACATGTGGCTTGATATGATTAAGCTATTGCAGTACCTAAACCACCCCCCCAAAACAAAAATAAAGAGCAGCTCCACTCATTTCATTGGGAGAAAACATGACATCATGCTCCGTTCAGGTAAGCAAGAATATGACAAATCTTGCCCCGGTGAACAGTATCATTAACTGCAATGGTACTCCCAGCTTCCTCATCTATTAGGAAAATGAGGGGTAAAAATCATGTGTTCAGCACAACAGAGACAGCTCAAACTGCTATTTTCAATAATAAAGGAACAAATTCCTACCCAGCTGATAGGAAGAAAAGCATATCTCTTCTTCATCTCAAAAATAAAATTAAATTATTTATTACTGTAACACAACAGAAGAATTGTTTGATTAGCCCACAAGGGAAAAAAAATTACAATTGCCTAGAAAGCAAAAAATACAATTCTGCTTCTCTATAGTACCTCTAGTAATTCTTATGCCATTCCCTGTATATTCCATATATATCCATTCTCCATTGCCATTCCCTTCCCCTTTAAAAGGGGGGCACAGGAAGATAACGTGCAAAATTGCAACTGAAAAATGTCTAGCACACCAATAAGCAAAAGGACAGGCCAGCTATCAGATTCATATGCAGTGATGGATAAATTAAGGTTTCACATTTCCTCTTCCCTTCTCTCAGCATCATTTTTTCAGCCCTTTCACATCACAAATGCAACATCCATCTGTCCTTCTGAAATAAATGGCGAAAGGGTAACACTGACCATTAAACACACACGCACACAAAAACACACACGCTTCAAAAAAAAGACATTTTCATCTAAATACTTACAAGGATTAAGATTTCCTATGTGATGCTCCATTTTCTTGTTTTAAAAAGATGGAAGGCAAAAAAAAAAAAGGAAGTGTTGCAAAATAAAAGGAAATTCCACCCACACAATCCTGCAGCCTGCTGCAAAGAAGCACAGAAGCGTGCTGACGTCACGGATTCATGAATGGATGTAAATCGGGCTGTTTCGAGATTCGGCGGCGCTGGCTGGGGCTGCGCACCGCGAGAGGGAGAGGGGAGCAGGGGGGCAGCCAATCCACGCAGGCACCGCCGGCCGCCTTCTGCCAGCAAAAATCTGGGCACCGAACAGTCCAAGCCCACCGCCGCGCCACCCCGAAACACGGGGCTCCCCCACCAGCTGGGAGGGCTGCACGCCTCTGTACTCTGTGCGCAAGGCGGGGGAGAGGACGCTGAAAACAATTTCTTCGTAACTGAAGTGAAGCTGTTGAGTAAAATGGCATCACTGCTGCCATTCCACGGAGAGGACTGGGCGAGGACATCCTCTAATGCCTTCAAGTCATTGCTCTGGCGAGTTTCTGCCCCTCTGTACAGCTTGGATAACAACAGCATATCAAGTAACAGCCATCTGTTATATGAATCAAATGTATTTAGTAATCAGAAAAGGAGTTTAGCGTCTCTCTGGCTGCTTTCAGGATTACAAACCCTGGGTATTATTATTAAAATAACTAAATATAAGCATGTACTGGGAGGAAGCTGCAGGGAGAACAATAGGAGGCTTGTATTTGATTAATGATGCAAAAGCACCAACAAAATAAAAATAGGAGCACTAACAAAATCATGCATTCAGCTCTCATCAAACATTCCCAACAGCGGGCAGACAAGCTCACAACATCAGAAACATTCAAAAACAAAACCTGGAGCACGCGTAGTTTCACACTTGCGGCTACGTAATGAACGGTGGGCACAACATTCATGTATCACAGCCTACCAGCCATTTTCATTTCATTTTCAATTCCATGCCAATGAATATACTTAATTCCGCATACCAGATGCAAGGGCACAAGGAGTCATTTTGGACGCCCAAATAGATGACAACGTCCTGCTGAACACACGCAAGAGAGGCTATGATTAACTTGGATCTGGACAGGGGAAGAGCACAAGTTTTAGCTTATTTTTGTATCTTTGAAATATGAGAGAAGGAGTGGAGGGATGAGCATAACCAGGAATTAAGGTCAAGGTTTCAAGGAAAATCTAGGCTGTAAGTTGTGCAATCACACCACCTCAGGCTTTACCAGAATTCTGGTCTCTCAAACTCATTCTAAACAATTTGTAGCCTCCAAATTATTAAGAGCCAGAATTTCCATATTTTCACCACCCCTTATCCTAGCAACTAGGAAGCAATTATGCCAAAATAGAACGTCCCAAAACTTACTCTGGTGGAGCACATCTTAAGAGAATGTCTGAGAGAATCCCATACCTTTCCCTATGGAAACTGGGTAACATCCCAAAATAAACCAGGACTGGATGTAACAACAATGTGGACCTGGGGTCAGAAAACAAGGATTTTGTGCTACTTGGTATCATGTGAGCCAGCACCACTGATACTAGCTTGTGGGAAGAGCGGAGAAGGGCAGGATGCAAAAACCTTCCTGGAGGCTAATACAGCCACACCTGCAAGACAATACTTACCTAAAAATGTACTTATATGAGGGGATAGGTAGGTGCTTGCATGTATTAAGACAGTAGTTTATTTTTTTATGCATTTCTGACATGGAGCAAGGAACAGCCAGCCAGGGCAGTACAGCCAGTTCTTCTCCAGTTCTATTATGCCAAAAGACACCACTGGGGAGTCACTGGACTCCTACACCTACACTTCTCAGCACATCTTCATCTCTTAGTTGTACCATGGCATACTATCACTCCACTAAAGAGTCGCAATGATAGGAATGTATTAGTATGCTCTGAATTCAACAGCGACCACAATAAATTGAGCTTTGATTTTGGACTTTGGTTTTTGAATTGAGCTTTATAAAGCCGGCCAGAGAAAATTAAAACGAATGCAAATTCCTTGTTACCTACTTTCAAGATCAAAGAAAGTGCAGGTTAACTTTTGCTGACGAAATACCTATTCTTTAAGAGCTAAAAGTCACAAAACACAAATAATGAGATTTCTACCCAGACAACGCAACCGCTACAGATCGAGCATTACTATACACAAGGAGAAGCAGGAGTGGAGGTATGGTGAGACACATCTCTTCAAAGGGATCACTTCGTGTCACCATTTCAAACCCCAGTTGAATCAGGTTCCTTAGTTCAGCAGACCTGCTCTGACTCCCTGCCTTCCCATTCCCTTCAGAGCCCAACACTCTGCCTTACAGCCGACTTCACCACCATGGTACAAAAACAACAGCTTCCAGATTTCCCTGGCATTTTCAAAACAGAGACAAAAACGGCAATTCACTCTCTTACCCTAAAGCAAAAAGGGATAAATTCAGGAACTAGAAGGGGGAGCACAGTACCACATGCAAGAAGTGGAAGAAAAGGAGAAATATTGCTATAGAATGAGAAAAGTCAGAATAAAAATAGAAAAGAAAATAATTTTCAGAGGTTTCCAAGGGTTAATTGCAGTGACATTTAAAAAAAATACCCAGCAGGGAAAATAAGTGGGAACAAAACCCCAGGAAGACTCCAGTAGAGGAAAAGAGCTTGCACATACATCTTAAGATTTTCTTCTCCATGGTGACTTGGTTTGGCATACCAACACTCAATTTCATCTATGTCTCAACAGCTCAGGTTAAAGTTTTCAACACAAAAGGTCCTGAATTTAAAACGCAAGAGAACTACCTTAACTCATTATGAAAAAGAAAAAACAATCATTGGCCTAAAATTGATGGCTTTTACAAGATTATGATGGTAGGCAAACAACAGCATTAGAAAACAGGATGGTTGCAACCAGTTACATACTTTAATAGTATACATTACATTTTGATGCATCAGCGGTGAGTAACTAAGTTGATCAATATTAGAAAGAGAAATTATTTTCCTCCTTCTCATTGAGACAAAAACACTGGTAAAAGCAGGAAACCCTGTGAAGTATCAGATGCCCAAACACGATTCTATGGAAGTTTAGTTCAGTATTAATATGAAAACAGAAAAAAGAAAAAAAAAAAAATGTACAAAGTGCAACAAGGGTATAAGATATTAAAAAAAAAAATAAGTTCATAGGTGCAAAGTTTACAGGTAGCAGAATTTCTGAAAGGATATATGAGTAACTAAGTAACTAGATTATTCAGAGACACAGTAGGCAAAACTGGTGGTAATGGGTGCAAAAAGGAAAGCTAGAAGTATTTAAAAAATATCTGTTCGCCATATTTGAAAAAGACAAGATAATTAAGTACTTTCAAGCCAATTAGTAACTAATAGGAATGTTATACAGCATCTGCTAGGCATAACATTTCAAGTTGGCACATCATACTAATTTGAGCCCAGTCCTAAAATAATCATTTAACAAGTTCTCCAATCCTGTGACCTTCAATTTTAATAAATTGGAAAACTATTAAAATTGCAGAAGACTGAGAATAATAATATTATGCCAATATTCAAAAAAAGCATACGTTTGCTATTTATAGGCCTTGGTAACTAGATGCTGATCTTCGGCTAAAATCCTAATACAACCTTTGATTGGAAAGGATAGTTCTGCTGCATCGGACCAAAGGCCCATTCATCCTAGTGTCCCATCTCTGATAGCAGCCAATAATAAGACATACAGGGACGCGGAAAATCAAAGCAAATGCCTAACACTTCTTGTGGCATATTCCACTAGCAAAAGCAGAAAATTAGAAAAGAGATGAAAGTGACTCAGAGGCTAATTTCATAATTATACATCAATAAGGCTGTTATCTACTCAGTGCACACTTGGAGGTACAAGAGGGACTCCACTGTGAAAACTTTCTACCTGGATGAATAAATAGGTGAAGTGAAAGAGCAAATGATTCTCTAACAGGAGAAAGCCTAAGTAAATATTTGCATAGATAAGATGGCTAGAGGGACATTTTATTGTCAGGTTCTAAAGTCTGTGAAATCTTTGATCCACTCTTCCAACCCTGTAGGCATACATTTCTCTTCTGAATGTCCTATCTTCAGCAGTGGGGTGGATGACAGGAAGGAAGGGGAAAAAAAAAAAAAAAACAAACATACTTAAACCACCACATCTTCAGGCTTTTAACCAGAATCTCCCCAGATCTGAGACTTTGAGAAGTCCTTCCTGCAAAGGCAGGTGAAGGGGACTGCAATTTGACAGGACCAGAGCCAAGAGCTAGGAGCCAAGAAGTGTGACCAAAATAAAAAAAGTCACTCAAAGAGAAAAAGCCCAAAAGTGGGACATGTGCAACACCATGAGAACAGGTGAGCTGCAGTTTGAGTCAGGGACCCTAATTACAAGCCCTGTTTTGTAATGGAGTCTGTTTACAGTGGGACAGCCACAGTGATTTCAGACCCCATTCCTGCCTGGCTGCTCTTGTGGCAGCTGCTGAGCCCCCACAGCCCAGAGCCTGCAGCTAGAAGATGAGCCCCCCCACCAATTAAGGTGTTGCCTTTGGGGTAGGATGAAGTTAGGGTGTACATTTTGGTGACCAAGTTGCTGCTACACATGCAATAGGGCTATCCCTGGAACAAGGCTCGGACCCTCTCAGATCAGAAACATCAGAGCTGCCTCTGCTCACAAAACAGCATCATTAGTGAGCCACGGTGAGACGTTTAGGTCTGCTTAAAAATTAAAGCAGAGAGCTGGAGATGGCTACAAACTCATAGATATGCAATACCTTGAGAGAAAGCTACCCATATCATCATGTCTACTCAAAAACTATTAAAACAAACTCATGGACACTTGTACCACCGCCATACAGTCTTCAAGTGAAAATGTTACCAACTTCTGTTAGCAAAGTGAGGCTTCTTATAGCAAAACCATCTTCCATACAGGTACCAGTTGTTTTTTTGACTGAGTGTGCTCTGCAAGATATGACGGGCAGGAGTACATAAGGCTATATGACGACTTCCTTTAACCTTGTATTGCCTTTAGCAACACTGCAGGAGCTAAAAAAAAAAAAAAAAAAAAAAAAAGACACTAAGGGCACTAAAAGACAAAATGCATTATGTCTTCCCTTGTTTAAACCTGAGGCTGGTATGGATTCTTCTTTAAGGAGCTTCTAGGTGGTCTTCCCAGCAAGCCTACTCTTTCCAGATGAGCCCTGCCTTTCAGGCTCCTCACCATGATAAAAGTCTGCATAGTTTTAGGAGAAGGCATGCCATTGCAACGTTAAGAACATGCACTGATGAGGCTGGGGAAGTTCAAAAGACTACCCTTGCAGATTTTTATATTCCTGAAAGAAGATGGCCCAATTCCTCAGACATAAGACGCAGCTCTGGAACTCCATCAGGAAAGAAAACGCTGCTACATAAGAGACACTAGAGCCCATTTCCTTGCTGCTAAAAAGGCAGTTAATGCCACAGGTGAACAACAGGTCTTCCCAGATTTACAGTTGTCGCGGCTGGCTGGCAGGAAGCGCAGAGGAGACACGTGAAGCAGAACGTGCACAGCCACCACCCTTGTGGCTGGGGAAGCTGCTAAGGTCCTCCTCCTTGGGGGAACTCTCTGCCACGTGAAACGACATGGACTCAGGTCACATCCTCTCCCTTGGTCAGGAGTATGTGAGGGCACTTAGGTTTATCTCTTTCCAAGCTGCCCATCTGTTTGTACAAAATCTGTAGGAATTTTGTTATCTTAAAAACTCCATCTCTAACACGTGGTTGAAATCAGACAATGGGTTGTAAAATCATCAAGGAGAGGATAAGCAAACAGGAAATCAGCCTAAATACACAGTCAGGAGTAGTGTAATACAACCAAAGAAGTGAAAATGTGTTTATTTGCTGTTTTTTTCCTCTAGAAATCATTTGCAGAAACCCTTAGCAGAGGCCCTGTGAGAAAAGCAGATCTATTTGTTCAGGGAAACAGTCACAAAATAATGTTCCTCTCGGAGAACATGCCAAAATGAAGTCTTCCATAACAATAATTAACTCTAATAGAATTGCCAGCAGTGAGAAATACTGCAAAAGAAGTAAAAATAAGTATGTATAATTAGCAGTTATAATGGACACTTTTAAAGTCAACTGAGCTACAGTCACCTTTCCTCTCCCAGGTTAGGAGCCTGCAAAAGAAATGAGAGACCTGACAACGAAACCTCAGTATTAGTGCCATGTGGAAAGAAAAGTCCTATAATTTATGTTATCTCCACTAAAAGGTATATTCTCACAAAAAGGCACGCATAAATGGGAAGCTATTGGGGGGAGGAATTAATGAAACTGAAGAATTGATTAAAAAATGCAGTACAATTCCCCAAGGTCAAGTTTTGTTCAGAGGAAAAAAATCACCTGCACAAATATAGAAACAACTGCTGAGCAGCTGTTCTGTAGATAAGGATTCAGGATAGAGAGGATCACAGACTGAGCACAAATTATAAATATCAAGTTGTCATAAACAAGGCAACTTCTATCCATTGACAGGAGCACAAATTCCCGATCTACTCAGTTTTGATAAAGCCTTTGGTAAAGTCCACTTTTGGGTCAGGCTTGTCAAGAAAGAGAGAAACCACGACAGAACTACAAGAAAAGACAGACAATAAGATGAGCTACAAGGGATGAGTGAGCTATCTCATTGAGGCTGCTCAACCTGAACAGAGTAAAAAGAGAAGATTGAGATATGATATATTTCTATTAAATATAGAAGCAGGTTCTGCAAAGAAAGAGGAAACCTATTCTCCACATCTGTGGTGAGCAGAAAAAGTAATGGACTCAAACTGCACCAAGAAAAATTTACTTAGACCATTAGAAGAACTCTTCTAAATGGTAAACATAGTGAAGCACCAGCTTAAGAGGAAGTCATGTTGTCTCCTATATTAGGAGGTAAAGGAAAAGAAAATTGTTTCACAAGAATTGTCCTGCAATAGTGATGATGCTTTGATGCAAAGAGTCAAGATGATCTTTTAGAACCTTTCAGGCCTCTTCTCCTATGAAGATATCACAGTATTGAAAGCTTTACAGCAAGACCAGAGGCTAAAAAATTAATCTGATCTTTTGCAGTACAAGGTCTTGCTGAATTAAATCTTTCCATCCTTTCTACTGTTATACAACCTCTCTGAGGAATATTATTCAGATTTCTACCAAAAACTACAAAAACTGATGAAAGCCCATTAAGACAGCAGAATTGAAGCATTTGTAAGTTAAAGACTGCCAGAATAAGGCACTATATTTAGTACTAATAATTTTCTCTGTAGTACTGTGATGAAGTTCCTTCAAGAACAGTGGATCGGCCCTATGTAAATATTCTTAAAACAAATAAAACCTGCTCAGCATCTTCCTCCCAGACTAGCATCAGTCATGAAGCTATCAGTAGCTTTTGCTTCGGAACTTACTGCTTTTTTTTCCTCTCCTCCAAGAGACTACTTCTGTTCCCCCACTGCTAAATGCAGACCCTAGAAGAGTCCTCTTGATTTGTCTGAGGTATCACGACACAGAATTACTCACTTCATGAAGAGTTATGATGACACTTTAAATAGTTACAATCATGATTAACAGATCTTTTGTGCAGAATATTTGGATTGAGAGCATTAAACTTGTCAGCAGCACTGATTTTGATCCTTGTTTTCAAGCACAATGTTGAACAATGCAGTACGATGTAGAAGGTGCCCCAAAGCAAGACACTCTCAGGAGATGCTGTATGGCATACCAAATACTTGCTTTCTGAATTAAGTCATAGAGCTGTCCCTAAGGGACAACCAAATATTAAACAGCCTTCACCAAAAGGGCACAAAAAAGTTAGCCAATGCCCTAATACTCCAACTCAATCAAACCATCAGCTTTGTATTGCACAAGATTTGCCCATCTATGGAAAATAAGCACCACATTAGTAAATTCAAGCCATGGCTAAGAGAGAAAGGATGAGAGTCATGTTCAAAAACATGTCAGCTGAAGCATTAACCCTGGGACCTTCCAGGACAACTCTTTCACAAGAGTGTTTTATAACCTACAGTCCTCCATCAGCAGAGTGAGTAAAAAAGGTGACTGCACTTCCCTTCAAGCAGAGAGATGTGAGCCTGCTCAAACTCCAGTTTCCCCCTTATTAGTAAGGAAAGGTTTACAGAAAGTGCTTGTATACTTTTCACAAAAGATATAATATACTGGAAGAAAAAAAACATGACAGACTACATGATTAGAAGCTTGCCTGGTTCACTTGCTCTCCCATTACATGTCATCTACTAAATGTCATAGTCCCTCTTACGAGCCGTACTTTCTATCCTTAAGCCACTACTACACATATAGCACTCCAATATAGACTGCCTTGTCTATTAACTGGAAAAAATAAGATAAATAAGAAGCAGCAATGTTGATGAAGCAACTGATGAATTGTTGTTGATGAAGCAAGGACAGGGTAGTTCATGCAACTAATTGCTTTCATTGAGATGAAACCAGGTTCAAATCAAGGGAGAATTTAATTCTTCGGTAAAATACTTCCCCTTAATTATAACTCGTAACGAGAGACAGCTAAAGTCTAAATATATGGATGCTCTGCCTCTACAGCACCCACCACTCCTCATAAAACAGGTAAAAATTGACAGCTTTTATATTAAGAAATTAATCCCAATATGTAGCTTCATCTCACACCTTCCTCCAAACACACTCAGACGTGGCTCAGGCACCTCCGAAAATCTGCGTATCTGTAGCTTTTTCTGCATGAAGTATCTCCTTATGACAAAGATCATACAAACGTAAAGAAAATGTATAGAACAAAACCATTTTCAGTCTCCTTGACTGAAGCAACTGTTTTCTTGCACTATGCATGTATATGTTCACTAACTGAAGAAAACTTCAGATAAGTTTACAGTTAGAGACAAGAATAAGTGATTTTTCAACTAGCATCTATAAAGAAAACAATGTAAAAAAAAATTATTCTAAACTTAAATCCCAAAAGATCACAAAATTTTATACAGTTTGCTCCTTTTCAGTTCTTCACGTAGATATACGCACATTTGGCAACATACAAGTTTTACCATTTCATTTTTAATACATAAAATAGGTATAGTTAAACTAAAAAACTGCATATATGACACAGATTCAACAGATTATATATTCTTAGGAATAGCAATATCCAAAACACATTAAGTATCATGCTAACATTGAAGGCGATATACATTACAAAAAAATATCTCAAGTTCACACAGATGTATTAGAAGATTAGAGAATATGAGACAGAAAGAAAGAAACCTCCTGCCATTTACTTCACATTTCAAAAGTGACAGCAGACCATAAAGACTCACTTTGAGGACAGAGGGAAAGAATAGTACACTTGAAGACCAAAAGCCTTCTTAAAGCTCCTAACCCTGTGTTCTAAGTGGTCTCTCTATCATGTCCAAAGGTGTTCTTACATGGCTGGCCACTCCTCAGAAAATGAAATTGTAATTAGTCAACAGGATCAACCTGTCTGAGACGAGGCTCCTTGTCAGTCAGAGCTCTTTGCCAAACATGCAGAGACCTTTGCCTCACAGGGAGCTCCCTGAAGAAAAAAAGCCATGTTTTCTTAGAATATGAACTAGAACCCTTTCAGTAAGGGAAACTCGGAGAGACCAGGTCAGTCAGACCAGAAATAGGAAGGGTTTACATACAACCCTCCCTGCCTGCTATGCCTTGTTTCCAGGCTTCCATTTAGCCCTCAATGTCCAAGTTGTGGCAAACTCTGTACAGTGCAGTCTGGTCCCTAGGGAAGTTTCTCATCACCTCTGAGGACTGTCTGCTTCTCAGTGTTACCTTAGTCTCCCTGCACAAGCTGCAGGCTCCTGGCTGCCTACTGCATCTCTCACTCCTTCCTCCTCCCCTGCCCTGCCCAGTCTCCCAAAGCTTCTCTCCCTGAGCTGAACCCGGCTGTTTCCAGACAGCAGTCACCTCCTCCATGATGCAGGCTCCATCTTCTCAAAGACAGGCAGCACAACTGTGAACAGAAGTACAAAACAAACAAATGCTGTCTACCGCAGAAGTGCCAAGTTACTTTTTAATGAATCTCCCTTCACTAAAACAAAATGGGCTGTGAGCTCGCTAAAGCAAGTCCCTGATCATGCCTCATACTTGCCAAAGGGAAGAGCTGGAGGCAGGACACCAGAGATGCACAAGCTCTGCGCTACCTATGGCAAAAGGCATCAGACACAGAATCAGCAACAAGTGAGCCAGCTAATCCAAGTACCCATACAGAGCAGTTACCTCCAACAGTAAAGTTTGACACTGCTTTAGACATTTGACATTATTTTAGAAATGATGAACAGCTGCTTGAAAACAAACAAATAGATAAAAACATATAGTTCTTACATTATTGAACCTATAACCTGCTCAGATTTCAAAATGAACCACGACTCTGCATTTTCTGGAACTTTAATGGTGTCTCTACTTCAGCTACAATAGCCTGGATTCCTGTGAGGACATCTGCATTCTCCAGCCAATCACCAGAGTAAGTACAATGAAAAAGTACTTATAACAATAGAAAAATAATATATCCAAGTTATCCCCTCACCAAATCAATAAACCTGAATTAATAGATTCAAATGCTTTCAGAGTTCAAGTTATATTTGAAAAATCTAAACCTCATAAGATTAACTTCAACTCAGTCTATGCAAACACCCCTTTGGCACTTGTCCCCTCCTGTTCACTCACATCTGAACTGGATCCCGTTAGGTGTCTGCAACTGAGCTACTGCAAGCGAGCAAGTTCAGCAGTGAAATGGCTATCGACACTATAAAACGAGAAGGTAAACTTACTTCATTTCTACCATTGAAAGGAAAGCATACCTAAAATTTAAGGACCACTGCAGGAGTGATTGCGCTATTGTTTCATGTCTTCTCAAGTTTCTGACTAGTTACTACGGTTTAAACATCAACAACTGCTGATACCTGATCATTTTTCCAGATGCACTGAAAGCCCATGTCCTCTTGGCTTACTGCACATGTGCCTCCTCTTCAAGTCAGATAAATCAAGCTGTTCTCTGAAGTTGCACCGTAAGTAATGTTTAGGACAGTCCAGCACTGAATTCTTCTCTCTAGAAAGAAGAACAAGAAAACTCAGAATCCTACTGAACAAAAATGTATTTAAATAAATGCTCCTGCAATCCCAAACATCCCATTAGCACATCCTGATGTTATGTGGCACATTTAAATGCAGCAGAAAACATAAAAAATTAAGCATGCACTTTCAAAAAGAAGCTGGGAGTAGAAAAAGACCTCAACACATTTAGTACACCCTTTCTTAGCACAGGCATACACTCTATAATCCTTTTACAGTACAATTTTAATCTAAATTAAGCAAGCAGCTCCAGTAAGAGAGCTCACAGCTTTCCATATTACAAAATTACATCATTCAGGATTGGATTAGATTTTAAAATAACATACTTCAAGGTAATCTATTAATGACTTTTTATACTTCATTTTATACCTAAACTCCAAGTTGTTTGTTTTCCTAATTTTAAGTAAATTTTAGGAGAAGCATATATTATTACAGTCCTCCTACATATATACAACACATAATACCATTATTCCTCTTGCTATCAGAAACATTTAAGCAAAGAAACAACAAATACCGAGACTTCCAATCCTGAGCCTACTGCATCTTCTTCCCACTCCACAAAAACATAAAAGGCTGCAAGACTTAGCCCAGTTCTTCATAAAATTAAAAATAATCAATCCCTTGAAATTACAGAACTGACTGATACTAGCTTTTAATGCCAAGACTAAACTAACTGGTCTTAAAAAGAGATTAGCTCTACCTGCAAACATTGTTTTCCTTATATCCTTAATCATCACAGACACAACAAGGCTACTACAATATTGAAGAAGGGATTCAGCAATACCAGCACAACTGTCTTGCCAGAATTAAGAGACTTTAGACAACAAAAGCTAGCTGGCCTTGCAAAAACATAGGCACCATCTGCCTCATGTTATGCACCACATGCGATTCAGCTGGTCTCAAGACCACTCCCAAAGTTTGGGAAGTTCAGCATATTCTTAATTTTTTGCAGAAGTATGAGTAGGCATCATGTATTCCCCTCCCATGTCAAAACTGCATACTGCGATTTAACCAAAGATTAACTTTCAGGATTATTTAAAAAATTATGTAGGAAACACAATAATGAGATCCATAACAACAATCCTTAGTGAGAAAGAAGGTGCCACCAGCACTCTCGTATAGGAGATAGCGATGGCAATGGCTATCAGCAGGAGCTGTTTGTTTTCTAGGGGTGACCCCACAGAGCAATTCGCCCCACACTGTTCACAACTTTTTCTGCTAGCTGGACATTAATATTCTCACACATTTAGTTACTGGCAGTCACGTATTCTGAAACAGTCACTTTCAATGGTAACATCAGAAAAACAATTGCAAAAGGACAGTTGTGAATTGGTCATTGCAATTATACATACAACTTAAGAGAATAACAGTTACACTGTGTTACAGGAAACAAACATGAAAATCTTGTATTTGAGAAAAACAGTTCACAATTATAGAAGCTGAATAATTTCTATTGAATATGCCTTAAAAACTGCTGACTAAGGAGTAGCAAAAATAAGTCCTGCAAAACAAATTCCCAGCACCGATAGCTCAACTCGGCACACATTTGCTTGTCTTTCACCAACACCACTGTAAGTCTTGTCACCACTGTCATTTCATTTTAGCGCTGCATTAGTTCTCTCCTTAGCTTCTCTAATTTGCCACAAAACCAGGAAAGGTAATTCCACATTCCCAATAAGAGAAAGCTTGTGAAGGCAAGGTTAGGCTACATTCAGAGGCTATATTTGGGCAACAGAAAGGAGGATGAGGATGATATAGCAATATTCTTGCACGAGAAAGTACCAATTTGCAGCCACTGTTGCCCTGTATTAACCACTTATTTACAGAATAATTTCCAGGTCAATCACCTTCCTGGAGGCAATACGTCGATACTGGCAATGACAGACACACAACTGTAGTAAATCTGTTCATCTGTTTACACCCCTCCACCATCAGCAGCAGAAGGTAATTCTACCAGTGCACCGAAGCCTCTTGCTGTGCATTCACACTGCATTATTTAAGCAAGTGGCAATGCTCCTCACGGAGGACTTCTGCCATCTTACTCAACAGTTTGCAGAGAAAAATAAAATCCCCAAATCAGATAAGTCAGCAGAGCTCTGCTGTACATTACCTCAAGTTGAAATAACTGGTCATCGATACCAGCATTATTCTAGTAGGAGCTGGTGCCCAAGTAGTTTTACAAACGCGCCCAGTCAGCAACTCACTGGCACCAGTGCAGCAGCCACGTGGACATGTCCCAAGAGCAAGATGGGGACACAACACGAGCAAGAGTGAGACATGGCATCCAAATTCCTTAAAGCGCAGACACTTCACCACTCCAAAGCAGATGAACATGTATACGCCTTGTTACAGACCATGTCAAACACCTAGCAAAACACCTTCTAGAAATCGGGAACATACCACATAGGTATATGGTTTAATATGGTTTAAAGTAGCACATTGTTGAGAACAATGTTTATTAAGCAGTTAATAATTCCTTCCCACAGAGGTAAGGAAGGATACTTTAAGATAAAAAACAGAGTAAATATACATACATTTTAGCAGGTTTATTAGACAAACTTTAGAGTTTATACTTTTTTATCTATTAAAAATGTAAATATTTGCCTTTATTTACAAGAAAAGTACATGGTGGTTCTAGTAAATCAATGAAAAAAAGCCCACAAAGCTAGGAATTACAATTTTTACCACTGTTTTAAGATAGGAATAGTGCATGTAAACACACCAAGGTTTATTTCCTTGCTTAAAAAACCAAACATTCTAAGCAGATACTACAGATGAAACAATAATACAGACTTGAGAGAATCAAAAACACACAAAACCAGAAAGATTGTATTTGATTACATTATAGTTTTAAATACAATTCACATATATAGAAAACAGCACATAAAATTGGAGAGTTGTTCATAAAAAACATAGAATCATAGAATACCAGGTTGGAAAGGACCTCGAGGTCCAACCTTTGTTGGCAAAAGGAGGGTCTAGACAAGATGGCCCAGCACCCTGTCCAGCCGAATCTTGAAAGTGTCCAATGTTGGGGAATCCACCACTTCCCTGGGGAGATTATTCCGATGGCTGATTGTTCTCATTGTGAAAAATGTTCCTCTTCTGTCCAATCAGAATCTCACCTGGAGTAACTTGTACCCACTACCCTTTGTCTTTTCCATGTAAAAAGGGAGTCTCCATCTTCTTTGTAGCCACCCTTTAAATACCGGAACATGGTGATAAGGTCTCCCCTAAGCCTTCTTTTCATGAGACAGTAGATGCCTGAAGTTGGCAGAATGCCATTGGAATAAATTATTGAATTTCACATGAAAAAAATAGAGCCTTCTAAGGACAGATTGTAAAACTTAATTTGATAACTGCTAGCAAAGGTAGAAATTGTCAGTACCCTAGACAAGAGGGGCTTCTGGAGCCAAAGGACTACTTCTACCAGATGAATTTAGCTCTTTCTGCACTTCCATTTACCACCACTTTTTATAGTATTCTCTTGGCTTTTAACACTTGCTTTCCAGATTCAGCCTGAAAGACTTTATGCATCTATAAGCCAATATAGAAAACAGCATGGTGTATTGCAGATTTAAGCTCTTAAAAATGCATAAATGCACTTACCCACTTGGTAAAAACTGTTAATGCGAACAGAACAAATACGAAACCCAAACATACGTAATACAGAAATCATACAAACTGGAAACAGGGTTACAAAACACACCTGGTGATTGGATTTTTTTCCTGCTTAATGTAATCGCTGTGGACCCAAGGAATTTTTTCAATCTAGTATTTCTCATCCTAACAAAATATCAGCAGAAATCTGAGTATTTGGATTCAAACGCTAACCCCTGCAGATGGATTTTGTTTAAGGAACTGAACAAACAAAACATTATTTGCTTCAAAATTTTTCTACTTGTGATGAAAGCCGAGCTGTACTGAAATCAATAGGACTGTTAGCATTGTTTTCAACAGAGCTAGAATTTCATTTCCTGTGCCCAACTTAAGATCTGTTAAAGATGCTGCTAACCACCATAATACAGCTTTGCACTCTCACAATTACATCTATAGTTCAAAATAAAATGTTTTGTGCAAAATAAATACTTACAGGGAAGGTTGCATAAACAGCATGAAACTAGCAGCTGGGGCTGATTTCTTCAGAGAGTAAACTTTGTCCCCAGCCTGGTCGCTCTGCCTGGATTAATGCTGTTCCTGTACAATACCCAGGCCTTGAAGCCTTGGGAAGTTCCTATCCCAACTCAGCAAGGTGGGAGGGTTTGTTATTTTAACTGTTGGGTGATAACAGCTTATCAGCAAGTTTTCAAAGGTTAAACTCAACACATTTGCCTGGCAAAAGTGCAAAGAAAGCACAAGGAAAATGTTGAATTAGTGTTCCCTCTCCTGCTGCGGGTCCCTCCAGCAAGGGCCAGAACTATTTCATACACCATAACCTGCAGTGCAGTCCAGCAAAGGAAGTCGAACCTAAACTCCTGTTCAAAGAAATCACAACTGATTTCTTGAACATAACTGGTCTTTGGAAGCCAGTGAGAAAGCAACAAAACTGCTCTCCTTCAAAGGAGAAGCTTGCTTTGCCTGCTACATTCCCACTGTTGGCCACACAGGATGGAAAAGCTAACCCAAAATCTTTAAGTCTAGTCCTCAAATACAAGGCAATTTTATTAATATTGCCAAATTTATCACTGACACCACAGCTCCATGACAACTCACAGGAAAACAAAAACAAAATAAAATCTTTATTTTAGGGTCTGCTATGATTTTTTATTTCTATCCCAAGCAAACTACTGAACCATAAAGGGCTGATGCAACTTTAAACCAGAAAAAAAACCCAGAGTTACAGACTCATTACTAATTCATCCTGGCTGAAGCTGCATACCAGCAGCTGCTGCCTCTCTCAATTAACAGCAAATATTGAACAGTATTGTCATTTAACGGTGTTTACTGCCTGCTGCCCTGTCCGCTGTCACATTTTCAAAGCATTCTGGCACAATTTAAAGTATCAACATTAATAAACAGAGCTTAGTTTAACCCCTTATGTATCAGCAGAGTTCACAGCAGAAGTGCTTTACTCACTTCATACATTCATTAGGTGTTCGGCAATAGCTGAAGCCCAAAGATGCAAGGTGCCACCAAAACGGTACTTGTAATTCAGAGGCCCACAGGGTGCTTGGCTTCCGCAGAGGTCTGAGAACAAGTGTGAAAAATGATGAGAGTATCTCCAGCAGAGCAGCGCTTTTCAGAAATGAATGCCAAAAAGATGAAACAAAAGAGGAGAAAAAGGAGGGGACTGCACATTCGGCCTCTGTTGCTGAAGATTTTAAAACAAAAACAAAAACAAACAAACAAAAAAAAAACAACTGGGAAAAAAAAATCAAGATACAGCCATTCTGTGGGGAGATCAGACTGATGATGTGATTCTTGATGACCCCATCTCTGCACAGGGAAGTCAAAAGAGCCCACATTTACACCTTGTCTTCCTACCCTCTAGTGTGCCCACAGCCATGCTGCCTTTTGGACAGACTGATTTCGAAGCCAATGATTATACAAACAATGCAATCAGAGCAAGCAACTGGAAACAATGCACTTCTCCCACAATGTCTCCGCAGGTACTTCAGTGGCCTACTTGCTCTGTAGTGTCAAGTTTGCTGGAAGCCACTTATGTACAAACGACTGTACATATTTTATATTTCATTTACATGATGTGTTCGCAGCGAATCAACGGGCAGTAGCATCTCAGAGGCTCTCCTATGAGCTTACTGCCAACTGGGCAAGGGCCAACATGTGTCTACCAGCGGCCTAGAGAAGAGAAGGGATGCTGAGCCAGCCAAATTAGACTGCAAGGTGCACACTGGCAATTTAGACACTATGTGAAAAGATCAAGCAGCTTCTGGATGGAATTCATTACAGCAAAAGCTAGAATAACACCATTCAAGCTGACATTGAAATTGGAAGAATTCACTTATTTCTGAGGTATTGGACCTTTGTACTGGGCCTTCTGCAGAGACAACTGCATTGTAAGCATGGGAGCTCCAAGGAATGATGCTCTCATGGACATGTCAAACATGCAAGGGAATGGCTTTGCAAACTGGGCAGGTAAAAGTAGTCTCAGGATCTGGCCAGGGCCTTCTGAGCTTCTGCAAGTATACTCTTCTTGGTTTAGCTCATTTGGCTGCAAGTCCACTCATTTTCTCAGGTACCCTCTATCTGTATCTTAGGCAACTCTAATACCCAGTCTGGTTTGTTAGGAGAACTCATTCCCTCTAGGTTCCTCCACCACCTTTGTGCCGATAGAGTCTGAGGTCTTCAGATATATTAGGTGATATGACTAATACCTGCCATCTGTTCATTGTTACCTTCTCTCTCTCCTCTCCTGAAGAGGAGTCATCAGTGAAGTGCTTGTTCTACTTGATCTATTTTAGGAGCGTGGGCTTTTAGCATCCATGCAGCGCTGTTTTAAGCTAAAAAAGTTGAACCAAAGAAGTAGACCATGCTCTTGCAGGGAAGACCGAGCACTTGCAACATCCCTTAGGCCCTGTAAAAGTCTCTCACTAGGCCCAGAAACAACTCTCTCTTCTGCAAAAGTTATCTTCGCTTTCAGCATGCCCAAGAAACAGAACCACTGCCCAGGTTTCACTCCAGGCTTCAGGCCACAGAAGAGCCTGAGGATAAGATCCAGGCCTTTGAAGGTACCTGACTGCTCTCCACAGAAACCAAGCCAGTCAACACAGCTTATGGCGTCAGTAGGTAAAATGCTGCAGCACTGTGTTAACCTGGTTTGAGGAATAAGGAGCTCCTACTCAATTACCCCACCTTAGTATAGACCACTGAAAACAGAATAAGGTACAAATAACTGAGGCCAGATCTCTGCCCATCAGACTGGGATGAAATCTTCCAACTCACAGGGAATATTAAGTATTACTTATGCCGACAGCTACTCCCCATAAGTTATGTTTAAGGAAAAAACAAACTGGATGCATAAAGGAAAGATAGCCTGGAAGGGAGAGAGGCCAATACAGGATAATTTCACTGTATCTCTTGCAGGAGCTGTGTCAAAGTGCAAAGAAGAAATCATCACACTGTAGGAGCCTGAAAGACTTGAGATGGAGCAGTGAGGAGTCTCTGGCTCCATAAATGTTTAATTTGAGCAAAGCAGCAGATTTTTAGTAAGCATAGTTCTTTTGCTGCTGAAATGCACACTCCTGCTTTGATTTCTAAATGACACAAAGTGAAAACATAAGTATAAAAATAAAATAGGAGAAAAAGAACAGGGAGATTTTTATACCTGGCACTACAGATGCAGCATGCACAAGCCAGCAACCTACTCAGCTCTCTCCCTTCACTACTGCACAACACAGCAGCACAAGGGTTAGCAACATATACAGAGCTCTGAAGTAGGTACCTCAATTTCACAGCTTTGACAGTTCGACACAATGCTGGGGATAACATCACCTGAGAACAAGACCTATTGCACCGCACCTTAGAAAACAGCAAGTGCTGCAAATCTCTGATTAAAAGCAGCATGTTGCCTGCTAAGAAAAATGTGAAACTGTAGAACCAGAGAATGAAGATGCATGTGGAAATACTGAAGAACATGAAGCCACAGAGTCCTGGAAACAGAGAAGGGACCCACCTGGAACTGATCCTCTTGCAACACTTTCCCTAAAAGAAGGGCTGATTTTCTATCTGTACTGTTTCCCTTGCAAATAAAACCCATCAGCAAGGATCACTCCTTCCCCATCATTTCCTTGAGTTATTCCCATCCCACTCTAAACAGTAAGTTCAGACTGGTTAAATAAATTTGTGAGGGGAGAAAAGTTGCTAATTAGTGTTTCTTCCTGCCTAAAATGCAAGATCCCAAAAGATAAATTAATGCACTCCATGACCCCTATGAGATCTCCACCTCCATTTTTCTTCCTTTTCCTGCTCTCTACCTACCCCAGACTGTCACCTGATCACCATTATCTGCTTATTTCCCCTCCACCTTCAGAGAGGAGCCTATTTCCTTTCCCTATTTATATCTTTCTCATCTCAAACTGAATTCTTTTTCCTGCTTCTATGACCACTTGGTGAAATTCATACAACTACCTCTCTCTCTCTCCTCTGCCATCTCCACCAGCATATCTAGTCTTCCTTCTTGTCTCCAATTCTAAAGAGAAATGTAGCTTTGCTAAAAATGAAACACAAAGGTTTGAGTAGACCTAGACTTCACCCCAGCAGCATAACTGTATTTTATTAGAATTATGTCACTTATCCCAAGCCAGCTATCCCCGAGTACTGAATGGACAAGCATCAAATAAGAGCAGGAAAGCCCTTTGCTTAGCTTTCCTCACTTCCAATACGAGAGCCTCATATAGCTGAACACACTGGCAAGCTAGGAAATAGCAAACGACAAATGCTACAGAGCCTATTGAAATTTGTCCAGCCTCTGAAAAACCTCCACACAAGTGTAGGTCATCAATGAGTATAGGTTTTATCTTTTAAAAGTATGAACAGACTTAAAAACACATACACTAGTATTCTCATATTTTGCACTGTCCTCAAGGTTGGGAGTGTATTTTAGAAAGCAACCATGAGTTTCAGAAGCTCTTCCAACAAGTAGTTTTCTTCTCTCCTGAGGTAGTGGGGAAAAAAAAAAAATGAAGAAGCACAAACCCACAGCACAGCCTCAACTAAGGTACAAGGACACAATTAAATATTGCAAGTACACCCACATGAGAAGCCTTTTTTTCACAGCAATTAGCTGCTGGCAACAAACTTGCAAAGCCAAGACAGCACCTTGGGCTCTTCCACATACACCTGTCGTGGTTTAACCCCAGCCAGCAACTAAGCACCACCCAGCCACTCGCTCGCTCACTCCCCCTCCCCGGGTGGGATAGGGGAAATAATCAGAAGAGTAAAAGTGAGAAAACTCATGGGTTGAGATAAAGACAGTTTAATAGGTAAAGCAAAAGCTGTGTGCGCACAAGCAAACCAACACAAGGAATTCACTCACTACTTCCCACGGGCAGGCAGGTGTTCAGCCACCTCCAGGAAAGCAGGGCTCCATCACACATAGTGGTTACTTGGGAAGACAAACGCCATCACTCCGAACGTCCCCCCCTTCCTTCTTCTTCCCCAGCTTTATATGCCGAGCATGACGTCATATGGTACGGAATGTCCCTTTGGTCAGTTGGGGTCAGCTGTCCCGGCTGTGTCCCCTCCCAGCTTCCTGTGCACGCCCAGCCCCCTTGCTGGTGGGGTGGGGTGAGAAGCAGAAAAGGCCTTGACTCTGTGTAAGCACTGCTCAGCAATAACTAAAACATCCCTGTGTTATCAACACTGTTTTCAGCACAAATCCAAAACATAGCCCCCTACTAGCTACTATGAAGAAAATTAACTCTACCCCAGCCAAAACCAGCACACTCTCCACCCCTTATTCCATACCATTTACGTCATGCTCAGGTCTCACACTATCCAATACATTCTCATTACTCACCACCACCCTTCTCGTCCTTTGATAAAATACACAGATATCATTCTCTTAGTCTACGGACCACCCCTGTAAAATCCCTGTAAAATGTCCACTGAGTTCATTTAGTCCATGACTTGGGGCTCCATCTGTTATCGTGGTCACTCAGGACAAGAGAGGTAGTGTGTTGTGTGGAGTTACCGGCATCCAATCCAGCTCAGGTCAGGTCACTACTGCACTTGCACTGCTTCTTGTAAGGCTTGTCCTCCATTGGTTCGGGTGGTTCCTGCTACAGTAATTCCTATAACATCCAACTCAAATCACAGGTTACAACAATTTAAAGGTATTTCCATTACAATCTCCACCCCTGGTCCCTTTGGGCCAGGTTATACGGCTTAACATTGCAATGAACTCCTCCCCTTGCCCCTGCTCTGGCTTGGACTTATCCACAGACTGCAGTCCCTTAGGGGTTTACCTGCTCCAAGAGGAGCCTTATCTATAAGCCACAGTCTCTCCGGGAGTATACCTGCTGCAGCATAGACTTATCCACAGCCACAGTAACTTTGAGGTGCACCTGTTCCAGCGTGGCCTTCTTCATGGGCCACAATGCCTTCAGAGAGATACCTGCTCCAGCATGGCCTTACGCACAGCCACAGTCTCTTCTGCAGTAAACCTGCTCCAACATGGCTGTACCCATGGCTGCAGTCCCTCCGGGGGGGTACCTGCTCTGTCATGGTCTTATCCATGGCCACACACTTTGAGGTGCTCCAGCATGACCTCATGCACAGCCATTGATGCTTCAAAGTGTACCTGCTGCAGCATGGACTTATCCACAGCCACGGCTGCTTTAAGGTGTACCTTCTCCAGCATGGAGTTATCCTTGGGCCACAGTCCCTTCAGAGGTATACCTGCTGTGACACATACATAACCATGGCCACAGACACTTCGAGATGTACCTGCTCTGGCATGGGCTTATCACAGTCACAAACGCTTTGGGGTGTCCTGCTCCTGTGCGGACTCATCCACAGGTCACAGCCCCTTCAACTTGAGTTCATACTGGAGAAACTGGCTGCTCACAGCTTGGACAGGCATACTCTTTGCTGGGTAAAAAACTGGCTGGATGGCTGGGCCCAAAGAGTTGTGGTGAATGGAGTTAAATCCAGTTGGTGGACGGTGACAAGTGGTACTCCCTCAGTATTGGGGCCAGTTCTGTTCGATATCTTGATCGATGATCTGGACGAGGGGATTGAGTGCACCCTCAGTAAGTTTGCAGATGACACCAAGTTCGGTGGAAGTGTCGATCTGCTGGAGGGTTGGAAGGCTCTACAGAAGGATCTGGATAGGCTGGATCGATGGACCAAGGCTAGTTGTATGAGATTCAGTGCCGAGTCCTGCACTTGGGTCACAACAACCCCAAGCAATGCTACAGGCTTGAGGAAGAGTGGCTGGAGAGCTGTTCAGTGGAAAAGGACCTGGGGTTGCTGGTTGACAGCCACCTGAACATGAGCCAGCAGTGTGCCCAGGTGGCCAAGAAGACCAATAGCATCCTGGCTTGTATCAGGAATAGTGTGGCCAGCCGGACTAGGGCAGTGATCAACCCCCTGTCCTCAGCACTGGTGAGGCCACACCTCGAATACTGTGTTCGGTTTTGGACCCCTCACTACAAGAAGGACATTGAGGTGCTGGAGCGTGTCCAAAGAAGGGCAACAAGGCTGGTGAAGGGTCTAGAGAACAAGGCTTAAGAGGAGTGGCTGAGGGAACTGAGGTTCTTTAGCCTGGAGAAGAGGAGGCTGAGGGGAGACTTTATTGCTCTCTCAACTACCTGAAAGGAGGTTGTAGCGAGGTGGGGGTCAGTCTCTTCTCCCCAGTAACAAGCAATAGGCAAGAGGAAATGGCCTCAAGTTGTGCCAGGGGAGGTATAGATTGGATACCAGGAAAAATTTCTTCACCGAAAGGGTTGTCAAGCTTTGGAACAGGCTGCCCAGGGAAGTGGTTAAGTCCCCATCCCTGAAGGTATTTAAAACACATGTAGATGTGACGCTTAGGGACATGGTTTAGTGGCGGACTTGGCAGTCCTAGGTTAACAGTTGGACTTGATGATCTCTTTAGGTCTCTTCCAACCTAAACACTTCTATAATTCTATGATTTCTCCTTGCAGAACAGTGACCTTTGCAGGCCTCTGGAGAAAGAAGCCAAATCCAATACTAAAAATGTACAGATGACAACTAAAATGCTGGTATGCCATGCTACTCAAATGACAGAAAACATTAAATATTTACATTGACACATTATGATATGATTCTACTATAATTGCAATGTCCTATAACACAATCATGCTGTTTTTTCTTATGAGAAAATCTCTCTTACTCTGAATACAAGATAGATGGCACTGAGAAAGTGAAACAGTTATCCCATATCTTACCAAACACTGGTTGATGACCTCGCCCTCATACAAAGGCTGCAGAAGGGAGAACAGTCCAAGAAAGCAGTTCTCAGACAGACTCACAAAACACCACCAGGAGACTCAGCCTTACTCATACTTTGTGACATTCAACTACAGGGAGGATCCCTCCTTGCTAGGATCAAGGTGACCATGGTTACTCCCCGTATCAGGACCCTCTGTCTCAGAAGAAAGCACAGATACGTCAAGTAGTTTAAGCCATAGCTATGCAAAACCTTTTGCAGTGTTTCTTAGGCAACCAGTAAAAGCTAACAGCCACCACCAGAGCTATATTTTACATCTTATTTCTCACTGAAGAGCCAAAAGGAAGCCTCCCTACATCTCCAGCTGACAACAGCAGCAGTAGCCACATTCTTCCAGGACAGAACCAGCTGTAAATACTGGCTGAAAACATTTATTCCCATTGGGGACTGGTAACTGTCTTTAATTGCTGGCAGCAGTTGGGGGCCAGTGGAGTCTCTCTTGTGCCAAACAGCAGACAAAACAAAAAAACAAAAAAATGATTGCACCTTGCGTATACCACAATACCTGAATCTGCGTAGCTTTGAAGGGGCCACTGTGTCTGTGTTTAGGCTGAAAGCAAAAAAATATTTTAGAACAGCTATACCCAACTACTAAAGCTACTTAAAAGCAAAATGACTGGAAACATGCTCTGTCTTTTATGTCGCAGATTCAAGAGTGAGGAAATACCACATAAAGGTATATGACCAAAGCATCAGAGGTGAAACACAGGCCTGCAGACCTCCACATGGACAGTGATCCTAATCAAGATTTTTCTATCAGTTTAACAACACTGATAAAGTTCACTCCAAAAATGCAATCCCAGCTTGCTAGGAATGCGTTTCTGACTGAGCACAGTTAGTAAAATACACACCATGAACAGAAAATACAGGTTAAACAATGCTCTCTCTGTGTGTGAAGTTCAGCCATATCAATAGACTGTCAGACATTTTTCCCCATTTTCTTCAACCAGAAAGGGTTCAGGAGTTCATTTAAGTTTTTCATAAGAAATTCTTCACACAAGCTGATCAATATAAAGCAGTTTTTGGAAAAAAACTATTAAAGTTCTATTGTGGGACATTTTTTCTACTCCTACCAGGTATCTGTGTAAGCTGCATTGCAAACCTGAAGGTAAAAGCTACATGCTAACATGGATTTGTTGACTGTCCCCAGGAAGACCAAGAAAACAGTAAAAGGAGCATTCAGAAAGAAGGCTGAAAGACAACTCGGTACGCCTTGTGAAGACTACACCAACGTTTCTGCAGGAGAAGATTTCTGGCTGGGATATAAATACAAAATAATACTTGAGAAACTGTCCTGTTCATCTGCTGAAGAACTGCTAGTCATTATATAGGAGGGTGACAAGTTGAATTTATAACCTGGTGAACTTTAAGGCTGAAGAGATGGAGCACAATAGCAGGTGGCCTTTGATATCAAGGTCTTTGCTATTGCAGCTTCAGTACATACGCTCTTGCTCCAGGAAATCACTTGATCTCTCATGATTCCCAGAAAGACCAAATTCTACCTCAGAGATTGAACAAAGCTCAGGAAATATTTTCTCTCAAAAAAAATCTTGAAAACATGAAGCAATCGGAATGATGCGGCTTTTTTCTCCAGCCAAGTGCCCAAGGTAACAAAGGTAATCAAGATAAAGGCACAAAATAAGACTTCGACTGTAGATGATTAGTGCCTAATACAGGTATGATTTTTCTAGGTTGGATTTTGTGAATATAATCATCTGAGATGACATGAAGGACAATTTTCTTTAGCACATTAGAAGAGCTTGCTGAGAAGGAAAGAACACTTAATGCTCACTTCTGCCTCCCCTTTGGGTTTGCCTTGTATCTTCTTCTGTGTAAGAAACAGGTTGATCAAACTTCTTTCTTCCCATATGCCTCATTGGGAAGCATTACAGAAATAGCCTCATTGCTCTGAATAGTTGAAGAGCAAATGTGTTGTACAGATAATGAATCTCAACTACATGGGAGGATACGTATTTTAACCTGAGAACCACAGAAACTAACCTTGAAGCTGAAAAAGGTAGACCAGGGAGAGTGAGAGAGGGGACCCAAGTGTGAGAGCAGTTTCTCATGCTCTAAACGGATTATCAGTTCAGAACAAGGAAACACAGGCAGTGGAAGTCTGTTGCCTAGACCTTGTATTACCTCCTGCAGGCCTAAACACATTGGTGTATCTTCTTGTTCTGGTAAGAGTATGACACAGAAAATCCCTAAAATGGGCTAAGGGTAGGACAGAACAAGCAAATTAGTTGCTCAGGACTATTATATTCAAAACCCATTTGTAGAAACCCATTGACGAGAATATCTTTTCCTTTAGTGAAGAGCCCCATCATTTCTTCTAACAGTAGTCTATTGATTGTTGACTAGGACTAGAAGGCTGACAGCCAAGAAGCATAGTGGTCACTAGTCGTGGCTACTGAGCAAACTGCCTTCACATATGCAGCCACATGTGGGGCTGTTGTCTAATACCTGGCCTTCTACATTACACCCTTTCATTCCTTCCAGTTGTCTTGTTACACTCACGCTTCAAAAAGAGACTAGAAATTCTGCTTACTGAGTGTAACTCCCAGTATGTCACTACAGGTTGTTGCAATGAGAAAGTTACAGATAGCTCTCACACAAGCCCACCTTTCAAGCTCCTGGTCCTTATTCAAGGGAATATGCTGCTCAGAAATTTTACTTCTATTGCGGTATCACAATCAAGTATCTCAACACATGGCAGGAGAAAAATATAATACCTTAGGAAAAGGAGGTGAGAAAGGCACATTAAGAAGTACTTGATGTCACTCCGCCAAACATTTAAGTATCAGCTAGACAGTGAAAGGGGTTTAGTAGAGTTTCTTAGCTGCTGTGCCTTCCCTGCTCCCAGCATCAGGGGAAGCAAAGCCATCAGATCATGGTAGGTCTCCTGTGTAGCCACTGTAGTGCCATTTGGTGGTACTAGGCTGGAGAAAAATGACTCGTAATGGCACAAGCTTGATAACAGAGAAGAAGCCTTTCTTGACAAACATGCAGGTCAAAGAAAATCACATACTCCTTTGACCTGCACATCTTACTGCAACTACTCATACAGTTTGCTTTTTTTTTCTTTTTTTAAAGCACCAGGAAGAGTGAAAATCATTCCTAATCCACTTATACACTTTGGCAACATTAGCCTATTTTCTATTTTCACTGGTAACTGCTACTCACTCTTCTCCCTTTCTAACTTCTGGTACAATTGTGTATTCTCCCCTCTCACTAGCAAGAGTGAGAGCTGACACTTCCCTCACCGTTTTCTCCCCTCTTGTTGAAACCTTATTTCCACTGCTCTAATAGTTCTTGACTTAACTGGGACAAGGAAAATTATTCTGGGCTTCTCTGTCCTAGCAGTTAGGCTAGTCTGTATTAACCATCCAGAGTACTGAAAAATCACACTGAAGCCCCAGGCAACCATTCTAACACTCCCTGAAATTCATGGTTTAATAGAATTGTCCATTCTTACTGGACATGTCTATAGCCATATATAGATGTACTTTCTTTTTGCATAAAAATCCTTCAGTGTTAATAAAATTCAGAAAATTCTCTTCACTGCTACACATAGCAAAGTTCACTTAACAGCATTCATTCCAAGAGGTCCCAATAAGCTAAATTTCTACCCAACATTAAAACATACCTATTTCTTAGGCAAGATGTTTTTTTCCCATCTTTTTTAAAAAATATGCAGAAGCATTAATAAAACTTAAGAATAGAAGTCATAATGAATATCACACACTAATAAAATATAGAATTGTATCTACTAGTTTAGGCATGAAACCGAAAGACCTGACTTTCAAAAGCTGGCTACAGTGCTGCTCCCTCGGCCTGTCTTAATCTAGGCTAGCACACCCACCTCCCCAAAAATGGAGGGGAGGAATTTTTAAGTAGGCAGGGTATACTCTTCTCAAACTCTGACTTTAACTTCATATCATCCAATGCCCAATATCAATACCATTGCATCAACTTTTTTTTTTTAAAGGATGCAAAGTACAACCCCATTTTTCACAGCAATGTAATTAAGAATTCCGTTCAACTCAACTACAGCAGTAGCAGTTTTCAAACTACAACATGTGTACCTCTGAAGATATGAGCTCTTTTCAGAGTAAACCAAAATGAAAAACTGCAGTGGCATACATCCTAACTCCATTACAGAGCCTTGCCACTTCTGGTGCAGAAACAATAAAGTGAAGCTTTCTTTTATATACTGTGAGAAAGCAAATTCCTTGCATTTTTCAGATGGCACTTCCCATAAATTGCCAATCATTTTAAATGCAAGAGACAGCATGCTAGATAAATGTATCATAACTTTCTAGAAGAAAAGTGCATCCAGAAAAGCCTTTCCTTTGAGTCACATTACCTAAGTTTTGAAACTCTTCTCTCAGGCAAAATCAGGGCTGGTTTCAATTTCCTGGAGTCTATACCTGAAACAACCAACCATGATTCGAGTTCACCACTAAGTTACGCTGTTCAGGTTCTCAGTGCACAATACTCCCCCATCCACAAGCAAGGAATTAAGCACCAGCTCATTTTGCCATCTTCACTTTGCCCATCCTGACGCTGGAAACAGAGTGCTGGCCGAAGGCTGATATCAGTACAGGGCAGAGCAAATAAAGATACCAGTATAATCACTTCTTAGATACATCAGCCAGTGCAAGCACAGCTGTCTAGAAAAGATACAGCGGAGAAGCAGGAATGTACCAAAGCATAAGTAGGAGTTACTGTTAGACCTGAAATTACACAGACTGAGAATACAATATCCTCTGCTACTGCTGCAACACTTTGTCAAGCAAACATTAAAGCATCCTCTTAACTGCCATCTCAGGAGAAAACACAACCAATTTAAAAGCACACAGCTCTGTTCTTCAAATACTACAGAAACATTACAAAGTAACAGCACACGCACTATCAGTTTTTGGGTGTTAAACTATGCACACTCAGTTTTTACTTCAGAAGTCACAGCTACAATGGACAATGCAAACACACACTCCATTTGATGCACCTGCATCTATCCTAACTCCCCCACCATCAGCACAGGAACAGAACACTTTTAGGTACCTGCCAGCAGCAGGCTTCAGTTTGCATACAGATCCCTGTCACGAACTAATGAAACAGTCCCCAGCACCGTGAGCTGCCACACTCGCCACCTCTTCTACAAGACCCCTTTGGGAGAATGAACTGGCAGCCCTTACTGTGATAAAGACTAGGTCAGCTCAACTTAAACACAGAGAAGGACTGGCAACTGAAGCTCTCCCCAGCCTCCCTTGCCATTAGCAAATACACAGTATAGCACACTGGTACATCCATTGGATCAGCAAGTGGGTTTGGGTGGGGCTTTTTGGCTTTATTTTATTTTTGGTTTTGTTTTTTTTTTTTTTCTAATCTCAGCAGTATTGTGTCTAGTAGTGTTTACAGGAGACACCATTTCTCTCCATTTTCATAAAGAATTATGATCCTCTCACAAAAAGGTATTCAACTGTATTTGCAAAGATATGTGCACAGTGCTGAAGTCTGAAATGCTCCAGCTTATTGCAAGCCTTTTTTTGATCCATGTATTTCATGATTTCAGCCAGCCCTGTTCGGATTCGGCACAGCTGATTTTCTGGCGGTGCAGGCATATTCTAGGTGAAGTGTGATACAAAGCTTGGCATGAGGTGCCGCGCACCCGCTCAGAGCCACTACGTCAAAACCTCTGTGACACAGCGCTTCAAAGATAGGAACAAAAACTTTAAACCAAGTTACCACGTTCGTAGATGAAATAGCGGCTGAGATTGCCTGCACTTGCCTTCACAGGCTGTGACTTTAATTGGAGCATGCTGGAGTGCATTAATAACAATTTTAGAAAGACCAATATCGACTTAATTTATTTTTCCAAAGCCTTTCTCTGCCCTCATCTTCACTGACTACATGCCAGAGAAAGGTCAAAATAGCTTAATTTTCTTCTGCACTGGACAAAAAGGCATGAAGAACAGCCAGTAAATTTAGCTTATTTCATTTTCACTGTGGCTTAAGAAGAATAGAAGGAATTTACTATCATCAAATTGACTCCAGCATAACCTGGCTGCTTTTATCAAGGTTGCGTAAATTAAAAAGATAAGACCAGAACTCCACTTTGCTTGAGATTAAAAAGATGCATCAACTCAAAAGACAGTGTTTAGATTTCAAGGAAAAATAAATTGTGATAACATATCTGAACACAGGAGTTGAGCACCTTTCTGAAGACAGCTATTTCAAAATAACAGATAATGCAATGCTGATGCACCAGAGAATGGAGACCATGCCAAGTGCTAAATGAACTAAGTAAAAGTTTACCATCGACCTTATCATTAATGCTAAACTTCTCCTTTACTTGGGAGCATTATTTTAATAGAAATGCAATTCTGTTTCAAGATGGCAAGTGTAATGTGCTTGAGAAACATTATCTTCTTATTTGGTAAGGCAACATGCAGACAAATAATGCTACCTGGCAAATTTACAATGAATTGAATGCTGCACCTCTTTTATACTAATCAGTATCTAATCATTACACATGATCATAATGTAATTAAATATTTTTTTAAATACATCCACACAATATTTAAATGTAGGAAAAATATACCATAAAAATAGAATTGTTTTACTTGGTAAGCTGGAAAAAACACCACAGGAATATGAAGCAATACCACCTGTTCACCTTAAATGTGATAAAAGGTTTTTAGTTTATTCTCTTAACTAAATGACAACTTGATGTGCTCTGCTTACCAAAACTGATTTTCTTAATAGCAGATCTTAATAAAAGTGTGCAGTGGCTTTCAGTCTGGACACTTATTCTCTAACAAAAGTGGGGTGCAGACTCCTCCTGGCACAGTGAGGTCCCAGATCAGGAATTCCTGAAGTTTTGTTCATGGAGAGTTAATTGCGGTGCAGTGGCTGTGTAAAAGAGCTCTAAGAACAGCAAGCCTCAGGCTGATGTTGATAGTACAGCCTCCTTTGCCATTAAGTGAATCCTATCAGTCCCCAGCAGTAATATTTCACATCCAGTTGAAGCAAAACAAATGATTCCCAACACAGCAAATGAAACATCAAAAAAAAAGCCTGCGTACATCTAGCAACCAAGCTGTCAAATCCACTGCTGTAACATTGACAACAGCTATAAACTGAATGTGAGGATGAATCTGATGGATCTTCCTCTAGGAAATTTGGTGTGTCTCAGGCTGCTTACACTACTTGTACCACAACTAAGTTGCATCTATTGTGCTTTCAGTTTATAACATGAAACCCTCAAGATCTCCAGAAAAAAAAAGAGATAATGATTAGCCGGACTTCTTTAAGCATCTCTAGGGATAGCTGGAAGAGCTCCCCTTGGCAGAAGGGGATAAGCAATGCCCTGAAGACAGTATCAGTAAAAGCAAAGGAGTATCTAAAAGTTTATGCAGTTCTCCTCCACAGCTCTTGTCTCTAGTGGCCTGGATAGCTCCCCCAAAATGGTCTCAGCCATCCAGCACTGGAAATGTTCCCTCTCCCAGAGAAAGTAAGGATGGCAACTGATTCTGGCTGGGCAGTATCATCCAGTTTGTGAATCTTTGCCCAAGGTTCCAACTGTCCGTATTTAGTCAAGATTCAGGTTAAATTGGTGGCAAATTTTTCTCCCAATGAGACAAGAATTTAATCCAGAAATGCTGGGGCATTTTCATATCCCACGAGCCCACAAGTGATGACATATCAGGGACAGACAGGCAAGGGAGAGAAGCTAACAGGGATCCCTATGCCTATCCAAGGTCTTACACTTACGATAAAAGCCTGCTACAGTCTAATCAATATGAAAAATGGACACAAATCCAGAGTCTCAGCAAAACCCAGTGGTTATCCAATACCTGAATGTGTGCACACTGGAAGCCAGCCTTATAGTACCTGGGTGGGCCAGCAGATAACATGCCCTATTCCTTCCCTAGTAGCGCTTCCCAGTGAGCACAAATACTTGAAGTGCCCTGTCGCCCCCATGTAAGCTGCAAATCTCCTCTTCAAGGAGACAGCAGCATATCATCGTTACTCAGACACCCTTTGGGTGCAGCAGCTGCCAGAGAAGCACAGACCTCCAGTCCTAAAGCCTGATCTGCAGCAGCCAGCTGTCCTTAAAGGCAGTCAAGCAAGAATGAACTGCTGGCACCTCCTGCTCTAGTAACAGCTCTGAACACAGTGTGCTCTGTGCTCCCACGGGAAGCCAGAGATGCACTTCCTCCGGTGCCCTGTCCTGCAGGAGGGATGCAATCAGAGCAGGCACCAGATCCAGCTTGCAGGCCATCTGGCAAACCACAATGCCGCCTCTGATCAAGAGGAGGCTTTGAGCCAAGAATCAGTACCAACTGTTTTACTGGAAACACCTCCAAATATTTTCCAGCTACCATTGAAAATATATCCTCTAACAAGGCTGGAACAGCTACTAGCTCCAATGGAGGTCTCTCTCTGCAACTGCACACCCTGAGAAGACACTGTACTGACAAAATCTGCTGGGGTTGTGACAGCACCTAAGAAATCAGCAAGTCAACAATAAGCAAGAAATAGGAGCACATACTCAGAGCAGACAGTATCAGGAATTCCAGCACTGCCTGATATTTACTTAATGGCTCATACAGAGGAGCCTACATCCATTCATGCTTACTGACCAGTATGTGAACAGGTAATAGAAGAGCTTATGAAATCACTGGGAGCTCAGCTCTTCCTGACCTCAGAGAACAAAGAAGCTTTATAGCAGCAAAATATCCTCTTTCCACTCTCCCTCTTTCTTTACCCTGTTGCACAATGTTTCTGCACAGATTAAAGCTGCACTTTTCACAATATGTGAAAGCAGAAGAAAGAGTGTATTTCTGTTCATCCACTTGAACAGAAAAGGACAGACTACACCAGAATAAATATTTCCAAGTGAGATTCCCTAGTTCTCAATATTTTTTTGGCAAAAGGGTTCACAGATAACACCTTTACCTTCAAAACATCCTTCATCCACACATGAATAGCATGTGGTATAACTACAGACTTCTGCAATCACTCAAACATCACAAGAACTTTTTAATATTGGAGATTATTATACAGATAGCTATTTGTGCAGAATTCATAGACCGCACTTAAAATATCCTTCCCTCAAAAAACAACTGAAGATCATTACACAAATACATAACCATTCACAGCCTCTTTATATGTAAGGAACGCATAATATAGAAGAAACTATGGCTCTCCAAAATCTACAAGCATGTTATGAATGTTTAGACGGCAAACACAGTACAGCTAAAAATTGTTATTTTTTCCATATACATGGAAAACGCTCAACTTACAGATCTTGGAACACATCCTACTTTTCCATAGCATTAGATTAGCTTCCACATTATTAGGTAGAAAGTGTGAAACATCAATAGCAAGTGCCTATTTAAAGTCTTCCAGGAGTTCTCAGTGTCTAACTACATATAACAAAAGACACTCAAAATCCAATTGTCCCAGCTGACAAAAAAAAGATATTCAGTTGACCTCAGTTTGTACTTTTGAACACTTCAATATTACTTTTCCCCACACGTAGCCATAAGGAACACCCAGAGCAACACACTTATAATTAACGAAAAATGAATCAGAAACAAAGCTGCTGATTCAGGAACAGGGACCCAGTACTGCAAATCACTTTCATACATGACTAATTTTCCATAGAGAAGTCCCACGGCTCTTATGTATATAAATTAAGTTACTCATACATCTTCCCAAAACATTCCACAGCTCATCCTATTGAATTTGAAAAGGACACTTGGAAAACACAGGCAACTAGTCAATACAAGAAAACTTTTTAGAACTTAGTAATACCTTTTGGTTTGGAGGTTTCAGGTTTCCATCCCTTTTATGCAGAATTGTGCAGATTATACCAGAGAGCAAATAGCACAAATGAATGTGAACAGTATTTCTCTTTCCAGCTACAAGTCTTTTCTTCCTCCAGTGGTAAGGCCCCCTGACATTGCATCACCTCCTATCTCTGTCAGGTCATGAGAGGCTCATCAGCACTACCACATATACGAACATTTAACTCACGTGGATAATGAGACGCAGCTTCAAATCTGCAAAAACACAGGACAATCGAGTTCAGTGGAGGCTGAATTTCTACCAGGCCTTTTTCCTCACACCGAAAAGGATTTGCGCACAAGAGGCCTGTGACTCCAATGCTGGACATTTTAGAACAATTGCTGAGCAGACAGAATGACAATTGACAACCACCTACACCTATTTTTCACCATTTACACTCCACTATTAGCTTTGAGTTCATAGGTGCTAGGTTGTTCATACCAAAAAATAGAAAAATTAATTATCAGTAAAGTAACCAACAGAAAAGCAAATTTATTAGCCTAATTAAAAATCAGAATTAACGCTGCTAAGCAGGCAAACTTAGGCTTACATAGGTGCATGGCTTCCTTTTATATGTTATTTATTAAAGTGACAGTAAAGTCTAAAACAAGATATTTTAAATCTTAACTGTTTGTCTCAGAAATCCTGGTTTTATTTCAATGTTGAGTGCAGGAGTTACATGACATTTCCCATTTTGATTTCTGTTATTAAAGGATTTTAAAACAGTACTGTACAGTCACTGACTACAGCCCTAAGAGGCTGAGTACAAAAATAATATAAAAGACATCACAAACTTTACAAAATATAATTTTGATTTAATTTAATTCAACCATTATGTTATTTGCTTTGCGGAAATTAATTTACCGTCTTTGACAGCAAGCACTCTTCTTCAGCTACTCTGAACGCCGATAATATCATTTGAGGTACGATCAGAACAGAACTTGAGAATGCCTTACCTAATTTAATACATTCACCAAACTAAGCAAAAGTTTGTCTTACTAACTTAACATTCTCATCCTGCAAATAACACATCTGCGTTTCCTCCACTCACCAAAAAATATCCATGTTCCCACTGGTTCACCTCTTTCACTAAGCACTCCAGGTTTTTCAAGAGTTTCCAAATTAATGATAATTAATTGGTACGGTGGAAAATATTACCTACTTCGTACATATTTCTCCCAATGACAAAATACATATTTTCACAAGCATGCTTCTATGGGCTGTGCCAGCCCAGAAAGGCAGTTGCACGCTAAGCCGAAATGAGGACAGATCTATCTCTGGGCAGACTGATGGTCAAGGCCCAAGACATCGGGCAGCTCATCTATCACATACAAAACCTACTCACCTTCAAGACATGTTAGTTTGCAGTAGAAAAATGTGAATAGGCTCATTTTGGAAGATGTAATGGTCCATCAGTTTTTGTCGTTAACTCTCTTTGCTCTTCCTCTCAGAAACTGGTATTCTGGAGATATAAAAACAACTTCAATTGAAAATACAGCGCTCTCAGATAAAGTTATATGTTACACAAACATTACATTTTTCCTTTTTTTTACTGGGCACGCTGAAAGGTCACCTGAAACCAATCTGTTGGGTCCAGTCACTGAATTACTATGTTGTGTTATCTCAAAGAAGGCGGTAAGGGCTTCTTTCTTTACCCCTGCGACCCTCACAGCTTACACATTTACTATCTACATTACAGTAGCATACTGGGAATTTATCCTAAAGACTGGGAATGGGGAAGTGACTTAAAGTCATAGTGGTGCCAGAACTGAGAATTACACTGTGTTATCAAAAGTCCCTTTTCACCTTGTCTGCTACATTTTACATACTGACATATATTTACTACACTTTGGTTTATCTCAAAAGCACGAACATTGAACTTTTCTGCTTAATTTTGCCAAGGTCCCCTCAATAATAGATTAGCTTCCATAATCTCATTAGAGACACTTAGTTCCAACTGTGCAGCACAACCAGGGCACTTCTTAGCCTGCCTGGGGTTCTGAGGAGTTTGATATATGTTTGGAAAATAAGGCTGAAAAGGCAAAGCGAAAGCATTGAGATTGTAAATGAGCAAATGCCACATTAGAAACAAATTCCCTAGGAGGCCCATTTTGCAGCCAAAATAATTAGATCACTAGCAAGAATCATCCCAAGTAGATAAATGGTGCATTACAAGATTAACCAAGGTCATGTTCTCTTATATCCAGCTTTTTAAAAAGATTCCTCCCCTGAAAACTTAACCCTAGGGCTCCATCCAAATTAAGAAATTCATTGTTGATGTACATCAGCACAAACTGAATCAAAGCATGCTATAGCCTATCAAGTGCTGACTGCCCAAGGAAAGGCCGCATGCCTTCTAAGTGAGAGAAATCCGCATTTGAGAGCCACCTAGACTCTGTGACTGCTGCTGCTGGACGTTCAGAGATAACTGCCAACTCATTAAAATCCAACATTAAAAGTTTATTAAATATGCAAACATTAATGGAATTGGACTAGCAGCTACTTAGGCAGATAAAATTTCAACACAGCACGTCCTGCAGTTCTTGTTACCAATATTCTGCCCTTTTGGAAGTGTCCGTGAAAGAGTCACAGTGCTACTTAAAGCAGTGAAACCCTCCATCTCTTTTAGATTACTCAGTTCACACTCTCAAGATTCCCACTAGCCAGGAAGTCTAGGAAAACACAGCTACTTCCCAATAATTACAGCTCAGTATATATTATCCATTCTCACTTTCACACCCGACTGCTTGAGATGCATAGTCTCCCCAAGATTTTTTTTTTTCCCCCTTTGGCCATATCTGCAGGGCAAGTCCCACACCTCTTTGCAAGCTCACAGGTATAGAGGTTTTGCATATATCCCAAACTCACAGTTCTTGTCAACTTGCTGCTGAAGTTTGAAAGAACTACAAAGAGAGGAGTAGAGTGTCATACAGACAATATAGATTAAAGAACACCAGCCACTTAAAAGCAACACTCCTGTAACTTGAGGTAACTTTGTGCACGCACAACATGTGTGTAGAGCTCTGCTTGGAACTACTCTTTCACAGCTACCTAAAAACAAGCGCCAGAGTCCGCCATGCAAACAGGAATCTCAGTACATTTTCCTCCACAAAATGCAGTTTCATTCCTGGATGACTCTGCAAAGTCCCAGTGCTTGGTGAGTATCTCAACAAACCTCCAGGTTTTTGCTGTAGAGTGACATCAGACTTGGAAGCGTTCTTCACTAATACTATCAGCATAATCTGAACTAGCCCGGGGGGAAAGGAGGACAAGGAATATCTCTCATTGCACAAAGCATAAACAAGCTCCTAAGAGTCTCTAATGCACCTCCATGTGACTCTGGCAATAGCCTTCCTCTCTCAGTAGTAGCTTCAAAAACACCTGGAAGATTTAATCCTCTAATTATAAAAAAAAAAAGAGTCTTCTCTCAACACACAAGTGTGGTATACAGCACCTCTGCCTTGGAGATGTGAGGTTTCAGAGAAAAGATTGAAATGAAATCCTAGGGAGCAACCTGGAAAAAGCATGACTCACCAGGAAAAAAAAAAACCAAACATGACTTACCAGGAAAGAAGAGAAATTAAGGAGCATGAAGTACTGTGACCTTCAAAGAAAACCCTGAACTCAATGGGCACAAAGAGGGGAAACTGGCCATTTGGCTGAGCAGGTTCTTTACTACCATCTTTCCTGGTACTGACGAGTCTCCTACCAGAGAAGAGCAGGCTGTTGCAAGTCTCAAGAACTACCCAGCACCCAGCCTGTGCAATGCAACACAAATTTGAAGTTAGGGTTTTCTTTCTGTCCTGCAACCATATGAGCCTCCCACAAAATAGGCAGAATATTCAAGGATGTCTTGGCCAGGAGGGAATCAACAAAATTACCCATTCATCATCTGATGCGACACAAGGCATCACACGCTGCAGAACCTTGAGTAGCAGCCAATTTGGGGTCAGACATACAATGGCCTCCCACTCCACGAATAAGGAAGACTGGGCTTAGATTTAGGTTTTTCAGAAAAGAACTGACAGTTCCTGTTGGAAATGAAGGCAAAGAGACTGACTTCAAGGTAATCCAGTTTCTGAAGAGGGCACTGACCAAATCTCACACTCAGAGTCTGGGGAATGATCTTTGCTGCTTCAGCGCATTCAGAACTACAGGAAAGCAGCCAGGTCACCAGCAAGTTCAAGGCACTGGTCCCAAGATCAACCATTCCCTGACAAAGCAAAAGAAAACCCGTACAAATCCTTTCATCTCTTAGGGACATCATGATGACTCTTTCTATTGCAACTTGTACATTCTGGCCCTAGACACAGGGGGGAAAAAAAATTACTGCAGACATTCCCTATGGCCCCGAGCACTAGGAGGCTTCTATACAGGTATCTCCTCAGTTGACCACCTACCTGGTCACCTTACTGAGCTCCTGAACTTGACCGCACTAATCATGAGAACACATCAAAACAGTTAACCAGCACCAGTACTTCCTCCCATTACAGACAGGCAGTTACATCAAAACTACAGGACATTGTACCTTGAGGAATGTAAACAACCCATTAAAAGAGCAGTCTATTTCTAAGTAAACCAGGAAGGTCAAAGTACTCTGTGTCAGCTATAGGACATACTAACTTTCACTTCAGAAGATACAAAGAGAGAGAACTCCTCCCAGCAATCCTATGACTAAAGCAACGTTTAAACATTCTCATTCCCAAAGAGGTGTCCTAATGCCACCGAGCAACACCGCAAACTTTAGCAAGATTGTATAAGGAAAACAGGTAGAAAACAAACAGGAAAACTCAGAAATCAATCTGCTACCTGCTGAGGTCCATGGCATCACCGGCATGAGACCCCAGTGCTATGTTTTCTCCACCTCCACCAACATTCAGGTGCTTTGCTGATCTGAAGCCAGCAGCAGCGCTGGATACACAGCACCAGTGGGAAACTGCCCTTCGAGGGATACCCAAGTAGTCCAGAAATAGGGAAGGATATAATTGAGAGGAAACTTCTTCCCCTTTAGCACCAAGGTGTCCTGCCACAGACCAAACGCCAAAACTGTAGTGGCCGCAGCAGCAGGCACCAAGTAAGACAGTGACAATTCAACCTGACAAGATAGGCTGGCACAATGATCCGGAGCTGCGGATGTCAGGGGCATCGACCTTTATCTATGAGTCGCAGGGCAAATCTGTTGAGCTAAGATAGGAGCAGCCATAGCTCACAAGTCTCTGAAAGGTGCACAGGGTGCTTCCTGGAAACAGTAACAAACCAACAGAGTAAAATGAATCTTTTCTCACCAACTTGCTGCTGGATGACCCCGCTAGCACCCCTTTGAAGAAGACAGGATCCTCTCTGACAGAACCGCCACCAACAGCTGATCCAGCACAGTGACACCAAAGCTGACATTTGTACACTCCCCTCTGCTCGGCTCTGAGGTTAGACAGACGGACCACCTTCTCCCCGAGGGAACTCCAAAAATAGCAAACACTAACTCAATGGAGTCTACGCCTGAATAAACCACGGGCAGAGGTCTTTGTTCACAGCTCACACCACAGCAGTACGCTCGCTCAGTAGATGGCTGCAAGGAGAAATGTAGGCCACACATGCAGAGAAAGAGAGATATCCAGACTTCAAAGACATCATAGATCTCTTTTTCAGAGTCAGGAAATGAATACCCATTAAAATAGCCTGCAAGTGCTGGGGTACAGCTCAATATGAGCCAGATGGGCTAAGGGAAAAACACACTTCATCAGAAAGTTTAAAAGTTGGGGGTTCCCCCCCCCCCAAATTGCTCGATAAGTCATTAAAGAAAAATCCGTGTGATGTAACTATTCAGACTTACACAAAGAACACTCATAATTAGCTTTCAAAGTAATCCTCTGGCCACCATCTGGAGTTCAGCCTCAATCTTGACCCCAGTCACACCAAACACCCATGCATCTTTGAAACACACCTGAAGATGAATCGCATCACAACATTAAATTCACAAAGTGGGAAAAGTTGACAGGAATGCTAAAAACCTGAACCACCTTTTATCCACGGGCTCTTCACAGATAGCTCTACAAATGCACATTCCAGAATATCCAGAGAGTGAGCAAGAAGCAATTCATGCCCATCAGTTAGGGAAATGGTTTCAAAATTAATAAGTAAAAAGGCAGGATTTATCAACCCAATCCTACATCTAAACCAAAATGTTTCTTCCATCCAAACCTCAGTTTATAGCAAAGTTGACATACGACATACCCAACCTTCTTCCAATAACACAGGAGAAAAATCTTCCTAGAACTAAACAGTAAACCAGACTTAGCAAAGATATAAAATAACTTATTCCCCCACCCACGTATAAACAGCTCAAAATATCTTACTGTTAAAGGATGCAGAAATTCCTTCACCTAAAGCACCTTAGATGACGGGGGTCTTTTTTTTTTTTTGCTAACCACCTCCTGATTAGCTTGAAACTCCTATTCTCCATTGGCAAACAAAAAAGTCTAAGATGTCTCCCACCTACAAAGTCTCTTAGCTCGAGAAAAATTAGTTGTCTTTAACACACGGCTCTGTGTTGCATGCTGAGCTCCCCATAGCAAAGCATTCAAGAACGATACATGCCACATCACTGAAGAAAAAAATTTATCTTATCAGTTCCAGAGGAATTCTTTTATTTTCAATGCAGTTTAGCAACCAGATTTCAGACCTTTGTAAGAAAGCCCGCAACAGCAAGGAAAGAGGCATGGAGCAGGCTGGAAATACTGAACCAGTTACACTTAGTTCATATTTGAAAATGGTTATTTTTTCAAGTGATCATGTGTATATAAAACACAAAGAGCCTTCTATACAGGGAGGCATGGTCCCAGAGACTAGACCTCCTGACAGCTGGCACACAGAATTTCTTCCAGCTAAAGTATGTTTAAGTATAAATAAGAGCAAGATTAGAAAGGACCACCAGACTTGGCACCAGTGATGAGACCCCAAATTCTAGTTATTTCACTGTCTACAGAGAGACAGAAGGACTGTCACCACCCCCAGGTACAAACTTTGTTACCTACTCACATCATGCTGCAGAGACTACCAACACTAGGCATGAGTGTACTACAGGAAGGTTTATGCTTATGTAGTTAAAGAATACACTGCAAAAAACACATCCTTATTTCACACTTTTCTTTCAATGGCATTTTAATTAATTTTTATCTTCCACGGAGACAAGAAAGAGACAGAGGAATTAACTCTACATTTAATCGGTTACAAGCATCACCAAGCTAAGCCTCCCCTGCGATCATTACGCTGTTTCTGTGCACAGCTAGACTGGCTTCAGTTTGGTAGGGGGTAATTTTAAGTTGTCATTATCTTTGCCACGATACCTTTCTCCTGGCTGCAGCTTCGCCAAGCATTACACAAGACCAAAGTCCTATACAGTAAGTCAATATTTAACTTAAGCACTGTACTGTTGAGACCCACCTAGAGTATTTGAAATAGTAACTTATTAAATCTTACACTATCTTTTCTAACAAAGAATAATACAGGGCAATTTATCTTCTTTATGAGCAGTTGTAAAGATAAATTCTACAAGGACAGCAGTTAGATTCAGCTTGAATAATTTTAATAAGGGACCTAAAAGAAAATGTTTCCATGAAAGGAGTTCTAAACAATATGATGTGTACACCACAGAACAGGTTCAAGACAGGGGCAGGAGCCACAGTGCATTTAAAACTAACGCACACCAAGTTCTGGAAATTCAGCACTTTTTCAAGAAGTAGTATTTTAACACTGCAATTAAGCTATTAAACTACATCACAAAGGCTTATATAAAACTCTCAGACATTACAAGAAGAAATATTTATTCTCCGCTAAATATCTGAATAAAATCAATGAGCTGCTCTAGTAACATAGACTTTAAAATAATACAATAAACAAAAGCCTGATTTTTTTCAGACCGATTGTTCTTAGTCTTAGTGAAGCTAACCAAACTATTTAGATCCAAAAAAATTCTTTGCATGCCTCTGATGTAAATAAAGTTTTGCTAATAGTCTCATCTTTTATCATCTTTTTGGACAGAGATCCTTCTGATGTCATAAACAGCTGTTAAAATACAGATGAGACCAAAACTGAGCAACTGAGAGCAATTTCTTGTTTACTACATCTGTTTCAATTCTTTATCCTCCTGGTTTTTGTGCCTAAGTGCAATTTCTTTATTTACTGCTAGTACTCCCACCTTTACATTTAGCAACAACTGCTTTTGTTCTCTAAAATTGAACATCTGTTTTAGCAATGATACTAGTGGTGTTATTGGTGATAATCACCACAGATAACTCTCTAAAAATTCTCCAGTTCTACTTTTGTAACCCTCCACATGTACCAGTTTGGTCATCATCCAAAAGTAAACTTTTTCAGGAAACAAAATAAAAATATTTCTACTGAGAAAGAGTGGAGCAGGGCGGGGGCAGGGGGCCAAGAATATTAACCACAGCATGAAATAACGAGACAGACAGTATTGCATAGCTTTCATCTAAAAAAATACCAAAACTTAACCAAAACAACAACAACAACAACAACAACAAAACACAGAAAAAAAAACCAAACCACAAACACTAGGCCAGCTCACCTCTCCTGGGAAGTGCAGCCTCAGGGAACACTTTCACAAGCAGCTTAAATGATTTTGCTCCATGACACTGCCTCATGGGCGGACCTGCCTCTCCCTGATATATACGCTAGCATTAGTACAGACACACAGCCAGCTCCGTCAGTTCATGTTTTTTTTAATGGTGCTAATTGCTGGCCAGTTTGGCAGATGAATCTAGCTGACAACACAACCACTTCTACCCGCACACAACAGGCAATGAAAGTGGACAATCAGAGGACTGGAGAAGAGGTGCACAGGGCCACCCTTTTCAGCAGAAACATCATCTTAAACCTGCTTTCTTGAAATTCCACACTTACTGATACATATAGTTACCATGAAAATGTAACCTTTCACATCCCAGATACCTGCTTGGAGCAATCAGATCAGGAATCAAATCCATCTCAGAGTGAATGCAGAAAGTATTTATTTTTTCACTCTGCTTTGAGAATGAGATGAGTATGTTAAGACCAGTCTATCTCAGAACTAGTAAAACTAGAGGATAAAAGAAGAACAACTGCAAATGAAGTCACAAGGTCTTAGTGGTTTCCAGCAGCAAAACTCCCGCGAAGCTCAGATGAGAAAGGAGGCTGACAGGTTCCTATCCATTTTCTCTAAAGGTTTTATTTTCATTGTGCTATGCTTGCAAGTGTTACTTATATCCACCTCCATCCATGTAGCAAAAATAAGCTAGAGGTACTAGATTCTGCCCTGGAAACTGCCTTTCCCTATAAGAAGGCAAAATGCTCTCTTCTTTCACAGTTTTAAGTGCTGTGCTTCTTAGCAGTTACCACCTTGTTTCACCCTATTGGGCTAAGCCAAGGGGAGTCCAAGCGAAGCGTCTGCTAAAGCCACCCCTTTCGCCCTTCCAAACTTCTGTCAGCTGAGAGAAGCATCGAAGTTACTACACTTGCTTTTACTTTACTGAACAGGGTACAAATCCACAGAAGCCTGTGCTGATTTTTTTGATCTGCCAACAGCCTCCGGGACGTTTTGCTCAGACAGGATTACGGCAGACACCACAGTCTTAACTCAGTAATGATCTGCTTCAGATTCTGTCTGGAGGTTTACTTAAATGCTTCCTCCTTCCCGGGAAGAGGAGATAATACCCTGCGGTTGTTCATCTGCCTCAAAATAGGCACTGCCAACACCTCGCTCTTTATAGGGCTGAGAAACAGTTAGTGCCACGGATGCAACCCTAACTTATTTTTTTAAATACGAAAAATTCCCTTTTTTTTTCCCCCCGAAACATGCAAGAGTGGAAGCTCCGCGCCTGAGAAGAGGAGCGGACAAATCCTGGCTCGACCCGCGCAGAGCAGAAGGCAGGGAGCGGCGGGACGGAGGGCAGCTCGCAGCCCTGCGCGCCCGGGGCTCACCGGGAAGCACCGCTGGCCGTCCCGCGGGAGAGGCGCCCGACGCTCGGACAGCGGCCGAGGGGCCGCCGGACCCGCGCACCTCCGCAGCGGCCCCCCCCGGCGCCGGGGCCCTGCCCGCCCCGCCCCTCCCTCTGCCTCGGCCGCTGAGAGACAGGAGGGCCCCGGCCCGGCCCCGTCGCCCCCGCCGCGTTACCTGGGCACGGCGTCCGGCGCCGGCAGCACCGCCCCGCTCGGCACCGGCCTCGCCTCTCCCGTCACGTCCGGGGCCGCCCTCCGCGGGCAGCGGGGCGCGCAGGCGCAGCGGGGCGCGGGCGGCGGTTGGGCTGCGTCCGAGGGCGGGAGGCCGTGAGGCGGCGGCGCGCGGCGGGCACCGCGGTCCGCCTGAGGGGCTGCCCGCCGCAGGGCCGGCGCAGCGTGCGCGGGAATCCCAGCTGCCCCCGGCGGCTGCCGAGAGCCGGGAGGCTCAGGCAAGGGACAGCCCCCAGCCAGGCCGGTTCTCGGTCTCCAGAGCAGCCCAGGCGTGGGCCGTCGTGGGTGGCAGCGCACCGGGTTTGTGGCTGAGTGCAGTTAGGGCAGGCAAACCGCGAAATGGTTTCCTTGTAATCTGAGGTCTCCCCTGTTTTCAAAGACTTTGTGATACCAGCCCCAACAGTCAGATAATTTTTCAGCTGGTTCTCTCCAAGTATTAGGATGCAGCCTACGTGGCCAAACTGGATATTAAGATGCCAAGCTCTGACAGATGCTTTTAATATTGTACTTTACTACTGGACAGAAAAGATTTTCATTAGCGATACATCAACAAATCAACCAGCAATCTGGAATGGAGAGCAGGATACATGTATCTTTTTATCATCGTTATTGACAATTTTACTGTCTCCTCCAAGAAATGGCCCTCTACAGTCACTTGTGTTGCTTTTATGCATTATAAGTATATGAACATTTACATCATCTCAGTCTTCTGTATAAATTGCCTGGCATTCTTCATGTCTGATTCCTCAAGTTATTCCAGCGCGTTGGATTGTTTTGTGGTGATGCTAATACAGCACAATAGTACCTTAAAGCACGTGTAGATGCTGTGAATAACCTCGTAACCTCGTTCTTGAGTGGTTTTCTGTGATGTTTCCATGTCTTTTGTAGTATTTTCATTTGCTCATAAGGACAGCTGCATTGCTTTAGCACTGAGGGAACGTAATACTTTGAACATTAATGAAGCTTTCTGAAACTGTTCTGAATTTCCATTCACACTTCTGTTTTCTGCCAGTTAGTTTTACACTGGGATAGAGAAGGGAGTAAGAGGGCAAAGAAGAACACTAATGTCCATATTACTGCTTACGGGGATGATAACAAGCATCCTTTGCTGGCTTCACAGTTTTGGGGATAACGTCCTGCATTGCTTTTGGTGATACTGTCCACTGTAAACCAGCAGGTGTAGTATAAATAAACAAACAAACAAACAAGGCAGTGATACCTGTATGACAGCACTAAGTGCTTGTGTTTGCTCTCATTTTAAAAAATTCTGAAACACGCTTCTCATTTTTATTCCTCCCCCAGTGGAAGTCATAACAGCCAGGTCAATCACACTGCAATTTGAACACTAAGCAAGCAGGGACTATCGCTGCAGATCACTCTGCTGTCTTACTGTTTTGCCTTGTATCAATCCAAGAGGAAGGTCTCTCTGCTTGCACAAGCAATACCACGGCTTGCCAGGAGGTGTTGCTTTGAAACCACGCAAATATCGGAGCTTAAAAATCATGAAATAGGCTTGGACTATTAAAAATAACCAACAGATACTTTGTTCTGGCAGGGAGAACTCAAGGTCCTCCATTTGAAACGGTAATTTTTGTTTAAGACAATTTAAATCTGAAATGCGCAGAGTAGTACAGAGGCAAATAAACGCTGAACGGGGGACCCACTCGATGGAAAATACCATTGCGTTTCTACATTACAAATATGTTACAGCAGCTTTATGCGTGCAAAACTGTCAATGGCTTTGTCTTTGCAGGTTAAAATATATATATATACATAACAGACCTGATGCAGTGGGGAGTTTTAGAGGGGTAACTCTTAGTTTCAAGAAGCCAAGAAGCAAAGTAAAGCCTCAGTAAGACAAATAGTTGTTCTGCTCAGAGCGCTGTGTAGCTGTGATCTCCACACCTGCACACATACATTTTAAAAGAAAATGAGCTGTTTGTTTCTAAGGGCGAGCGCAGTGTTGGATATACAACTGTTCTCCACCTACAGTCCTGTTTTGAAGTACATGTTAACAGCCTTCGTCTAGATGACAGAACAGGAGGCAAAGTTTCCAAGACATTTAAAACCCTTTTTGCTAAAGGAAAAAACACCTCAAAGGATACCCAGCAAGGAGGAAAAGATTTTAAATATGTCTTTATCACATCAAGCTAAAACAACCTCCATTGCTAAAACAAGTTGAGGCTCTTCAGCAAAAATTTGAACTCTAGAATAGCATGATATTTTACAGCCCACAATATGCCTTGTTGTGTAGATGTAGTTACCACACTTACTCCAGCTGTGCCTTTCAAAGAGTTGAATGTACCAGCCCTGAGGCGAAGAGCTCCAGCTCACTGAGGCTCTGGAAGGCTGTTTTTGGAGACAGTTTAGAACAGGACCTCACAGTCAGCAGAGGAGGTCACCTAAGGGGCTGTAGAACCAAAGGAGCCTTTGAAAATTATTTTATGATCAGATGTTTACCAATATTGTTTTTTACCAGAGATGAAGGTATTAGCCAGGATCAGAGAACAGTGTACCAGACAGAAGATTATAAAGGTGAGGAGATCAACAGCTCTTTTTACACCAAATAATATTTTTTAAAGCCAAAAAAAATTTTTAAAAAGTCATAGCTGTAAAAGAGAAAGCAGAAAACAGTTGTTGGTGAATTTAGCTGGCCCTCTGAGCTGTCGTTTCAACAGCAGGCTGTAATTCAAGCCTGATGTTTAGACCAGCTGCTGTCAAAAACAAGTAAGTTTTCAGAGCTCCTACCCCTCTCGGCACTGTGACCACAGGTTTTACCACAAAACCTCAGCTCAGATCACACAATACAGCTAGTTAGACCTTCCGTATTCCTCAGAGGTAGTTTCGGCGGAAATAACTCTACTCCTACAGCTGGAACATCACTGCAGACCCTCCTTTTCAAATGCCTCTGGGGTCAGAAATGGACACATTTTGTGCAACTAGACAAATAGTCATTTTCCAGGAATTTTTGTTCTGTGTGAATAAGTTTATAGCAAATCAAGCTGCATCTTCTGAAGGACCTTGCATCAATGATATACTGGAATAAGAATTAACCCGAGCCTCCTATAAATAAAACGTTTGTATCATTCGGCACTTCCTGAACAAGGCTGATGATCCCAGGCGGTTGCAGGAGACTTGACAGACTCATGTTGCTCCGGCTTGGGAAGAAGCAGGATTCTTTTACCACAGCACATGCTGGGGGCATTGGAAGACAAAGCACGACGTTCACATTCATTGAAATCTGTCTTTTGGTGAATATCCATCCTTTCCACTTCTAGTAATGGAGTCTCTAAGGATTTGATATTCCCATTTTGAGAAGCCTTTTCTTTCTCCAGAGCTGGAATGGGCACCAGGTATATTTTCTGAGCATTATCCTCTACTATGTAGTCAAAAGACCAGTAATCAAAGGGATGACAAAACTTAACAACACCCAGAGGAATATCCACAACCTACCTCACTGCCTGCCTCATCCTGTTGAAAGAAAGCCTTTCATTACTACCCAAACTTTCTTACCCACAGTTAAGCCTCTACCATAATCATAGTTTACTTCTGAAATGGCATCGGCTCCCACAGACAAATAAGAGTAGAGCTGTCCCCTAGCACACGGTGAAGACATGAGCAATTTTAGATATGCAATTTTAGCTCTATTTCTCTTTGTACAGCAAGATACCTTTTCTTTTGGCAGGCCTAGGGCTAGAAAAAGCTGCCACCATGTCTTGTGGTTCCATAGTCAACAGCTGGTTTTCATCAAAGTATAAACTGCCACGCAGTCTGCAGGGAAGAGCCCTGCTCCTTGCAGAACAGCCTTAGAAATAGAAGCACTGAAGACCTGTACAAGCTTTTGGTGAATTTCTCAAAAGCTTAAAGAAAGCTGACCATCTTGATTACATTTTGTCAAGGTTAAGTGCACCAACGGGCTCTGCAGCCTCGACCTCCTCCCATGGCTGCCTGTGCACAAAATCAGGTCTGATAGGGCAGAGCTGCATTGCCTTGGATGAGACTGCTCTGAGAACAGCTAAGCTGTGAAAGAAAAAAACAGCAAGAAGCCCGTGCCCATGCACTCGTCTTCCTCCATTGGTTTGGGAGTTGCATTTAAGGTCAGGCCCTTGCACTTGGTCCTCGTACAGCTCAGTGCAGCGCAGATTGAATACTTCACAGAAAGCTCTGAAGACTTTAATTTCCTCTGCTGTGTACACTTAAATGCACTTCTTTTCACTACCAAACTCTATCTTTAAGGAACAAAAAAAGACAAACATAAAGCTTACAACAATAACCCTTAAACATTTACTCTGTAGAGTCACTGAGCTTTCATGTCCTGAGAACTGTTTTCTTCTGTGTTTATTCATGCTCAGAAGGGTCCTGTTTTGTCACAACTACCGCAGTTGTATTATTAAAGGACAAGTAAAATAGACCTGTAAATTATAAACAGAAAGTAGAACTCACAGTGGTCTTTGGTTTCATTCTGGTTAATAAAAATACAACTGATCAGTTAGCCCTCCAAGGCATAGTTTACAGCAGTTTTATAAACTCCCAAAACACACTGTTTTACAAGCAAATTGCAGAGTATTATCCCTAGTTTTGGTTTGGGTTTTTTTTGCATTACTTAACAAATGACAGAAGAGCTGTAGTGATCCACCACAACAGCAATAACAATAAAGGCAGCAGTTGCAATGAGTGCAGACTATATATTCATATAGACCTTTTGGTACACATAAATCAAGTACTAAAATTATCTATACCTATTCCAGATCAGGGGAAGGAGCTGCAGTGGCTGACTTTTAAAGGCCAAAAGAGAGATTATAGAGATACAAAAACATTTCAAGCAAAGTTAACTTTCCACAGCAAGCTAAATTAGGATAAACTACACCCAACCCATAGATTAAACCAACACCCTACAGCCCACAGGGAAAGACAGGCCTCATTACATACGCATCCCTTGGAGAAGCACGCATGGTTGCTGGTGGGTTTTTTCAGGAGTTACTGGGAGATTCACCCTGGTCTGGGGGTCGGCTCTGACGTGTCTCCTACCCAGCACTGCGAGCAGATGCTCCTGAAGCATCCTCGTCATCTTTTCTGCATTGCCTCTTGAATAGCTGGTCACCGGGCAGGACAACCAGACACCAACAGATCCACGTACAAAGTCATCGTTTCTTCAATGTCCAGGAATTTTCCCTCTGAAGAGCCTTTTATTTCCCTTGAATTACATTTTAGTGCAAAGGACACTTTTTGAAATATTAGAAACTACTTTCTTTTTTTACCCCTACCTTTTAGCTTTTTCTACAAACTGATAATTTTCTACATAGGATTTTACAACACAGCAAAGCTTACCACATCCTCACTTCATTAGCTTCCCTGTATTAATTAAAAAAAATCACATGGTCCTTAGCCTCTTGTGGAGTTTTAAGCAGGATCAGCCCCTGTGACAGATGTTTTCCATTTAAACACCACGAGCATGTTGCATACCGTCAAGCCATGACAGTGTTCACCGTCCTTTCCAAACAGGGGTTACCGGTGGCATCGCTGTGGGGAACTGAGGGGGCTGGGGGTAAAATAATGCCCGAGGAGATGGAGGGTAACGTCGCTTGACGGGAAGCGCACGTTAAATCCCAGGCAGAGCCACCGCGTCCCTGCAGGCCGGCGCAGCCGAGGCCGCGGGGCCGGGGACAGCACCCGCGGTGTGGGCGTCCCGCCCCCGCGGGAACGGCCGGGCGCCGGGCGGGGCGCCGCGGAGGCCGGGCCGGGCCGGGTGCCTGGGCGGCGGGGAGAGCGGCGGGCCCTGGGCATGGCGCAGTACGCGAGGGGCGCTGCCGCCGTGGCCGTCATCCGGCTCCGCAACCCGCCGGTCAACGCGCTGAGGTAACGGCGGGCGCGGCCGGGTCCCCCCCGCGGCCCGGGTACCCCCGCGGCCTCCCGCCCGCCCGCCATTTTCTGTGGCGGTCGCCCCTCCCCGGCCCCGCCGCTCCTCAGGGGGAGCGCCGAGCCGGGGCTCGGGGAGCTGCAGTGGCGGGCGGCTCGGTCCCGGGCGCTTGCTTTCCCTTGACGAGCGGGATGAGGAGTTTTCTGATTTCCCTCCTTTTCACCTCATTTTCCCCTCCTTGCCCGTGTGCGGCCCCTCCTGGTCCCAGGGCAGGCTGCCCGGTAAGAGCCCCTGCCGAGGGACCTGTCCAAACGCCGCTCGGGTACCTGCACCAGCCTTTGCAAAAAACGTGCTATTTTTTTCCATGACTTACGCTCTTTATGGTAATTTCTAGTGGTTTTTTTTCGCAGCAGAGGTGTCAGGCTCATCAATCTGTACTTTCTGTCATCTCCCCTGGAAGCTGTTTAAAAACTTCACGTCTTTCTTGTCACCTTCCAGTCCTTAAGCATCAAGATGATGCTTCCAGCAAGAAATTGCACAGCAGCCTTAGCAGTTCAGCCATTTCACCCTGGAGTTCCTTCAGAGCTTGTAGGTGAAAACCAGCTTTTCCTCTCGGATTTGCTGCTGGTGTAGTTGCCAGCCCCACGCAGTGCCTGCACAGCAAGTCCCTGTGCTGTCCAAGCGAGTGCAGGGGTTAGGGCAAAGGGCTTTGTAGATAGCAGACGTGGTTCAACAAGAGGACCTGGCACTGGGATTAAACCACAGTCAGGGCTGTCAGAAGCGAAGGCAGTTCATTTGCTTTTTAAAAATGAGTAAGGAATTGACCTCTAAATACTGATCTTGGTCAAGAAAGGCCCCAGGCGATCTCAAACACGAGCCAGTGAAAAACAAAGTCAAACACCAATCTGTAGGAGCCCCTGAAATTTTAGTTTTTCATGTGTTTTGAAAAGCACGTATGTGCTTTTTGGCTTTACATAATTTGTTATAAGGTGTGTATTTTAGTTCATTTAGTTCTGAGTACCGCATAGGCTCTTTCTAAGCAGTTGTAGTTGAAGAGCTGATCTGTAACAGTGACCATAGTGTCTATTCAGTATATATTCACAAACCAAAAAAATCCACTGCAGTTATGCTCAACTTCTAAACCAGAAAGTTTGTTAAAAAGAAGCTGAAAGAGACGAGTAGGAGCATGAATAGGAAATACAACCTGCTGCTCTTCTGCAGTAACTGGCAATGCTCACTCTTCTGTTGCAACATGTTTAAAAGTAAGATAATTTTCACATGCCCGGATAATTATAATGAGAAAACAAACTTGGAGTGGCTTGATGAGATTAGGTGAACAAGACATGTAGGATTCCCAGAACTGCAGGGTACAAGACATCCCTTGGACCTCCTGTGCCCAAGACCAGCCTAAGAAAACTTCCTGGCTATGCCCGTAAAGTTTCCATCCTTACCATGAAAAGTACAAAATACAGAGCTAAAGATAGGTGCTTAAGGAACCTTAACTTTTTCTCTTTTGAGAAGCAAGGCACTGGAACAGGTTGCCCAGAGGAGCTGTGGCTGCCCCATCCCTGGAAGTGTTCAAGGCCAGGCTGGATGGGGCTTTGAGCAACCTGGTCTAGTGGAAGGTGTCCCTGCCCATGGCAGAGGGGTTGGAACTAGATGAACTTTAAGGCCCCTTCCAACCCAAACCATTCTATGATTCTACAAGTCCTTGATAAAACCCAAAGTTGCTTTCGAACAGCAATTGCATGCACCTGCACAACAGCCTCTTCAGGACAGACCCCTGCTTCTACTACCCTTTACACCCCACAGTGCCCTCGCAGGGTGCAGTTCTGACACTGTCAGCCAAGAGTGACGGATGGTGTGGTTGTGGTCCTGTTCCCCAGCCCTGAGGGGGAGAAGGAAGACCCTGGAAGAATGCGTTAGATCCGCCAAAAAAGCATTTTCCATTGAGTGCTGTATCTTCACTCCCCGCACACCTGTATTGTGCTGCCCACACTGTTTTATCTGCTGACAACCCCACAGCATGAAGGCTTCTGGGAGACCCGAGTACTTACTTCACTCACGTAGGCTCATTTCCTCATGACGAGCTCCGTAGCACCACAGCACAACCTAAGATAGGGCTGCTGTGATCCTGGCCATGGTTCCTCACAGCATCTGCTCTGCTAGCGTTGGTGCTCCTGTGACTGGCAGCGAGCCAGCTCAGGGTGCAAATGTGACTAAACACCAGCCAGTTGGTCTGGGTTGGTTTTTCAGCCAGCCTAGCTCTCTGCATCCCAGCACTGCTGCCACAAGGGACAGAGTAGGAGTACGTGGGGAAGGATGGGAACCTGCACAGCATGGATTTAAATCAGTTACGCTGCTGTGAAACTTCAGCTTGAGACATGCCTGTGGTCTTTGATTGCATGTCAGGGTAATACCTGTTTTAGTAGGGATCAATAATTGTCTCATACTTGCCATTGGGTAATTTTCAGCTGAGACAAGGCTATAGCTAGGAAAGGTAGAGCACACTCTGATCCTTGTGTGTTCCTTCTGCTTCTGCATATTTTATGTAGTGGACCATAGGGAAGCGGGTTTGTGATTGCTGTTGGAAATGTTTGACTACGTAGGTGATAGCAGGCAGTGAAAGTTGCAGAGAGGAGCCATCTCCTGTGATCCTGAAAATTTAATTTCACAGCAGGAACAGATGCTTTTTAAAAGGCTGGTGGGTTTTTCCCTGCTCTGCTCCAGCCTCACCCCTCTCTCCCCATTATATGTGGCACTCAGTGCCCTTATCCCAGCTCCCACACCATCGCCCTGGCCATTAGCAATTTAGAAGCCACTGGTGGGTAGGAATTTGCTTTCTCCTGCCTGACACCATGCACTGCTGTGCAAGTACCTCTTGGGCAGTGCTTTTCTGAGGAATGTATGCTGACTTGTGAGTCTGGCAGCAAATTTGGCTCCCACACACAGACTCCCCTTCAAGCTAATCTTTCTCCCCAGCAGCAGAGGTGGCATATGCCAAATTTGATTTGTTTGGGGTTTTTTCCTGGTTTGCAGAAGTTTAGTATTCAGAGATCTGGATTTTTGAGACCATGGCATAGAGAGAAGGGATTTAGATATGCAAAAAACTGGGAAGTTTTGGGGAACAGACAGACAAGAGTTGAAAGAGAGAAGACCAGCCACACCTTATTAGCAGAGGCAGACTGCTGGCACTGAAAAATAAGAAGTATGTGGAAAAGTATTTCAACTTGGAATTGGAAAAGGCTCTCACTGGCTGCCAGGATTGTCCTTCTGACCTCCAATCAGCATAATGATCAGAAAATGTAAAGGAGATTAGAGAAGCTGCAACTTCGGATAGGTAGCAATGACAGGAGAGTGCGATTACCTGTGTGGGACTCGATCAGCACCTCATCAGGATGAGACGTAGAGAGAAAATTCCAGGATGCAATAAGTGTCTGCTTCCTAAAACAACTATTCTAAAACCCCACAAAAAGGATGGCATTCTGCATTTGACCTTAATTTATGTGCATGACTCCATTGAAGCTGTATTAGCTGCTGTGTGACAGCAACTACTACACAGCTGGATCTGACACTGAGGCAAGAGAAAGCAGACCAGGTAAATCCAGCACGAGAGTACTCAATTTCAAGAAGGGAATTATGTAAACACCCAGCAGTTAGTTCAAACAAAAACACTGCAAGAAGCTATCCAAAAGACAAGAAGCCTGCAAAAGGGTGGAGGCTGGATTGTTGTTTGGGTTTAGGATTTTTGGTTTTTTAAGTTTATTAGAAGCCCAGGTAAACTGTTCAGCCAGCAAGTGATCTGTAAAAGCCCTGCATGGCTTGATGAGAAAGCTTAGAAGACAAAGGGAAAAGTTTGATTTTTTTTTTTCAAGAAGTGGAAAGCTTATTTAAGTGAGGAGAACAAGAAAGCCCATAAAGCATGACAGGAGAGATGTAAACTGGAAATTAAGACTAAAAGGATATAAAGAGTGGATCAAGGCATGCTAAAAAATAATAGCAGAAAGCTCTTTAAATAAAAAATGTAATCCAGGACAAGCTTACAGGATGCAGAGCTCAAAACTGGCAGTTACAGCTCAGGGAAGGGATCCTTACCTTTGACAGTTCTGTGAAATCATCAGCTCAATGTACTGGGGCAGCCCAAAAAGCCCACAAAATATTGGGTACTATCAGGATGTATGTTGAGAACAGAGCAGAGGGCATCCTTTTTCTGCAATATAAAACAGCTTAATTGTTGGGTGTAGTTATGGATTTTGTGTTTGCAGAAGAATATAGGGACGATCCAGAAAGGGACAACCGAAATAATCAAGGGATCGTGCACTGCGTTAAGAAAGCAGAATGAAAAAGCTGAATGTCATCAGTTTGGAGAGGAAAAGGCTGTGGGAGAATAAGGTCAAGGTTTACAGAATCATAAAGAAAGTAAATAAATTAAAGGCATAACCCTTTACCAAATCCTGCAACAGCTGAACTAGAGGCATTTGACTAAACTAGTAGGAGACTGTTTTAAAACAGTTAATACAGACCTTGCTGCCATAGGAGCCTGTGGAGGCAGATGGATCAGCAGAATCAGAAAGGGATTAGGCAAATTCATGGACAGCAGGTGTATAAGGGATGCTAAAAAGAATTTGTGTAGACGTACATAGCAACATCCCCAATGCGGTGATTGTAGATGTGGGGGGAAGTACAAGGGGAAAGGACCACACTTGCATGTTTTCCATAAACAGCATTTTCTACTGTTGGATTTGAGTCTCACTTCTTTAAAGGCGACTAAGTAAATTTTCAGGATAACCTTAATTTTTTTTCTTTTTAATGAAAGAAGTTCACATTCACACACCCAAGCTAAAATCTGAAATTATTAAGGTAAATAATAAAACCTTGTTAAAAATCCAGCACATCATCACTGCAATGAGCTTTATGCAAAATAATAATAACAACCTGGAGTGGTCACCTGTAAGAATATTCTCTTACCCTGGTGTGCACATGTTCTTTAGCAGCACCTGCGGTGTGTTTCTGAAACCCGTAACACTGAATCATCTTGGCAGAATCACTTTTCTCGCAGTCAAAATAGTATACATGGTGGAGCTGACTACATAGCATGGGATTAAGCATTGATTGGAATGCATGGAGTGAATTTTTGCATTGTTACTGTTAAATGAATGACACTGTCACAGTAATGAAATACTTATGCAAATGGTGACTTTTTGTTTCTTTAATACTCTAGCTGTTTGAAGTTGTGATACTCTTGAGTATTTTTATAGTTTTACTGTCATACATTTTACTACAATGCTTTCATTGAAAATTACATCTTTTAGTACCAGTTATAACATGTGAGTTATAAAGCAATGCAGCCTTTGTGTTGGACGGTAACATATCCTGAGGCAAACATATTGCTCCATCTTAGGAGAACAAGAAACTGCAAAAAGTCTGATGTTTCTTCCTTTTTGTCCCACAAAAAAAATTCCCACTGGGAAAAAGTTCTATGGAGGGAGAAGAAATATTTATGCAAGTACAGAGTCAAGTTACTCTCTGGCAAAAACAGTTCTGTTGGGTTAATACAGGTCATGTAGGTATTGAACTGTTATTTTGTGGCAGCCTTGATGACTAATTTTTCTTCTGGTAGGAGTATGTTGTTGTAAGTGCTAAGGGCTTGTAACTAATTTCCTACATAAAATCCTGAACCTTTGCATTTAATGCAGACAAACCTTTTGTATGGGCCTTTTGCACCTGCTGATCACATGCCTGCAACAGACACAGAAATGCTTTGATTGCTCCTTCTCTGTTCCTGAGAGAACTGCGCCATTTTTCTGTGCAATATTTTCAAACCAGTAATTTAACATTTGTTCGGAATACTGGTACATATTTTCTCCACCTCTTTGCACCATGGTTTGTGAAGTGTAATGACATTTCATAATGGTTTTCCCTTTAACCTTCCAGCTGTTAGGTGAATTTGGTATTTCCGTGGCTTGGCTCTCCACTGATGCAAAAACAGACCTCTAAGAGCAGCGAGCATTGGGTACACCCTGTGAGTCCTCCTCAAATAGCAGCAGCCACAGCACTTTATATTTCAAAGGGACTGAGATAAAAACCAAAATTTTAATATGTATTTTTCCCCACAGAATATGAAACCATTTATTAAAATTGGAAAGGCTTTCATATTCTGCTACATGGAACTATATGCACTGGAAGGACCTTTGCAGAGTCACCTAATAGTTTTTCTTTGTCATGGCCAAATTATTCTCATTTTAAGTTTCAGCTTTCAGAACCATTACTAATGTCAGACTTCAGAGTTGTCTTTGATGTCTGTATGTGGCAATTGGTACATAACTGGCTGTTCTCTCTCCAAAAATAACACTTCTCTCAGTCGCTCGTTGTCAGGTCTCAGGGCTCCCAGTGATCCTTCTGTGTAGCATGGTCTTATCCAGGCAGCAGCTGATCCTGGAGACCCCCCTAGGCAGCGCCCCAACTCTCCGCTCAGCCAACAGCCCTGATTAATAGACTTTGCTAATAGCTTCTCTTAAGTCTTCATTTTGAAGGAGGAATATGCAGAGGTTGGCTGGCAGGACTTCACACAGCTGGCTTACAGAAAACTTCTTGGGCTCCCCAGGTTTCCCTTTTCAGTCTATGGATTTCCACGTCAATGCTTCAGGCTGCTGTCTTACGTAAACAATGTGATCACCCACCCTGAACACACCTAAAAACATTACACAACTATAGTGATATATTTTTCATCTACTTTATGACAAGCTTCCTTTTTAAGTGAAATGCCCCCAAATATATTGAAAAACATGCACAAACTGAGTGTGCATCAGGCCTTTCTATCAGTTCCTTTTAATTCACGCTCCTCCTCTCAACTGGGCATCAACAGAGCTCTGCTCTCTTTTCATCAGGCACCAAGCTTACATGTGAAACTGAGCTTACAGTTTGGAGAAGGTCTAGGAACAGAAGGTGTATTTATAAAGGACTGGGCAAGCATGTATGATACTTCTTTGAGTATTCCTCCAGCCTCCAAACACTTGTGGCTCAGATTTTCTGAATCAGAGGCATATCTACATATGCAGTATGTATACACACATGCACACAGAAAAGTCTCTCACAGACTATATATACACTTATATACTTACAAGTGTGTGTATATGAATATATTTTAGTATCTAAATTATATATACACAATTTGTGTGAATGCTTCTGTAAATAAAGTGTTAGGTGTTAATGCTTCTATTTTTACCTACCATCTTCTTTATTGTCACCGTCTTCTAAAACAGACTATACTTTCCGTGTCCATCCATACACACACACACACACACATATATATATAATTAGCTTCTAGGCTTCAAATGCCAAGTGAGCATACAGTCAGGCCAGATTTTTTTAAATATCTGATTTATAAAAATACTATTTATACTTTTACTGTTCCATTTTGAAGTGCCTCGTTAATTCTTTGCTGGCCACATTTACTGCTTGTGTCTGTGGAAATATGTTAAGATAAGACAAAAAAAGAAATTCTACTTAGGTTTTTAGGCCCAAATTCACTTTGACAGGATCCCACACAAGTTTAAGTCTGGATCTATATACAGATCTTCACAAGGTGAAAGCATTATAAATATCAGCCCAGCACCAACTCTGTGTCAGGTCTTTGAAAGATAGCTTTTTATCCCTGGAGCTCATTTCCCTTTTTGAAAAGTTCTTCGATTGTCAGTGGTCTAGCATTAATTACTTTTAAATTATGCTAAACTGTTTTCCTAAAAATCTGAATGTTTAATTCATAAAGGCATTTTCAAAAGAGCATTTCCCTATGCTGCTTGCTTTGGAAACAGCAATGTCATAGCCACAAGAAGACTCTCCAGCAAGTAAATGACAGGTCAGTAGTCATAAGCTTGTTGGATTTTGGCACTTGCTCTTGAAGTGAGAGGGAGACTAATGAAAGGATTCACCCGGAGAGGCTGTGGCGGAAGACAAGCTAGAGGAGAGACATGCTTGGATGTACTGCTTGTTTTCACTGGGATGCTTGCAGTTTATAACACGGACCTCTTAGAAAGGTAATGTAGTTGATTGTTACTCACTGAATCTCTAATTTATTTCAGCTTGACAGTTCTCCAGGCATTAGAGGATGCACTGAAGAGAGCAGATGCAGATCCTTCAGTGAAAGCTGTTATGATTTGTGGTGAAAATGGGAAATTCAGTGCAGGTAAGACATTTTTCATCAAACAGCCCAAGAAAAAGAGGAAACACTCTACACCCACCATGTCTGAAGGTTCTCTGCCTTGTAACATTGCTGATAAAAGTCCTGATTTGGCTGAAAATGGCCCCGAGACAGTGGGCTTTTTCTATTCTGCTGTGCCACAACTGACGTGGCACACATGACAAGTTGGACTGTCCAGGACAGAAGTAAGTTGGTATGTTCATGGTGCAGTGGGGACAGCTTCTCATCTCCCTGATATACAAAGCAAGCCATGGAAAGTAAGGAGGCATCAGTATAAAATCTCTGGACCACTAACTGGTCCAGTGTATGGAACGTACCTGGGGGGGGCGGGGCGGGCAGTGGTGAATAACATACCTTCTCCAGTTGTAGAAACCTGGGAAGCTAGGGAATTTCTCTGGAGCTCTACATTGCTTGTTAGTAGTAACTTGTGCTTAACTATTCCAGACTCAACTTTTTTTTTTTTTTGTGTTTAACGAAGCATGTCTGCAATTTTCTGTAGTAACTGCATGATTGCTACAGTTACGTATTTTTGTACTGCCTTCTCCTGAGCTTTCTGAACAGCTTCAAGGAGCCAGGGTTTCTTGAAGGTGGTCCCAAAAGGGGCTGATTCCTGTTAACCACTCTCCTGCCAGCAGCATGCTCTGCAAGGACTTGATCATCTGTGAGCAGCTACATTCAATTGCACAGAGGGAAGGATCATTCCAAGCACTGCCTTCCTCACTAATTCCTCTTTATCTCTGTGCTAACTCAGGTGCTGACATTCGAGGATTTTCTGCTCCAAAGAGACAGGGTGTTACCTTGAGCCCCATCATCTCTCTCATAGAAAGGAGTGAGAAGCCTGTGGTGGCGGCCATTGAAGGCATTGCCTTGGGAGGAGGCCTGGAGGTGGCACTTGGCTGTCACTATCGGATTGCACATGTGAAGGTAACACATGCTGCAAACTAGAGAGGCTGGTGAAGGCATCAGGAACCATGTACATATGCCCATGGACAGCATGGGAGGCTGCCCCTGGAGAGCAGTGAGACACCGGGATCATCTGCTCAGAGGAGAGGGGCTTTATAGGTACAGGATACAAGTCATAGAATCATCGAATAGAATCATAGAATGCTTTGGGATGGAAGAGACCTTTAAAGGTCATCTAGTCCTTCCCCCCCTGCAATTGGCGGGGACATCTACAACTAGATCAGGTTGCTCAGAGCCCCATCCAGCTTGGCCTTAAATGTTTCCAAGGATGGGGCATCTACCACCTCTCTGGGCAACCCATTCCAGTGTTTCACCACCTTCATCATAAAAAATTTCTTCCTTATATCTAGTCTGAATCTACCCTCTTTTAGTTTAAAACCATTAGCCCTTTTCCTATCGCTATTGGCCTTGCTAAAAAGTCTGTCTCCATCTTTCTTATAAGCCCCCTTTAAGTATTGAAAGGCTGCAATAAGGTCTCCCTGAAGCCTTCTCTTCTCCAGGCTGAACAACCCCAGCTCTTTCAGCCTTTCCTCATAGCAGAGGTGTTCCATCCCTCTGATCATTTTTGTGGCCCTCCTCTGGACCCAGAGTCAGTGTGCTTGGACATTATTCACCTATAACACCACCCTTGACATGCTTTCATAAGTCTTATTAAATAACTAATTTCAAGTAATTTCTGAATATAAAATTGATTTGTAACTAGTAGAATAAGGTGGCTGCATAGACGCTTCAGTAACCCAGTGTTAATTTGCCCTAGATCTCAGTAGTCATTATGTATATTCTGATGTGGATGGCTGTATCTTACTGGCTCATGCAGCATGACTTTCTTTTTTTGCTCTCCAGCCCTGTGAATTTTGCATTTCTTTCTGCTAGTGGCCTGGTTTCAATATGCAGTTGAAACTCAGCTAACACTGAACATTTATGGTTTGATTCCCCATGAGCTCTGGTTCCCCAGGGGAGTACTCTGACCAACAGACAGCTTTAAGAGTCTTTTAAGGAGTGATCCATTTTTTTCTTGAACCTCCTTCTTCAAGATTCTGGAATGCTGAACTACCTTTTAGGTGTACCTGGTCTCCTTATAGAGACTCTTCACTGATAGGGCCATCCCCTCACTTTTGCAGTGTGAATCAGTTTCTCCATGACAGTGTGGGTTGCTGTAACAGCATAAAGAGGTAGTCTACATCGCCCTATATGCCACCTGAGGTGGGTGCCATAAGTAGTGGTCTTAAAGTGACTCCAAATCTCTTAAGAGCTCAATGGGAAATGTACAGACTATGTTTTTTAAAATGAGGCAACAAAATCTATATAGACTTCTAAGAGAAGACAAGATCCCCCTTCCTGCTGCCCCTGACTTCACTGCCATAACCTTACTAAATGTCAAGTACACTAAGAGCCATTTGAAGGAAACACACTTGAAGGAAGATTAGGGAAGAGTTCAGTAACAATTTTCCTTTACTAAACTTCCAAGAATTAGAGTAGGGAGGTAACAGTTAAGTCAGAGTGCCTTCCAACATTTGGAAACAACTGCTTGAAAGCATTAGTTTACACGTGTCAGTCTGGGGGATGCTGTTGGCCCAACAGCTCTCCTCCAGTGCTGTGCTAGCACACATGCACCCACTGTAAGGTGATGTTTTTCCTGTGCATTTGTACACAAGCTCTTGAAATGGTTGAATGGGCTTTTGTCTTAAATATCTTATGTGGCAAAAAGCAAGGATGAAGTTTTATGTAGAAGTTTTGAGGCTTCCTAGAGGAGCAATATGTGAATCAAGTCTGCTTGTCTTTCCTCTATTCTGCTCAGTTTGTAATTATCACTCTTTCTAATCAGATTTGTTGTTGAATTTGACTTAATTTTAGGCTCAGATGGGTTTACCAGAGGTCACCATTGGGTTACTTCCAGGCGCTGAAGGCACTCAGCGACTACCCAGACTGATTGGGGTACCAGCTGCTCTGGATATAATCACTACAGGTAAAATACTGTGCCTTGGCCTTGCTCTGTATATAAGAATATAGCATTGAGGCATACCACCAGCTTGGCCTAAGAAAAATTAATTTCTTTTACCTATGTAGCTGCTTGGGTTGAAATTCAGCTTGCTTCCACTAATGATGGGCTAAGAAAGGGACATATGTTCTTTGAGGCATGCTGTTAGTAATGCTTTTTATGTACCTGATAATGGGCACGTCTCATATTTGAAGCCAGCTACACACAAGTAATTTGATTAGATGGAAAAGAATGAAATTGACCATAATGCCCCACTGTAGTCACCTTATTTCTCTTTTTATCACAGGAAGACACGTTCCAGCAACTGAAGCACTGAAGCTGGGCTTGGTTGATGAAGTTGTGGAAGAAAACACAGTTGAGGCAGCAATTGGCTTGGCAAACAAAGTGATTGGTGAGGAAAGAATTGTAGCAGTGCCAAGAAATAATTGGTGATGTTTCAGGGCTGGAGAGAGTCAGAACAAAGCCCACCAGTTTGTTCCAATTTCTGTGCTCCCTTCATTGAGTTGTGGCACCCATATAAGACAGAATTAATTGCAGAATTTGTTTTCTGTTGTCTGAAGTGAAAAATTCAGATGCTGAAGAGCTGCAGATATTCAAGTGAGGATTCACGGAACAGATACATATCAAGTCCTCCTGCTTCTTAATTGTGTATCCAAACTCACATGCTCCTCTGGACTGCTGCACTCCACTGATTTTGGGGAATATATGCTCCTTCCATATATAGTTTTGGATCACAGCTAGTATTTCATGTATTCTGTTTGCACCATCAATGATGGCTGATCAAAAATAACTTTCTCCCTCTAGTGGAGCAGCTGGTACATTGTCAGCCCAACTTAATGATCCATGAGTCTGTAAGTGACTCTGTCCCTAATCCTTTAGCTGCTGTGCAAGAGAAAGGCCTGTGGAGATGGGAGGGATGTGGAGAGTGTTTTTTTTCCCCACCTTAGAAATGACAAAATCAAAATCACTAGAGTTAACACAGGAAGAGGAACATTCCTTGTGCAGCATGAGGAGCATCACCTTGAGAGAAAAACAGGGTATTTTTCCACTGCTAACCTCCTTGTACCTTTGGAAACAGACTACTGACTTCCATCAGGATTTAATCTGGAGCTCTGTAACAATGTGATCCACGCAAGGAAGCAAAAAAACCCTTTCTGCTTTGATCGCATGGCCTTTATAGGCAATGCTTTTCCAAGCTGGGGTGCTGCTTTTGCTCCTGCAGTTCTCTTCACTACAAACAAGGCCTTTTCTTCTCTGTAGGAGCACTTCTGTGCTAGAAGCTGAAGCAGCCTAAATTTTGTCCTAGATGACAGTGCACCATGTTTTTAAGATAGCTCAATGAATGGGCCGTTCTTAAAGATCAGTATCGTGTATACTTTCCTGCAACTTTAGATTTACCAGATCAGTGCAAAAGGGTATTCTTTGGCTAGGTTTTCTGTAAGAGATGCCCTTCCTTCTCACTGTATTCATCCTACGGTATTTTTGGGCTTCATTTTTAGTACAGAATTGATGACATAAGCAGTCCTCTTTTCTCTTTCCCTATATGTAATTGGACTATTTAAATATAATTCTTTAGAAAGAGATGGGTGATGTACTTCACTATTGCTTCCAAGAAAAACAAAGATACTTTGGTTCACTGATTTTTGTCTGTTTTGAACAAGAACTCTTTCTCCATCTGTTGGGAGAGCAGTGAAATATTGCTACTCTTCTAGGCAAATTAACCCAGCAAACAGTGTTCCCTTTGATGTACCCTCTGGGCTTCTGAATGATGCCCTGCATAAGATCTATACCAGTATTGATAGCAGCAGCAGTGCATCCTAAAATGAGTAATACATATATTACTAGAACTGGCAAACCAGCAAGCATTCTGGATTTCAACAAATGCTATGTGAAATTGCGTGAAATTTAGATATTTGTATGCTTATTTCTTCTGTGACAGACATTGTGCAGTGGATGACAGTTGTCATCTTGACAGTTGTCATCAAGTCAGCTTGACCTTAGAGAAGAACCTCAGGAATGAATCATTGATCACACTATTTCTTGGTGTAACTTGCTTTCTGGAACTTATGTCCACTACCGGCAAACTCCGCTTCTGTAGCTTCATCTTCATTGGAAATTGTCACTACCAAGAAAAATTTTTTTGAAAATTGTATAAACATACAAGGATCCTAGCTGGATGTTCAGCATGTAACCTGTCCCAGTCTTACTTGTTATTAGTGGTAGATTTTTTATCTGTTTATTACTGGTTTGATTTACCCCAGTAAAAATGAGTAATGTCATTGAAGGTGTTTCACATCACACTATGTACCAACTCCAAGAGGACTTTAAGAATGCTTTCAGACTCTTTCCAACAACTTTACTGGAACTTACAGTATGTGCTTTAACAGTGAAAATACTGGCATGTCAGCTAATCTTTATTTCTTTTCTGCTTGGAAGATTTCTCATTAGACCTTGCAGAAGACCATGAAAAGTTTTGATGCACCATTTAGCTTCAGGTTACCCAATTATTTGAAAGAATGGTGTACCCAGAGTCCATATGTTCCTTTTGAGTTGTTCCTGGCTTTGGCCTTTGCCTAAAGTTAATATAATTCTCCTGCCATACAAAGGCAAACCAGTGCTTTTATTTCTCTACATCAAGCACTAACTCAGGGCTGCAGAAGAGAGGACAGCCTTGCATAGCTGGTCTGGTTTTTGTTCACATTGAGTTCTGTTTTCAGTGAACATTTTTCAGATAATCTTAATAAAACCAGAGAGAATAGCACAAAAAAAATGCCATCACAGAAGTCCACTGTCTTTGTATGGCATGCAGCATTTTGTTTCTGATGAGATTTTTTTTTTTTTTTTTAAACATGAGGCTAACAACTGGTGGCTTCTTACAGAGCAGTTTGGCTAAATAACTAGTTTTGTCACTGATGGAATTTCTATTCCTGGGAAGGCTGTACTGCAAGATAAGACTCAAAGAATCAATTCAGAAATTATTTGCTTCTCAGCTTTCTCAGTGCTGGAGCTGCAGTATTTCATGGCAAGAGATCAGTCTCAAATGACTGGCCTTACTGAAGCAAGGGTCTTTGATTATTGTTTCAATATGCAGTTGACAGAGCTGCCTTTATGGTAGGTATGTTGGGTAAGCATCTTCATCCATACATTTTTATATATTATTCCTAATGAAGTACACCTTCAAAAGGAGTTCTGAAACGGTCCTGAATAAGTGGTTGTAGGAATACACAAAGACAATTATTGATTCTAATTTAAATTTTTCATTGAAAAACAGTAATTGTGTTGCAGATAGGAAGTGAGCATATGTTCCTGGCCTTCTTCAGGCAAACTGTCCTCTTCAGGCAAAAGAAAATATCTTCACATTTGATGGCATTTTTTAGAAGGAATAGACAGGAGCTAAATCCTTGGAGACAAGGAGAATGTTCTTTCATTAAACGTGCTTGAGAATCACTGCACTAATTCAAAGCTGCATTACACAATTTGTCCACCTGATGGCATCACAAAATTGAAAAATTGCTGTAATTGCTTGTGGCAGTCAGTAGCTTGAAGCTTATACTGCCCACCTCTTGCTGGCCTGCTGTAGTCTTCCTTGGCTGGAGGAGAAAATGGCTGCTGATCCCCTGCACAGCAGACTTCTTTGAAGCTCTCCCCTCATATATAATCATCTGTTGCTTTCTGACCAGATTTGCTGATTGACCTTTATCATCTTCTCAGAGCACAAAAGTATCAATGGCTTGCACCAAAGAGCCAGGGAGAATCAGTTCAATTTAGACTAGCTCAGGTCCCACACGTGTTAAACTCTGCGTGGAAAGACGATTATGAGTTTCTGACTGTAAGCCACTAGGAATAACTGTGGAGGAAGCATGTGTTTCTTCTGAGTCTCATGAAACCCAAAGGAGTAACAGACAGTGCTGTTAGGTAACTGCACTCTTTAAACAGAGACTGTTGGAGAAAGGCTTTCCGTTACAGTTGCAGGGGCCTTTAGTGCATCATTTCTGCAAAGATGTACAATATAATGACATTTTAATCTCTCTCCAGGGCTCATGATTCTAGCTGCCACCTTCTTTAGGCAGAAGGTCTAGCAAAGTGCCCCTTTGACAGAGCCAGAGTTTGTGAAAGGTCTGACATAAGCTGGACTTGTCCCTGGCAGGCCTGAGACCACTGCAATCCTGAGGAGCAGGGGTCCAGTTTCAGCTTTGTTTCTAAGAAATTCACAAGCATTTCACTGCACCGGGAAGACTGTTAGGCTAGCCCTGCCTCTTCCATGTGGAGTCCTGTAATATCCCAACAGTTACAACTCTGGGATGATTTTTTGTTGTTGTTGTTTTAAGTTGCACAATAGTTGATACTGCATGTTTACATGTTGCTTTTGCTGATAGAAATTTTATAGACTTGATCTGTCCTTTGTGCCACCTGGACTACAAACCCTAGTAAAACAAAGCAGGTATCTGTGCTAGCTCCTATGCATGGATGACGCTTTTCCCTGCAGCACTGATATCTGATACTGTTCATCATGTTCCTGCTGCTTTGATTTCAGAAATCAAGCTGTGGATGTCCCACACTGATCTTTTCTTCCCAGGTTTGGATTCAGATCATTTTTTCCTGTTCATAAATATGCCCTTGATTCTTATTAGCATTGCAGAAGCAAAGACACTGCATGAAGAGGCTGTAGAAATACTTAGCAAAACCTATTTAGCTTACAGCTAAATAAGAGTTTTATTACAGGACCCTGAGGAGAGTTACTTTTCTTTTTTACTCTGAGGAACTGTCTTATGTCCCCCATCAGTATTTGTGCTTACAAGTACTATTTGCTATCTGAAGACCAAGCTTAAAGGCTCCCAGTAATATGCCTTTTTTACCAGTCCTTTCCACATCAGAGAAGTCATATGAAGTCCCTTGATCTGCCCAGTCTTAAGTGGCCTTCCAGCCATCAGATCTGCTTTCTGGGACAAACCTGAAGTTTCGTCTTGTGATGAAATGAAACGCACTATTTAAGTCCTAAATAAAGTACTGTGGATAAAGAGCATTTCTGGGTTAAAAACATACATTTAGGAGAGAAACAAAAGATTCCAAAATAAAGGAACATTATCCTGACTAAATCCTGCAATATTGACAGATACAAACTATATTCACTGTCAATGTGAAAACATTATTTTTGTGATCTGATTACAAGGGAAGCTACTTACACAGTGAGTGTTCATCTTTTTGTGTTCTCTAAAAGGCTTAATTAAAAAGCCTGAGCTCTGAAAACCATTATTTCAGGAAATCAGTCTCTTAACTCATCCTGGAAACTCATACTTCTGTTTCTCTTAAACATTGCTTGGTCTTGGAGGAAGAGCTAGAGGCAGGACATATTCTTTGGGCA